>NC_092109.1:34853946-35468946 GCF_045679555.1 Salvelinus alpinus | reverse complement strand
CAGATGACAGTCTTATAACATGTTATACAATAAATCTATGTTTTGTTCGAAAAATTTGCATATTTGAGGTATAAATCAGTTTTACATTGCAGCTACCATCACAGCTACCGTCAGAAATAGCACCGAAGCAGCCAGAGTAATTACAGACACCAACGTGAAATACCTAAATACTCATCATAAAACATTTCTGAAAAATACATGGTGTACAGCAAATGAAAGACAGGCATCTTGTGATTCCAGCCAATATTTCCGATTTCTTAAGTGTTTTACAGCGAAAACACAATATAGCATTATATTAGCTTACCACAATAGCCAGAAACACAAGCCATTTACCATCAGCAAAAGTTAGCGATCGTAACAAACCAGCAAAAGATATATAATTTTTGACTAACCTTGATAAGCTTCATCAGATGACAGTCCTATAACATCAGGTTATACATACACTTATGTTTTGTTCGAAAATGTGCATATTTAGAGCTGAAATCAGTGGTTATACATTGTGCTAACGTAGCATATTTTTCCCACAACATCCGGATATTTTTCTGACACTCACATATTCTGACCAAATAACTATTCATAAACATTACAAAAAAATACATGTTGTATAGGAAATGACAGATACACTAGTTCTTAATGCAATCGCCGTGTTAGAATTCTAAAAATATCTTCATTACGACATGCAGTTTACGTTATGGCGAGAGCGTGCCCAAAATCTGGGCGCAAACTACTAGTTCACATGTTCGACAGATATATGAAATAGCATCATAAAATGGGTCCTACTTTTGATGATCTTCCATCAGAATGTTGTACAAGGGGTCCTTTGTCCAGAACAATCGTTGTTTGGATTTAGAATGTCCTCTTCTCCAGTCAATTAGCACGGAAAGCTAGCAAAGTGGCGCGAAGCTCTCCTTCCTGAACATACGCAGACAAAGCAACACACCTAACGTCCCGAAAAAATTTCAATAATCTAATAAAACTATATTGAAAAAACATACTTTACGATGATATTGTCACATGTATCAAATAAAATCAAAGCCGGAGATATTAGTCGTCTATAACGACAGCTTTACAGAAGGCAATACCAGGTCACTTCTCGCGCGTTCCAGAAAACAGGAAATTGGGGTCAAGTCATGCCAAGAGCTTTTATTCGACCTCAGATCATGTTATACACTCCATTTCTTCTCTCACTGCCTGTTGACATCTAGTGGAAGGCGTATGAAGTGCATGTATACTAATAAATATCAAGCACATTTATAGGCAGGCCCTAGAACAGAGCATCGATTTCAGATTTTCCACTTCCTGTCAGGAAGTTTGCTGCAAAATGAGTTCTGTTTTACTCACAGATATAATTCAAACGGTTTTAGAAACTAGAGAGTGTTTTCTATCAAATAGTAATAATAATATGCATATTGTACGAGCAAGAATAGAGTACGAGGCCGTTTAAATTGGGCACGATTTTCCCCCAAAGTGTAAATAGCGCCCTCTATCCTCAACAGGTTTTAACAAGCGGCCTGCCCAGCGTTATCAAATGAGGTTGCAGGGCAGGCCCAATGGCTCAGTGGACACAGCAGAGAGAGAGGGAGAGAGAGAGAGAGAGAGAGAGAGAGAGAGAGAGAGAGAACAAGGACGTGGTGAACATATCTGCACATATGTGACGTAGTAAGCATTTTTCAGGGACAACTTTTGGCTCCTGAGTGCTACTTTCAGAACTACTGGCTAAAAAGTATACAAAAGTACCAGAGAATCTCTTTAAGATCTTTAAAATCTCAACAGTTTCTGAGGCCCTAAGGTCTTCTGGCAGACTGTTCCAAAGGCCAGGACCATAGTGACTGAAAGCAAACTCACCAAAAGGTTTGGTTCTGACCTTCGGAACGAGTAAAAGACCAGCGGCAGAAGATCAGAGGGACCGACCAGACACGTAAGTTAAAAGCATATGAGACATGTATTCCGGTTCAAGGCCATTTAATGCCTTGAACATTGACGCAGGTGGGTCACTTGAGTGGGTTGAGTCACTGCCGTGATCTTCCTGTCCGGGTTGGCGCCCGCCCTGAGGTTGTGCCGTGGCGGAGATCTTTGTGGGCTATACTTGGCCTTGTCTCCGGATGGTAAGTTGGTGGTTGAAGATATCCCTCTAGTGGTGTGGGGGCTGTGCTTTGGCAAAGTGGGTGGAGTTATATCCTGCCTGTTTGGCCTTGTCCGGGGGTATCGTCGGATGGGGCCACAGTGTCTCTCGACCCCTCCTGTATCAGCCTCCAGTATTTATGCTGCAGTAGTTTATGTGTCGGGGGGCTAGGGCCAGTCTGTTATATCTGGAGTATTTCTCCTGTCTTATCCGGTGTCCTGTGTCTCTCTATCCGGTGTCTCTCTAATTCTCTCTCTCTCTTTTTCTCTCTTTCTTCCTCTCTCTCGGAGGACCTGAGCCCTAGGACCATGCCTCAGGACTACCTGCCCTGATGACTCCTTGCTGTCCCCAGTAGACCTGGCCGTGCTGCTGCTCCAGTTTCAACTGTTCTGTCTGTGGCTATGGAACCCTGACCTGTTCACCGGACGTGCTACCTTGTCCCAGACCTGCTGTTTTCAACTCTCTAGACAGCAGGAGCGGTAGAGATACTCAGAATAATCTGCTAATAAAAGCCAACTGACATTTACTCCTTGCACACTCGACAACCACTGTGATTATTGTTATTTGACTCTGCTGGTCATCTATGAACATTTGAACATCTTGGCCATGTTCTGTTATAATCTCCACCCGGCACAGCCAGAAGAGGATTGGCCACCCCTCATAGCCTGGTTCCTCTCTAGGTTTCTTCCTAGGTTCTGGCCTTTTTTTTTACCCCCTTTTTCTCCCCAATTTCGTGGTATCCAATTGTTAGTAGTTACTGTCTTGTCTCATCGCTACAACTCCTGTACGGGCTCGGGAGAGACGAAGGTCGAGAGCCATGCGTCCTCTGAAACACAACCCAACCAAGTCGCACTGCTTCGTAACACAGCGCGCATCCAACCCGGAAGACAGCCGCACCAATGTGTCGGAGGAAACACCGTACACCTAGCGACCTGGTCAGAGTGCACTGCGCCCGGCCCGCCACAGGAGTCGCTAGTGCGCGATGAGACAAGGATATCCTTACCGGCCAAACCCTCCCTAACCCGGACAATTGTGTGTCGCCCCATGGACCTCCCGGTCGCGGTCGGCTGCGACAGAGCCTGGGCTCAAACCCAGAGTCTCTGGTGGCACAGAGACTGCGATGCAGTGCCCTTGACCACTGCGCCACCCGGGAGGCCCTGGTTCTGGCCTTTCTATGGAGTTTTTCCTAGCCACCGTGCTTCTACACCTGCACTGCTTGCTGTTTGGAGTTTTAGGCTGGGTTTTTGTACAGCACTGTG
This sequence comes from Salvelinus alpinus, assembly GCF_045679555.1. Lineage (NCBI taxonomy): Eukaryota > Metazoa > Chordata > Actinopteri > Salmoniformes > Salmonidae > Salvelinus > Salvelinus alpinus. The sequence continues at coordinate 35,465,565 of NC_092109.1, read as the reverse complement.
TGACATCAGCTGATGTAAGAAGGGCTTCATAAATACATTTAATTTGATTTAATGCTTTAAAAAAATGATTAAAGCAATTTTACAACTATAGAAACTAACAGGCAACCAATGCAGGGACTTTAAAACGGGTGGAATGGGTGCTCTCTTTCTGTTCTTAGCTAGCACAAGTGCTGCAGCATTCAGAATGAATTGAAGTTGGCTAATGCTTTAAGTAACACTTCTATGAAGAACATGCATATAATGCTTCATAACACCCTTTATAATGATCTATAACACTGACTATAGGCATCTATAATAACTCTGTCTCTCTGTCTTATAATATTTCTGTTGACCTGAGTGGGGGCCACTGAATGGCCACCCAGTCAGGCAGAGCAACACGATTTCTGGGTGCACCGGTTTAAGTGAGAATTGATTTTGTTGGATTCAACCTATTCCTCTGCTTCATGTTACAGCTAAATGACTCCTCTCAATGAGGAATAACAAAACTGTCCTACAGTGTGTTTCTGGGTTGTGCAATTGATCTTGTTTTTCATCAAATATTTCACAGCTGATATTTCTAGAAAATGAGCTGCCATGAAGCTTTCCAATTCATGCAGAGTGAATAGTACTCTACTGAATCAAGTGAAATAGTAAAGGCTTGCTGTTACAGATACAGCTGTTACAGATGAAGCCGTTTCCTGCCTTGGCTGAATCAAATAATCATATGATCAGTATTTACAAGACACCCATCGCACCCATCTCTCCATGTTCCTCTCACACAAACTCTTTAGCCCTCTCTCTTATACGAATCTCCCGTCCCCCGTTTCATTCCTGCCCTCCTCTCTCTATATCTCTTCCTGGATCTGCCCCCTGCCTGTGCCCCCACCCCATCCCCAACCCTATGTTAATAACCCAGGCAGCAGGGTCCACATTAGCACTGGCCCTCGTCCTGAACCACCAGAGGACATGGGCTGGATTCTGTTAGTTCGTATTCACTGGCCAGGTAGCTGGCTGATTCTATTAGCTCGTATTCACTAACTGGGTAGCTGGCTGATTCTGTTAGCTCGTATTCACTGGCCAGGTAGCTGGCTGATTCTGTTAGCTCGTATTCACTAACTAGGTAGCTGGCTGATTCTGTTAGCTCGTATTCACTAACTAGGTAGCTGGCTGATTCTGTTAGCTCGTACTCACTAACTAGGTAGCTGGCTGATTCTGTTAGCTCGTATTCACTAACTAGGTAGCTGGCTGATTCTGTTAGCTCGTATTCACTAACTAGGTAGCTGGCTGATTCTGTTAGCTCGTATTCACTAACAAGGTAGCTGGCTGATTCTGTTAGCTCGTATTCACTGGCCAGGTAGCTGGCTGATTCTGTTAGCTCGTATTCACTAACTAGGTAGCTGGCTGATTCTGTTAGCTCGTATTCACTAACAAGGTAGCTGGCTGATTCTGTTAGCTCGTATTCACTAACTAGGTAGCTGGCTGATTCTGTTAGCTCGTATTCACTAACTAGGTAGCTGGCTGATTCTGTTAGCTCGTATTCACTAACTAGGTAGCTGGCTGATTCTGTTAGCTCGTATTCACTAACTAGGTAGCTGGCTGATTCTGTTAGCTCGTATTCACTAACTAGGTAGCTGGCTGATTCTGTTAGCTCGTATTCACTAACTAGGTAGCTGGCTGATTCTGTTAGCTTGTATTCACTAACTAGGTAGCTGGCTGATTCTGTTAGCTTGTATTCACTAACTAGGTAGCTGGCTGATTCTGTTAGCTTGTATTCACTAACTAGGTAGCTGGCTGATTCTGTTCGCTCGTATTCACTGGCCAGGTAGCTGGCTGATTCTGTTAGCTTGTATTCACTGGCTGAATCTGTTAGCTTGTATTCACTAGCTAGGTAACTGGCTGATTGAAGCCAGAGAGGCCAGAGTGCCAGAAAATCATTATAATCAAATGAATAATGCTACAAGGTCTCACACAGAATCTACTGAACATTCATCTGAGGAGAAATGGGTGGTGGAACTGACAAATATTAAAAAGGAAAAAACACATGAAACAGTGCAAGGGAAGCACATAACACAGGTTAGAGAATGATTTTGTGGTAGAAAGGTGGAAATGGCTGAATGTGTGAACAGGGTGAAGTGTAATGTAGCGTTATGTAGTAAAGTGTTATGTAGTGTAGTTTAGTGTTATGTCGTGTAGTGTTATGTAGTGCAGTTTAGTGTTATGTAGTGTAGTGTTATGTAGTATAGTATAGTGTTATGTAGTGTAGTGTAGTGTAGTGTATTGTTATGTAGTGTAGTTTAGTGTTATGGAGTGTAGTGTAGTATAGTGCTATGTAGTGTAGTGTTGTGTAGTGTAGCGTTATGTAGTGTAGTGTTATGGAGTGTAGTGTTATGTAGTGTAGTTTACTGTTATGTAGTATAGTGTTGTGTAGCGTAGTGTTATGGAGTGTTATGTAGTGTAGTTTAGTGTTATGAGTCTAGTGCTGCGTAGTGTAGTGGTATGTAGTGTAATTTAGTGGTATGTAGTGTAGTGTTATGTAGTGTAGTTTAGTGTTACGTAGTGTAGTGTTATGTAGTATACTATATTGTTCTGTAGTGTAATTTAGTGACATCGATTGTAGTGTTATGTAGTGTAGTTTAGTGTTATGTAGTGTAGTATAGTATAGTGTTATGAAGTGTAGTGTAGTGTTGTGTGGTGTAGCGTAGCGTTATGTAGTCTAGTGTAGTATAGCATAGTATAGTGTTATGCAGTGTAGTGTTGCGTAGTGTAGTGTTATATGGTGTAGTATAGTATAGTGCTATATAGTGTAGTATAGTGTAGTGCGGTGTTATGTAGTGTCGTGTTGTGTAGTGTTATGTAGTGTAGTGTCGTGTTATGTAGTGCAGTTTAGTGGTATGGAGTGTAGTGTTATGTAGTGCAGTTTAGTGTTATGTAGTGTAGTGTACTATGGTATAGTATAGTGTTATGTAGTGTTGTGTTGTAATGTTGTGTTATATAGTGTAGTGTAGCGTTATGTAGTGTAGTATTGTGTAGTGTTATGTAGTGTAGTGTCATGTTGTGTAGTGCAGTTTAGTGTTATATAGTGTAGTTTAGTGTTATGTAGTGTAGTGTTATGTAGTGTAGTTTTGTGGTATGTAGTGTAGTGTTATGCAGTGTAGTGTTATGTAGTGTAATTTAGTGTTATGTAGTGTAGTGTTGTGGTATGTAGTGTAGTTTAGTGTTATGTAGTGTAGTGTTATGTAGTTTATTTATGTAGTGTAGTTTTATGCAGTGTAGTTTAGTGCTATGTGGTGTAGTGCTATGTAGTGTAGTTTAGTTTTATGTGGTGTAGTTTAGTGTTACTTAGTGTAGTGGTATGTAATATTATGTAGTGTAGTATAGTATAATGTTATGTAGTGCTGTGTAGTGTAGTGTTATGTAGTGTAGTATAGTGTTATGTAGTGCAGTGTAGTGTTATGTAGTGTAGTATATTGTAGTGTTATGTAGTGTAGTGTAGCATAGTGTTATGTATTAAGGTGTGGTGCAGTATAGTGTTATGTACTGTAGTGTTATGTAGTTTAGTGTTATGTAGTGTAGTGGTTTGTAGTGTAGTTTAGTGTCATTTAGTGTAGTGTTATGTAGTGTAGTATAGTGTTATTTAGTGTAGTGTTATGTAGTGTAGTATAGTGTTATTTAGTGTAGTGTTGTTTTAGGCTGGGTTTCTGTACAGCACTTCGAGATATTAGCTGATGTACGAAGGGCTATATAAAATAAACTTGATTGATAAACTTGATTGTTGTGTTGTGTAGTGTAGCATAATGTAGTGTAGCGTAGTATAGTATAGTGTTATGTATTGTAGTGTTGTGTTGTGTAGTGTTATGCAGTGGAGTATATTGTTATGTGGTGTATTGTAGTGCAGTGTTATGTAGTATAGTGTAGTGGTATGCAGTGTAGTTTAGTGGTATGTAGTGTAGTTTAGTGGTATGTAGTGTAGTGTCATGTTGTGTAGTGTATTGTAGTGTTATGTAGTGTAGTGTTATGTAGAGTAGTTGAGTGTTATGTAGTGTAGTGTTATATAGTATAGTTTAGTGTTATTTAGTGTAGTGTTATGTAGTGCATTGTAGTATAGTATAGTGTTATGTAGTGTAGTGGTGTGTTATATAGTGTAGTGTAGTATAGTATAGTGGTGTGTTATGTAGTGTAGTGTAGTTTAGTGGTATGTAGTGTAGTGTAGTTTAGTGGTATGTAGTGTAGTGTCATGTTGTGTAGTGTATTGTAGTGTTATGTAGTGTAGTTTTGTGCCATGTAGTGTTATGTAGTGTCGTGTTGTATAGTATAGTGTCATGTATTGTAGTGTTCTGTAGCATAGTGTTATTAATTGTAGTGTAATGTTATGTAGTGTAATGTTATGAAGTGTAGTGGTATGTAATGTAGTTTAGTGTTATGTAGTGTAGTGTTTTGTAATGTGCTGTAGTATAGTGTAGAGTAGTAAACTGTTATGTATGTAGTATGTAGTGTAGTATAGTGAAGTAGAGTGTTATGTAGTGTAGTGTTACATAGTGTAATGTTCTGTAGTGTAGCATTGTGTTATTAAGTGTAGTGTAATGTTATGTAGTGTAATGTTATGAAGTTTAGTGGTATGTAATATAATTTAGTGTTATCTAGTGTAGTGGTATATAATGTACTGTAGTATAGTGTAGTATACTGGAATGTAGTGTAGTGTTATGTAGTGTAGTGTTAATGTAGTGCAGTGTCATGTTATGTATTGTAGTGTAGTATAGTGGTATGTAGTGTTATGTAGTGTAGTATCATGTTATGTAGTGTAGTGTAGTATAGGTTTGTGTAGTGTACTGTTATGTAGTGTAGTATAGTTTTATGTAGTGTAGTGTTATGTAGTGTAGTGTTATGTTGTGCAGTGCAGTTTTATGTAGTGTAGTGTTATGTAGTGTAGTGTAGTTGTATGTAGTGTAGTATTATGCAGTGTAGTGCAGTTTTATGTAGTGTAGTATTATGTTGTGCAGTGCAGTTTTATGTAGTGTAGTGTTATGTAGTGTAGTGTTATGTAGTGTATTGTTATGTAGTGTAGTGTTATGTAGTGTAGTGTATTGTTATGTAGTGTAGTGTTATGTAGTGTAGTGTTATGTAGTGTAGTGTTATGTAGTGTAGTGTTATGTAGTGTATTGTTATGTAGTGTAGTGTTATGTAGTGTAGTGTTATGTAGTGTATTGTTATGTAGTGTAGTGTTGTGTAGTGTTATGTAGTGTAGTGTTATGTAGTGTATTGTTATGTAGTGTAGTGTTATGTAGTGTAGTGTTATGTAGTGTATTGTTATGTAGTGTAGTGTTATGTAGTGTAGTATTATGCAGTGTAGTGCAGTTTTATGTAGTGTAGTGTTATGTAGTGTAGTGTTATGTAGTGTAGTGTTATGTAGTGTAGTGTTATGTAGTGTAGTGTTATGTAGTGTAGTGTTATGTAGTGTAGTGTTATGTAGTGTCGTGTTATGTAGTGTAGTGTTATGTAGTGTAGTGTCATGTAGTGTATTGTTATGTAGTGTAGTGTAGTGTAATACAGTATATGTTACTTACTATATTCATGAGGGTGAGGAGGTACTTCTGGATGTTCTCTCTGCCATGGAAGTGGACCACGGAGTAGTCCACCCCCAGTAGAACCTCCATGTTGAACAGCTCAGGTTCCTCGTGGGCCTGGCGTCGGGCCCTCCTGGTCCGGTTCAGTTTGTGATGCTGCTGCTGCACTCCTCTGGACAGTGCCTGCAGGTCCATCAGACCACCCAGAACTGACCCTGAACAACATAACATACAGATAGATATATGGGGAAAAAGGCCTTAGAGAGGAGTCGCGGTATCTAATGGCACTGTACCGGAATGTTATTTAAACTGGATGATATTAGCCAGTAAAAAATAATTAAAACGAAGTATTGACTCAAATAGAATTATTTTCCAAAAATGGTTTGGTGCTGTATCCTTGTAAGTAATCCAGCGTGTGAATGGTATAAAATCACTTTAGGTTTGTATGTATAATTTGGAGTGCTAATTGTATATATTAGTCAATAGCCATTCTGGGAACATACAGACAAATGAATGTGTCTAATTCACAGTGCATAACCTTTTCTATGCTGTTTGGAAGTCTTGTGGTAAAACTGGTTGATCTGACAGCTTGTTAAAAAGTATAATCCTCCCAACAGTTTTTTACACACACACACACACACACACACACACACACACACACACACACACACACACACACACACACACACACACACACACACACACACACACACACACACACACACACACACTGTCAGAGTACATTATTCTAACGCTGTATGAACCTTGGCTGAACATAGCTTTTCTCTCCAGCCGGGTTTGAAAGAAACAGATTAGTTAAAGGCCCAATGCAGCCGTTTTTATCTCAATACCAAATCCTTTCTGGGTAACAGTTACGTACCTTACTAGCTAGGTTTCCATCCATGCATTTCCATGCAAATATTCTAAAATACGCACCAAGAAAATGTTTGTTTCCAGTAAACTGGTTTGTTGGGATGAACATCAGTGCATGATGACCTAGTGAACATTTTCATGTACCGATCTAAGGTTCAACGTGTTTCCATCGCATTTCCAACTCTACCGAACTCTACCGAACACAACAGTTTGCAGATACAGTGCGGGTAGGTTGTGCGGGTAGGTTAGTCTACATTATGAGATTTGTATGGATAAGTCCAGCATTGATCATCATGTCACAAGAATAAGACCCTCAATATTAATTTGGAAAAGCACATCAAGCTCATCACCGTGCACTTTCACCACTCTGTGAAGTTCATCATGCCTTATTTCAACTGTAGCCTAATAAATATCATGGTTTCCAGTCTTAGTGGGAGGACCACACACCATATCATCACGTGACTCCATATTTAAAGACGTTTCTTGCATAATTAAAGCTGCCATATGTAACTTTTTGGGTAAACTGACCAAAATCACATAGAAATGTGAGTTATAGATCTGTCACTGAAAGCAAGTCTAAGAAGCGGTAGATATGTTCTATGTGCATTATTTCTATGCTTCCTGTTCTTAGGTTTAGCTTTTGCGTGTTTTACTTTTGGTTGTGTACACCAGCTTCAAACACTATATTTTTGGTTATGGAAAATATATTTTAAAGTGGTTTAGATGGTACAATGATTCTCGACACAATATACTTGTTTGTTTTGTTATACTGAACTATTAGAATTTTTGCAACCAGGAAACAGCAGAGCGATTTCTGCATAGTGCAGCTTTAATTTTACCGATACAAAAAGATCCCATCAGGTCGAACGAACAAATGATCTGTAAGCATTTATAAACTTCCTGTTTCCATCATAGCTGTTGTGATATTCTTTTATACGGTATGACTTTACTCACATAAAAAAATTGCTTCTTAGCAATTTCTCAAGCAAGAATTTTGCAAGGAGTGCAAAGAGCAAGGAGTGGTCTGAGTGGAGTGGTCTGGGAGTGGTCTGAGTGGAAAACTGGCAGGCAAAAACTTCATCCCACCAAAACAGGCTGAAATTTCCGTCAGTCTTTTCAGACAGCTCTCACACTAAACGGGCATTATCATAATTTTCACCATTTTACAGTACTATTCCAACCTCATAGCGTGTAAATATAAATATAACAACACAAGAAAATATATTTTTTGGAGGACTGCACTGGGCCTTTAAGACAATAGCAAAATCTTGGGTTTGCTCCTAAGAATACACATTCCTTCATTGGTGAAGTGAAAATCATTCTGACATCCTCCCCTGCACATCTGTCTGTAACACAGCTCTCTTTGCCTCGGATGAATTCACACTCAGGTATGTAACCAAGGAGCTATGCCACTCAACCTCTCTCTACACATGCAATATCTCAATGTCTCAACGAGGGTGGGAGGATATGGGTGTGGAAACACCCAGAGACTGAGAGACAGATTGATAGAGACGGTCCAACAACACAGTTCAGCTACAACTATTGGCATCCTTGATTGTGAACCAGACCAAAAACAACACATTAATAATATTATGCAAACTCTTACTGTAGAGATTAATTGTAGCTGTGATAAATGACCTAAACTGCATAATGGGAATACTATGCCATACTTAACAAGAGGATCTAGCAGGGCATCTTTATAGTATGATTATTGTCTTTACTATGTACAGTGGGGTACAAAAACATTAACACCCTTGATAAAGATGAGCAATAAGGACTGTATAAAATAAATAATTAAAATACTGAGGTATATTGTATACTCAAAAAAATTGGGAAATTATATTATTTTATATTATTTTATAGTTTTGGTTCTGTTTCAGATTATTTTGTGCCCAATAGAATTGAATGGTAAATAATGTATTTAGTCAATTTGGAGTCACTTTTATTATAAATAAGAATAGAATATGTTTCTAAACACTTCTACATTAATGTGGATGCTACCATGATTACGGATAATCGTGAATAATGATGAGTGAGAAAGTTACATAGGGTCAAAGATCATACCCCCAGACATGCTAACCTCTCACCATTACCAATAACAGGGGAGGTTAGCATGTCTTGGGGGTATGATCTTTGATCTTTTATTCAATAGAATCTTTAGAGGTGTTAACCCTTTAGAGAAAAAAAGTATTACTTGTTAAACAAAGTCTCTTTCTCTGAGCAATTGTATTAGTATAAAATAATATAATTCTACTTTTTTTTTACACAATATAGCTCAGTATTTGAATTATATATTTTATACAGTCATTATTGCTAATTTTTGATCAAGAGTGTCAACAATTTCGGACCCCAATGTACATTGCTAAGTCCAAAATGGGCTATTCTGTATCGCAGAAAGGTGGAAAACTTCATACCTCCTGTACTGCAACTGCCAATCAGAGGATCATCAGAGAAGGAAGGGGAGGGCCATGCTCCTCTGTGAATTAGATTTTTTTTTTTTAATAGTGAAGCTTTAAAAAAGTTATCCTTTTTAGATAAAACTATACTAAATATATTCATGTTACCAAATAATTGAATAAAACACACTGTTTTGCTATTAAGGTCTACAGTAGCCTCAGCAGCACTCTGTAGCATAGCACCATAGTGTAGCCGGAGGACAGCTAGCTTCTGTCCTCCTCTAGGTACATTGACATCAATAAGGAGAAGCAAGAGAGAGAAAGAGAGACAAAGACAGAGAGAAAGCGAAAGAGAAAGATATTTGGTTGTACTTCTTTTTACTTTCACTTTCAGTTAGCTAGTGAATGCAGCTACTAGCCTACTCAAACACCTGACTCAAACAGAGAGGGATGCTATGTTAGCTAGCTGGCTATGGCTATCCAACACTGGAACTCTTCCAAGTCAATGTAAGCTTTTGATTTTATAAATGTATTGCCACGGGGGCCCACTGGTATAACTGCTAATCTACTTTCTGACTACACTGTACTGCATGATTGTAGCGATTTAACTAACACGTTAGTTCTAGTAGCTATGTTGGCTATGACATGATAACAATGGTAGGCTGTGTGTAGCGGTTAGCGGTCATGATATGAAGGTTTGGCTAGGAAAGTTTTTTTCACCTGGTCACATGCAGCTGATGTGTTGTGCACTGAAGTCCATAAGCGAAGGAAAAATGTGAGAGGATTAGAACGCACATTTACAGTGCGATTGGGAAAGTATTCAGACCCCTTTACTTTTTCCACATTTTGTTAGGTTACAGCATTATTCTAAAATGGATTACATTGTTCCCTCATCAATCTACACACAATACCCCATAATGACAAAGCAAAAACTGTTTTTTAGAATTATCACATTTACATAAGGATTCAGACCCTTTACTCAGTACTTTCTTGAAGCACCTTTCGCTGTGATTACAGCTTTGAGTCTTCTTGGGTATGACGCTACAAGCTTGGCACACCTGTATTTGGGGAGTTTCTCCCGTTATTCTCTGCAGATCCTCTCAAGCTCTGTCAGGTTGGATGGGGGGCGTTGCTGCACAGCTATTTTCAGGTCTCTCGTGTTCTAGTCGGGGCTCTGGCTGGGCCACTCAAGGACATTCAGAGACCTGTTCCGAAGCCAGTCCTGCGTTGTCTTGACTGTGTGCTTAGGGTCGTTGTCCTATTGGAAGGTGAACCTTCGCCACCGTCTGAGGTCCTGAGCGCTCTGGAGCAGGTTTTCATCAAAAATCTCTCTGTACTTTGCTCCATTAATCTTTGCCTCGATCCTGACTAGTCTCCCAGTCCCTGCCGCAGGAATAACATCCCCACAGCATGATGCTGCCACCAACATGCTTCACCGTAGGGATGGTGCCAGGTTTCCTCCAGATGTGACGCTTGGCATTCAGGCTAAAGAGTTCAATCTTGGTTTTATCAGACCAGAGAATGTTGTTTCTCATGGTCTTAAGAGTCTTTTGGCAAACTCCAAGCGGGCAGTCATGTGCCTTTTACTGAGGAGTGGCTTCCGTCTGGCCACTCTACCATAAAGGCCTGATTGGTGGAGTGCTGCAGAGATGGTTGTCCTTCTGGAAGGTACTCCCATCTCCCCAGAGGAAGTCTAGAGCTCTGTCAGAGTGACCATCGGGTTCTTGGTCACCTTACCAAGTCCCTTCTCCCCGATTGCTCAGTTTGGCCAGGGTGGTCAGCACTAGGAAGAGTCTTGGTGGTTCCAAACTTCTTCCATTTAAGAATGATGGAGGCCACTATGTTCTTGGGAACCTTCAATGCTGCAGAAATGTTTTGGTACCCTTCCCCAGATATGTGCCTCGACACAATCCGGTCTCGGAGCTTGGTTTTTGCTCTGACATGCATTGTCAACTGTGGGACCTTATATAGACAGGCGTGTGCCTCCCCAAATCATGTCCAATCAATTGAATTTACCACAGGTGGACTCCAATCAAGTTGTAGAAACATCTCAAGGATGATCAATGGAAACAGGATGCACCTGAGCTCAATTTCGAGTCTCATATCAAAGGGTCTGAATATTTACGTAATAATGGTATCTGTTTTTAGTTTTTAATACATTTGCAAAAATTTCCCAAAACTATTTTGAGATTTTTATTTACCCCATTTTAGAATGAGGCTGTAACGTAACAAAATTTGGAAAAAGTCAAGCGGCACTGTACAACTGTTGGACTAATGATTACACCCTAGATTAGCTAGATGCAGGTAAGAGTGTGGAAGGCGGTATTGAATGAGCCACACGCTGTCACATTGATTATTCAAAATTCTCTTGACATGTGCACCTACGTTGAAAACTTTCATTCATAGGCTAGGTTGTAGCAACCTCATAATGGGTACAGGGAAAATTTGAGTATCATGTAGTAGCCTAAACCTATCGATGTTACATTGAGCTGGGTGAATGGAATATGAATGGCAGTCATCCAATATGCTGTAATAAGGCCACACTCATTAAAAAAAAGTTATCCTCCCTCATCTTAAATTTCACCAACCGCCACTGCTGCCAATATCATTTCAATGACACAAAAAGCATTAACGGTATAAATCCACTACATTTAAATATAGCTTGGATGATGACAGGCGAGCTCCTGCCTTTTCTATCATGACAAAGTCAAGCCTATTGGCCCAGTAGTGATAAAACTCAGACTAATAACAAAGCAATAGGTTTCACATAAGGCCAGTCATATTTTTGAGAAAAACCTCCTCAACATACATCTATTAGTTCATTAAGTCTGTGTCCTGCACAATAAACAATCTCCTCAGGTTCATTAAAGGAGCAGATTTATGGCTGATTCATAGACAGACAGAGTGATTCGACTAGAGGACAGAGTGCTTGGACAGCCCTGCTGCTGCCTGGCCACTGCACAGGAACTCATATTCGGCAGGCATTAAATCTCATTATTAAATGGGAGATTGGTTACATTAGCAGATTACTGTAAAACATTTTTTTTTAAATATCTCTGGCAAAACATTAGTAGAGAATCTAGATGTATGAAATATGAAAGATAATATTATGGAAGGGTAAAGACAAAGGTAATAAATTCCACAATAAAAATATTTTCATAGTTCTCTTTAAAACTGTGCATGTGCCCAAGAACACTAAGGTAACCTGCCTAAATGACTACCGACCCGTAGCACTCACTTCTGTAGCCATGAAGTGCTTCAAAAGGCTGGTCATGGCTCACATCAACACCATTATCCCAGAAACCCTAGACCCACTCCAATTTGCATACCGCCCCAACAGATCCACAGATGATGCAATTTCTATTGCACTCCACACTGCCCTTTCCCACCTGTACAAAGGGAACACCTATGTGAGAATGCTATTCATTGACTACAGCTCAGGGTTCAACACCATCGTGCCCTCAAAGCTCATCAATAAGCTATAATAAGGACCCTTGGACTAAACACCTTCCTCTGCAACTGGTCCTGGACTTCCTGACAGGCCGCCCCCAGGTGGTAAGGGTAGGTAACAACACATCCGCCATGCTGACCCACAACACAGGGGCCCCTCAGGGGTGCGTGCTCAGTCCCCTCTTGTACTCCCTGTTCACTCATGACTCCAACACCATCATTCATTTTGCCGATGACACAACAGTGGTAGGCCTGATCACTAGCAACAATGAGACAGCCTATAGGGAGGAGGTCAGAGACCTGGCTGTGTGGTGCCAGCACAACAAACTCTCCCTCAACGTGATCAAGACAAAAGGAGATGATTGTGGACTACAGGAAAAAGAGGACCGAGCACGCCCCCATTCTAATCGACGGGGCAGTAGTGGAGCAGGTTGAGAGCTTCAAGTTCCTTGGTGTGTGTTCCTCTGACACCGGGCCCTAAAAACTGCCAAAGACTCCACCCATCCTAGTCATAGACGGTTCTTTCTGCTACCATACGGCAAGCGGTACCGGAGCGCCAAGTCTAGAAGCTTCTAAACAGCTTCTACCCCCAAGCCATAAGACTCCTGGACATCTAATCAAATGGCTACCCAGACTATTTGCATTGCCCGCCCTGTTTTACACCGCTACTACTCTCTGTTGTTATCATCTATGCATATTACCTCACTAACCCATTGACTAGCACATCAACTAGCACATTGACTCCGTACCGGTAGCCCCCTTTATATAGTCTCGCTATTGTAACTACTCTTTAATTACTTGTTACTTTTATTTCTTATTTTTATCCGTATTATTTTTCAACTGAATTGTTTGGTTAGGGGCTCGTAAGTAAGCATTTCACTGTAAGGTCAACAGCTGTTGTTTTCGACGCATGTGACTAATAAAATCTGATTCGATTTTTTTTATTTGATGAATTCTGTCTTCATGGACTCCTGCCCAGGTCAATTCTGGGCCCTTGATTGAAGCTTTGGAATCGATGGATCGGACCTGGCAACCCAAGCAGTCAATAAGAATGGATGGATCAGACCGGGCAACCCAAGCAGTCCATAAGAATAGACAGATCAGACCTGGCAACGCAAGCAGCCTGGGAAGTAGAGAGGGGACAGGGGACAAAACACCCATTGCTCAGGTTTCCTTCACCTCACACCAGGGCCAGTCTTTATTCCACTCCATCAAAGCCACAACTCAGCACATTCCAATACAGGCACCCTGAGCCAAAGTGGATGCTGCTCACCCATTATAGAATCACAATGTCAACTGACACGGAATTTAAAAACAACAAAGTCATCATATTTCAAGGGTAAAGCCTTGGAAGAACAACGGTGTTCTCTGCCGTGGACTATAAATAGAGTGATAGAGAGGAGGGTTGGTCACGTGTGCCGGGATTCTATACCGGTGATGCTGCGGACATCGACTCCTCATTAGTGTTGATAGATACTGTGTGTCATTGCTGATGGTGTTAATACTTGGCTTCCCAGTAGCAGTCCTCAAGATTCCCTCATATTATACACAGAGGAAAAGTGTGAGTTGAATAAAGATGGTGACATGATCGCGCTTTGTAATGATAAAAACGGTTAAAGAGAAAGCATTGAACCACAGGTGTTTTGTTTTATTAGCGTGTCTTGGATACTTCAAGAGTTTCTACTTCATGTATAAATAACATGGTGCCTGGTGCAGTCCTAATGCTGTTAGCTGTAACCCCCGGTGGACTGTGGAGGTTGCACCCTTGAGGCAGGTACTTAGCCAACGGGGGCCTCCGGGAAAGTTTCAGTGTCAATGCAAAAGCTAAACCATAGCAGAGAAACCACAGAAGTCACCCTGGATGAGGGTGGTCTCATGAGATCGGCTGGATCAGCTGCTTTCAGTCTAAATGTCAACAGAAAGCACTCGGCTCCAAGACTCAGAGGCGGATGCGTGTACCAGTAGGATGCATGGGGAGTGAGTAGCTCCTGTAGCTGCGGGAAGTAGTTTGGGGGTGGGTGTGCTGCGATTTTTGATGGGGAGAGGGGGGGTTAGGGGTTGCAGAATAAATAATATTGCTTGGGCTGAAGACGTCTAAATCAGTCTGCTAATACAGGACTAGTAAAGGCCCAGTGCACAACTTTTGTGAGATTTATTATTAAAACTAAATGTATTTGAGTGTTTACCAGCATTTGTAACTTGAGTCTGATAATTATCTGTACAAAACAGTTAATCTGATTATACTTGTGGAATATAAAAATACTTGATATACGTTTTCCAGTTTCGTGAAATACAACTTATTTCTATGTGAAAACTGAAATGGTCTATTCATTCCTTTTCCATTTTAGTAGACACTCTTATCCAAAGCAACTTACAGTAGTGAGTGCATACAATTACATACTGGTCACCCGTGGGAATCAAAAATCACAACCCTGGCATCACAAACGCCATGCTCTATCAACTGAGCCACATCATCACATCACATCGTCACAAACCACTTGATGTCTCAATGTACTCAATTACTGTATTGTGCATTGTTTTATCTTCAGGCTGATGGAAAGTCTACATCTACAAACCTAGAGGACCAGCCTATGTACAATACACTAATGTACATTTACATTAAGTAGTTTGTAAGGATGGTAAATTAATACTGCACAAAAAGTGGTTGTTTTACATGTTATTTAATGTGGATGTTTTGTGTCTTTGCCCATAACTTTGCACCTTTTGATCTAAAGTTTGAGGACAGGGTTTTGTTCTTTCTGGATTCCATTAGAATGACTATTCGCAGAGAAAGGGACAGGGCAACAACTCTTACAATCCTGCAAGATTGTCACGTCTGCTCCCGCTCTTCCCTCCCCCTGGCGCTTGAGGGCGCCAAATTACCCAGCATCACGCACTCCTGCCATCCATCACGCACACCTGCCTTCCCTCGTCACACGCATCAGCTTTATTGGACTCACCTGGACTCACTTATCTCCTGTTTATTTCCTCCCCAATATTTGTCAGTTCCCCAGCTCTGTTCCCCGCTGCTGCATTAATTGTTTTTTGTCTTCGTTTCTGTTTGCTGACGCTGTGCTTGTCTCGTTATATGTCCGTTATTTATTAAATGTTACTCCCCGTACCTGCTTCAACTCTCCAGCATCACTACATGTGACAAATATACTGTTCTTAATTATACAACTCACTTTTTTACCAAAGTGGAGATGCTGAAACAATGTTTTTGCCCGCGCTACAGATGTCTATATTGGTCCGCTAATACTAGTACAGTGCACTACTTTTGTGAATATTGTTAATATTTTGTTTTTAATTCAGATTTTTCAGGGGGTGCTGCAGCACCCTCAGCACCCCGACTTCCGGCAGCTATGGTAACTCTGTTTTGTACCGACAAAACTGGGGTTATACTAGAAATCAGACAACAAAGTTTAAATTAAGGCTCTAAAATCTATATATCAACATATCCGCAAGCAACTGGGAGAGTGTGAGCGATCAGTTAAGTACAACAGCGAACCAATCAGTTGGTAAAGCGGCTCGGCGACACGAATCCAATAAGCCGTGGCTTCCCCCAGAGGAAAAGACAAGGAGCAACTTGGAGATGCAAACGAGAGTAATGCTAAGGGTTATCGTTAAGGGCTATCCAGGGAAACATAGGTAAAATGCTGTCAATGCACACCAAAACAAACACACTTCTACAATCTGTTTTTACAAAAGTAGATTTGCTCGAAAAGAAAGTACAGGCTACTGTGTCAGACACGCACAAACAAGGCGTGCACATGAACGAACAAGATAACAAAATTAGCTTTTTGGAAACAAAGTTGCAGCCTTTAGAAGATGAATTGGACTAGCAATAAAACCTAATGAGACAAAACATTATGAGAACCTAATTTAACTAGGTAAGAACAAATTCTTATTTTCAATGACAGCCTAGGAACAGTGGTTAACTGCCTTGTTCAGGGGCAGAATGACAGATTTTTACCTTGTCAGGTCAGGGATTCAATCCTGCAACCTTCCGGTTACTAGTCCAACGCTCTAACCACAAGGCTACCTGCCACCCCACGAAACAACATGAGAAAACCTAATGAGACGAAACAACATGAGAAAACCTAATGAGACGAAACAACATGAGAAAACCTAATGAGACGAAACAACATGAGAATATTGACGAGGAAAAAGGAGACCTTTCCAGCTACGTGGTCAAACTGATATCATTCTATAGCTAGAGGACTCCTGATATCTCCAGGAGTGATACGTATCATTTTTGTCTTTATTTGTTGTTGTCTAGTACTGTCTTTTTCTACCTAGGGCCGTCTACTTTAAGTGCTGCCTGTCCTCCCAGTTGCCTACTTGGTGTGTGAACGGCTGACTGCTATTAATTTACAGATATTTGTTGACACATCAACCAGGATTAAGGGGCGGGGCAATTTGTGACTTGTTTCAGTAATCAGTGGCTGTATTGAAGGGGGAGTGGCTTCACCTCTCATAGGCAATCATACATAAGTGTTTGTACTTCAGTCTGCCCTGGTTTCTTAGCGGCAGCTGTAAGCGCTGGTCATGTCAGTGGCAGTCTCTGTGAAGTTATTCGAGGAAGGAAAGACAGGAAGGCTCCACACCACTCTCTCACTTGAGTATCTTACTTAGTTATTTTCAGACAATAAAAGGTTTGCTCTTTTTTAGCTTGGGCAACTATGTGTGTGTTTTCTATACCTGTACGCTCCTCTCCCTGTAGGCTATACAGACGCTCCCCACTCCTTGGCTGCAACCCTTCTAGTTTAGTGTACCCTGCACGCACAACCCATGTGGAATTCAGGTTGTCTCGGGCAGCATTTGGAACTGCTGATCTGCGGTCAAGAACGTTGAGTTCATCTCAGCCTATACTGCCTTTCAGTCCCTTTACTTTTTGGCCCTGACAGAGACATGGATCACCCCAGAGAACACTGCTACTCCAGCTGCTCTCTCTTCATCTGACTACGTTTTGTCTCACAGTCCAAGAGCATCTGACCGTCTCGGTGGTGGCACAGGTCTACTCATTTCTCAGAAGTGGAGATTTTCTCTTTTCTCTTTTCTCCCTCTCTCACCTGTCCATCTCCCCATTTGAATTCTATGCTGTCACTGTCACGTGTCTACTCAAGCTTAACATTGTTGTCATCTATTGCCCACCAGCTGCCCTTGGAGAGTTCCTCAATGAGCTTGACACCTTGATAAGCTAATTTCCTGACAATGGCTCACCGCTCTTCGTACTCTCTTTCCTCTTTCCAACTCTCCAACTCACATGGCAGACAATACGCTTGACCTCATCTTTACTAGAGGCTGTTTGCCCACTAATCTCAATGCAAACCCCCCTCCAGGTCTCTGATCACTTCTTTCGTTCAATTTCTGTCTCCCTTTTCTCCAACCCTAACCACTTAGCCCCTACCCAGATGGTCATGCGCCGCCGTAATCTTTGCTCTCTCTCTCCCCCTACTCTTTCCTCTTCTATCCTATCATCTTTCCCTTCTGCTAAATAATTTTCCCTCCTGTCTCCTGATTCTGCCTCTTCGACCCTCCCCTCATTGCTTTCCACATCTTATGACTTGCACTGTCCACTTTCCTCCCAGCCGGTTCTCCCCTCCCCTCCTGCTCCGTGGCTGTGACTCATTGCGAGCTTACAGAAAAGGGCTGCGGGCAGTTGAGCGAAAATGGAAGAAAACTAAACTTCTGGAGGACCTACCATCCTTTCACACCCTCCTCTCTACCTTCTCTTCCTCTGTATCCACTGCTAAAGGCCCTTTCTATCACTCAAGGTTCTGTCTCTAACCCTAGGAAACTATTTTCCACCTTCTCATTTCCCTCCTTAATCCTCCACCTCCTACCCCTCCCTCCCTCTCTGTGGACAACTTTGTCAACCACTTTGAAAATAAGTTTGACAACATCCGCTACTCATTCACTCAGCCTATTGAGTCCACTGGTCTCACTCACACAGAAATAACCTACACCTTGATATCTTTCTCCCCTCTCTCTCCAGATTAAATCCTGTGACTAGCGCGGTCTGGCCACCCTACAACCAACCCCATCTGCTCCTCCCTTCTTAAAACCCTCTCTATGGAACTTCTACCATTCCTCACTTCCCTCATCAACTCATACTAGCTGCGTCCCCTCTGACTTCAAAATGGCCCGAGTCGCTCCCCTCCTCAAGAAACCTACACTCGACTCATCTGACGTCAAAAACTATAGACCTGTGGGCCTCCCGAGTGTCGCAGCGGTCTAAGGCACTGCATCACTACAGACTCGGATCTGATCCTGGGCTGTTGCTGCGACTTGGAGATCAACTCTTTAGTTATCTCTCACAGAACGATCTTCTTGACCCTAACCAGTCAGGTTTCAAGATGGGTCACTCAACAGAGACTGCTCTTCTCTGTGTCACGGAGGCACTCCGCACTGCGAAAGCTAACTCTCTCTCCTCTGTTATCATCCTCCTAGATCTAACCACTGCCTTCGACCCATCAGATCCTCCTCACCACCCTCTCAGGGCTGGGCATCTCTGGCTCTGCACACTCTTGGATTGAATCCTACCTGGCAGGCCACTCCTACCAGGTGATGTCAAGAGGATCTGTGTCTGCACCATGTACTCTCACTACTGGTGTCCCCCAGGGCTCGGTTCTAGGCCCTCTCCTCTTCTCTCTATACACCAAGTCACTCAGCTCCGTCATATTCTCACATGGTCTCTCCTATCATTGCTATGCGGGTGACACTTAACTACTACCCCCCTACTGATACCCAGGTGGCAAAATGCATCTCTGCATGCCT
Organism: Salvelinus alpinus; assembly: GCF_045679555.1. NCBI lineage: Eukaryota > Metazoa > Chordata > Actinopteri > Salmoniformes > Salmonidae > Salvelinus > Salvelinus alpinus. Next base: position 35,446,526 of record NC_092109.1, on the reverse strand, counting down.
GGCAGATATCCCAGCTTGGATTTAGGCCCACCATCTCAAGCTCAACCTCGACGAGACGGGGCTGCTCTTTCTCCAGGGGAAGGCGTCCCCTCCATTACGGTTGACAACTACACAGTGTCGCCCTCCGAGAGTGCAAAGAACCTTGGCGTGACCCTGGACAACACCCTGTTGTTCTCTGCAAATCAAAGCAGTGACTCGCTCCTGCAGGTTCATACTCTACAACATACGTAGAGTAAGACCCTACCTCAAACAAGAAGCAGCGCAGGTCCTGATCCAGGCACTTGTCATCTCCCGTCTGGACTACTCAACTTGCTGTTGGCTGGGCTCCCTGCTTGTGCTATCAACCCCCTGCAACTTATCCAGAACGCTGCAGCCCACCTGGTTTTAATAGTTCTCTCATGTCACCCTGCTCCTCTGCACACTCCACTGGCTTCCAGTTGAAGCTCGCATCCACTACAAGATCATGGTGCTTATCTATGGAGCAGCAAGAGGAACTGCTCCTCCCTACCTTTAGGCTATGCTCAAACCCTACACTCCAACCCGAGCACTCCGCTCTGCCACCTCTGGTCTCTTGGCCCTCCCACCCTTTTGGGAGGGCAGCTCCCGCTCAGCCCAGTCCAAGCTGTTCTCTATCCTGGCATCCCAATGATGGAACCAGCTTCCCCCTGAAGCTAGGACACCTGAGTGGGAGTCGCTGCCCATCTTCTGAAAACATCTGAAACACTTCCTCTTCAAACAGTATTTTAAATAATACCCCTCCTACCCCCCTCCCCCTTCTAGCTCTGACTCTGCTGATAGCTACTTTATTGAGGAAAATGTACATACTAAGCCTGTGATATGTGGTTGTCCCATCTAGCTATCTTAAGATGAATGCACTAACTGTAAGTCGCTCTGGATAAGATAAGTCACTCTGCTAAATGACTAAAAGGTTAAATGTAGGAACTTGATGTGGATATATGACCAAAAGATCTGGAACGATGCCATCGGTGTGAAAGAATGCTAAAGACCCTCGCATGGTAATCTTCAGACTGTGGAACTATCAGATCAAAATACATGGGGGAAAGGAGAACAAAATGGACGGCCGGTCCATTCGAATCGTCCAGGAACTGTCAGCAGAGCTGAGAGGGAGACGCAAGGAATAAATCCCGTTCAGACAGTCATTGGAGGAAAAGGGGATCAAGTCTCAGCTCCGCTTCCAGGCAGTACTGTGGGTATGGAGGGGAACGCAAAGGATGGAATTTACAAGCGCCTATGAAGCCCTAATCAAGCTACAAGAAACCTTCCCAGTTTAAGGAGGAGAGCCCCCTGCCCTGAGAGGACAAAGCAGGAAAAAACTATGAGCGCAGTAGGTTACATACAGTTTATCGTAAGTTGAGACAACTGCTCTATGGATGTGTGTGTGTGTGTGTGGGAGTGCAGGTGTGTATGTCTGTTTGTGTATATGAATGGGAGTGTGAGGGATGGAGAATATGTGTAGGAGGGTGGGAGAGAATGGGTGTGTGGATGCATAGGGTATATGTTTGGCAGGAATGAATGAGAATGGATGAGTAAGTGGATGGATGGATGGATGGATGGGTGGATGGATGGATGGATGGATGGATGGATGGGTGGATGGATGGGTGGATGGATGGATGGGTGGATGGATGGGTGGATGGATGGATGGATGGGTGTAAGTGTGTCAGAGGTAGGGAGGGTGGGAAAAGATGGGAGGTTGGGACATGCTTGGGTTGGGTAAAGGGGGGAGAAAACCAGGAGGATAAGGTGGAGGTGGAGAGGGATGGGATGGGTTTGGTTTGGGAGAGAAGGAAGGATTTCACTATACTACAATGTAATTGTATTTATTTGTGTGACTTGCAAGCCTGCTGTAAAATGAATAAGATTTCTGGACAGATTAGAAAAGGATGTTGAGTCATTATTAGTCCTTGTTTGTCATTATAGCTAAGATTCAATGGTGGTTATTGGTGAGAGTGGAGAGGGACGAGGTGACAGGGAGGGCATTACAAACTTCTCTAAAGTGTTTGGGGGGGTTTCCACTCATCTCACTTCAGTCTCTCGATGGACCTACTCTCCCCAGGTAGACCCCCAACAGCCATTATATTTTATTTCATTTACAAGGTAATACAAACTGACCACAATATTTAAATGGCAGTTTTTCTCCAATGTATGTACAATTACATAATCCACAGATGTTTGCTAGATTAGGAGCCCTAAAAAGGCATAGCACCTCAAAGTACAAAGAAGAAGTTTATGGTTTTTTGTTTTGTGTGTTCTCTGATAAATGTCTGCCCAGCCTACATATTCACATGCTCTATATATGTATAATAACTATGTATTCATACTATGACTCCGCCATTCCATGGAATGCCCACCGCCCTCATATGACATGTCTGCTAAAATGTTTTACCTGGTTCTTCAATGATAGACCGGAACAGACAGAGTTAACTTTGACGCTATACAAGCAAAAAAAACTAAATCAAACTCATTAAATGGAATGTGCACTGGCTTCATGATGGAAACAAAGCATATGCCCTGTGCCCTGGACACCATATGTGAATTGATTGCCCCCCATCTATCTTCAGAGTTCGTTCTGCTAGGTGACTTAAACTGGGATATGCTTAACACCCCGGCCGTCCTACAATCTAAGCTAGATGCCCTCAATCTCACACAAATGATCAAGGAACCCACCAGGTACCCTAAATCCATAAACATGGGCACCCTCATAGATATTATCCTGATCAACTTACCCTCCAAATACACCTCTGGGGTTTTCAATCAGGATCTCAGCGATCACTGCCTCATTGCCTGCATCTGTTATGGGTCCACGGTCAAAAGACCACCCCTCATCACTGTCAAACGCTCCCTAAAACACTTCTGCGAACAGGCCTTTCTAATCGACCTAGCCCGGGTATCCTGGAAGGATATTGAACTCAGTAGAGGATGCCTGGTTGTTCTTTAAAAGTAATTTCCTCACCATCTCACCATCCTCACCATCAATTTGAACTAAGAACAGACATAGCCCTTGGTTCACTCCAGACCTGACTGCCCTCGACCAGCACAAAAACATCCTGTGGCGTACTGCACTAGCATCGAATAGTTCCCGCGATATGCAACTTTTCAGGGAAGTCAGGAACCAATACACACAGTCAGTTAGGAAAGCAAAGGGTAGCTTTTTCAAACAGAAATTTGCATCCTGCAGCTCTAACTCCAAAACGTTCTGGGACACTGTAAAGTCCATGGAGAATAACAGCACCTCCTCCCAGCTGCCCACTGCACTGAGGCTAGGAAACACTGTCACCACCGATAAATCCACGAAAATCGAGATTTTCAATAAGCATTTCTCTACGGCTGGCCATGCTTTCCTCCTGGCTACCCCAACCCTGGCCAACAGCTCCGCACCTCCCGCAGCTACTTTCCCAAGCCTCCCCAGCTTCTCCTTCACCCAAATCCAGATAGCAGATGTTCTGAAAGAGCTGCAAAACCTGGACCCGTACAAATCAGCTGGGCTAGACAATCTGGACCCTCTCTTTCTAAAATGATCTGCCGCCATTGTTGCAACCCCTATTACTAGTATGTTCAAACTCTCTTTCGTATCGTCCGATTCCTAAAGATTGGAAAGCTGCCGTGGTCATCCCCCTCTTCAAAGGGGGTGACACTCTAGACCCAAACTGTTACAGACCTATATCCATCCTGCCCTGCCTTTCCAAAGTCTTCGAAAGCCAAGTTAACAAACAGATCACTGACCATTTCGAATCCCACCGTACCTTCTCCGCTGTGCAATCCGGTTTCCGAGCTGGGGTAAACCTCAGCCACGCTCAAGGTACTAAACGATATCATAACCGCCATCGACAAAAGACAGTACTGTGCAGCCATCTTCATCGACCTGGCCAAGGCTTTCTACTCTGTCAATCACTGTATTCTTATCGGCAGACTCAACAGCCTTGGTTTCTCAAATGACTGCCTCGCCTTGTTCACCAACTACTTTTTTCACCAACTACTCAGACAGAGTTCAGTGTGTCAAATCGGAAGGCCTGTTGTCCGGACCTCTGGCAGTCTTTATGGGGGTACCACAGGGTTCAATTCTCGGGCCGACCCTTTTCTCTGTATATATCAATGATGTCGCTCTTGCTGCGGGTGATTCTATGATCCACCTCTACGCAGACGACACCATTCTGTATACATCTGACCCTTCTTTGGACACTGTGTTAACAAACCTCCAAACAATCTTCAATGCCATACAACTCTCCTTCCGTGGCCTCCAACTGCTCTTAAAGGCTAGCAAAACTAAATGCATGCTCTTCAACCGATCGCTGCCCGCACCCGCCCGCCCGAATAGCATCACTACTCTGGACGGTTCTGATTTAGAATATGTGGGCAACTATAAACACCTAGGTGTCTGGCTAGACTGTAAACTCTCCTTCCAGACTCTTATTAAGCATCTCCAATCCAAAATTAAATCTAGAATCGGCTTTCTTTTTCGCAACAAAGCCTCCTTCACTCACGCTGCCAAACATACCCTCAACATACCAATCCTCGACTTCGGCGATGTCATTTAAAAAATAGCCTCCAACACTCTACTCAGCATACTGGATGCAGTCTATCACAGTGCCATCCGTTTTGTCACCAAAGCCCCATATACAACCCACCACTGCGACCTGTATGCTCTCGTCGGCTGGCCCTCGCTACATATTCGTTGCCATACCCACTGGCTCCAGGTCATCTATAAGTTTTTGCTAGGTAAAGCTCTGCCTTATCTCAGCTCACTGGTCACCATAACAACACCCACCCGTAGCACACGCTCCAGCAGGTATATCTCACTGGTCATCCCCAAAGCCAACACCTCCTTTGGCCGCCTTTCCTTCCAGTTCTCTGCTGCCAATGACTGGAACGATTAGCAAAAATCGCTGAAGTTGGAGACTTATATCTCCCTCACTAACTTTAAACATCAGCTATCTCAACAGCTCACCGATCGCTGCAGCTGTACACAGCCCATCTGTAAATAGCCCATCCAACTACCTACCTCATCCTCATAATGTTTTAATTTACTTTTTTCTTTGCTCTTTTGCACACCAGTATTTCTACTTGCACATCACCATCTGCACATCTATCACTCCAGTGTTAATTTGCTAAATTGTAATAACTTCCCTACTATGGCCTTTTTATTTCCTTACCTCCTTACTCCATTTGCACACTGTAAATAGATTTTTTTATTGTTATTGACTGTACTTTTGTTTATCCCATGTGTTTATCCCATTGCTTTATCTTGGCCAGGTCGCAGTTGTAAATGGGAACTTGTTCTCAACTGGCCTACCTGGTTAAATAAAGGTGAGATAAAAAATATATATATATATATGGTTCTTGAACACTTATAGAATGTCAGTAGATGTGGTTTTCCTGCAAGAGTTACTTTTCAAAAAAGGATCATTTGAATATTTAAAGAGGAGCTGGGTTGGTGAGGACTCTGCTGCCACAGACCAAGAAGGCCATTTTCTAATGTTGAACTGTACCTTACATGGTGAAACATACACATTGATTTCATTGTATTTCCCACCAGGGGAAAGTCTGTTGTTTATAGATACAATTCAAGCCATATTAGATCAAATCCAGACAGAAACTATGATTTTACAGGCGACCTAAATCATACATTCGATAAGATTGACAGACGTAGCAATAAATCAGGCAAATTTAAGAAACCTCCAAAGAGGCTGAAAAATGTAATCTCTACAAATAATAGAAACAAAATGGTGCAGATTGAGGCCACGTGGTGGAGAGTGATGCTGGCAATAGAGATGGGGGTGTGAGCAGGTGGGTCTGGGCAGAGGTGATGTTGTGGATGTTTGTGTGCTTTATGTTGTTGTTTGTATGTGTTTATTTTGTATTGTAAAAAAATATTTTTTTAAATAACAAGGACAAGCGTATCAAGAACACGTGTCTACACAAAATGAAGTGATTCTCAGTGTTGTTTTCTCTCTGAGCGAATCTGTGCTATTTTATTTTGTAAAAATTCATAAAAACTGTTTTTGCTTTGTCATTATGGGGTATTGTGTGTAGATTGATGAGGAAAAAAAGTAATTTAATCAATTTTAGAATGAGGCTGTAACATAACAAAATGCACTGTATTAAAAAAAAACTATATCTTAATTATATAAATACTGTGTAAAAAAGCACCATGCATGGAAAATGTGTGTAAAATGTATATGTATCAAATACACTGAACAAAAATATAAATGCAACATGTATAGCTTTGGTCCCATGTTTTATGAGCTGAAATAAAAGATCCCAGAATTTTTCCATACACACAAAAATCTTATTTTTGTCAAATTTAGTGCACAAACTTGTTTACATCCCTGTTAGTGAGCATTTCTACTTTGCCAAGATAATCCATCCACCTGACAGGTGTGGCATATCAAGAAGCTGATTAAAATCCTTACACAGGTGCACCTTGTGCTGGGGATAATAAAAAGGCCATTCTAAAATGTGCAGTTTTGTCACACAACGCATTGCCACAGAGCGTGCAATTGGCATGCTGACTGCAGGAATGTGAATAAAACTGGGTTTGCATAATTCAAGTATTTCTGTACAAACTGTCAGAAACCGTCTCAGGGAAGCTCACCTGCGTGCTTGTCGTCCTCACCAGGGTCTTGACCTGACTGCAGTTCGGTGTCATAACCGACTTCAATGGGCAAATGCTCACCTTCAATGGCCACTGGCACGCTGGAGAAGTGTGTTCTTCACAGAAGAATCCCAGAATCAACTGTACCGCGCAGATAGCAGTGTGTATGGCATTGTGTGGGCGAGCAGTTTGCTGATGTCAACATTGTGAACAGAGTGCCCCATTATGGTATGGGCAGGCCTAAGCTACGCGCAATGAACACAATTGCATATTATCGATGGCCATTTGAATGCACAGAGATACCGTGACGAGATCCTGAGACCCATTGTCGTGCCATTTATCCACGTCATCACCTCCTGTTTCAGCATGATAATGCACGGCCCCATGTTGCAAGGATCTGTACACCATTCCTGGAAGCTGAAAACATTCCAGTTCTTTCATGGCCTGCATACTCACCAGACATGTCACCCATTGAGCATGTTTGGGATGTTCTGGATCGACGTGCGCGACAGCGTGTTCCAGTTCCTGCCAATATCTAGCAACTTTGCACAGCCATTGAAGAGGAGTGGGACAACATTCTACAGACCACAATAAACAGCCTGATCAACTCTATCCGAAGGAGATGTGTCACGCTGCATGAGGCAAATGGTGGTCACACCACATACTGACTGGTTTTCTGATCTACGCCCCTACCTTTTTTAAAGGTATCTTTGACCAACAGATGCATAAAAAAAATCCATATATTAGCATTTATATTTTTGTCCAGGGTATATAAATAAATAAACAAAGGAAATGTGTTATGGTATGCAGTATACAAACCCCAACCACTAAACAAGATGTAGTCAGAACATCTAAGACAGCACAGGACTTTGTACAGAGGGAAGCAGGGACGCCTGTCAAAAAAAAGAATCACCATCCAACAGCCATTAGTCAAAGGACAAACGGAATGTTGTTATTTCAGGGAATGACTTTCAAGGAAAAACACGTGTGGCGGTGAAACAGACACACACACACACACACACACACACACACACACACACACACACACACACACACACACACACACACACTCTCTCTCTCTTGGTAGAAATAATGCAAGAGTTGTTCCATGTCAAATCAAATCAAATTTTATTTGTCACATGCGTTGAATACAACAGGTATTACCATGTAATGTGTACTTACAAGCCAACAATGCAGTTCAAGAAATAGAGTTAAGAAAATATTTACTAAATAAAATAAAAATAAAAAAATAAATAAAGTAACACAAGAAAATTACATAACAATAACGAGGCTATATACAGGGGGTACCGGTACCGAGTCAATGTGCAGGGGGGAAGGGTTAGTCGAGGTAATTTGTACATGTAGGTAGGGGTAAAGTGACTATGCATAGATTATAAACAACAAGTAGCAGCAGTGTAAAAACAAAGGGGGTCAATGTAAATAGTCCAGGTGGCCATTTGATTAATTGTATGGCTTTGGGGTAGAAGCTGTTTATGTAGGAGCCTTTTGGACCTAGACTTGGTGCTCCGGTACTGCTTGCCGTGCGGTAGCAGAGAGAACAGTCTATGACTAGGATGGCTGGAGTCTTTGACAATATTTAGGGCCTTCCTCTGACACCACCTGGTATAGAGGTCATGGATTGCAGGAAGCTTGGACCAAGTGATGTATTGGGCCCTACCCACTACCCTCTGTAGTGCCATACGGTCGGATGCCAAGCGGTTGCCATACCAAGCGGGGATGCAACCGGTCAGGATGCTCTTGATGGTGCAGCTGTGGAACTTTTTGAGGTTCTGGAGACCCGCTCCACTTCAGCCCGTCGATGTTAATGGAGGCGTGTCCGGCCCTCATTTTCCTGTAGTCCACGATCTTCTCCTTTGTCTTGCTCACATTGAGGGATAGGTTGTTGTCATGGCACCACAAAGCCAGGTCTCTGACCTCCTCGCTATAGGCTGTCTCATCATTGTTGTGATCAAGCCTACCACTGTTGTGTCGTCAGCAAACTTAATGATGGTGTTGGAGTCGTACCTGGCCATGCAGTCATGAGTGAACAGGGAGTACAGGAGGGGACTAAGTATGTACACCTGAGTGGCCCTGGTGTTGAGGATCAGTGTGGCAGATGTGTTGTTGCCTACCCTTATGGGGCAGCCCATCAGGAAGTCCAGGATCCAGTTGCAGAGGGAGGTGTTTAGTCCAAGGGTCCTTAGCTTAGTGATGAGCTTTCGGGGCACTATGGTGTTGAACGCTGAGCTGTAGTCAATGAACAGCATTCTCATATAGGTGTTCCTTTTGTACAGGTGGGAAAGGGCAGTGTGGAGTGCGATTGAGATTGCGTCATCTGTGGATCTAGTGGGGTGGTTGGAGTGGGTCTTGGGTTTCCGGGATGATGGTGTTGATGTGATCCATGTCCAGCACTTCATGGCTACTGACGTGAGTGCTATGAGGCGGTAGTCATTTAGGCAGGTTACCTTCATGTTCTTGGGCACAGGGACTATAGTGGTCTCCTTGAAATATGTTGGTATTACAGACTCAGACAGGGAGCATTTTCTTCTTTGCTTATGGCTGTATACAGCTCGTTGAGTCCGGTCTTAGTGCCAGCATCGGTTTGTGGTGGTAAATAGACGACTACGAATAACATAGATGAGAACTCTCTTGGTAGATTGTGTGGTCTACAACTTATCATGAGGTACTTTACCTCAGGCGAGCAATACCTCAAGACTTATTTAATATTAGACATCACGAACCAGCTGTTATTGACATATAGACACACTCCCCCACCCCTTGTGTTACCAGACGTAGCTGCTCTGTTCTGCTGATGCACAGAAAACCCAGCCAGCTCTATATTATCCGTGTCAACATTCAGCCACGACTCGGTGAAACATAAGATATTACAGTTTTAAATGTCCCGTTGGTAGGATATTCTCGACCATAGATCATCGCGTTTGTTTTCCAGTGATTGCACGTTGGCCAATAGAACCGATGGTAATGGTGATTTACTGACTCGCCTACGAATCCTCACAAGGCACCCCGACCTTCTCCCTCTGTATCTCCTCTTTTTCTTCACGCGAATGACGGTGATTTGGGCCTGGTCTCCGGAAAGCAGTATACCGTTCGCGTTGGACTCATTAAATAAAAAATCTTTGTTCAGTTCTAGGTGAGTAATTGCTGTTCTGATGTCCAGAAGCTATTTTCGGTCATAAGAGACGGTAGCAGCAACTTTATGTACAAAATAAGTTACAAATGTGAAAAAACTAACGAAATAGCACTGTTGGTTAGTAGCATGTAAAACGGCAGCCATCCCCTCCGGCACCATTATTATTTCTGCAAGCCATGACAAATTGTTTCTGAAGTTAGAAACAGGTAAGATTGGCATTCCTGAAACATTATCTTGTTGAAATTAAATTTGATCTCAGAGAAATTAAGCAAATTGATTGCACCCATATTGGCCATTTTAATTTATAGGATTCAGATAATATTCAACCAACATCCGATTTGGACCAAACTTCTTCCTACCAATGAGTAAGACATGAGGAATCCATAAAACTGTTAAAAGCCACCCACGGAAATATACATTTATTTAGTTCTGTCCTTTAGCTGTTCTTGTCTATTCATGTTCTGTATTGTTTCATGTTTTGTGTGGACCCCAGGAAGAGTAGCTGCTGCTTTTGCAACAGCTAATGGGGATCCTAATAAAATACCAAAATACACCCTATGCCAATCCCACCCCAAAAACCAGAGTACAGTATCAGTTTTCTATGTTTGACAAGTAGTATGAAGCTGTGGCTTGGAGTATTGTTTCACCATACTATGAAATGTGTAATTGAAATCACTTGCATTATTTACCATTAGTAGTGTGAAAGTACCAGGTTTGACCTCTAGATGCCATTGTTCCTGCTATACCACCACACTCTTCTATTCATTTTGCTGGTCCTTTGTGTTTATTAAATAGATCACAACATAGACCACCCTATTAATTAAATATTTGTTTATTTAGTTAGTTAAATCCTTGTTTAGTTAGTTAGTTTAATCCTTGTTTAGTTAGTTAGTTTAATCCTTGTTTAGTTATTTAGTTAAATCCTTGTTTAGTTATTTAGTTAAATCCTTGTATAGTTAGTTAAATCCTTGTTTAGTTAGTTAAATACATGTTTAATTAGTTAAATCCTTGTTTAGTTAGTTAGTTAAATCCACGTTTAGTTAGTTAAATCCATGTTTAGTTAGTTAGTTAAATCTTTGTTTATTTAGTTAAATCCTTGTTTAGTTAGTTAAATCCATGTTTAGTTAGTTAAATCCTTGCTTAGTTTGTTAGATAACTCCTTGTTTAGTTAGTCAAATCCTTGTTTAGTTAGTTAAATCCATGTGCATGATGTGAAAGGGAAGGCATTCCACAAAGAGGCATCAAATCTAATAGTGAACATATTTGGACAATGGGTCCTCAAGATAGTTATGTTGCAAATCCATGTTTAGTTATTTAGTTAAATCCTTGTTTAGTTAGTTAAATACATGTTTAGTTAGTTAAATCCTTGTTTAGTTAGTTAGTTAAATCATTATTTAGTTAGTTAAATTCTTGTAGTTATTTAGTTAAATCCTTGTTTAGTTAGTTAAATCCTTGTTTAGTTAGTTAAATACATGTTTAGTTAGTTAAATCCTTGTTTAGTTAGTTAGTTAAATCATTATTTAGTTAGTTAAATTCTTGTAGTTATTTAGTTAAATCCTTGTTTAGTTAGTCAAATCCTTGTTTAGTTAGTTAAATCCATGTGCATGATGTGAAAGGGAAGGCATTCCACAAAGAGGCATCAAATCTAATAGTGAACATACTTGGACAATGGGTCCTCAAGATAGTTATGTTGCAAAATGTAACACTTCAAATAAAATGTGTCTTTTTCCTTTTAAATATATTAAAAACAATCTTCACGTTTATTGTTTACTCAATGTCCTTTCGTTCTCTTTACAAGGTCCATCCAGATTCTGCTCTAGATCAGCCATGCTCTCCTCCACTGGAGGAGTTTAGTTTACTGTAGGCTAATATCACATCAGCACTCAGCCCTGCCACGTAGGAGTTGGCTGGCTGCAGCTCGTCTTGGCTGCGAACGACACACCTCTGATGGATTTGTGCGACTACATCTGAGCCTCCGATCCAATCCGCACAGCTGATGCCAAAGTCCATCATGCGGGTGTTTCTCCTGTCTCCAGTTTCCCCATTAGAAGTTCATACAATTATGTGTGTAACTGTGTGAATACGTGTTCTTTATGTATATATTAATTGTGTAAGAGCATGTGTGCATTTGTCTTATGAGAATTTGTGTATAACAATCCAACTTGGCAGAATGCCCGGAATACATATGTCTTTTGTATATTCTTTCAGAGTAGACTAGAACTACTCAGAAAAAACCTACACATCTGAAGTGACTGAGAAGCAAGTCTCCCAATATCCTCGGGCTGAGCTCTGTGGTTGGAACTGAAGTGACATGTGAATCCCTTTTATGACTTTATCATGTCTTTATCCACCCACTCAGATTACTGTATCTTCTATCTGCTCGGTCAGGGGAGTTTTGGTGAACTCTGACCACCCCTGAGGAGGGAATGGACAGAGTCAAATGGGAGTCAGGGGGGGTTAAATAGTTTGATGATTAGACTATGAACTAGAGAGAAACGAACATTGCACCATAGTGTACTTTCCCACCAGTGAGAATCCTTTATTATAAGTCCAATGACTGCATACTGTAGATATCCATTTGAGAAAGAAAAGTAGAACATTTGGTTAATTCGAGTTTAGCAGCCTTTGCTTTGTCCTACAAGGGTGTCAAACTATCCTCCAGTCTGATTTGCTCTGTAGAGACATGCCAGAAAGTGTATTCACGAGCGTATCACATGTCATGACAGGTTATGTATAGAATGAACTAAAGATTACATTATAGAATCAGGCAGTACTTAAAATCAGAAAAAAAAAAAAGTTAAATTAGATGCTTTCTCTGGATAGCGTTCATTTTGTTCATCAGGCTAGACAAGGAGAACTAGAAGGGCTTGGAGAGGGATACGTTTGTTTTCTCTCTGTACAATAAAGCAGAGTTCACTGCCAGTTCAACAGATATTTCAACAGGGACACAAATGGAATGTCTAGAAGAGACCCACATAAGGCTTAGCAGCATTCAGCACTCTAAAGTTACAGATGATGACGACCTATGAAGGAATGTCATCATGTCTCCTGACAGTCAGAAAAAGCATGCGGGTTCTGTAGAGGTGTATCTGAAGTTCCTTTTACCTTGGGGGTAAGAGTCCGCTGTTTGATTGACATGGGGTCTCTTAATGGCAGAGGAGCGATAAACGATGTGATGTCGTCCGTCTCCGCCTTCCTCCTCCCCTGCCCCACCCCCTCGGTGCTCCAGGGGTTCGATGAAGAACTCCTCCCGCCCCATGCGGATCATTCCTGCCTGAGAAAGATGAGATGAGAAGGGGGTTGAACTCTACAATCACAAGCATCTATCTAACTGGAAGAAAAACAACTTTAAATAACACTTTGAGAATAACTTAATTGAGAAGGGAAATGCACAATAATCAATATATCCACCACTTTAAAGCTCAGCCCGAAGAGAGGACAACATTGACAAAAATACAAATGACATGAGACTGCAAAGAGACATGAGTTGATCAATATGGGGCAAATTTATATCAACCATCTGATCAACAATTTAGACCAGCCAAAACAGCGGTACTAATACTTCCATAAATGCAGGCAGACAAAATGTGGCGTGACAGCCCAAACCAGGTGGTCCCCTATCCTGTGTCTGTCGTGGAAAATGGGGAACGGGGAAGAGGAGGGATGTGAATGTAAACTTTAAAACACACTGTGACTGGAACAGACACGCCTGTTCAGGGTCAGCTCAATACTGCTTCTCTCTCTGACCCCGACCATAGAGCTGGAGAGGGGCTGCTGAGACTGCCATTTAGCACAGCCTCCTGAGAAATATTACACAAGGAGCTGTCACATCCTCCCGAGGTTTCATTATCAAGGAAAGATCTGGACTCTGCATAAATCGACACCAGCAGTTACACCTCGGTTAGCCAGCTCTCTGAGCCACTGTGAAGTCAAACTTAACCTACCTTACCACACGCAGCAAGGCTAAGTACACATCTTCCACTCAGAAAATCAGTTGCTCAGTCACCTCATCTCAGGAACTCTAGAACTCTAACAGCTTATTAAAGTCATGCTAGTGAATAAAGGAAAGATTCTACTCTGGGCTGCAGGAATGAAGCACATACCTCAGTCTTGAAAGCAAGAATTTCCATTCTACCTTGTGACAGGGAAGGCTATATTTTACTGCAGCAACGTTGAAAAACAAATAAACTAAGTCATGTCATTTTATATTAAACAATGGTGCAAGGCTGGGGGTTTTACATACTAATTCTTTCCATTTGGCTACACTGTGATAGACATCCAAACCCGTAATCTGAAATAAAACTCTGTCTTCAACAACAAATAACTTTCCCAGATGTCAAATTCTCTCTTGCCAATTGAAAATCGTAAACTAACATTTGAGGGATCAACTTCACTTAACAATCACAAATAAATCACTAGCTCTCACTACCAGCTTTACTGTCAGAAAAAGTCTACAGTGTCCACACAGTTGGATCAGTGGTCCACTATTCAGGTATTATACCCACACCACTCTGTAGATCTTTAGCTGTAAAACAGCATAAAAATTGTAAACGTTGACAGGAGAATTTAAGGAAAAGTTAGCATAAACCATGCTGAATTGCAGAATCCTTTTGAAGATGTGATCCAGCTCCACTGTAACAATGAGACTTTTCCATAAGCCTGAGAGGCTCCAGAGCCTGCCTGGACTGCCAAGAGTGAAATAGGAGAGCAGAGCCTGAGAGAGAGGGCCTGAGCAGCTCCGTCCCGGTTTCCAGCTCAGAGTCAGGCCTGCCTGAGGCGGAGGGAGGGTTCTGATGGAGAGAGCAGCGCTGTGCTGCCTTTGGATCGTTGGATCTGGCCAAGGGGGTCAGCCTGCTGCCTCGTTAAGAGACTGGTCGCCCGGGAGACCTGCTGTTCATACCCTAACTTTTCAGTGTTCAGTGTGTGTGTGGCGTATGTGTGTGTGTGTGTGTGTGGCGTATGTGTGTGAGGGAGCAGGAAAATACATTAATCCAGAGGTAGTTATGTCTGTAGGGAGGAGGAGGACATATTCCAACTTTGCCTTGGTGCCAGCTTTCTATCTATCTATCTATCTATCTATCTATCTATCTATCTATCTATCTATCTATCTATCTATCTATCTATCTATCTATCTATCTATCTATCTGTCTGTCTGTCTGTCTGTCTGTCTGTCTGTCTGTCTGTCTGTCTGTCTGTCTGTCTGTCTGTCTGTCTGTCTGTCTGTCTGTCTGTCTGTCTGCCTGCCTGCCTGCCTGCCTGCCTGCCTGCCTGCCTGACTGACTGACTGACTGACTGACTGACTGACTGACTGACTGACTGACTGACTGACTGACTGACTGACTGAACAGGGGTGGAATCACGTGAGCACTACCTTAGCTCTCACAAGGACAGCTCTGTGTGAAATGACAGATAATGTATACTGCAGCTAAGTACACCTCTTTGAGGTAATGACAGCTTTGAAAGGGTTGACAATAGTAATCTTTTCAAGTTTATATGAATGAAAGAGCCATTGTAAAACCTAACCCTGGGTAACTAAAAGTTAGAATAAACTCTCAATTTTCACTACTGGATTTATGTTTCAGTGGAAGGGCCATGGAAAAGAGAAAATACAGTGTTTAAACTGGAAATAAAGTGGATAAGTTGTTTCCTAATGACAGCGTCTTCACACTCTATGTGTTGGAAAGGAAAGTTTAAGAAGACTATATGGGGCCGTATCCACAAAACTTGTTTAAGAGACATATTTCCATTGCACAAAAGCATGACCTTATGTTCCTTGGCAATAGTTTCCATTGTAAAAAGGCCAAAAGCGTTGAAAAACTTGTTGACTCACAGTATTCAGTGTTAGTTTCTCATTGAACATCTCATTGAACAGCTCATTGGTTTACATGACCCTCACTCACACTGCTCCAAAGAAGGGATTTCTAAACTTCCTCAAGCTTCCTCTCAACCTCTAATTGAATCAGCACTCCACTCATGATACTGTGTTAATTGTCAGCCTTTTCAACATAATCTAACACATTATCAATCGATTACATTCAATCAAATCAAATCAAAAATTGATGTTTTGTTAAACTTTGGAAGTGAATTGTGCCAGTTGTTATTGTGGCAAGTGAAATAGACACTCAGATTGTGCCACCAAATCTCTGGGATTCAAGGATTAATGAGTCCTGGAGCAAACTTCATTTTGATCCTGAGTTGGATACAGTATAAAGTCCTGAATTAACATAAACAAGTCAAAATCGTCAGTTTCAAATAAATAAAATATCATCAACCATGTTCATTTTCAAGCCTGGCAAGAATCAAAGGTGCTATGATGTACAGGCCAAAGCTACTTATGATTTGAGTTGGATTGTTGAAGTTCATTCCAGTTATCTCCTTCATTTCTCTGTTAACCACTGGCAACAGGAATGTAGGACATCAGAGAGAGTAGAAACTGAAAGCCCTTTTGGGCTGCCTCCCTTCACTGTTCATTACAAGCTGTCATTCAAACTCACAGCAGCAGAACTCTACTAACAGGTGTCAGGAATCAACACAACCACATCAATATTAATATCAACACACGACGATAAAAGCCCAATAAAACAAGAACTATATAAAGTGAAATATGCTCTAGTCTGGTCGAACGCACACAATCTGTCTCCCTCTCTCTCAAACACACACACGCGCACACACACACGCACACACGCACGCGCACACACACACACACACACACACACACACACACACACACACACACACACACACACACACACACACACACACACACACACACACACACACACACACACACACACACACACACACACACACACACACACACACACACACACACACACACACACACACACACACACACACACACACACACACACACACACACACATTAAAATGTCCTGGATCATCAGGTCAGATCTCACATGTATTGACTGCCTTATGAATTCTCTTGGTTAACATCCACGGCACACTGCTGTTTTCATTTTGGAGAATGCAACTCCTGCAGGGATTGGACGAGCCAGGTGGCTGACATCACATCTCCTACTGTAACTACAGACAGGTCCAGACGGGAACCATCACGACCAATTCTCCTACTGTAACTACAGACAGGTCCAGACGGAAACCATCAAGACCAAATCTCCTCCTCTTCATTCCCACTCATCACTTTCACATTGCATTTTGGATAGAGTCACAAACAACCCTTTGTCCATGTGCGCTCTGAGACTCTTTTCCTTTGAAACGTTTTCCTTTGCAACATCTTTCTATAAAGGTCACACTCCTCCTACACACCATCAAATACATCAACAACTCCAAATGCTATGGTGTCAGTCATGGAATTCATCCAAACGCTATATATATAGATATTAAATCTGTGTAATTGGACTGAGTCTCGTGGCACCGAAAGAAAGCTGACACAGAACCAAACAAAAAACAAACATGACAAGATATTTATTGGCTTCCATGTTTGTGATGAGTGTTCTCTAAGGAGGTCAGCTGTATTCAGGTGTATAGACCTGTTCTCTATCGCAGAGGCCTTGTGTCTTCCAGGTCAAAGATCCTCTTTTCACTCCAGCTGGGCCTGTTCTCTCAACTATAAATCCTGACAAGCGCGTCAATATGTCCCTTTGAAACAGTAATGTAACACGCAGACTACTGGACTGGGCCTACAGCCTGCTGGACTGGGCCTACAGCCTGCTGGACTGGGTCTACAGCCTGCTGGACTGGGCCTACAGCCAGATGGACTGGGCCTACAGCCTGCTGGACTGGGCCTACAGCCTGCTGGACTGGGCCTACAGCCAGATGGACTGGGCCTACAGCCTACTGGACTGGGCCTACAGCCTGCTGGACTGGGACTACAGCCAGATGGACTGGCCCTACAGCCTGCTGGACTGGGCCTACAGCCAGATGGACTGGGCCTACAGCCAGATGTACTGGGCCCAAAGCCTGCTGGACTGGGCCTACAACCAGATGGACTGGGTCTACAGCCAGATGGACTGGGTCTACAGCCTGCTGGACTGGGCCTACAGCCAGATGGACTGGGTCTACAGCCAGATGGATGAGCGATGGAGAGAGGGAAGAAAATAACACCAGAAAAATGCTATCTTGTATCCTACAATTAGGACTGAGGTTTCCATCCACACTTAAACAGAAATGAATCTAAACTCCTGGTGAGAGGAAAGGAAGTGTGCCAGTGCAGTCACAGTGGGCTCCCCACTCTGTCCTTCCAATGGAATAATCAAAGGCCACAGCTACTCCATAGAGAGCCAGGGGATTCTGGAATGGCCCTACCTGATAAGTGTTCCTCTTTCACCCCGCTCAACACCACAAAGAGAGTGACTCCTATTGGCCCAAACCAGGGAGAGGAGCGACAGATGGCTGAAACAGTTAGCCCTGGTCCAATTTGGTGCATTTGGCTCAACATTGATTTGAGAAGGCTCGGAGGTCGTGTAAGTACGGACACAGCTCCAAACACCCCAGCCACATCCGTGCCAGAGGAGCAACATGAACAAAATTCATACGACTTGATTATAGCACAAAAGTTAACCCAACTAAATAAGTGACATCTACCGCTTGTGTTGAGAAAAGACCCCTGGGACGACAGAAACTTTAGAAAGGCTGCATCTTTGTCACTATGTTAAACACAGCTGACATAGGCTATATCGTGCAAAGGCTGAAGGATTTCCAACCAACACAGAAACCATCACAACGCAGAATTGCTTAATTTCCTGAACTTTTGGGAAGCGTGTGGTCTGTATGGGATTATGGTGTCTTTGGTGGCTTGATTGAAAGTTGGATAAGACTACCAGCTGTTCTTACTGTTTGTAGTACAGAAGGCTTTCTTAAACTATGGATCTGGACCCAAAGTGGGCCCTGTGCATGCGAGAGATGGGTCGTGAGTTATGACAATACATCTATAATCACACACTATTTATTCTTAATTTGTGACATTGGAGGACGATTTGGGTCATGGTGGAACGGTCAATTTCTCATTCGGGTCTCGAGCTGTAAAAGTTTAAGAACCCTTGTAGTATAGGATTGACTGCTCTGATATTATAACACAGAGAAAGTGATATGTAAGTTATATTTAATTACAATTCAGCAACGCAATGCATCTCTGGAGCAAGGTCATACGGGACAGATCACACAGAGAAGGGATGAGGGAAAAAATAGATAGATATCACACACACACACACACACACAGAGAGACTTTAAACTGACAGGCTGACCCCTCAGGACAAATTGCATAAGATGATGGTTTCCATGACAACTGTCTGTAGCATAGGCCACAGCAGATTTGCTCAGGCCACCCAATCTAATTTAGCCTGGGTACCAGTCTCTTTAGCTAATCCACTCCCTGTACTCCATGTCATGTGCCAAGGAGACTGGCCTTTCTGCCATCTTCAAATATTAACGTTCTATCATTAATGAGATCGAGGAAAACAGAGGATTTGATCCTGATTCGATCACCCTCACAGCTATCTTCCAATCACAACAAAAATGTTATGCACATTTTGGAACTCTTATCTTTTTTTCTCCACAGAACACGTTGGTATTCGGTTGCTAAGCAACAGTTTTTTGTTTGTTCAGATGCTCATATCTA
Organism: Salvelinus alpinus; assembly: GCF_045679555.1. Classification (NCBI taxonomy): domain Eukaryota; kingdom Metazoa; phylum Chordata; class Actinopteri; order Salmoniformes; family Salmonidae; genus Salvelinus; species Salvelinus alpinus. The sequence continues at coordinate 35,427,170 of NC_092109.1, read as the reverse complement.
AATTCTCAAACTAAATACATACAGCAATTTCAACCACAAAATGTCTTAGTTTTGATTTTAAGCATCAAAATACAACTTACTTTGTTATAAATTCTAATTTCGAAGCTCCACATGATGTCATGGAAAATAATAATGTTTTTTCCAACAACCAATGAGCAACTCCGCTGTAAATTCAGCGCATATTGAACATTGACATTGCCGAAAGACCAGTATTTTTTGGCAATGACAAGGAGTGGCGAGTGAAATGTTAGCTAAAGAGACTGGTACTCACACTAAATCTAACCTAAGAGGCCATACCAACACATCACTTTTTTTCTGAGAATCATTTGGTGGATGTCACTTCCTCCTACAGATACTGTGGCAATGGCAACAGCTTGTGCCTCTGCTGGTGGGGCATCCCTTACTCACGTGTCCCTTAGCAGGGGTCCAGGACCAGCATCATGCCCCTGCCCTTCTCAGTGCAGCAGCCAACTCTGGACCCATATTCATAAAGAATCTTGGAGTAGGAGTGCAGATCTAGGATCAGTTTTATCTTTTAGATTATAATGAATACACAGAGGGACCTGATCTAGGATCAGTTTTATATTTTAGATCATAATGAATACACGGAGGGACCTGATCTTAGATCAGCACTCTTTCCTTCTCTGAGACACTTTATGTACACAAGCTCCACTCTGCTGCTGGTCTGCTGCAGTCTGCTAATGGTGATACTCATGCCTGGCCTGCAGTACCAATGACCTGGGGCCGACCAGCAATGACCTGCATACTGAATACTGCCACACTGCCTAGTGGAGGCCAACCAGCAATGACCCGCATACTGAATACTGCCACCCTACCTGGTGGAGGCCAACCAGCAATGACCTGCATACTGAATACTGCCATCCTGCCTGGTGGAGGCCAATCCGCAATGACCTGCATACTGAATACTGCCACCCTACCTGGTGGAAGCCAATCAGCAATGACCTGCATACTGAATACTGCCATCCTGCCTGGTGGAGGCCAATCAGCAATGACCTGCATACTGAATAATGCCACCCTACCTGGTGGAGGCCAATCAGCAATGACCTGCATTACTGAATACTGCCACCCTGCCTGCTGGAGGCCAATCAGCAATGACCTGCATACTGAATACTGCCACCCTGCCTGGTGGAGGCCAATCAGCAATGACCTGCATACTGAATACTGCCACCCTACCTGGTGGAGGCCAATCCGCAATGCCAAGCAGGGAGAAGTTTGTTTCATTATGAGATTACAGCTTTAGTTTGGTTTACAATCCTCTATTTTGATGCAGACCATATGAAAAACATCTGCCGACATGGAAAATATCCTCAGTCCTTCTGTGCAGTGATACACATCCACAACAATCTACCAGGGCAGGGGTTCTACTTTTCAATCCCGCCCTGCCTCTTGGATGACCTCAGTCTAGCCATCTTTATTACTATGGCATTGCCCCCTCTGTCTATCAACTGAAGCTACCTAATACGTTCTACAGGCGTACTAGCAGGTTAATAACTATACGTGAGGGATACATTTATCAACGGTGCAGCACTTACCAGGCCATCACAGTTGCTGAGAGCGACGGATGTGTCCCTGACGTTGGTGACCTCTCCTACATAAAAGCAGTCGCTCTCCAGTAGAGGCTCGTAGCGGGTCTGGTTGCCCTCCTCATGCCACTCCACTTTAGCTCCGGGGGCCACCAGCCTGGAGTTGAGGCGCAGGTGCAGGTGAAGCTCCCGGCCAAACACAGTGACGTTGTAGAAAAGTGTCTCCCTGTGCCTGGCGGTGCCCTCTCCTTCCTCCAGGTCTCCATGGCTGGGGTCTGAGGCGGCTGCAGCCTCCCTCCTCCAGCGTCTGTAGACCTGCTGGTGCTGGCTGTCCAGCTGAGGTGCGGAGACAGCACCTGAGAGGAAGCGGCCTTCTGCGTCAGTGTTCACAGGCCTCACCACCCCATATTCCCTCAGGACATGCTGCAGAGACTCTGTGTGCAAAGGGAGAGACAGTCACACACTGATCAATACACACACAATCATGCATAGGAGCTCAGATGCACACAGTTACACACGCACACATGCACGCACACACACACTGAAGCAGGTACAGCTTTGGTATCTAAATAGCATGGGTAAATAAATAAATATGCTGTGTCTCACTTGATAAACATGACATCATACAATGTGAATCTGTGAATAATATAGATCAGACATTTTACAGCCACAACTGACTTTGGTATATTCCCTACCATATCAAATAAACCACAGGCAACAAGAAACCTGGACAATAGGCCTATCAAACAGCGTTTTAAACTTCGGGGTGCCAATTGCCAAAGTGTTCACGCCCGTTCCCCGCGCGCAGATGAGCATGTGTTTTACACGGTAGGTAGGTAGGCAGACTATCATTCTTAAGTAATTTCAAATTCTATGTTTACAACAAGACTACGCAAGACTGTGTCCATCACTTTGTCGACTTCAGTTTAGGTTGGAAGCAGTGACCCACCCAGTAGGTGACGCAGGGAAGCACGCGTCAAGACAGTGTGATGCTCAAAGCTGTCAATTTGAAATAATCGAGGTGGTAATTAAATTAATTAAATTGAAGTGTCAATTTTAATTTAATTCCAACCATTTATTTTACAAGTCAAAATGTATTATTATTCTCCAAATTATTATTTGGAGAGGTCGTTGTTGTTGTTAGGGTAACTAATAGCCTAACTGCTGTAAAAACTTCAATAAATTAGCAAATTCACGACTTATCAATAGTGCATGATGAATCTGCCATTGGAATGTTCTTTACATGCTGAATTTGAGCGCACGTAAACTGTGTTTGGATCCAAAATAAATGTGGAAAAAGTTGGTGTCATGCAAAAGAAAGGGAAACCTTACTGAGACACTGCATTGTTTTTAAACAAACTACAGTGCCTTACCAACTCCAGGATATTTCTGTTTCTGTAAAATATTATTGAACATTTCTGGGCTACGAAATAACCTCTGTGAAATTGACATGCATCAAGAGTCGAATCGTGATCAGATCATATTCTCAACGGTGGTGCCTAGGTTAAGCTTTACACAACTGTATAAAACGTAGCCTATAATATCACAAATCCCACATACCTATGCTATTGGATATATAAAGTCCATTCGCGTGAATTAGTTGCAGAAAAACAATAAAGAATGCAAATCCAGTCGTCACATCCATTGCAGGTCCGAAGAAAAAGACCGCACAGGATAGAGGCGGACTTTGAGTTTCTAGATAAACGATCTACCAGCCCCTAACCCTCCCGAACAGATCTTAAAGCTCTCTCTCTCTCTCGGTCTTTGATAGTGTTCACAGTGACAGCTGAAAAACATCCACTCTCTCAATTTCTATTACACGTCACATTCTCACTTACAGGGAACATTGATAACGATATAGCTCAAATATTTGCCCACTTTAAATCGATAACAAACTTTACAAATGGGCATAAGACATCGGTGTGGGAACCAGCACTTTCCATCACCCAATGACATTGCCTTTCCATGGTCTGTGGGGCATAACCTAATAATAATAATACTACTACTGCTACTAATACTACTACTGCTACTACTATTACTACTACTGCTACTACTACTGCTACTACTATTATTACTACTATCATTACTACTGGTACTATTACTACTGCTACTACTACTATTACTACTTATACCACTGCTACTAATACTGCTACTACTACTACTATTACTACTTATACCACTGCTACTACTGCTACTAATACTAATACTGCTAGTGTAACGGATGTGAAATGGATAGCTAGTTAGCGGTGGTGCGCGCTAATAGCGTTTCAATCGGTTACGTCACTCGCTTTGAGACCTTGAAGTAGTGGTTCCCCTGGCCGAGGCTTTTGTGGAGCGATGGGTAACGATGCTTCATGGGTGACTGTAGTTGATGTTTGCAGAGGGTCCCTGGTTCGCGCCCGGGTCGGGGAGAGGGGACGGACTAAAGTTATACTGTTACACTACTACTGCTTCTACTACTGCTGCATCTACTACTAATAATACTACTACTACTACTACTACTGCTAATACTGCTTCTACTACTGCTACTATTATTACTACAGCTACTACTACTTCTACTAGCACTGTTACTGCTACTACCACTACTACTATAACATCTACGACTACTACTACAGCTACAACTACTACTGCTACTGCTAGTACTACTACTGCAGCTACTACGATTACTACTACTACTGTTAGTACTGATACTACTGCTACTATTACTTCTACTACTACTACTGTTACTACTAATACTACTGCTACTATTACTTATATTACTACTGCTGATACTACTGCTACTACTAATTCTACTACAGCTACTGCTACTGCTACTGCTGCTGCAAGTAGTAGTACTGTTACTGCTACTACAAGTAGTACTGTTACTGCTACTACTACTACTACTTATACTACTACTACTGCTTCTACTATTTTGTTTAACCTTTATTTAACTAGTTAGTTAAGAACTCATTCTTATTTACAATGACGGCCTTCCGCCGACCAAACCTTAACCCGGACGGCGCTGGGCCAATTGTGCACCGCCCTATGGAACTCCCAATCACGGCCGGTTGTGATACAGCCTAGAATCGAACCAGGGTCTGTAGTGACTGAGATGCAGTTCCTTAGACCGCAGCGCCACTCGGGAGCCCAAGTGATATGATTAATACTACTGGTACTACCACTACTATTACTTTTACTGCTATTACTACTACTACTACTAGTACTACTACTGCTACTACCACCACCAATACTGCTACTACTACTGCTACTACTGCTATTACTACTAATAATACTATTACTACTACTGCTACTACTACTACCACCAATACTGCTACTACTACTACTGCTATTACTACTACTACTACTACTACTACTACTACTATTGCTACTTCTACTACTACTACTGCTATTACTACTACTGCTGCTACTACTACTACTGCTACTACCACTACTGCTGATAATAATAATAATAATGAATATGAATGCAATTTAGACAGATAGTTTTATCCAATGTGACTTACAGTCATGCATGCCTACATTTTAAGTACGGATGGTCAGGGGCAAATGCAACCCACTATCATGGCGTTGCAAGCACCTTGCTCTACCATCGGAGCTACAGACTAGAGGACCACTTCCACTGCTATTGCTACTACTACTACTACCACTGCTACTACTACTGTTACTACTACTACTACTAATAATAATAATACTGCTACTTCTGCTGCTACTACTACTGCTACTACTGCTGCTACTGCTACTGCTGCTACTACTACTGCTACTACTACTGCTTCTGCTGCTACTACTACTGCTACTACTGCTACTACTACTGCTACTACTGCTGCTACTGCTACTGCTGCTACTACTTCTGCTACTGCTACTACTACTAGTACTACTACTGTTGCTACTACTACTACTGTTACTACTACTAATAATAATAATACTGCTACTTCTGCTGCTACTACTACCTCTACTGCTACTACTACTACTGCTATTGCTACTACTACTACTACTACTAATAATAATAATAATAATAATAGTAATAATAAATGCCATTTAGACAGACACTTTCATCCAATGTGACTTACAGTCATGCATGCTTACATTTTAGGGGGAAATGTAAATCACTATCCTGGCGTTGCAAGCTCCATGCTCTACCAACTGAGCTACAGACTAGAGGACTGCTTAACAGTGTCCCTAGGGAGGTCACTATTCTAGAGGAGTGACATGGGCTCAGGAGGCTGGCCCTAGACTGGGGGACTCCAAGCCCATGGAGCAGGGAGATGGCTGGTCCTAGACTGGGGGGCTCCAAGCCCATGGAGCAGGGAGGAGGCTGGCCCTAGACTGGGGGGCTACAAGCCCATGGATCAGGGAGGAGGCTGGCCCTAGACTGGGGGGTTCCAAGCCCATGGAGCAGGGAGGAGGCTGGTCCTAGACTGGGGGGCTCCAAGCCCATGGATCAGGGAGGAGGCTGGCCCTAGACTGGGGGGCTCCAAGCCCATGGAGCAGGGAGATGGCTGGTCCTAGGACCATTCTAGAATGGACCACATAGATATCCAGAAACATCCAACTCCATTATGTCAGCTGTCCCCCACCTCACATGCTCCATCCACACAGCCAAGGGGGGCTATGTCTTCCACTTCATCATCCAACACTTACCCCTGAGACCAACCCAGGCTGTCTGCAAGTTGTATTACTTGTGATTTGGCCACCAAAGCCCTAAACTCTCCTGGCCACTGATGGATTGTTTGGGATAGAATCATAAATGAATCAATTACCCAGGTGGTTTTCCAGACTTACATCAGTGATGTTCAGATGCACGGTCTTCCTACAGCCCACGTTGCAGCCACTGGGGCTGACACTGTTCACCCATGGCACCTTAGGGAAACTACACCCGGAAAAAATGTAAATGCAACAATTTTAAATAATTTACTGAGTTACAGTTCATATAAGGAAATCAGTCAATTGAAATAAATAAATTAGGCCCTAATTTATGGATTTCACATGACTGGGAATACATATATGCATGGATTAGAAAACCAGTCAGTATCTGTTGTGACCACCATTTTCCTCATGCAGTGCGACACATCTCCTTCGCATAGATTTGATGAGGCTGTTCATTGTGGCCTGTGGAATGTTGTCCCAGTACTCTTCAATGGCTGTGCGAAGTTGCTGGATATTGGTGTGAACTGGAACACGTTGTCGTACATGTCGATCCAGAGCATCCCAAACATGCTCAATGGGTGACATGTCTGGTGAGTATGTAGGCAATGAAAGAACTGGGACATTTTCAACTTCCAGGAATTGTGTACAGATCCTTGCGACATCGGGCCATGCATTATCATGCTGAAACATGAGGTGATGGCGACAGATGAATGGGCCTCAGGATATCATCACGGTATCTCTGTGCATGCAAAATGCAATTGGGTTCATTGTCCGGAGCTTGTGCCTGCCCATACCATAACCCCACTGCCATCATGGGGCACTAGGTTCACAAAGTTGACATCAGCAAACCACTCGCCCACACAACGCCATACACGCTGTCTGCCATCTGCCCGGTACAGTTGAATCCAGGATTCATCCGTAAAAAGCACGCTTCTCCAGCGTGCCAGTGGCCATCGAAGGTGAGCATTTTGCCCACGGAAGTTGGTCACGATGCCAAAATGCAGCCAGGTCAAGACCCTAGTGAGGACAATGAGCACACAGATGAGCTTCCCTGAGACTGTTTATGACAGTTTGTGCAGTAATTCTTCGGTTGTGCGAACGCACAGTTTCATCAGCTGTGCGTGTGGCTGGCGATCCTGCAGGTGAAGAAACTGGATGTGGAGGTCCTGGGCTGGCGTGGTTACATGTCGTCTGCGGTTGTGAGACTTGTTGGACGAACTGCCAAATTCTCTAAAACAACGTTGGAGGCGGCTTTTGGTAGAGAAATTAACATTACATTCTCTGGCAACAGCTCTGGTGGACTTTCTTGCAGTCAGCATGCCAATTGCATGATCCCTCAAAACTTGAGATATCTGTGGCATTGTGTTGTGTGACAAAACTGCACAGTTTAGAGTGGCCTTTTATTGTCCCCAGCACAAGGTGCACCTGTGTTGTAATCATGCCGCTTAATCAGCTATTTGATATGCCACACCTGTCAGGAGGATGGATTATCTTGGCAAAGGAGAAATGCTCACTAACAGGGATGTAAACAAATGTGTGCACAATATTATAGAGAAATACGTTTTTTTTTGTGCGTATGGAAAATTTCTGGGATCTATTATTTCAGCTCATGAAACATGGGACTAATACTTTACATGTTGCATTTTTATTGTTGTTCAGTAATATTTCACGTTGAGTTGAAAATAGCTTTCAATGGTTTAGAAAAATTATGGTGAATTACTTTTTCGTTTGAATTATGACAGTAATCAACATACAGTAGAACTGCTATTCCCCCACTCCAAAATATGTGACGTGTCACCCAAGCAGACAAACCATCTCTTCTTATTACAGGTGTAGAATTTTAATTGGATCACCTTATTGCAGGAGAACTTCCCTGAAATTGTCACGTCCTGACCATAGTGCTTATGTGTTTTGCTTGTTTTAGTGTTGGTCAGGACGTGAGCTGGGTGGGCATTCTATGTTGTGTGTCTAGTTTGTCTGTTTCTGTGTTCAGCCTAATATGGTTCTCAATCAGAGGCAGCTGTCAATCGTTGTCCCTGATTGAGAATCATATATAGGTGGCTTGTTTTGTGTTGGGATTTTGTGGGTGGTTGTTTTCTGTGTCAGTGTTTGTGCCACACGGGACTGTGAAGGTTAGTTTGTTTTGTTATTTTGTAATTGTATATTGTTTTCATGTTATTAAATCATGGAAACTTACCACGCTGTACATTGGTCCTCCGATCCTTCTCGCCTCTCCTCGTCCGATGAGGAGGACGAAATAGACTGCCGTTACAGAACCACCCACCAAACCCGGACCAAGCAGCGTGGCAACGGGCAGCAGCGACAGCAGCAGCGGTACCAGGAGGAAAGGACATGGGAGGAAATTCTAGACGGTAAAGGACCCTGGGCAGAGCCAGAGGAGTGTCGCCGCCCCAAAGCGGAGCTGGAGGCAGCAAAAGCGGAGAGGAGGTATTATGAGGCGCTAGCAAGGCAGAGCGGCTGGAAGCGCGAGACTCTCACCCAAAAATTTCTTGGGGGGGGGCTAAAGGGGAGTGTGGCGAAGTCAGGTAGGAGACCTGCGCCAACTTCCCGTGCTTACCGTGGAGTGAGAGGGCGTCGTACTGGTCAGACACCGTGTTATGCGGTGGAGCGCACGGTGTCCCCAGTACGCGTGCTTAGCCCAGTGCGGGCTATTCCACCTCGCCGCACTGGTAGGGCTAGGTTGGGCATCGAGCCGGGTGTCATGAAGCCGGCCCAACGCATCTGGTCTCCAGTGCGTCTCCTCGGGCCGGCGTACGTGGCACCAGCCTTACAAATGGTGTCCCCGGTTCGCCAGCATAGCCCAGTGCGGGCTATTCCACCTCGCCGCACTGGCAGGGCTAAGGGGACCATTCAACCAGGTAAGGTTGGGCAGGCTCGGTGCTCACGAGCTCGTGTACTCCTTCACGGTCCGGTATATCCAGCGCCACCTTCCCGCCCCAGCCCAGTACCATCAGTGCCTACACCACGCACCAGGCTTCCAGTGCGTCTCCAGAGCCCTGTTCCTCCACGCACTCTCCCTGTGGTGCGTGTCTCCAACCCAGTACCTCCAGTTCCGGCACCACGCACTAAGCCTCCTGTGCGTCTCCAGAGCCCTGTACGCACTGTTCCTGCTCCCCGCACTAGCCTTGAGGTGCGTGTCTCCAGTCCGGTACCACCAGTTCCGGCACCACGCACCAGGCCTACTGTGCGCCTCAGCAGGTCAGAGTCGGCCGTCTGTCCAACGCCGCCTGCACTGCCTGCCTGCCCAGCGCAGTCTAAACTGCTTGCCTGCCCAGCGCCGTCTGAGCTGCCTGCCTGCCCAGCGCCGTCTGAGCTGCCTGCCTGCCCAGCGCCGTCTGAGCTGCCTGCCTGCCCAGCGCCGTCTGAGCTGCCTGCCTGCCCAGCGCCGTCTGGGCTGCCTGCCTGCCCAGCGCCGTCTGAGCTGCCTGCCTGCCCAGCGCCGTCTGAGCTGCCTGCTTGCCCAGCGCCGTCTGAGCCATCCGTCTGCCCAGCGCCGTCTGAGCCATCCGTCTGCCCAGTGCCGTCTGAGCCATCCGTCTGCCCAGCGCCGTCTGAGCCATCCGTCTGCCCAGCGCCATCTGAGCCGCCCGTCTGTCCCGAGCCGTCAGAGCCACCCGTCTGTCCCGAGCCGTCAGAGCCGTCCGTCAGTCAGGAGCCTCTTAGCCGCCCCCCCCAAGAAATTTTTGGGGTTTCTTCTCGGGCTTCCTTGCTAGCCGCGCACCTTCATATCTGCGGTTTTGGGCTTGATTCTCCGGCTTCCAGCCTTGCTTCCTTGCTGCCTCCTCATATCGCCGCCTCTCTGCTTTCGCTGCCTCCAGCTCAGCTTTGGGGCGGCGATATTCTCCTGGTTGAGCCCAAGGTCCTTTTCCATCCAGCTCGTCCTCCCAAGTCCAGTAGTCCTGTGTATTCCACTGCTCGAACATACGCTGCTTGGTTCTGATTTGGTGGGTGGTTCTGTAACGGTGTTCCTCCTCCTCTTCATCCGAAGAGGAGGAGCAGGGATTGAACCAAAACGCAGCGTCGTGATAAGACATGATATTTATTTAAACAAAACCGAAAACACGACGAACACTTGAATAGAAACAAAACAACAAACGACGTAGACTGACCTGAACGTAAGAACTTACATGAAACACGAAGAATGCACGAACAGGAAAAATGACTACATAAAACGAACGAACAAACAAAACCGAAACAGTCCCGTGTGGCGTAACATACACAGACACAGGAGACAACCACCCACAAACAAACAATGTGACCCCACCTACCTTAATATGATTCTCAATCAGAGGAGATGAAAACCACCTGCCTCTAATTGAGAACCATATCAGGTACCCATTAAACCAACATAGAAACACAAAACATAGACTGCCCACCCAAACTCACGTCCTGACCAACTAACACATACAAAACTAACAGAAAACAGGTCAGGAACGTGACAGATGTGTGCTTTCCATCCTCACACAATTCTAGGATTATGTGAACCCGAGGTTGTCTGCGTGGCACAACTATGTTAGCCTACTGAGCTAAAGCCTTGGCATTTGCTCAAGGAGTTAACCTAAGTCTTCAGGTCTCAGGCACGGGTTACTCATCACACAGCGTGGTTCATCGAACCACCTCGTTACACAATGACGAGCTACAACCAACAAGATGAGAATACCACGCCAAAGGCCTCCATATGATGTGCATGACCTCATGTCCCTCATCCTGCCAAATGAGGGATTGTGTATTTTTAAATGATTAATATTTGACACCGTGGGCAGTTGTCTGACTGCCTCTACAGTATGTTAGTTGAAAAGTGTGTTTGTAAAAGCAGATGGTCATGTATATTAATACTTGCTATAATACCGAACCCCAGAGGCATATTCCCATATGCAGGAATATTTTCCTTTAACCCCTGCCTCTGTAATTTGCTCACTCATCATTATTCGCAATTAATTCAGGATTATGCATAATCATGGTAGCATCCACATTAATGTAGAAGAGTTTAGAAACATTCTATTCTTATTTACATTCTTATTTACAATAAAAGTGACTCCAAAATTACAAAGTACATTATTTACCATTAATTTCTACTGGGCACAAAATAATCTGAAAACACAACCAAAACAAACAACAAATGCATCCAACAAGTTTGTAGAGTCAAGCTTGATGTAATCATTATGTGCTAGGAATATGTGCCCGAATACTAATCTTTTGGCTACTTTAATACACATACAGTGTAAGTGAATTTGTCCCAATACTTTTGGTCCCTTAAAATGGGAGGACTATTTACAGAAAGTGCTGTAATTTCTAAACAATTCACCCGACATGGATGATTATACCCTCATATTAATGCTGACAGTCTGCACTTTAACCTCATCATCATTGTATCATTTCAAATCCAAAGTGCTGGAATACAGAGCCAAAACAACAAACATGTCACTGTCCTAATAATTACACTGGATGTTTCCTAGTAGTGTCATGATCAGCCTAAGCTCTCTACTTTAATACCAAACCTCACAAACCAATTGTTGCCCTTAGAATGGTTTGATTTCAAAAACTAAAAAACAGGAGCATTAATCCGTCTCTTTATTATAAAATCAATATTCGGCCTTGATTGACCACTGTGCACTGGACTTTAACCCAACTGGGGGATAGATGCCCAAGCTACAGTCTCATGGAGAGAGAGAGACCCTCTAGTGGGACTTGTAACTGTTGTGTGCTCTTTATTAAGAAGGGCTGCAGTTGTATAACTGCTGGCCCACAACTGGAGCGCCGCCTAGTCTGAGTGTCCTGCCAGGCCGTGTGTTTCCCATTTACTCTCCTATTCCTTCCATTCGTCTCTTCTTCCATCCCTCTCTCCCTCTCTCCCTGCTCCCCCAGAAAAGCTCAGCACTAGCCTGGAACGGGCCCTGCACATCACATCCCTGCAGAGGCCGCGGCTGGTTCACATGCGTGGGTGGGCAGGCGGACTAACTGACAGACACATGCAATAGGATACACGTGCACTAACACTGGAGAGCACACGTCCACAGATACATGCATACGTATTTGTGCACTGCGCTTACTATAATCTTTTTATGAGGTTATATTCCATTAGAATAGCTACATCTAAAATGATGAGTCCAAATTTGAGATTTTTAGTTCCAACCGCCGTGCATTTGTGAGACGCAGAGTAGGTGAACGAATCATCTGGTTTGGGATGAGTTGGACCGCAGAGTGAAGGAAAAACAGCCAACAAGTGCTCAACTCCTTCAAGACTGTCGGAAAAGCATTCCAGGTGAAGCTGGTTGAGAGAATGCCAAGAGTGTGCAAAGCTGTCATCGAGGCAAAGGGTGGTTACTTTGAAGAATCTCAAATATAAAATATATTTTGATTTGTTTAACACTTTTTTGGTTACTACATGATTCCATATGTGTTATTTCATAGTTTTGATGTCTTCACTATTACTCTACAATGTAGAAAATAGTCAAAATAAAGAAAAACCCTTGAATGAGTAGGTGTGTCCAAACGTTTGACTGGTACTGTATATGTACTGTCTGGCATTGATGAACGTGCTATATTATTTATCTTCTCCCTAAATTGAATTACAGAAGCCAATACAGAGTCATGAATAACAAGGCACGGTATGTTGACATAGAGAAAAGCTCTTCAAGTGAAGACGAACCACTGCAGGTCTGAGCAGTAAAGCATGGTACAAGCCGCGCTGCCATTACCGCATGCTAACACCATGACAACGTAAACTATACCAGGTTCAGACACTACTTCTCTGTCAGCTCACTAAGCTGATTGGCTAACTCCCAGGAAGTGGTAGTCTGTTGCAGTATGTGATTGGTTCTCACTGTAGGTCCAGAAGGCCCACAGGGCTTCCCTGGTGTCTGTTGTTAGTTAATTAGTCTTCACGCAGATGTAAAAGGCAGAAAACAACATAGCAGAGCATCCTCTCCCCCCTCTCCTCCTCTACTCTCCCCTCCCCTCATCCTCATCCCCCTCGCCTCCTCTCCCCTTCTCTCATCCCCCTCCTCCTCTCCTCCTCCTCCTCCTCCTCTCCCCTCCTCTCATCCTCCTCCCTCCTTGCCTTTTCCTCCTCTCCTCCTCCTCTCCCCCTCCTCTCCCCTCTTAGAGTATGTGAAGATGTAATGAATTGAGAAAGATAGATTGGTCCTGTGATAGTCTGAGAGCTAAGCAGAAACAGCATGTGATCCTTGCTGGCAAAATGTGCCAAGTGTGCTGTCTCCAATTCCATGATCAAAGCAGTTGAAATGTTGGACAGGAATGAAGTGGAATGGAAAGGAATGGAACGTTGCAATGAAGAGTTGAACTATCACCGGGATTTACCAGAACAGTTTGTTTTCACAGCTAGTTTTAACACCAGAGCAGCAGACCTGTAAGGCCAAATTGAAGAAATAAACCCTGAAAATTCCCTCAATAAATACAGATTATTCAGAAAGTATTCACACCCCTTGACCTATTCCACATTTTGTTCTGTGACTGCCTGAATTCAAAATGTATAAAAATGTCTCACCCATCTACACACAATACCCATAATGACAAAGTGAAAACATGTTTTTACAAATATTTGCACATTTATTGAACATGAAATATAGAAATATCTAATTTACAAAAGTATTCACACCCCTGAGTCAATACATGTTAGAATCACCTTTGGCAGCGACTAGAGCTGTGAGTCTTTCTGGGTAAGTCTCTAAGAGCTTTGCACACATCGATTGTACAATATTTGCCCATTATATTTTTCAAAATGTTTCAAGCTCTGTCAAATTGGTTATTGATCATTGCTAGACAATCTTTTTCAAGTCTTTCCATAGATTTTCTAGCAGATTTAAGTCAAAACTGTACCTCGGCCACTCAGGAACATTGACTGTCTTCTTGGTAAGCAACTCCAGTGCAGATTTGGCCTTGTGTTTTAGGGTTTTCTCCTGCTGAAAGGTTAATTAATCCCCCACTGTCTGATGGAAGCAGATTGAACCAGGTTTTCCTCTAGGATTTTGCCTGTGCTTAGATCCCTTTTGTTTATTTTTTATGCTGAAAAACTCCCCAGTCATAACGATTACAAGCATACTCATAACATGATGCAGCCACCACTATGCTTTAAAATATGTAGAGCGGTACTCAGTACTGTGTTGTATTGGATTTGCCCCAAACATAACACTTTGTATTCTGGTCAAAATGTAATTGCTTTCCCACATTTGCAGTATTATTCCTTCCTCTGCGGAAACTGAGTTAGGAAGGACTCCTGTATCTTGTAGTGACTGGGTGTATTGATACACCATCCAAAGTGCAATTAATATTTTTTTTTTTACCCATCTACCAATAGGTGCCCTTTTTTGCAAGGCAATTGGAAAACCTCCCTGGTCTTTGTGGTTGAATCTGTGTTTGAAATTCACTGGTCGACATACAGATTTTAATTTAAATTTATTTTACCTTTATTTAAGAACAAACTCTTATTTTCAATGACGGCCTAGGAACAGTGGGTTAACTGCCTTGTTCAGGGGCAGAAAGACATATTTTTTACCGATCTTGCAACCTTTCGGTTACTAGTCCAACGCTCTAACCACTAGGCTACCTGTTGCCCCAGATAATTGTATGTGTGTGGTAGAGAGATGAAGTAGTCATTCAAAAGTCATGTTAACACTATTACTGCACACAGTCACACAGAGTGAATTCTTGCAACTTATTATGTGACGTGTTAAGCACATTTTTACTCCTGAACTTATTTAGGTTTGCCATATCAAAAGGGTTGAATACTTATTGACTTAAAACATTTCAGATTTTCATTTTAATTCATTTGTAAACATATCTAAAAACATAATTTCACTTTGACATTATGGGGTATTGTGTGTAGGCCAGTGACAAAAAAAAATCTAAATGTAATCCATTTTAAAGTCAGGCTGTAACGAAAAAGTCAAGGGGTGTGAATACTTTCTGAAGGCATTGTAGAGGGGTTCTTATTATTATAAAATAACGATAAACACGTTGATCCAACATCCCCTCCCCACAATAGTTCTGGCCACCGAAAGATCCACATAGACAAGACCTACCAATAATAACTAGAGATGATGTAGTTCATCGTTATGCGTAAGCAACACATAACAGCTTATCTAGACACAAACCACTTCCACTGGTAAATATCCATGTCACTTTCTATGAAAATCCTTTCACCGAAATTGACATCAATGCATGACTATACAGTGATCCCTCGCCACTTCGCGGTTCACTTATCGCGGATTCGCTATTTCGCGGATTTTCATAATGCATTTTTTATTTTTTTTTGGTGCATTGTGCTCTGCATTCTGATTCGCTAAAAACTCACTCCCGCTTCTTGTATCAAAACATGCTACGAATTGTGCTATCATTTTGTCGTCTCGTGCAGTTATGTGTACGTACATAAAACAGCTTGGCAAATTTACATTAAGTTGGCCAGGAAGGAAGGAAGGACTAACGCTTGGTCGCTTAGCAACCATGGTGCGAATGGCCACTGAACTTAAGCGAGTAGCTGAGGAATGGGACCCTTTGATGAGCCGTTCATTACAGTTCTCCAACGTAATCGATGGTGGCATGTCGGTGTACAAGGATCTTTTTGCAAAGAAGAAAAAAGAGCGACAACAGCTGCCTATCACTATGCTCTTCTCCCGAACAAACACACCTGCACCGCGGGCTTCAGAAGAAGAGAACACTGCAGAGCGCAGTCAGGATGCAGCGGCCCAGTCTGAAGAGCAGTGAAACGGCCTACACGTGAGTCACTGTATTTGTATACATGTAATAGTTGCTAATTGTAAAAAAAAAAGAAGTTTTCTATTTCGCGGATTTCACTTATCGCGGGTCATTTTCGGAACGTAACCCCCGCGATAAACGAGGGATTACTGTAAATGAAAATGTGTATTGACTTAAGTGGAAGTTGCTCCACTACAGCCTCTCTGTCACATTGCATACTCTCTACACTACAGCCTCTCTGTCACACTGTATACTCTCTACACTACAGCCTCTCTGTCACATTGTATACTCTCTACACTACAGCCTCTCTGTCACACTGTATACTCTCTACACTACAGTCTCTCTGTCACACTGTATACTCTCTACACTACAGTCTCTCTGTCACACTGTATACTCTCTACACTACAGTCTCTCTGTCACATTGCATACTCTCTACACTACAGCCTCTCTGTCACACTGTATACTCTCTACACTACAGTCTCTCTGTCACATTGCATACTCTCTACACTACAGCCTCTCTGTCACACTGTATACTCTCTACACTACAGCCTCTCTGTCACACTGTATACTCTCTACACTACAGCCTCTCTGTCACACTGTATACTCTCTACACTACAGTCTCTCTGTCACACTGTATACTCTCTACACTACAGCCTCTATGTCACATTGCATACTCTCTACACTACAGTCTCTCTGTCACACTGTATACTCTCTACACTACAGTCTCTCTGTCACACTGTATACTCTCTACACTACAGCCTCTATGTCACATTGCATACTCTCTACACTACAGCCTCTATGTCACATTGCATACTCTCTACACTACAGTCTCTCTGTCACACTGCATACTCTCTACACTACAGTCTCTCTGTCACATTGCATACTCTCTACACTACAGTCTCTCTGTCACACTGTATACTCTCTACACTACAGCCTCTCTGTCATATTGCATACTCTCTACACTACAGCCTCTCTGTCACATTGCATACTCTCTACACTACAGTCTCTCTGTCACACTGTATACTCTCTACACTACAGCGTCTCTGTCACATTGCATACTCTCTACACTACAGCCTCTCTGTCATATTGCATACTCTCTACACTACAGTCTCTCTGTCACACTGTATACTCTCTACACTACAGCCTCTCTGTCATATTGCATACTCTCTACACTACAGTCTCTCTGTCACACTGTATACTCTCTACACTACAGTCTCTCTGTCACACTGTATACTCTCTACACTACAGCCTCTCTGTCACACTGTATACTCTCTACACTACAGTCTCTCTGTCACACTGTATACTCTCTACACTACAGCCTCTCTGTCACACTGTATACTCTCTACACTACAGCCTCTCTGTCACATTGCATACTCTCTACACTACAGTCTCTCTGTCACATCACATACTCTCTACACTACAGTCTCTCTGTCACACTGTATACTCTCTACACTACAGCCTCTCTGTCACACTGTATACTCTCTACACTACAGTCTCTCTGTCACACTGTATACTCTCTACACTACAGTCTCTCTGTCACACTGTATACTCTCTACACTACAGCCTCTCTGTCACATTGCATACTCTCTACACTACAGTCTCTCTGTCACACTGTATACTCTCTACACTACAGCCTCTCTGTCACACTGTATACTCTCTACACTACAGTCTCTCTGTCACATCACATACTCTCTACACTACAGTCTCTCTGTCACATCACATACTCTCTACACTACAGTCTCTCTGTCACACTGTATACTCTCTACACTACAGTCTCTGTCACATTGCATACTCTCTACACTACAGTCTCTCTGTCACATTGCATACTCTAAACCACAGCCTCTCCCTCCAGGTGTCCCTACCTGTCCTGCCCTGCCCTGGTCTAGCCCGCCACCTGCACAACACCAATGTCCAGGAGGGTTCTAGGCTATGATGAATGATAGCTTCTCTCTGGCTGTTTTGAGCGAAATCAACACAACTGAGACAAACTTCGGTAACTTTGAAACTCAGATTGATCTGGCTCACTGGAACGATATAGCTGCTCTGCAGTGCTGGAGATTAATATCAATGGGAATCGGTGGTGACAAAAACAGCAGCAATACAGAGGCGGGGAAAACCAAATCAATCTGCTACCTAAAAAGGGAGCTCTCTTTTTTAAATGAGTTTCAGGTGACATTGAGAGAGACTGATTATAGTATAGTGGATGCAAGGAGAAGCAGGCGGCGCTGTCCATGGTCGTTTACATCAAAACGTATCCCGACTGCGGCAACCCTCGCCAGGATCCATCTGTGACTCTGTGTGCGTGTTTGTTTGTGAGAGAGAGAGAGACTTAACTTGAAAACAATTATAAACTCCTCATTCTAACCTCCCAAAGTAGGCTGACCTGAGGACAACAGTCAAACATGCTCCAAGACCAGGGAAAACACATGCTTAGCTATAGACCTGTAATGGGCACCGTCTTAAAGTTTCTGCATGCTCAATCCGACATCTGAAGTGGCCATATAGCATTTACTGCGATGCAGCCAACGTAGATGTCAGGGATTTTATACTTCTTGCGTTTAGTGTTATTGTGAAGGAAGTTGTCAAGGAAGTGAGTTTGTGTTTATACAGGATGTACTAGCCTCCATCTACCGTCAACCAATCATGTCAATGCGGCGCTACGGAGTCCTCCACATTGTTACAACATTTGAGAGGTGCAGGGTGATGCAGAACGGAGCTGGATTTGGCCTCTGCATGCCTCCAGAGGCTCTGCATTTGTGTCCCACCCTCCATACGAAGCCTCTGACTACATTTTCTGATAAAGCATAAATTGGCTTTTACCTCTTCCTCTGTTACCAGATGCAGAGGAGGCCAACCAATTGATCCATGCATCTGAATAATTTGTGATCTATAGACAATCTAACAATTTGAGATTGATTTTATTGGAGCTTGGGAGTGGAGACTTGTTTCATCGCATGCTGCAGCTCCACATGCTTCCCATTAAGGTCAGCGGTCAGCTTGCATGGTGAGGAGCTTGCAGCTTTAGCTCAACGATGTTTGGTTCTTGAGCAGAAAAGACAGACCACATGATCCAATTTCCAGTCCAGTGGTTAGTTTCCTGCAAGCGCTCTCCTTGGCTCCTCCAGGGCAGGGCAAAGGAGACGAGGCTGTATGGATCACAGATGATATCCCATCAAATTCAGCTACAGGAAAACCATCTGGCATTCCCATATCTATTCCCAGGTTTTCCAGAAATCCCGTTTGGCAGAATCCCAGAATCAGGGGGAAATAAGCAGGAAATCCAGAATTATGGGAAAGTTACCAGAATTTTGCAACTCTTGTTGTAATGATGGTGGGTTCTTCTTGGCTCTTGTTTTTAGCTGGAGGCAGGATAGAGGCAGGATAGAGGGAGAATGGAGGCAGGATAGAGGGAGGATGGAGAGAGAGATGGGTTGAGGTTTTTCATCCAGTTCACTTATTTAAAACATATGCTACTGCTGGTGGGTTTGATTCATCGGGGGTTTACGGTTTACTTTTAATTAGTCACATGCCCCTATTTTTCCCCACTTTTACAGACACCAACAGACAAGCACTAGGCATAAGCACTAGACGAAACATAGATTCAAAAATATCTTCCTAAGTACAGCAACACAAAAGTAACCATGGCAGTTAAACTAAGCTGCCCTTGTCTGGTATCTATGGTATCGTCCCAGGCAGAGGGAGAGTTACTGGGGTGAACAGAGCTACTGTATCAGGCCGAGACAAGCGAGGACACGTCTAATACTAATGGACTCCATGGAAAATAGGACAGATGATTTACTATCAGGGCAGCCCCATGGCAGCAGAAAGCCTTTACAGAGTGATTTACAGCCTGCGCTCTTTCGCTCAAACAAAAATCAACGCTCCCTATTCATCAGACTGACATGGCCTGTCCTTGGAGTTGATTTGAAACACCTCAATCCACCGCCCTTGCTGGGTGGATACAGGGGGAGGGTGTGCCACATCCCCAAAGGAGTCTGTCTGTCAGTCTGGAATCGTGTTGTCCTCAGGCGCTAATAACGGCCTTGACCCTAACCATACCCTCTGAAGCGCTAATAACGGCCTTGACCCTAACCCTACCTTCTGAAGCTCTAATAACGGCCTTGACCCTAACCCTACCTTCTGAATCTCTAATAACGGCCTTGACCCTAACCATACCCTCTGAAGCGCTAATAACGGCCTTGACCCTAACCCAACCATCTGAATCTCTAATAACGGCCTTGACCCTAACCCTACCTTCTGAAGCTCTAATAACGGCCTTGACCCTAACCCTACCTTCTGAATCTCTAATAACGGCCTTGACCCTAACCCTACCTTCTGAATCTCTAATAACGGCCTTGACCCTAACCCAACCATCTGAATCTCTAATAACGGCCTTGACCCTAACCCTAACCCTACCTTCTGAATCTCTAATAACGGCCTTGACCCTAACCCTACCTTCTGAATCTCTAATAACAGCCTTGACCCCAACCCAACCTTCTGAATCTCTAATAACGGCCTTGACCCTAACCCTACCTTCTGAAGCTCTAATAACGGCCTTGACCCTAACCCAACCATCTGAATCTCTAATAACGGCCTTGACCCTAACCCACCCATCTGAATCTCTAATAACGGCCTTGACAAGCATAGTAATTTTCAATTCTGTAAAGTGAGTGAGGAAGAGGTGAAAAAGGTATTGTTGTCTGTCAACAATGACAAGCCACCTGGGTCTGACAACTTGGATGGAAAATTACTCAAGATAATAGCGGACGGTATTGCCACTCCTATTTGCCGCATCTTCAATTGAAGCCTACTAGAAAGTGTGTGCCCTCAGGCCTGGAGGGAAGCAAAAGTAATTCCGCTATCTAAGAAGAGTAAAGCATCCTTACTGGCTCAAATATCTGACCTATCAGCTTGTTACCAACCCTTAGTAATCTTCTGGGAAAAAAATGGTTTGACCTGATACAATGGTATTTTACAGTAAACAAATTGACAACGGACTTTCAGCATAGGGAAGGACATTCAATAGACACTGCACTTACACATATGTAAAAAATGTATGATAAAAAGATTGTGGGGGCTGTTTGACAAAATCGATCATAGTCTGCTGCTGAAAAAAACGTATATGTTATGGCTTTACACCCTCTGCTATATTGTGGATAAAGAGTTACCTGTCAAAAAGTACACAGAGGGTGTTATTTAATGGAATCCTCTGCAAGATAATCCAGGAAGAATCAGGAATTCCCCAGGGCAGCTCTCTAGGCCCCTTACTTTTTTCAATCTTTACTTTATTAATCTTTACTTTATTAATCTTTACTTTATTAATCTTTACTTTATTAATCTTTACTTTATTAATCTTTACTTTATTAATCTTTACTTTATTAATCTTTACTATGCCACTGGTTTTGAATAAAGCTATATGTTATTTTATTGTGTTTATTTATTTATGTATTTATTTTTTTTACTTGAGTTTATTTAATAAATATTTTAAATCTATTTTCTTAAAACATTATTGGTTAAGGGCTTGTAAGTAAGCATTTCATGATATGGTCTACTACGCCTGTTGTATTCAGCACGTGACAAATACAATTTGATTTGCTTTGAGATTGTTTCAGAATGGGTGGAAAGGAATAAGTCCTAAATATTTCAAAAAATAAAGCATTGTATTTGGGACAAATCATTCACTAAACCCTAAAACTAAACTACATTTTGTAATGAATAATGTGGAAAGCAAGTTGAGGTGACTAAACTGCTTGGAGCAACCCTGTATTGTAAAATGTCATGGTCAAAACATGTTGATACAACAGTAGCTAAGAGAGAAGTCTGTCCATAACAAAGCACTGCTCTGCCTTTATAACAACACTATCAACAAGGCAGGTCCTACAGGCCCTAGTTTTGTAACACCTGGACTACTGTTCAGTCATGTGGTCAGGTGCCACAAAGAGGAACTTAGGAAAATTACAATTGGCTCAGAACGGGGAAGCACGGCTGGCCCTTAAATGTACACGGGGAGCTAACATTAACGATATGCATGTCAATCTCTCATGGCTCAAAGTGGAGGATAGACTGACTTCATCACTACTTGTTTTTGTAAGAAGTGTTGACAAGCTGAGTGCACCGAGCTGTCTGTTTAAACTAATATGCACCGAGCTGTCTGTTTAAACTAATAGCACACAGCTCGGAGATCCATGCATACCCCACAAGACATGTCACCAGAGGTCTCTTCACAATGCCCAAGTCCCGAACAGACTATGGGAGGCGCACAGTACTACATAGAGCCATGACTACATGGCTACTATTCAACTTCAGGTAACTGATGCAAGCAATAGAATCAGATTTAAAAAACAGATAAAAATACACCTTATGGAACAGCGGGACTGTGAAGAGACACACAGGTACAGGCACACGCATACTCTCACAAATGCTAGCACTCTACACACACGTACATTGAAATAATGTTGTATGGAGGTATTATACATTTTGTATTGCCTTTGTATTGTTTGGACTCCAGGAAGAGTAGCTGCTGGATATCCTTAATGAATACAAATACAAAAGTACAAGGTATGACAGCAATCCATGCTTTGGTTTAGTTTCCCTGGCACTGTTTCTAAATGCTAACATTTTATAATTCATGACACAAATCCCATTCAAGTCATGGGACCAACATTAGCAGTTTTTGTGCATCATGTCCAAATCATTCAAAAGTATCTGAAATTGATTGTGAAGTTCACCAATAAATCATATGAACATCATGCGTGAAAAATGCTAATATCGGTCCCATGACGAATAGGATTTGTGCCACAAATGCTAAAACGTTAGCATTTGGGAAGAGTGCCTACCACTGTCAGGGAAACTAAACCATAGCTGATTGCTGTCATACCTTGTACATTTGTATTTTGTATTTGTATTTATTAGGAATCCCCATTAGATGCTGCCAAGGCAACAGCTACTCTTCCTGGGGTCCAAACACATAAAAAAAAAAACTTACATTACAATATAAACAAAAGATAAAACAGTATTACATCATATAACATTATTACACCACTTCATATCTACAATACAAAATGTATAATACCTTAGAAAGTGTTATAATTTACAAAAAATGTACTAATAAAAAACATAAATACCTTATTTACATAAATATTCAGACCCTTTGCTATGAGACTCGAAATTGAGCTAAGGTGCATCCTGTTTCCATTGATCATCCTTGAGATCTTTCTTCAACTTAGTCCAACTGTGGTAAATTAAATTGATTGGACATGATTTGGAAAAAAACACACTTGTCTTTATAAGGTCCCACAGTTGATAGTGCATGTCAGAGCAGAAACCAAGCCATGACGTTGAAGGAATTGTCCGTAAAGCTCTGAGACAGGATTGTGTTGAGGCACAGATCTGGGGAAGGGAACCAAAAAATGTCTGCAGTATTGAAGGTCCCCAAGAACACAGTGGGCTCCATCATTCGTAAATGGAAGAAGTTTGTAACCACCAGGACTCTGCCCAGAGCTGGCTGCCTGCTCCAGAGATCTCAGGACCTCAGACTGAGGCAAAGGTTCACTTTCCAACAAGCCAATGACCCTAAGCACTCAGCCAAGACAACGCAGGAGTGGCTTCAGGTCAAGTCTTTGAATGTCCTTGAGTGGCCCAGCCAGAGCCCGGACATGAACCCGATCAATCCAGCATGACTTTCGCTGCGTTCTAAACAACTGGAAACTCGGAACTGGGAAATCTCAGACTTCAGTGAGTTCAAGACAACTGGGAACTCTGAAAACAACCGTGCTCCGACTGGGAAAACACATTTTGAACGGTCATCCAACTCGGAATTCCAAGTCGGAAACTCGGGCCTCTTTCTAGGGCTCCGGCCTGAAGATCACTGACGTCATGATTCAACCTTGTTTTCTCGAGTTCCCAGTTGTCTTGAAAGCACCATAAATCCAGAGAATGACAAAGTTTCATGACAAAATTTGCCCACAAGAAGGACCGCCGCACCACCTTCCTGTTCAAGTGAGCACAGCACAACAGTGAGTCCAAAAATGTATTGTATGCTGCTGCATAAATTATATAATATGCCAGGAAGACACAGTATGTATACTGTAGCTAAGAAAGAAATACTAAGTGTATGTTGTGTAGTAATCTGTTAGTCGCCCATGTGCATCACCCTAATAATTTGGTACTGAAAAACAAAGTTCTGCTGCTAGGACAGCTTTATGTAGGCTCTAACAGTTTGTGGGCACCGTTTGTCACCGTTATAGTGCAATTAATGTACTGTTAAGTTTTGTTTTGTGTTGTGCAGAGGCTTTGCTGGCATGCATAAAAAAAAGAAAATGGTTGAGTTTGCCCCACCAAGATTGACATGCTAAAATCGCCACTGTAACCCTCGCAGATGACATCCTAAGCCACGTCATCAGAGCATGTGCATACCAGTTGGCTGGAGTGTTTAAATACATATTAAATCTCTACCTATCCCAGTCTGTTGTACCCACTTGCTTCAAGATGTCCACCATTGTTCCTGTACCCAAGAAAGTGGAGGTAACTGAACTAAATGACTATCGCCCATAGCACCCACTTCTGTCATCATGAAGTGCTTTGAGAGGCTAGTAAAGGACCATATCACCTCCATCTTACCCGATACACACTACAATTCACATATCGCCCCAACAGATCCACTGACGACGTAATCGCACTGCACACTGCCCTATCCCACCTAGACAAGAGAAATACCTATGTAAGAATGTTGTTCATCGACTACAGCTCAGCATTCAACACCATAGTGCCCTCCAAGCTCACCACTAAGCTCAGGGCCCTAGGTCTGAACCCCTCCCTGTGCATCTTGGTCCTAGACTTCCTGATGGGCCGACCGCAAGTGAAGGCAGGCAACAACACCTCCACCACCCTGATCCTAGACACGGGCTGCCACAGGGGTGTGTGCTTAGTCCTCTCCTGTACTCCCTACTCACCCATTACTGCGTGGCCATACGTCTCCAATGCAATCACTTTATATGTATATACTGTATTCTAGCCATGGCTCATCCTATATACGGATGTACACACCGTTTCTATCCATATACTGTCTTTACAGACCGTTATATTGTCATTCAATTATTATATGTACAGTACCAGTCCAAAGTTTGGACACACCTACTCATTCAAGGGTTTTTCCTTCAAAACTATGAAATAACACATATGGAATCATGTGGTAACCAAAAAAGTGTTTTAAAATATATTTTAGATTCTTCAAAGTAGCTACCCTTTAGGGCTTTGATGACAGCTTTGCACACTCTTGGCATTCACTCAACCAGCTTCATGAGGTAGTCACCTGGAATGCATCTAAATCTACAGGTGTGCCTTGTTTAAAAGTGAATTTGTGGAATTTCTTTCCTTCTTAATGCATTAGAGCCAATCAGTTGTGTTGTGACCAGGTAGGGGTTGTAAACAGAAGATGGTCTTTTACAAAATAGGGCTAAGTCCATATTATGGAAAGAAAAGCTCAACTAAGCAAGGAGAAATGACAGTTCATCATTATTAAGACATGACGGTCAGTCAATACAGAACTTTTCAAGAATTTTGAAAGTTTCTTTAAGTGCAGTCATAAAAACCATCAAGCTCTATGATGAAAATGGCTCTCAATGAGGACCGCCACAGGAAAGGAAGTCCCAGAGTTATCTTTGCTGCAGAGGATAAGTTTATTAGAGTTAACTGCACCTCAGATTGCAGCCCAAATAAATGCTTCAGTGAGTTCAGATGAGACTGTGTGAATCAGGCCTTCATGGTCAAATTGCTACTAAAGGACACCAATAATAAGAAGAGATTTGCTTGGGCCAAGAAACACAAGCAATGTACATTAGACCGATGGAAATCTGTCCTTTGGTCTGATGAGTCCAAATTTGAGACTTTTGGTTGCAACCACCTTTGTGAGACCCAGAGTAGGTGAACGGATGTTCTCCGCATGTGTGGTTCCCACTGTGAAGCATGGAGGTGGTGGTGTGATGGTGCTTTGCTGGTGACACTGTCAGTGATTTATTTAGAATTCAAGGCACACTTAACCAGCATGGCTCCCACAGCATTCTGCAGCGATACACCATCCCATCTGGTTTGTGCTTAGTGGGACTATCATCTGTATTTCAACAGGACAATGACCCAAAACACCTCCAGGATGTGTAAGGGATATTTGACCAAGAAGGAGAGTGATGGAGTGCTGCATCAGATAACCTGGCCTCCACAATCACCCAACCTCAACCTAATTGAGATGGTTTGGGATGAGATGGACCGCAGAGTGAAGGAAAAGCAACCAACAAGTGCTCAGCATATATGGAAACTCCAAGACTGTTGGAAAAGCATTGCTCATGAAGCTGGTTGAGAGAATGGCAAGAGTGTGAAAAAGCTGTCAAGGCAAAGGGTGGCTACTTTGAAGAAACTCAAATATAAAATATATTTTGATTTGTTTTAACACTAATTTGGTTACTACATGATTCCATATGTGTTATTTCATAGTTTTGATGTCTTCACTATTTTTCTACAATGTAGAAAATAGTAAAATAAAGAAAAACCCTTGAGTGAATAGGTGTGTCCAAACTTTTGACTGGTACTGTGTATGTACAGTATATAATAAAAGTGAGTACACCCCTCACATTTTTGTAAATATCTGAGTATATCTTTTCATGTGACAACACTGAAGAAATGACACTTTGCTACAATGTAAAGTAGTGAGTGTACAGCTTGTATAACAGTGTAAATTTGCTGTCCCCTCAAAATAACTCAACACACAGCCATTAATGTCTAAACCGCTGGCAACAAAAGTGAGTACACCCCTAAGTGAAAATGTCCAAATTGGGCCCAAATTAGCCATTTTCCCCTCCCTGGTGTCATGTAACTCGTTAGCGTTACAAGGTCTCAGGTGTGAATGGGGAGCAGGTGTGTTAAATTTGGTGTCATCGCTCTCACACACCCTCATACTGACTGGTTACTGGAAGTTCAACATGGCACCTCATGGCAAAGAACTCTGAGGATCTGAAAAAAAGAATTGTTGCTCTACCTAAAGATGGGCTGGGCTATAAGAAGATTGCCAAGACCCTGAAACTGAGCTGCAGCACGGTGGCCAAGACCATACAGCGGTTTAACTGGACAGGTTCCACTCAGAACAGGCCTCGCCATGGTCGACCAAAGAAGTTGAGTGCACGTGCTCAGCGTCATATCCAGAGGTTGTCTTTGGGAAATAGACGTATGAGTGCTGCCAGCATTGCTGCAGAGGTTGAAGGGGTGGGGGGTCAGCCTGTCAGTGCTCAGACCATACGCCGTACACTGCATCAAATTGGTCTGCATGGCTGTCGTCCCAGAAGGAAGCCTCTTCTAAAGATGATGCACAAGAAAGGCCGCAAACAGTTTGCTGAAGACAAGCAGACTAAGGACATGGATTACTGGAACCATGTCCTGTGGTCTGATGAGACCAAGATAAACTTATTTGGTTCAGATGGTGTCAAGCGTGTGGGGCGGCAACCATGTGAGGAGTACAAAGAGAAGTGTGTCTTGCCTACAGTCAAGCATGGTGGTAGGAGTGTCATGGTCTGGGGCTGCATGAGTGCTGCCGGCACTGGGGAGCTACATTTCATTGAGGGAACCATGAATGCCAACATGTACTGTGACATACTGAAGCAGAGCATGATCCCCTCCCTTCGGAGACTGGGCCGCAGGGCAGTGTTCCAACATGATAACGACCCCAAACACACCTCCAAGACAACCACTGTCTTGCTAAAGAAGCTGAGGGTAAAGGTGATGGACTGGCCAAGCATGTCTCCGGACCTAAACCCTATTGAGCATCTGTGGGGCATCCTCAAACGGAAGGTGGAGAAGTGCAAGGTCTCTAACATCCACCAGCTCCGTGATGTCGTCATGGAGGAGTGGAAGAGGACTCCAGTGGCAACCTGTGAAACTCTGGTGAACTCCATGCCCAAGAGGGTTAAGGCAGTGCTGGAAAATGATGGTGGCCACACAAAATATTGATACTTTGGGCCCAATTTGGACATTTTCACTTAGGGGTGTACTCACTTTTGTTGCCAGCGGTTTAGACATTAATGGCTGTGTTGAGTTATTTTGAGGGGACAGCAAATTTACACTGTTATACAAGCTGTACACTCACTACTTTACATTGTAGCAGTGTCATTTCTTCAGTGTTGTCACATGAAAAGATATACTCAAATATTTACAAAAATGTGAGGGGTGTACTCACTTTTGTGATATACTGTATATATATATTTCGGCCTCTGACATTGCTCATTCTGATATTTCTTAATTTAATTTTTTCTGGATTATGTGTGTTTTGTTTTTTATTGCTAGATATTACTGCACTGTTATTGCTGCACCTGCAAATCTGTGTACGCAACCAATAAACTTTGATTTGTCTGCATTGGCATTCTTGACCCAAACCAACTGTGGACCGTAATCTCCCAATAATCTGAAGCCATGTAATTTGAGGAAAAGCTGAACAGTGACATTACTAACATAGGGAGAGTGCTTTCTGGGAAAAAGATAAATGTGCAATCCACTAACTTTGGCTCATGGTATTGGTGTTTCAAGGTGAATGAACCTCAGTACAGGCCAGAGAGGCAGATAGGTGTCAGTACTCCCACAGACAGCTCTCATAGAGCACTGTGCAACAATAACATTTGTATCAAACCATGCCACTATTGGCCTTGAGATGCAAACTTGATTTTCTACTTTATAGATTTACAAAAGTTTTTTTCTAAATGTTTTCTAATAAAACCATTTTATCTCCTGGGAATGTTAGAAAAAAATTAAACTTTAGCCAAGCACTCCTTCACCAGCCATGTACAGCACCACCAGAGGCAATCTGTGTTTCTGTGGGCCAACGGCATGCTCCAGTGAGAACATTCCTTGGTTTGCTGAGCGGAATCTGTCCTTATCAAGACTAATGGCAGCGTTGATTAACTACACAGAGCTGGAATCAAACTGTTGCTCTGTGCAGAAGGGCTTAATGCTAGCAGCTCTAAACTCGCTCGCTGAGCCTCTCCTCATACCAATCTGGCAAGTAGATCAAAGTGGCAGTTCCCCAGCTCGAGTACTGACAATACTAACTGTTCTGGTGACAGAATGACATGCCAGAGACAAGGCAAGAGAGAGTGTTGAGCACGTGCCAATTGTGAGGACCTGCTAATGGATTGATTTCACGCAGTTTACAGCAAAGCCATTAGTAACATCTGCTGTGAATGTTCCCCTGCGTATAGGAAATAACCCTGGGCTGGGTCTAGAGCTGATATCAAGTTCCTACTCGCATGCCCCTCCCAAGAAATGTAGTTGTCTCTTTACATTTCTTGGCCCCTCCTCCCAGCTTGCCTCCTAACCCACAGCAACAGATGCTGCTCAGACAGAAGACAATGCCGATGCAGCAGCTACAATCAGTAGTCTCTCTCGCCAGACTCAGGGAGATACAGCGGCCATCTGTGAGAAGAAACAACAGTCGATACAGAGATTCATCTGGGATCCAGTTGAGTATCACATCCACAAGACAGAACCTCAATCTATATATTCAACCGTGTCCAGATAAAACAGTCTTTCATCTCTTCCCTAACATGCTGAGTTATTGGAAATCAAACCATTCATAAACCACCTGAAATCAGATTGGACTTTCTAACCGATGGTACATAGACACCATCTGCTGGCTGACTGTCACGATTTTCTGATTGGAGAAATCCCCTCTGTGGGATCCAATAGGAGAAACAATTCACTGCTTATTTATCCAGACTGTTGCACTGCATGTTCCTGAAGGGAATGTTGTTAAATATCAGTTGAGATGTACCTTGAAATAGTCTCCCAATGTCACGCCTGTCCCCATAGGGATCTGCAACTAGAACAAGACATAACTCACATTACCAGAGTCACAGATTCACTCCGGTGTACAACACACAAGTGTTGTAGTCAAGTCACTGAACTCAAGTCCCTAGCATTCAAGTCGTTCAAGTCCAAGTGTTGAGTCGAGTCCCTTGGTAGCGCTAAAAGCTGCAGTCCAACGATCTCTGAAGCTACAGTATATTTCGATATGTATACAGCTAAGCAACGTTAGACTGCTAATACAGCAGCTATCCAAACATCTGCTGTTGTAGCTAGTATGTTGAATTATGCAAGGGAGGGAGATTCTGACAAATACCGGTCAAGTCATGAGTCATGAAAATCGTGACTTGAGTCTGAATCCTGGACTCAAGTACTACAACACACAAATACAATACACATGGATTTAAAACAGATATAGCATTTATTTTCAACCAGAAGTAGGAAAAATACAGAGGTTTAAAGGAAGCAAACTGACCCAGTTATAAACAACTAGTGGAGCGAACCAAGAAAACTGGAGGATGACATGGTAAACAATTTCACTTGACATATGTATTTAATTGTTTAATTAAAAACAGCTGCCATTATGTTGTGTGTGTGTATATATATATATTATTATTGTTTAAACATTGTGCAAGTTTGTTGCTGGTATTCCATAAAAATGGTCAACAAGAGTTGGTCCAGTGCATTACCTCTATACAGTTCTTCCCTTTCAGCTGGCCACAAGCCTAACCACTGCATTTCTACCTCTACTTTCAGAAAGAAAGGGAAATGGATTGGGAAATAGCATGGAAAAGACGACAAAACGGAAAAGACAGGGATATTGTAATTTCTGCCAAATACTTCTGCAAAAGCATTACAAACTGGAAACTCGTGCAAAAAGTTGAGTTTAAAGCATTATTATTGGCAAGCTCTGGTCAACTATTCATAAGGACGGATGAGGCGCGCCGCAAATCTGTCAGTCGCATCAAATTCATATTCTGCCAATGACGGTGATGGCCATACACGCACCGGTTATCAAACGTAAGAGAAATGGCTAGAGATGAAGTCAAGACACCTAAAGTAGTGCCAGGGAATAGCTCAACGTTGTCAACTAGGCTGTGCTAACAGTAGCACCCGTCAAACATCTCCAGTCCCCCTAGAGCAGTGCTCTCCAATTCTGTTCCTGGAGAGCTACCGTCCTGTAGGTTTTCTAGCACGCCTGACTAATAATTAGATGGTCGATAAGCTGAATCAGGTTAGTTACAACTGGGGTTGGAGTGAAAATCTACAGAATGGTAGCTCTCCAGGAACAGGGTCGGAGAGCCCTGCTCTAGGGTCTGCCAGGGAAACAGTGTGAGGGACAAATAGTCTGATAAATGTTGGCTAAAAATCAGTGGAACCTCAAAATGCTGCACATCTACAAGCAAATAGCCTTTTACGCCAGCCTGCTCTTCAGCTACTAGCAGACATCCCCTACCCAGTACCAGCACCCGATAAGATTTTACAAAGCTAAAAGTTGATCTCATTTCGTGACAATGACAAATCTTTATTTATCTGTGATTATTTTCTCTAGATATTTGCCAATTGTTTTTTTTCTTTAAAAATACTGTTTAAATCATCCATACAAATCTAGAATTCGGTGTGCCAACATTTTTACAAAACGACATTTGGTTTAAGAATGAGCAAAGAAAGAAACCAATCATACTACTACGTCTATGTAACACACACACTTACTTCATGTCAAAGAAAGGAAACGTGATGCATCATGACAATTTCACACACAAAAAAAATCTTAGTTACAATCAGCAATCCAATATAATTAAACAGATACATTGCTTTTGTTGAAAACAACCAGATTTTTTAATTGTAAAAGAAAAAGGGACAACAGAAAAGGACCAAGACCGTACTCTCTCCATCAGTTCTCCTGCTTGGTAAAATTCATTAAAAAAATATGCTTTTGCAAAAAGGCAAAAGCGTCATTTAAAAAAGCCATACGAGTAGCTACGCTAGTGTTCTAGAATAAAGTTCTCATCAATCCTTCAAATAAAATAAACTTCAGGAGAGCAGAACAAAAACAAGAAAAATGGCCTTGTGAGAAGATATCCATAATTTAAACAGATCATATGTTATACAGTTGAAGTTTACATACACCTTAGCCAAATACATTTAAACTCAGTTTCACAATTCCTGAGTTAATGACTCCAACCTAGGTGTATGTAAACTCCCGACTTCGACTGTATATCCACTGTGATTTGGAAAAGAGCTGGACCATGCCACCATTCTGGACCACATCACCGTTCTGGACCACATCACCGTTCTGGACCACAACGGACTCAGAATAACACATTCTGCCCCCATTTTTACCTCTGTATTTTTTGTACTGTATGTAAGTGGACTTCACACATGCCCTTGAAGTAAAATGCGTCAACACTGTAGGTCTAGCAGTAGACAAAAAAAACATAACATGAAACAAATTAAAAAGAGAATGGCCTGAGTTGAGGAGTCAGATAGAACCATTTTACACAAGACTGAGGCTTCTTCATGATCGGCTTCCTCCGAAAACAATGAAGAAGACATGATAAAAACAGACCTAAATACGTTAGAGACAAATTTCAACAGCGGAAACCTGAAAAAAAAACTATTGTACAAGCTGGACTTTTATATTTCTTTAACTTTAAAATGGAGACAAATGTTGCCTTAAAATTTACAATACAGTAATCCCTCGTTTATCGCGGGGGTTACGTTCCGAAAATGACCCGCGATAAGTGAAATCCGCGAAATAGAAAACTTTTTTTTTTTTTACAATTAGCAACTATTACATGTATACAAATACAGTGACTCACGTGTAGGCCGTTTCGTCGACATTATGGGTTTAGGAGATGTTCGAAATTACAAGATAATTTGGCCAACTTAATGTAAATTTGCCAAGCTGTTTTATGTACGTACACATAACTGCACGAGACGACAAAATGATAGCACAATTCGTAGCATGTTTTGATACAAGAAGCGGGAGTGAGTTTTTAGCGAATCAGAATGCAGAGCACAATGCACCAACAAAAAAAAAAAAAATGCATTATGAAAATCCGCGAAATAGCGAATCCGCGATAAGTGAACCGCGAAGTGGCGAGGGATCACTGTACAATCATTCTTGCAAAAACTGACCATACTTACAGGTACAAAATAACGCAGCATATTATGACTTCTGCAGTTCATATACAATCAAGTTGAGTCCAAGTTTCTGTATCAAACAAATAGCTATTAGTAATGGAAAGGAATAACCCTGTTTAGAGCATGGATGTCTTTAAAATGGACATTTGTTACCTGCCTCCAAGCCAGTGCTACAGCTCTGTCTGTTGGAGCATGTTTCTAGGGGGCTGTCCACCCAGCATTAAACCATAACGCAACTTGGCACCTGACCAATTCCATATGGCTACACAGCTATGCGGTCAGAGATGGGCTCTCTGGCCTAAGACAACATGTTGGGAAGCTGTCAAGTCAGACTGACCATTTTCCCTTTTCTAAATCCCTAAGCCCCGTCACTTATAGACATTTTACAGCAGTATTTCAAAGAGGTTTGGAAATGCTGTTGTGCCTTAGCTGCACAGAGCAATTGCGCCACTCAGTATAAAATGGAGCCGCTGAGTTAGAGGACAGGCTTTTAGCACCTGGAGAGGTAGTCTCCGCATCAGCAGGTGGAAAAATAACGTTTGGCCTGCTCTCTCCAGCACCTCCAAACCTGCTACACTATTCAACACACCTTTATGGCAAGATACAGCAATGCAAGGGAATGGATTTGGAGTTGCAGAGGCTGAGACAGACTCTGGTTAAAAACAGGTATATCGGCCTCGTGGGTTTATCTAGTTGATCGGTGGCAACTTGAGATGTACCTGTTTGCTCGGGCTGGAGTGTGGCGACACGACTCCTTCCCTATCAAAATATCTCACTTTTAGATTTTACCATTTGCCACACAATACAATTCAACAACTTATCTGTAGGTGATGTAAAAACTATATGCAAAGTGTGATATGGTGCGGAAAAAAATACAACATCAAATTGTGCCCAGGAAAGGAGGTAAAGACTTATCGTTGAGCTTGCCGTGAGCTTTTGCTTCAGTTAAAATCCTTGGGGGGGGGGGGGGAATGATTGCCGTACCCCCCGCCCCCTCTGATTGTACATCGATTTATCCAGAATATTCTTAATCGACTTTGCAGGAAAAATAGAACAAGATTAGAGCATCAGCTCCCTCGTGGCTCTGAAAACTACCTGCGCCCTGGCAGGTGGATTCCGTTGACTGACGACGGGTTGGGAAAGAGCAGCTCCAGTTGTGCAAACAGGGAGAAGTGATCGGAGGGGATGTGGGGGTGGGGACAGCCGCTGATATTGTTCTCATGGAGCCAGTGAGGATCCAGAGGACCCAAAACCCCCAACACATTGAGCGTAGGCTGAGAGTAGAAGATGTAGTCAATGATGCCCTACACAGAAAGGAAAAGCATGTTAGATGGCAATACATTCACATCACCCGGGCTGGAGAAGATTTATCAGTGTGACCCAAGCCTTCATAATAGCCCAGGCTTTTAGAACACTCCAGACAGCTTGACGCTAAATTTACACCAACGCAAAAAGAACGTGCTACACAGAAGAGGGAAGCTGTGACCGTGACAGTGACAGTCTCACCTTGAAGTCGAAAGTATAGTTGGTGTAAGGCATCAGGCCGTTTTTATAGGCACTCTTCAGCTTGAAGTCGTGGGTGATCCTACCTTTGGACGCGCCGTTCTTTCCGTTGCAGTTGAAGTTCGTCAAGCTGTCAATGTAGCGCAGCTCCTGAAAGTCTTTGTGGGTGCTGTCCACACCACCCGAGCTCAGGAACTCCACCACACCTGCAAGCCCGCAAACACACATACCACCAGGCATCACAAATGTCACTACAGTAGAGAACGCTCACTATTCAACTGAGCCAGTCCAGTCATCCACTCACCAGAGTCAGGCAGTGAGTTGAGGTCAGCACACAGGACGAGTGGGACGGCGTTGGTCTCCCCGGAGATGGAGGAGAGCTTGAGGCTGCGTGTGGCCTTGTCTACGATGTTCTTCACCTCAGACAGGAACATGACGGTCTGGACCACCTTGACGTCCGAGTACGCCGGGTCCCAGTGCATGTGGGCGTTGGCCACCAGGAGGAGCTGTTTCTCCATGCCGTGCAGAGACTTCCCCACTGGACAAACACACAGCATAACAGCAGCGTTTCTACATGGGAAACATTTAAGCCCTATGGAATTCCCGCTTCTTTCATGTGTGGTGAGACCTACCACACTGCTCCATCATCTCCTTGCGCATCTCTAGAAGCGCAGCCACACCAATGTTGTCCTTAGTCATGACTCTGTTGAGCATGGCCTCAGAGCCCTCAGAGTTGGCCATAGCCAGCTGGTTGAATTCCACCGTGTGTTTCTGTACCAGGCTGAATCTATACAGTAGACAGGACAGTCAGAACAGACCGGTGAGGAGAGCAGAGGCAGAACAGACCAGTGAGAGGAGGAGAGGAGAGGCAGACCAGAGAGAGGAGGAGAGCAGAGGCAGAACAGACCAGTGAGAGGAGGAGAGGAGAGGCAGACCAGAGAGAGGAGGAGAGGAGAGGCAGACCAGAGAGAGGAGGAGAGGAGAGGCAGACCAGAGAGAGGAGGAGAGGAGAGGCAGACCAGAGAGAGGAGGAGAGGAGAGGCAGACCAGAGAGAGGAGGAGAGGAGAGGCAGACCAGAGAGAGGAGGAGAGGAGAGGCAGACCAGAGAGAGGAGGAGAGGAGAGGCAGACCAGAGAGAGGAGGAGAGGAGAGGCAGACCAGAGAGAGGAGGAGAGGAGAGGCAGACCAGAGAGAGGAGGAGAGGAGAGGCAGACCAGTGAGAGGAGGAGAGGAGAGGCAGACCAGTGAGAGGAGGAGAGGAGAGGCAGACCAGTGAGAGGAGGAGAGGAGAGGCAGACCAGTGAGAGGAGGAGAGGAGAGGCAGACCAGTGAGAGGAGGAGAGGAGAGGCAGACCAGTGAGAGGAGGAGAGGAGAGGCAGACCAGTGAGAGGAGGAGAGGAGAGGCAGACCAGTGAGAGGAGGAGAGGAGAGGCAGACCAGTGAGAGGAGGAGAGGAGAGGCAGACCAGTGAGAGGAGAGGCAGACCAGAGAGAGGAGAGGCAGACCAGAGAGAGGAGGAGAGGAAGAACAGACCAGTGAGAGGAGGAGAGGAGAGGCAGACCAGAGAGAGGAGGAGAGGAGAGGCAGACCAGTGAGAGGAGGAGAGGAGAGGCAGACCAGTGAGAGGAGGAGAGGAGAGGCAGACCAGAGAGAGGAGGAGAGGAGAGGCAGACCAGAGAGAGGAGGAGAGGAGAGGCAGACCAGAGAGAGGAGGAGAGGAGAGGCAGACCAGAGAGAGGAGGAGAGGAGAGGCAGACCAGAGAGAGGAGGAGAGGAGAGGCAGACCAGTGAGAGGAGGAGAGGAGAGGCAGACCAGTGAGAGGAGAGGCAGACCAGTGAGAGGAGAGGCAGACCAGTGAGAGGAGAGGCAGAACAGAGAGAGGAGGAGAGGAGAGGCAGAACAGTGAGAGGAGGAGAGGAGAGGCAGAACAGTGAGAGGAGGAGAGGAGAGGCAGACCAGTGAGAGGAGGAGAGGAGAGGCAGACCAGAGAGAGGAGGAGAGGAGAGGCAGACCAGAGAGAGGAGGAGAGGAGGCAGACCAGTGAGAGGAGGAGAGGAGAGGCAGACCAGTGAGAGGAGAGGCAGACCAGAGAGAGGAGGAGAGGAAGAACAGACCAGTGAGAGGAGGAGAGGAGAGGCAGACCAGAGAGAGGAGGAGAGGAGAGGCAGACCAGTGAGAGGAGGAGAGGAGAGGCAGACCAGTGAGAGGAGGAGAGGAGAGGCAGACCAGAGAGAGGAGGAGAGGAGAGGCAGACCAGAGAGAGGAGGAGAGGAGAGGCAGACCAGAGAGAGGAGGAGAGGAGAGGCAGACCAGAGAGAGGAGGAGAGGAGAGGCAGACCAGTGAGAGGAGGAGAGGAGAGGCAGACCAGTGAGAGGAGGAGAGGAGAGGCAGACCAGTGAGAGGAGGAGAGGAGAGGCAGACCAGTGAGAGGAGGAGAGGAGAGGCAGAACAGAGAGAGGAGGAGAGGAGAGGCAGACCAGGTGAGAGGAGGAGAGGAAGACCAGTGAGAGGAGGAGAGGAGAGGCAGACCAGTGAGAGGAGGAGAGGAGAGGCAGACCAGTGAGAGGAGGAGAGGAGAGGCAGACCAGTGAGAGGAGGAGAGGAGAGGCAGACCAGTGAGAGGAGGAGAGGAGAGGCAGACCAGTGAGAGGAGGAGAGGAGAGGCAGACCAGTGAGAGGAGGAGAGGAGAGGCAGACCAGAGAGAGGAGGAGAGGAGAGGCAGACCAGAGAGAGGAGGAGAGGAGAGGCAGACCAGAGAGAGGAGGAGAGGGAGGCAGACCAGTGAGAGGAGGAGAGGAGAGGCAGACCAGTGAGAGGAGGAGAGGAGAGGCAGACCAGTGAGAGGAGGAGAGGAGAGGCAGACCAGAGAGAGGAGGAGAGGAGAGGCAGACCAGAGAGAGGAGGAGAGGAGAGGCAGACCAGAGAGAGGAGGAGAGGAGAGGCAGACCAGTGAGAGGAGGAGAGGAGAGGCAGACCAGTGAGAGGAGGAGAGGAGAGGCAGACCAGTGAGAGGAGGAGAGGAGAGGCAGACCAGTGAGAGGAGGAGAGGAGAGGCAGACCAGTGAGAGGAGGAGAGGAGAGGCAGAACAGAGAGAGGAGGAGAGGAGAGGCAGACCAGTGAGAGGAGGAGAGGAGAGGCAGACCAGTGAGAGGAGGAGAGGAGAGGCAGACCAGTGAGAGGAGGAGAGGAGAGGCAGACCAGTGAGAGGAGGAGAGGAGAGGCAGACCAGTGAGAGGAGGAGAGGAGAGGCAGACCAGTGAGAGGAGGAGAGGAGAGGCAGACCAGTGAGAGGAGGAGAGGAGAGGCAGACCAGTGAGAGGAGGAGAGGAGAGGCAGACCAGAGAGAGGAGGAGAGGAGAGGCAGACCAGAGAGAGGAGGAGAGGAGGCAGACCAGTGAGAGGAGGAGAGGAGAGGCAGACCAGAGAGAGGAGGAGAGGAGAGGCAGACCAGCGAGAGGAGGAGAGGAGAGGCAGACCAGAGAGAGGAGGAGAGGAGAGGCAGACCAGAGAGAGGAGGAGAGGAGAGGCAGACCAGTGAGAGGAGGAGAGGAGAGGCAGACCAGTGAGAGGAGGAGAGGAGAGGCAGACCAGTGAGAGGAGGAGAGGAGAGGCAGACCAGTGAGAGGAGGAGAGGAGAGGCAGACCAGTGAGAGGAGGAGAGGAGAGGCAGACCAGAGAGAGGAGGAGAGGAGAGGCAGACCAGTGAGAGGAGGAGAGGAGAGGCAGACCAGAGAGAGGAGGAGAGGAGAGGCAGACCAGTGAGAGGAGGAGAGGAGAGGCAGACCAGAGAGAGGAGGAGAGGAGAGGCAGACCAGAGAGAGGAGGAGAGGAGGCAGACCAGAGAGAGGAGGAGAGGAGAGGCAGACCAGAGAGAGGAGGAGAGGAGAGGCAGACCAGAGAGAGGAGGAGAGGAGGCAGACCAGTGAGAGGAGGAGAGGAGAGGCAGACCAGAGAGAGGAGGAGAGGAGAGGCAGACCAGAGAGAGGAGGAGAGGAGGCAGACCAGAGAGAGGAGGAGAGGAGAGGCAGACCAGAGAGAGGAGGAGAGGAGAGGCAGACCAGAGAGAGGAGGAGAGGAGAGGCAGACCAGAGAGAGGAGGAGAGGAGGCAGACCAGAGAGAGGAGGAGAGGAGAGGCAGACCAGAGAGAGGAGGAGAGGAGAGGCAGACCAGTGAGAGGAGGAGAGGAGAGGCAGACCAGTGAGAGGAGGAGAGGAGAGGCAGACCAGAGAGAGGAGGAGAGGAGAGGCAGACCAGAGAGAGGAGGAGAGGAGGCAGACCAGAGAGAGGAGGAGAGGAGAGGCAGACCAGAGAGAGGAGGAGAGGAGAGGCAGACCAGTGAGAGGAGGAGAGGAGAGGCAGACCAGTGAGAGGAGGAGAGGAGAGGCAGACCAGTGAGAGGAGGAGAGGAGAGGCAGACCAGTGAGAGGAGGAGAGGAGAGGCAGACCAGTGAGAGGAGGAGGAGAGGCAGACCAGTGAGAGGAGGAGAGGAGAGGCAGACCAGAGAGAGGAGGAGAGGAGAGGCAGACCAGAGAGAGGAGGAGAGGAGAGGCAGACCAGTGAGAGGAGGAGAGGAGAGGCAGACCAGTGAGAGGAGGAGAGGAGAGGCAGACCAGAGAGAGGAGGAGAGGAGAGGCAGACCAGAGAGAGGAGGAGAGGAGAGGCAGACCAGTGAGAGGAGGAGAGGAGAGGCAGACCAGTGAGAGGAGGAGAGGAGAGGCAGACCAGTGAGAGGAGGAGAGGAGAGGCAGACCAGAGAGAGGAGGAGAGGAGAGGCAGACCAGTGAGAGGAGGAGAGGAGAGGCAGACCAGAGAGAGGAGGAGAGGAGAGGCAGACCAGTGAGAGGAGGAGAGGAGAGGCAGACCAGTGAGAGGAGGAGAGGAGAGGCAGACCAGTGAGAGGAGGAGAGGAGAGGCAGACCAGAGAGAGGAGGAGAGGAGAGGCAGAACAGAAAGGTAAGTGCAATGTGCTGCCTCTGGGACAGCTTAAAAAGGCTATTCTGCAATGGCTGAACTTGGAATCATTACACCTCTGAAACACACGATATACACACACACACACAGGGTAAATGTCATACATATAGTACACACACACACTAAGGATGCACAATTCAGTAAATTTTCCTGCCGACTAACTGACCTTCAACCAGTTAAGGTTACATTTTTATCAAACAGTAAAATGACATGACCAACAGAAAATACTTTCAGAGATCTGTATATAATGAAGAGATGTTTATTAATAAATGGTAGTCGTCCCAAGGCTGGAAGGCAGGCGACAGAAACACATTGGGCTTGTTTTAATTTTTAATTAAGAGCTTAAAAAAGGAATCTTGCAACAATAGCAAGCCTATTGTCTTACAGTCAAAAAGCTATAGCCTATTATTGAACATGCAACTGCTGTAATGAAGCAACTAAGTCATTTTCAAACATTTACCAAAATGAAATTAGCTGGAAAACACAGTTCTAAACAGCAGACCAAAATGTGACAGAGATGAAACTCTCCACTAGAAACTTAGAGGGGGAATCTACAACAACTAGGATAATGTTGCTAATATGACCAGGATCGTGCCTTCGGCTCCAGGACAACAAAAGACAGTTGATATGGAAACCAATAGAACAGGAGAGAAATGCTGGTTAATGGCATCAAGAAGTCTTTATAAAATAATTGCCTCCACGTTTCTATGGAAAGATTTTAAGACATGCCTCATTATTTGAAGTAAAGTAAAACGTTCAGCTTTCAGACAATTACTGCCTCAAGCTCACATTGCAAAGTGGTGGGTGACGCGCTGATAGCCTCCCTACCGTTGACTATAGCCTACGCACTCGAATGGCAAGAGGGAGGTGCGCTTGATTGACAAAAAAAAAAAAAAAAAAAGCTCCTTTTAAAATTGTGGCTATCAAAATGTATTTTATTTACACGCGATTGCATTTAGAATTGTTATTTGTTGCGCAATGACTGGGCTTATAAAAGCATGTTTCACTCCAGTGAAGAGCTGATAGGACATCCCTCTCCTCAAACTAGTCTCTGTATGCTGTGAGTGTGATAAGATACATGATGACTAACAAAAATACACAAGTGACAATTTAATTCCACAGAATTATGCAAATTAAACTATGGCCCGATAAGCATGACCGGTGAAATGTATTTTTGGCGACTAACCGATTAACCGTTAACATCCTGAATACATACGTGAGCTCACAATCTAATTAGGACTGACAGGTGGCAGTGTGGTGTCAACTCACTTTTCGGTTCTGTAAAATATGGCGCAGCCGTCCACATGCTTGCGGTCGCACTCTGCCATGGTCCTGGCACGGGACTTAGGGCTAAAGAAGCCCTCGTAACCTTGCTCCTTCAGCTCTGGCAGGAAATAGCTGTAGTACTGAACTGTTTCCACTTCCTGTTAAGGAAAAACCAGGACAATTCCAGTTAGTGTACATTTTGAAGGTGCATTATTCAAAGTATAGGACCTGTAAACTATGGAAATCAAACCCCCGTTCTCTTCCGACAGATGTCATTCTAACGTGACACATTTGTCCTGCCATCTGATGAAAGACAATGATCTATGCCCTAAATGCTAGACCGATTGTACCACGCACGTGTCATCATTTATTGCAGCGGTCAGTATTAAATCCCAGTGTGTCCGTCTGCCCACCTGTAGGCTGATGATGTCAGCACTGCAGTTCAGGATCTCCTGCATGATTGACTTCTTCCTGTACTCCCAGTTGAGGGCCCAAGAGGGGCAGTAGCCGTACAGCTGGCGCGTGGCGTACTTATCACACAGCACGTTGTAGCACATCACTGAGAACAGGGCTAGCAAAGGACATAGGGACGTAAACAGGAGATTATTCAAGTCTAATTAGGGCTCTGAATATGATCAACACACACAACAATGTGTGTGTTGATATGTGGCTTTCAATATGCATTGCAAGTGATTTGTAAGGGTGGATGAGTTTGTTACCTGCTGTTCTTGCCCGGTCCGGCTCGGCCTGAACAAACCATGATCTGGGCGGAGGCTGCTCTGAGCTGACTGGGACAGATAGGGGGAACATGAGTCATCCTTACACTGCTCCTCAAGGAGGAGTGACCACTTGAATAGGATCCTCAAGATCAACTGACGGAGCCAAGTCATTCCACTCACCCAATGTCAAAGAAAAGCACAACTTATGTAATACCTGCTAACTAACACACTCACAATTCAACACAACACAGGAGCAACAACATCCTTTTCTTGTATTTGGACTCACCTTGTTTAGTCCCTGACAGATTGCCCAGAAGGTAGTTGAGCAGTTTCCTTGTGCCATCATGCTCCTGGTAGAGGTTCAATATTTCTTGTGCAAGGGGGTTTCCTGAGGAGGAAACAGAAAGAAAATGAACACACTACACAGAAGATATTACACAGGTTCCAGGATGAAAACAATGCTACATCTCTCATTTTGTGACCTCTACTCTGGAAATCACTTGGCTGAGCAACCAAATAGGCATACACAGATTATTATTAGAGCTAAAAGTACACAAGGGAATCCTTAGAGAAAAACCATGCAAGATTACAAATCACTATGAACTTAGATAACCCAAACATCCAAAACGTAAATGATTATGAAGCGAAGCTTACCTTTTAATCCCAGTGTTTGTAACTGAAATAGATTTCCAAGCTCAAAAGGTAGAACCCTCAACTGGTTGTTGTTTAAAATAAGTTCCCTGTAGAAGAGGTAAGAGACACGTTTTAGGATGCTAGGGACAGAATAAGATTCAGAAAGTAATCAAAGAAGTGAAGGCTTTTGTCAAGTCACCAGAGCTGTAGAAATCCCTCTGAAGTAAAACATAACGATCATCTGTCAATCAATAAGTATCTGTTCAGGTCATTTCCATGTCTGCTCAGCCAGTTACTGAGCAATGTTTAATTGAGGGTCAGGTGCAGAAGAGGGAATACACAGGAGCGATACAAACAAAAATATAAATTTCCTTGAAACAGAGGAACTAGCCATTACAAATTTCAATCATAATGAGGAATAAGGATATGCAATACCACACACGGGAGCCTGAAATGTCTCTTCATCCATCTCCTTTATAGAACGTGCTCTCAGTCTAAATTCCCTAGAGACTCTGAAATGGCAATGTTGACTGAATGAACAAACACAGTTAACATTTCCAATTATAATGGAAACAGCTCAAAAACAACAGGGGTTGAAGCATGATAATTGTAGAAAGGGGTTAAATGAAACAGAAACGAGGATAATTCCAATGCTATTTTGTAAAAGAGGAACAGCAAACTCTTCTCTTTAACAGGCCATATCAATAGCTGTTAGCGCATATAATTTCTCATGTGGAAGACAATAACAGTAATGTGGATTTTAGTTCTCCAAACTAGCATCACTTAGTGCAGTTTGAATTGTCGCCAACGTAGACTGACAGACTATGTCGCCACCGTAGACTGACAGACTATGTCGCCACCGTAGACACTATGTCGCCACCGTAGACACTATGTCGCCACCGTAGACACTATGTCGCCACCGTAGACACTATGTCGCCACCGTAGACACTATGTCGCCACCGTAGACACTATGTCGCCACCGTAGACACTATGTCGCCACCGTAGACACTATGTCGCCACCGTAGACACTATGTCGCCACCGTAGACACTATGTCGCCACCGTAGACTGACAGACACTATGTCGCCACCGTAGACTGACAGACACTATGTCGCCACCGTAGACTGACAGACACTATGTCGCCACCGTAGACTGACAGACACTATGTCGCCACCGTAGACACTATGTCGCCACCGTAGACTGACAGACACTATGTCGCCACCGTAGACTGACAGACACTATGTCGCCACCGTAGACTGACAGACCTGAGAGACACTATGTCGCCACCGTAGACTGACAGACACTATGTCGCCACCGTAGACTGACAGACCTGAGAGACACTATGTCGCCAAGCTCGGCAGGCAGGCTCCTGATCTTGTTGGATGAGAGGTCCAGGTACACCAGGTTTTGAAGTTTGGCAATATCGGGCGGGATACGACAGAGGGAGTTATCGCCGATATGAAGAGCAGTGAGGTGAGTCAACGTCCATAACGAGGTGCTCAGACTCCTCACTTTACCTGCCCAGGCGAGGGGGGGAATGAGGGGACAAGAGAGTCAGTGAAAACAGGAGCACAGAAATACAGTAATTTAAATAAAAATAAAGAACACACCTACTAGGCCACGGGAGGTTGCTGAGGGGAGAACGGCACATAATGAACAGAGCAAAGGGAATGGCATCAAACACCTGGAAACCATGTGTTTGATACGACTCCAGTCATTACCCTGAGCACATTCGCCCCAATTAAGCTGCCACCAACCTCCTGTGCATAGGCTTACGTGTGGAAGCCTTCAAATCAAATTGTACATTTTACATTTTAAGTCATTTAGCAGACGCTCTTATCCAGAGCGACTTACAAATTGGAAAGTTCATACATATTCATCCTGGTCCCCCCGTGAGGAATGAACCCACAACCCTGGCGTTGCAAGCGCCATGCTCTACCAACTGAGCCACACGGGACCGTGTTTTGTCACATGCACCGAATACAACAGGTGTAGACTTTACTGTGAAATGCTTACTTACAAGCCCTTAACCAACAATGCAGTTAAGAAAATAGTTAAGTAAACATTT
Source organism: Salvelinus alpinus (assembly GCF_045679555.1). Taxonomy (NCBI): domain Eukaryota; kingdom Metazoa; phylum Chordata; class Actinopteri; order Salmoniformes; family Salmonidae; genus Salvelinus; species Salvelinus alpinus. Next base: position 35,383,101 of record NC_092109.1, on the reverse strand, counting down.
ACAAAAAAAAAAAAAAAAAATAGTAACACAATAAACAATAATGAGGCTATATACAGGGGGTACAGGTTAGTCGAGGTCATTTCTACATGTAGTTAGGGGTGAAGTGACTAATACATACTAACGCCGTCACCACAATGAGCTTTTCGACATGCTCTAAGCCAAACAGTTTCATCTGTATTTGATGCTATAGCATGTGATGCCGCCCCAACCGGTCCTCACCACTGATTTCGAGCTCAGCCCAGTATGACTTCTTCCCGTTGGCTGCCTCATCAGTGGACATTATCGTGTACATCCGCCTCGGGTCGGGCGGATCATATTTTTCCTTGGGCATCCCTGTAATACTAAAAAAACACAAAAATACATTGCATGATCCATTTGAAACCATTCCCTCAAAGAGCTATCCTGGAGATTTTGACTCATAGACAAATAGCCTAACACATGAATTCCTAGGACACCTAATATTTACAAACCTGTGAAAAAAAACACAAAAAAAACATGACTAAGATAATGCAACTTCAATACAAGTCTGTTTAGCCTAAAGTTATTTGAAGAAAGGAAAAACCTGCACTCACTGAAATATTCTTTAAGTTTGTTGTTTTTAACATGGATAACATGCCTCTCTGTAGCAGCAATTTCTCTCTAGCCTAAAGTAATTAGTTATTCCACGAGGCCATCTCCAAACATGCAAAGCAGTAGACAACAGGGTTTTTTTCTGAAACTAAATGTACACCTCTAGTAAAACCGTAGACCGTAGACAGCTGCTTCAACCTGCCATTCATTCAGCGCCACAGATTCAGACCCTGTGCCAAATGGTCGTCAGTAGTTACCACAGCCACAAAGTCATGAACTATTACTACAATTTCTCTTAAAATCTGATTAAATCTTACCCTAACCTTAACCACACTGCTAACACTAACCTTAAATTAAGATCAAAAAGCAAATTTAGTTTTTATATATTTTTTACGATATAGCCAATTTTGACTTTATGGCTGTGGTAACTAGTGGAAACAGTGCCATGAAAAAAACAAGAGGCTATTGAATGAGCACTCTTAAAGAGAGCCATAGAAAAACACGTATACACAAATTATTTTGCTTCAATTCTAAAAATCAAGTAACATCTTAACAAAATCAGAAAAACACAGGGTCATGAACAGATTGACACTGTAGGGGACATGTGTCAAGATTGTACAAACAGCAAGATCCACGTGTTGAGTTTAGGAGCTCCCACAAAGGCAAAGACTTGATAAAATAGCTAGCCTAGCTATCTTAAATGACAAAAACAAGACCTTCCTGTAAATCAAATGTTAACTTCAAGCCAGTTTTGGGAGGGGGTTGTGCTGTGCTGCCAATAAGCATAAACACACATACCTTGCTAACGTAAATTATTTCTGATACATAAAATAACTTTCCATCACGTTGACAGTGTGGCTAACACAAACCTCTGTTTTGACAAATTGAAGTCAAAGACTAGCGGATTGCATCTTGCAAGTTGTTAGCTAACTTCTATAATAGTTCATTTTTGACAGTGGTTACTGGTTTAGCTAAACTACTAAGTAAACACTTGACATCATTAGCTAACTAGCTGAACAAGTTGGTAGCTAACGTTAGCTGGTAAGCTAATGTTAAATAATGTCGTAGCATATGCTACCTAACGTTAATAACCATATGCCATTCAAACCAACATTTCATGATAACTAGCAACTATGACAGCTAAGTTAGTTAACTGATCCATCTAACTTTGTTAGTTCAACACAAATGCAGCTATCTTTGCCATTCGGCTTGATTCGCATACTGGGTACAGTGTATATAAAGTGGCTTAATTACATTGAGCCGTATGAGCTTCAGAGGTAGCTAGTTTAGTTAGCTAGCCTTTCGAGTACATTTACAGAACTAGAAAGATATCAGCTATCAAATACTTCAGCCTCCCTCGACTTCTAGATTGACTTCAGAGTCTAGTTAGTTAGCTAACATTAGTTAACAAAACAGAAACCAATAGTTAAAGTAGCAACGAGGAAATGTGGCTATCCCTCATGGATTAGTACGTTTTGCTATATACCTGGCTAACTATCTTATTTAGTTTGACAACTAGCGTTAGGGTTCTAGCTAGCTACCCATTTTTATTGTTCACTAACTGGGTTAGCATTCGTGTTGGTTAGCTGACTGGTATTAGCTATCTAGCTAATACGTCTCGTAAAAGTAACGTTTTCGTACACAAACAAATGCGTATCTATGACTGAGAATATGATGGTTTAGCTACCTGTATGTGCATACCAATCATCGATGGCGAGTACATTACGTTTCCTTTGTTTCTAATTCACTTTGGGTCAGCTGTTACTCACTGAAGGAAAACAAGAATCATGGCGTCTGTCAGAATTTTGGTCTGTGATAACGCTTGTCGTAATTGGCCATTGCTGATACGATCAAGGCCATTGGGCCATTTACTCGCACAACGCCTCCAAACTGTGTCTGCTGGTACAAAACAATATGTAGTTCGCATCAAACCAAGTACCCCTGACTGTAGTGTGCAGTTCGGGGCTGGGCTCCTTTGACCCCGCCCACCGTTTTTTTTGTTGTTGGTCCATCTGAGGTTTGACACACGGAATACCAACACACACGTTTGTGTGTTCATTTTTGAAGATCGTAAGAAATATTATATAAAGCGGTACTTGCGCTTGTGCTTCTAGTTCCAACAGTGCAGTAATATCTAACACATAATCGAACAATTCCCAACAACTACCTAATACACTCAAATCTAACAAGTAATCTAACAATTCCCCAACAACTACCTAATGCACACAAATCTAAAGGGGGAATGAGAATATGTGCATATAAGTATATGGATGAGGGATGGCCGAGCGGCATAGGCAAGGTCCAGTAGATGGTATGAAATACAGTATATTACATGTGATATGAATAATGGATGATAGCGGTGTGAACAGGCAGTGGCTAGGGTGGTTGTTGACCTTGATGATCTTTTTGGCCTTCCTGTGACATCGTGTGCTGTAGGTGTCATGGAGAGCAAATATTTTGCCCCTGGTGATGTGTTGTGCAAACCGCACCACCCTCTGGAGAGCCTTGCTGTTGAGGGCGGTGCAGTTGCCGTACCAGGCTGTGATACAGTCCGACAGGATGCTCTCGATTGTGCATTTGTAAAACTTTGTCAGGGTTTTGGGTGACAAACCAAATTTCTTCAGCCTCCTGAGGTTGAAGAGGCGCTATTGCGCCTTCTTCACCACACTGTCTGCGTGGGTGGACCATTTCAGTTTGTCTGTGATATAGACATACTGACAAGCTGAATGTGCTTTGTACACTTCTTAAGGGTAAGGGGCACTGTTCGGAAGTTCGGATGACTGACGTGCCCAAAGTAAACTGCCTTTTACTCAGGCCCAGAAGCTAGGATATGCATATAATTGGTAGCATTGGATAGAAAACACTCTGAAGTTTCTAGAACTGTTAAAATAATGTCTGTGAGTATGACAGAACTGATATGGCAGGCAAAAACCAGAGGAAAATCCATCCAGAATTATTTTTTGAGGTCACAGGCCATTTCAATGCTAGCCTATGGGATATACAAATCAATAGGACCCAGATTGTAGTTCCTATGGCGTCCACTAGATGTCAACCGTCTTTAGGCAGGGTTTCAGGCTTGTTTCTTGAAAAATGAACAAGTAGTTGTAGTTTTTCCAAGGTGTCCCTCATTAGAAAAGTAGTCTTGTTGTCTTCGTTATTTATCTTCCCTATTGAACATACTATTCTCCGTCTTAAATATGATTGTTTATTTAGATATTAGAGTACCTGAGGATTAATTAGAAACATCGTTGACATGTTTGAACGAACTTTAACGGTACTTTTTGGATTTGTTTGTATGCATGTTGAACAAGTGGATTACTGAGATCAATGGGGCCAACTAAACAGACTTTTTGGGATATAAAGAAGGACTTTATCGAACAAAACAACCATTCATTATGTAGCTGGGACCCTTGGGATTGCAAACAGAGGAAGATCTTCAAAGGTAAGTGATTTATTTTATCGCTATTTGTTATTTTGTGACGCCTGTGCTGGTTGAAAAAGTATTTTGATGTGGGGCGCTGTCCTCAGATAATTGCATGGTATGCTTTCGCCGTAAAGCCTTTTTGAAATCTGACAACGTGGTTGGATTAACAAGAAGTTAAGCTTTTAAATTATGTAAGACACTTGTATTTTCATGAATGTTTAATATTGCGATTTTTGTATTTTGAATTTCGCGCTCTGCAATTTCACTGGATGTTGTCGTAGGTGTCCCGCTAGCGGTTCATGGGCCCTAAGATTAAGTTATACCAGCTCCAGTAAAGAGATCAGAGACTCGGGTGACTTCTACATCATCTTTACTAAACAACATAAACACAATTAACAATTGAAACAGTTAACACAGCAGACAAAAACAAGGTTTGACCACTCCTCAAAAATGGCTTCAAACCTGCACTTCAAAAGAGGCAAAAATAGTCATTTTCTTGTTGTCAACTGCCTCCACATAGAACATCTCATCTCTCTGTAATTGGAACATGAATGGTTCATCCAGGCCATCATACAACCGTAGTTCTTTAAGGGTTGTAATGCGGTCTTCCCCGTCCATCCCAATTACACTAGGGAGGGAAATGTGCCTTTAAATGTTTGGCGTTCACACCACCTTGCTGTCTCTAGGGTGTCCCTTAGAATAACATCTGCTTCTTGAAGAAAAAGGAAGAATAAATATTAAGAATTGTGTCTTATTGGGTGATCAAGACAAATTACACCCCACTATCACAAGTGTAATACACCCCACTACCACCATGCAAACAAAAGCCACTATTACTAAAAGGGTTTTCAGTGATATCTATAACTACTCAACAAGTCATCACAACTATTATATCTTGCCATGCATCAAGCCTTCAGCATTACACACAGTAGACTACATACCCAGTTCACAGCTCCCAGTTCGCCGTGCATTTTGTTTCAGTATCGTCTAGAAAGAAAACAGATTGTGGTCATTAAGTAATGTAAGCGAACCTCTAGGGATGTGTATACAATAATGCACCTTACTTTAGCTAATAGCCTATACAGTACCTGATCCTGCAGAGCTGGATCCTGATGTGACATGCTGTGACTTCTTGGGGGGGGGGGGCACGTCTTCTACATCATCCTGAAATATATTGGAGTGGGGGGGGGGGGGTTTAAGTCTTTAAACATTGGTTTAAGACTATACCACTCATCATATCACTGTAGCCAGACTGACCTGATTATATGTTCATATTTAAGGTATGTCATTCACTCACTAAGGTCTGAAGGAGAGAGGTTGAAAGATTGAAAAAGGCGGCGAAAACAAAACACACTACAGGTAGGAGGTGTCATATGATGAGTGGTATAGTCTTAAACCAATGTTTAAAGACTTATCCCCCCCCTCTCCAATATATTTCAGGATGATGTAGAAGACGTGACCCCCCCAAGAAGTCACAGCACGTCACATCAGCATCCAGCTCTGCAGGAGTTTGATGTATGAATTGTGTATGTAGTATAAAAACTGTAGGAAATAGGTTCCAAAAGGTGTCAAGATAAATAAACAAGAAAAAGTATGAGCAATAACAGTAGTGTGCTTTGCATGCTGCAAGCACAGAAATAATAACTTTTCATATGTTATAACCACAGAAAATAGGACTAATATAATACTGTATACTGAATAGCCAGCATCTTACCGTCAAAACAAACACCCCACGGTTTGAGAAACCTTGCTTTGATAGGCCCTGTGGTGTGAACAAGGTACAATTTTCAATAGAGGAATGACAATCAAATGGTACAGAATAATAATTTAATTAAAAGAAATATCTAACCTGATCATGGACAAGATCTTGAGGGGCGAAGCTCTTGAGCGGCCTCTGGGGACTGTTTAAGGGCCTCTGGGTGCTCTTGAGGGGCCACTGGATGCTGATGGTAAGTCAGGTGCTTCAGAAACGGTGTTCTGTTAATTATTGTTGCCGTGCAACAGCAACAATGAAAGTGTGTCACATTTCTACAACTGAAGCCACACTTTATGATTGTGAACTCTGAAAGAGAGGAATAAGAGTAAAGTAACAAGTTATACAATTAAATTAAATACACCGATGTAACTGAAAAAAATAGGGCAAATAAAAAACGTGAACGTCAAATATATTCAATAAGCAAAGAAAGAAATAGTACCTCTGTGCCTCACTGAAGCATGACCTTTGATGTGGTTGTTGACCGTATATTGTTCAGCCTTATAAACTTAGCAAAAAAAGAAACGTCCTCTCACTGTCAACTGCGTTTATTTATGGAATAATGTGTCCCTGAACAAAGGGTGGGTCAAAATAAAAATGAACAGTCAGTATCTGGTGTGGCCACCAGCTGCATTAAGTACTGCAGTGCATCTCCTCCTCATGGACTGCACCAGATTTGCCAGTTCTTGCTATGAGATGTTACCCCACTCTTCCACCAAGGCACCTGCAAGACATTTCTGGGGGGAAGGGCCCTAGCCCTCACCCTCCGATTCAACAGGTCCCAGACGTGCTCAATGGGATTGAGATCCGGGCTCTTCGCTGGCCACGGTAGAACACTGACATTCCTGTCTTGCAGGAAATCACGCACAGAATGAGCAGTATGGCTGGTGACATTGTCATGCTGGAGGGTCATGTCAGGATGAGCATGTAGGAAGGGTACCACATGAGGGAGGAGGATGTCTTCCCTGTAACGCACAGCATTGAGATTGCCTGCAATGACAACAAGCGCAGTCCAAAACCGCGACTCGTCAGTGAAGAGCACATTTTGCCAGTCCTGCCTGGTCCAGTTGTTGCTGGTGATGTCTGGTGAGGACCTGCCTTACAACAGGCCTACAAGCCCTCAGTCCAGCCTCTCTCAGCCTATTGCGGACAGTCTGAGCACTGATGGAGGCATTGTGCGTTCCTGGTGTAACTCGGGCAGTTGTTGTTGCCATCCTGTACCTGTCCTGCAGGTGTGATGTTCGGATGTACCGATCCTGTGCAGGTGTTGTTACACATGGTCTGCCACTGTGAGGATGATCAGCTGTCCATCCTGTCTCCCTGTAGCGCTGTCTTAGGCGTCTCACAGTACGGACATTGCAATTTATTGCCCTGGCCACATCTGCAGTCCTCATGTCTCCAATGGTTAACAGCCTGAGTGAGTTGTCTTCATTTATCCACCATCGTTGTCTAGTCTGCCAAATCAGTGCAAATGTACAATTCCTAATTCTCATGAGCAGTGCAATATTTTCTGGCCCCAGTGGAGGGCAGCAGGAAATAGCAGATGGTTGAATTGGCACTGCTGTGCAATATCCAAGAGCTACCATCAAGAGAAAAACATAAGTGATGTACGAATATGTATATTCAGAATTTTTAAACGGAAACATAATGATGAGTTAATTACAAGCCCTGTCAAGTTACAAGCCCATGCGCACATACACCTTTTACATAACGTCTGATACATGCTCAGCCAAGTCTGTGATGTCTAACTCATAATTCCTAGTTACAAGGGTAGTGAGTTACACAGGAATTTTTCATAGCCATCTGATACATGACATCTGATACATGGCATGTGATACATGTTTTGACTCTGGGATTTTGGTAAGGTGCAACGACGCATGTGTGGGACTGTTGAGCCTACTCAAGTGCTCTTTTAATTCCTCAGGCATCTCTCTCTCTCTCTCTCTCTCTCTCTCTCTCTCTCTCTCTCTCTCTCTCTCTCTCTCTCTCTCTCGCTCTCTCTCTCTCAGTGTGTAGGAGATTGTCTCTGGGCTGTCTGTCATATCATCCTACAGCAGCACACATTGCCAGTAGAGCAGGATACAAAAGCCTCAATATCATCCAGACTGACTGTAGCACAGCATCTATTTTTCAGTTTGCTCATCTCTAGGCACGACTCTAAGCCTCTGATCCTCCACAAATTCTTCTGTTAGATGCGGATAAAAAAGTCAGAATATTAGGGCTTCTCTCCTCCCTCTCGACTCAGGCTTTACTCAGCCTTTCACTAATAAACGAGGTTACTCATGGATCCGTTGTGAGTTTGGGATTAAGTACTTTTTAGAGTTGCTAAAGTTTTTGAGAAAAGAGTCACCTTTTTCATTATATTTAGTCTGTGACTTGGTGATTTTTACGGAAGGACCAATCCACAGCCTTCTAAAAACAATGAAGTTAGATTGTGGATAATGATGTCTGCAATAATAACCATCACATGGGCTCCTGAGTGGCGCAGCGTTCTAAGGCACTGCATCTCAGTGCTAGAAGCGTCACTACAGACCCTGGTTCGATTCCAGGCTTTATCACAACCGGCCTTGATTGAGAGTCCCATAGGGCGGCGCACAATTGGCCTAGTGTCGTCCGGGTTTGTCTGGGGAACGGCCTTCACTGTAAATAAGAATTTGTTAACTGACTTGCCTAGTTAAATAATAAAAAACATGAAAATCAGACATAGAACAACAGAATCTTGAATCAGAGGCAAGTTCTTCTCCCAGTACTGGAAAGACAGTACCATCGAAGTGCCCTCACTGCTGCTTGATCACCTATTTTTCCACCATAATTAAGGAGAATAAGAACAATGAACTTCTTCGACAAAAAGATCCTGATCATTAGAAAGCAAATTATGGAATCCTCTTTGATTCTGCGTATTTCTCCAAAGCTCAGTTGTCCTGAGTCTGCACAACACTGCCAGGACCTAGGATCAATGGAGACACTCAAATTTTTTAATCTTATATCTCTTGACACATTCATGAAAATAGTCATGGCCTCTAAACCTTCAAGCTGTTCCAACTAAACTACTGAAAGAGCTGCTTCCTGTGCTTGGCTCTCCTATGTTGAACATAATAAAAGGCTCCCTATCCACCGGATGTGTACCAAGCTCCGAAAGACAAATAATGTATACAAAACGCTTCAGTCTGGTTTTAAACCCTATCATAGCACTGAGACTGCACTCGTGAACGTAGTAAATAACCTTTTAACGGCATCAGACCAAGGCTCTGCATCTGTCCTCGTGCTCCTAGACCTTAGTACTGCTTTTGACACCATCGATCACCACTTTCTTTTGGAGAGATTGGAAACCCTAATTAGTCTACACGGACAAGTTCTGGCCTGGTTTAGATCTTATCTGTCTGAAAGATATCAGTTCGTCTCTGTGGATGTTTTGTCCTCTGACAAATCAATTGTAAGTTTCTGTGTTCCTCAAGGTTCAGTTTTAGGACCACTATAGTTTTCACTACATATTTTACCTCTTGGTGATGTCATTCGGAAACATAGCTGTAACTTTCACTGCTACGTGGATGATGCACAGCTGTACATTTCCATGAAACATGGTGAAGCCCCAAATGGCCCTCCGTGGAGGCCTGTGTTTCAGACATAAGGAAGTGGATTTTTTACTTTTGAACTGACAAAACAGAGATGCTAGTTCTAGGTCCCAAGAAACAAAGAGAACTTCTGTTGGATCTGACAATTAATCTTGATGGTTGTACAGTCGTCTGAAATGAAACTGTGAAAGACCTCGGCATTACTCTGGACCCCGATCTCTCTTTTGATGTACATATCAATCATATTTCAAGGACAGCTTTTTTCCATCTTCGTAACGTTGCAAAAAATTAAATATTTCTGTCCAAAAATGATGCAGAAAAGCTAATCCATGCTTTTGTCATTTATAGATTAGACTTCTGCAATGCTCTACCTTCCGGCTACCCGGATAAAGCACTAAATAAACTTCAGTTAGTGCTAAACACGGCTGCTAGAATCTTGACTAGAACCTAAAAATGTGATCTTATTACTCCAGTGCTAGCCTCTCTGCACTGGCTTCATGTTAAGGTTAGGACGGATTTCAAGGTTTTACTGCTAACTGACAAACATTACATGGGCTTGCTCCTACCTATCTCTCCGATTTGGTCCTGCCATACATACCTACACGTACGCTACGCTCACAAGATGCAGGCCTCCTTATTGTCCCTAGAATTTCTAAGCAAACAGCTGGAGGCAGGGCTTTCTCCTATAAAGCTCAATTTTTATGGAATGGTCTGCCTATCCATGTGAGAGACGCAGACTTGGACTCGACCTTTAAGTCTTTATTGAAGACTCATCTCTTCAGTAGGTCCTATGATTGAGTGTAGTCTGGTCCAGGGGTGCGAAGTTGAACGGAAAGGCACTGGAGTGATGAACCACCCTTGCTGTCTCTGCCTGGCCGGTTCCCCTCTCTCCACTGGGATTATTTTCCTCTGACCCTATTATGAGGTCTGAGTCACTGGCTTACTAGTGCTCTTTCATGCCGTCCCTAGGAGCGGTGTGCGTCACTTAATTGGGTTGAGTCACTGACGTGATCTTCCTGTCCGGGTTGGCGCCCCCTTGGGTTCGTGTTGTGGATGAAAGCTTTGTGGGCTATACTCAGCCCAGTCCGGGGGTATCGTCGGACGGGGCCACAGTGTCTCCTGACCCCTCCTGTCTCAGCCTCCAGTGTCTATGCTGCAATATTTTGTGTCGGGGGGCTAAGGTCAGTCTGTTATATCTGGTGTAATTCTCCTGTCTTATCCGGTGTCCTGTGTGAATTTAAGTATGCTCCCTCTAATTCTCTATCCCTCTCCCTCCCCACCGGAGGACCTGAACCCTAGGACCATGCCTCAGGACTACCTGGCCTGATGACTCCTTGCTGTCCCCAGTCCACCTAGTCGTGTTGCTAGTCCAGTTTCAACTGTTCTGCCTGCAGCTATGGAACCCTGACCTGTTCACCAGACGTGCTACCTTGTCCCAGACCTACTGTTTTTGACTCTCTCTCTCTACCGCACCTGCTGTCTCTAACTCTGAATGGTCGGATATGAAAAGCCAACTGACATTTACTCCTGTGGTACTTACCTGTTGCACCCTCTACAACCACTATGATTATTATTATTTGACCCTGCTGGTCATCTATGAACGTTTGAACATCTTGGCCATGTACTGTTATAATCTCCACCCGGCACAGCTAGAAGAGGACTGGCCACCCCTCAGAGCCTGGTTCTTCTCTAGGTTTCTTTGTTATTTCCAGCCTTTCTAGGGAGTTTTTCCTAGCCACCATGTTTCTACATCTGCATTGCTTGCTGTTTTTCTGTATAGCACTTTGTGTGATGTAAAAGGGCTTTATATATTCATTTGATTGATCCCAGTATTTCATGTGATTGCATGAGATCCAGGTGGAGGTTTTAAATCCTTTAAAGGGGCCTTCTGCAATTGCTACATTCCTTTTTGGACTTTTACATTTTAAGCAGGTAGCCTAGCGGTTAAAAGCATTGGGCCAGTAACTTTAAGGTTGCTGGTTCGAATCCCCGAGCCAGCAAGTTGGAAAAATCTGCCGTTCTGCCCTTGAGAAAGGCAGTTAACCCCAACAACAACTCTCTTCGGGGGCCATTGACGTTGATTTAAGGCAACCCCCCGCACCTCTCTGATTCAGTTGTGCAACTGACTAGGTATTCCCTTTCCAATTGACGAATATAACTTATAAATGCCGTATTAGCTTAATTCCATTGTCTTACCCTTATCAGAACCTACAATATAAGCTTGTCCCGTGGAAGGGACACCGATCCCGAATAGGTTTTTTAAGCAGTTCAGGTGGAAAGGTGAGTGTCCCCTGTTTTAATAGGAACAGAGACAAAATGTACAGAGCGAAAGAGGAAAAAGTTAGTATTTTCTGCTGTCTTCCCTCCGTCTCAGCAGCCCACAGCCATCTGATGATTCAGGATAAGTTTAACATTGTAGCTTCTCTTTTATTCAGTGACATTTCCAAACCATTCCTCCATCATATTTCTCCTTCTTTGTGCAATGCATATTCATGTTATGACTGCAGGAATGAGTGAATGGAATGGTATGCTTTAAAAAGAAACCATGTAACGTAAAGAATTACCCTTGTTTATTCAACTACAACTTCCTCACTTTCTTTTATTAAACCTTTATCCATCAGTGTCAAATATATTTTGTCATATCTCTTTGAACAAAGTCAAAAGGTCGTATCTTATACAATATCTCTTTGATATGACAATATGTAATCATGACTAAAACAAAATGCCACTGGGCACACCATGTCATTTCAACATGGAGAATTGAGTAATATTTGGTAGATTTGTTGATCAATGAGATTCCAACCTATTTTCACCCACTCAAAAAAACAGACAATAGTTTGTTGAATTCCCAATGTGTTATTACTATGCTTTCAACCATCTAAAAGCACAACAAAATTCCAATGGGATACAATGTCAGGTATTTTGTTTATTTATTTAACAACTTAATGTGTTATCACTGTACTTCATCTAATAGCACAACCAAATGTCCTGGATTGTAGTTGAAATTACATTAAAGTACATGGTGCAAGTGATCAATGCTGTTTGAGACTCGGTGCAGAGACCCACGACCCTGAACATACATGCTTTCTATATTTACATAAGAAGACATTTACTGTTACAGTAACCTCAAAATGTGGCCATGGATGTGTTACTCATGTTACGGTAGAATAAATACTGTTACATTAGTTTGTAAGATAGCTTTAACATTAGGCTATTTACTGTTTCACAAAAGTAATATTGAATTGTGTTTTGTTGACAAGGAGATGTATCTACTGCTTGGATATTTAGATCTGAGCCACTGGCTTAATCCTTTTATTTTATTTCTGCTTGAGATGGAGACACGAATCCAACCTATAATTTGTTAACTTGTAGACAAGTTAATAGACTATTTTCCGTATTGCAAAAGTGATATTGAATTGTGTTTGGTTGTTAACGCAGCCAAATATCAACATTTGAAGGAGATGTTTCTTCTGCTTGTATAGCTCCATCTGTACCACTGACGCTGGCTTTAACTCCAGTTTGTCTACAAATTAATTATTTATATGTTGGATTCACGTCTCCATTTCAACCAAAAATTTAAGTTAAATAATAGGACTAAGTCAAATCAAACTTTAAATTATAAATTCAGTTTTATTTGATTGAACCTTTCTAGCTCAGGGGTTCCGCTAGCGGAACACTCACAACATTCCACTGAAAAGGCAGCGCGCGAAATTCAAAAATATATTTTTAGAAATATTTAACTTTCACACATTAACAAGTCCAATACAGCAAATGAAAGATAAAAATCTTGTTAATCTACCCATGGTGTCCGATTTCAAAAATGATTTACAGTGAAAGCACAACATATGATTATGTTAGGTCAGAGCCAAGTCACAAACACACACAGCCATTTTTTCAGCCAACAATAGGAGTTAGAAAAAGCAGAAATATAGTTAAAATGAATCACTAACCTTTGATTATCTTCATCAGATGACAGTCATAGGACATCATGTTATACATGTATTGTGTGTTTTGTTCGATAATGTGCATATATATATATATTAAAACAAATCTCAGTTTACATTGGCGCGTTACGTGCAGTAATGTTTTGATTCCAAAACATCCGGTGATTTTGCAGAAATACTCATAATAAACATTGATAAAAGATGCAAGTGTTATTCACAGAATTAAAGATAAACTTATCGTCTATGCAACCGCTGTGTCAGATTTTTAAAAAAACTTTACGGATAAAGAATAATCTGAGAACGGCGCTCAGAGCACAATCCAGCCAAAGAAATAGCCGCCATTTTGGCGTCAACAGAATCTACAAAAACACTATAAATATTAACTTACCTTCGAATAACTTCATCAGAAGGCACTCCCAGGATTCCCAGTTCGACAATAAATGACTGATTTGTTCCATAAAGCCCATCATTTAGACACTTGTTGTTAGCATGTTCAGCCCAGTAATCCATTTTCATGACGCACGAGCAATCCCTCCAGACAAAAACTCAAAAAGTTCCGTTACAGGTCGTAGAAACAAGTCAAATGATGTATGCAATCCATATTTAGGATGTTTTTAACATTAATCATCAATAAGGATCCAACCGGAGAATTTCATTGTCTGAAGAAAGAGCATTGGAACGAGAGCACTCTCTCTCGTGAGCGCGCACAATGAGACCGAGAATTTCTGCAGACCACTCAGTAAAATAGCTCCTATGAGCCCCTCCTTTATAGTAGAATCATATAACCAGAATCTAAAGACGGTGACATCTAGTGGAAGCCCTAGGAAGTGTTTGCTCATCCATAACTAAAAGGGATATCATTTGGCACTGTTTTGAAAATCGAGTTCTCACTTCCTGTTTGGATTTCTTCTCAGGTTTTTGTCTGCCATATGAGTTCTGTTATACTTACAGACATAATTCAAACAGTTTTAGAAACTTCAGAGTGTTTTCTATACAATAGTAATAATAATATGCATGTATTACCTTCTGGGACAGAGTAGGAGGAAATTCAGTTTGGGCACGCAATTCGTCCAAAGTGAAAATGCTGCCCCCTGTCCCGAACAGGTTTTTAATCCTTTTCTTTAACTTTGATTTTTACTTGCGAGGGAGACGTGAATCCAACATATTTATTATTGACTTGTAGATGCCATTTAGAAATCAACTGAAGCTTGAAACCGCAGGCCTACAGTATATGTACTGTCAATTTTTAGTTGAATCCTGGGCTGAATTTAAACAATAGCTGTTGATTTACATTTAAGTCATTTAGCAGACGCTCTTATCCAGAGCGACTTACAAATTGGAAAGTTCATACATATTCATCCTGGTCCCCCCGTGGGGAATGAACCCACAACCCTGGCGTTGCAAGCGCCATGCTCTACCAACTGAGCCACACGGGACCACATTTGGGAAGTTGATGACTTCCCAAGATAGGAGTTGATGAAGTTGATGACTTCCCAAATGCTATATAGGCCTGAATAGCATCAATGATGATATATGATTGATCAAATATGGTTCCATTTCATTTGCTCTGTTTAACCTACCCTTTAGATTAACTTTGAGAGCAACAGTGAATCTATTAAGTGGATTTCTCAATTATCATTCTCACAATAGCACATTGTTTATAGTCAGTGACAAATATCAAAGCTAGGCTGGGCAATACCACAATAATGTGGTTAAAATTGTACCCTAAAAACAACAGATTACTTCTTTCAAATCCAATGTATTTTCCTCATAGATCACACGTCACAATGCGTTGACAAATTAAGTTGAAACAAATTTGATTTAACCAGTTTGTGCCCAGTGGGTACTTTACATATGCTGCTAGGCTTGCACAGGAAATACAAACACTTCCCGGGAATGCAACTGTACAGCCTCTGCTATTATTTTCATCCTCCATCCGTGTCTCTCTTTTCAGCCTGCCTCTTGGTCTCTCTGTCTGTGCTTTCCTCGCCCTGCTGCTTCTCGGATCAAAGGGACTCAATGGATTCTTCAGCCTGGCTCTGTCTGTAGCTGCTGTGACAGTGAATGAAATCACAAGCAGGATTCAGCATTGCCAAAAGAACAAAAACAGCTTATGGATGTGAAAAGCATACAAAGAGATTCCTGAAATATCCTCGCAGGAGACACCGCCAAAGCAGTCTTTAATGCACACGAGGGCGGGGGGTTGAGAGACTAACGTTGCTGGGTCTGTGAGAGGGCAGACATGTTGTTCGTAGGTGGCAAAGAAAGGGAATATTGAGATCAGTCCTGTTCATTCATATTACTCTTATCACCATAGTTCAGTTTGAATACTTTATGAATACCTGTGTAGTACCCTACCGTATTCAACATCTGTCTTGCGAAAGTGGTGAATTTGCTTAAATTGTTTGACTTTATGAGGCTGATAAGAAACGGGTCTCCTGTAAAACGTGGCCTGTCTGCAGGAAAAGATAACTCTGGTTTTCAAAATATTAATATTTCAGCGCATTGTCATCTCATTTACTATTTCAAGTCTTAAGTGTCAGACTGATAAGCTTGCAGTCAACTAAATCAGTTCTGAAGGCTGAGTGTAAGCCGTTTCTACTTTATGTGGTCATACAATCTTAATTGCTTGGGATTGATTAAACTCTGCCCCCGTATCTCTGTCTCTCACACACACACACACACACACACACACACACACACACACACACACACACACACACACACACACACACACACACACACACACACACACACACACACACACACACACACACACACACACACACACACACACACACACACACACACACACACACACACACACACACACACACGACATTAACCTTCGTTCTCCTTATAGAGGGGTGACGGCAGTATGGATGGTTCAATGCAGAGATGATCGAAAACATTAGAGTAAAGCAAATGTTGTTTGTTTAATTCAGCTCAGACACTCATTGTACTCTGAGTATCTGATGCTGTGTATTGTAATAACAAGGCCAGCTCTTACCATTAAGCAACCTATGTTTTTTATTTCATTACATTTTTTAGGAACTCAATCGGGGTCTCAACTTACAATTGAGAGTAAGAATAGTAGAATACACAAGGTGCCAGTTTTTGACATTGGTTGTGCATCAGCAGTTTTTCTCTTGTTATGTCAGTCACTGACAGTGACTCAATTAGCCCATGTCAGCTAACATCTTTTAGATTGGTTAGTCTAGCCAGCTATCTAAACTTGTAGTAAACATTTCGCTTAGGGCCCCCAAAAGGCCCTGACTACAAACAGTAATGTCACCATAGCCAGTGTTTATGACACGTGATGTAGTGATGGGTCTTTCTGTCATGTTTTGTCATTGATCATCATGTCTTGTCCCTGTGCTTCCCTCTGCTGGTCTTATTAGGTTCTTTCCCTCTTTCTATCCCTCTCTCTCCCCCTCCCTCTTTCCCTCTCTCGCTCTCTCTCTCTATCGTTCCGTTCCTGCTCCCAGCTGTTTCTCATTCTCCTAACGACCTCATTTACTCTTTCACACCTGTCCCCTATTTTGCCCTCTGATTAGAGTCCCTATTTCTCCCTCTGTTTTCCGCTTCTGTCCTTGTCGGATTCTTGTTTGATGTTTGCTGTTCTGTGTCCTTGTTCCGCCCTGTCGTGTTTTTGCCTTCTTCAGATGCTGCGTGTGAGCAGGTGTCTATGTCAGCTACGGCCTGTGCCTTCCTGAAGCGACCTGCAGTCTGTGGTCGCGTCTCCAGTCGTTCCTCTCTACTGACGAGAGGATTTCAGTTTCCTGTTTTGGATTTACCTTTAATAATATCCAGGAGAATTATTGTTTGTTTAAGACTGGAATAAAGACTCTGTTTCTATTACGTCGCTTTTGGGTCCTCATTCACCAGCATAACACTTTCGAGTACAAGCGGCTCTTTTTGAACAGATGTTTTTGGTGAACGTCAGGAAGCGAATCGCATCTGTGAAAGAGACATTTATTTGGCTCCCTGATTTGCACACTGCTACCACTGCTGCTTGATGAGCTCTAGACCACCATTATAAGTCATAAAACATTATCTGTAGATAAATTATGAAACGTTATCTGGTAATCCCTCTCTCCAGGAACAATAGGTAAGGTGGAGAGAGACTCATTCTGGTCCACGTTAACTTTTGCAAGCAATTTAATTCCATCTGGTAAAAAAAAAAATTGAACTCACATTTCACGATCTGACAAAATGACAAGCAACTTTTTAGGCTTAACCTTAGAAATGTTATATTTTAATGTTTTTGTATGAAATTTCAGCACTACTGAACAAAGAGCCCTTTAGGAGCCAAATGAACAGCTCATTTAGGTGAGTGGAGTTAAAAGATCAGGCTCATCGAAAAAGACTCAGAATGCCCATCACTAATGTGGCCTGCTACTCATCCATCTGGCCCGGTAAACCACTCATGCCATGGATAACATCTGAAGCAGGTTGGAGAGTGGTGCCATATGATCTCTTCATTAGAGAGGAACTGACACTCCTCGGCAGTTGTGTACACACAGTCATCCGTTCTGGACTACCTCTGTAGGTTTCCATTCTCTGTTATTTGGGTTCTGTTGTGTCCACTGGAGATGTGCATTATTTAAAATTATAAACTGGGTGGTTTGAGCCCAAAATGCTGATTGGCTGACAGCCAGCCGTCGTATATCAGACCGTATTCCATGGGTATGACAAAACATGTATTTGTACTGTTCTAATTATGATGGTAACCACTTTATAATAGCAATAAGGCACCTCGTGGGTTTGTGGTATATTGCTAATATACCACGCCTAAGGGCTGTATCCAGGCACTCCGCTTTGCGTCGTGCATAAGAACAGCCCTTAGCCATGGTATATTGGCCATATACAGTGGCTTGCGAAAGTATTCACCCCCTTGGTATTTTTCCTATTTTGTTGCCTTACAACCTGTGATTAAAATAGATTCTGGGGGTTGTATCATTTGATTTACACAACATGCATACCACCTTGAAGAATCAAAATATTTTTAGGGGTGAAACAAGAAATAAGACAAAAAAACTGAACTTGAGTGTGCATAACTATTCACCCCCCCAAAGTCAATACTTTGTAAAGCCACCTTTTGAAGCAATTACAGCTGCAAGTCTCTTGGGATATGTTTCTATAAGCTTGGCACATCTAGCCACTGGGATTTTTGCCCATTCTTCAAGGCAAAACTGCTCCAGCTCCTTCAAGTTGGATGGGTTTCGCTGGTGTACTGCAATCTTTAAGTCATACCACAGACTCTCAATTGGATTGAGGTCAGGGCTTTGACTAGGCCATTCCAAGACATTTAAATGTTTCTCCTTAAACCACTCGAGTGTTGCTTTAGCAGTATGCTTAGGGTCATTGTCCTGCTGGAAGGGGAACCTCTGTCCCAGTCTCAAATCTCTGGAAGACTGAAACAGGTTTCCCTCAAGAATTTCCTTGTATTTAGCGCCATCCATCATTCCTTCAATTCTGACCAGTTTCCCAGTCCCTGGCGATGATACTGCCACCACCATGCTTTACTGTGGGGATGGTGTTCTCGGGGTGATTGATCATTTTCCTTGATGGCCAAAAAGCTTAGTTTTAGTCTCATCTGAGACTTGGGGAGTCTCCCACATGCCTTTTGGCGAACACTAAACGCTATATATTTGCTTATATTTTTCTTTAAGCAATGTTTTTTTCTAGCCACTCTTCCTTAAGCCCAGCTTTGTGGAGTACATCTTAAAGGGGTATGGACAGATAATCCAATCTCCACTGTGGAGCTTTGCAGCTCCTTCAGGGTTATCTTTGGTCTCTTTCTTGCCTCTCTGATTAATGCCGTCCTTGCCTGGTTCGTGAGTTTTGGTGGGCAGCCCTCTCTTGGCAGGTTTGTTGTGGTGCCATATTACTTCAATTTTTTAATAATGGTGCTCCGCGGGATGTTCAAAGTTTCTGATATTTTTTTTATAACTCAACCCTGACCTGTACTTCTCCATAACCTTTTATTTTATTTAACTAGGCAAGTCAGTTAAGAACAAATTCTTATTTTCAATGACGGGGGTAAACTGCCTTCAGGGGCAGAACAACTGATTTTTTACCTTGTCAGCCCTGGGATTCGATCTTGCAACCTTTTGGTTACAAGTCCAAGTCCACTAGGCTACCTGCCGCCCCAACTTTGTCCCCAACCTGTTTGGAGACCTCCTTGGTCTTCATTGTGCCGCTTGCTTGGTGGTGCCCCTTGCTTAGTGGTGTTGCAGACTCTGTGGACTTTCAGAACAGGTGTATGTATACTGAGATCATGTGACACTTAAATAAAGTCCACCTGTGTGCAATCTAACTAATTATGTGACTTCTGAAGGTAATTGGTTGCACCAGATCTTATTTAGGGGCTTCATAGCAAAGGATACATATTCACGCACCACTTTTCAATTTTTATTATTATTTTTTTTTTTGAAACAAGATTTTTTTTTCATTTCACTTCACCAATTTGGACTATTTTGTGTATGTCCATTACATTAAATCTAAATAAAAGTATATTTAAATTACAGGTTGTAATGGAACAAAATGGGAAAAACGCCAAGGGGGATGAATACTTTTGCAAGGCACTGCACGCCACCCCCTCAAGCCTTATTGCTTAAGTACAGGGCATGCTCTCTTTTAAGTGTAAAAGGAGGCATATGGCACAAGGAAGAACAGGTTTAGAAGGAGCAAAGAGAGGATGGGAAGAGACGAGTCGGGATGAGAGTAATCCAGTCATTGGTAAGACTGTCCCCCGCACACACAACATCCCCTCCAGCTCTCTCCTTCTCTGGTTGTTTGATCACCCACATTAAAAGAGTAATTACAAGCACACAACACCAGCAGGGACAGCCTGCCTCCCCCAGCGGTGCTTCACACGCACAAAGGGCATTAACTTCCCTCCCAGCCTCTCCACAGTCAGCCTGTTTTTATGGGTGGCACAGGGGACTTAGAACTCCCAGCTCCACCATCCGTGCCTCTCCACAGTCAGCCTGTTTTTATGGGTGGCACAGGGGACTTAGAACTCCCAGCTCCACCATCCGTGCCTCTCCACAGTCAGCCTGTTTTTATGGGTGGCACAGGGGACTTAGAACTCCCAGCTCCACCATCCGTGCCTCTCCACAGTCAGCCTGTTTTTATGGGTGGCACAGGGGACTTAGAACTCCCAGCTCCACCATCCGTGCCTCTCCACAGTCAGCCTGTTTTTATGGGTGGCACAGGGGACTTAGAACTCCCAGCTCCACCATCCGTGCCTCTCCACAGTCAGCCTGTTTTTATGGGTGGCACAGGGGACTTAGAACTCCCAGCGCCACCATCCGTGCCTCTCCACAGTCAGCCTGTTTTTATGGGTGGCACAGGGGACTTAGAACTCCCAGCTCCACCATCCGTGCCTCTCCACAGTCAGCCTGTTTTTATGGGTGGCACAGGGGACTTAGAACTCCCAGCTCCACCATCCGTGCCTCTCCACAGTCAGCCTGTTTTTATGGGTGGCACAGGGGACTTAGAACTAATGCAGATAACATATAGTGCCAATACCAAATGGAATAATCATCATCTATATGAAGAGACAATTTCTATTTTATTTTTTTATAATCTAATTTCCCTCTGCCTCAAGGTCTGTATAGAAAAGCCTTCCTCGACATCCGCATGTGAGTGAAATTACCAACAAGGCCAATAATAACCAATAATTGGTGTTAAAAAATGATGCTATTCAGGAGCGTACTTCACTAGGGTTTTCATAGCACATCCATTTTCTCAATCGCTTAAACTGAAAGAGACAGATGTGGTTGGATAGCATAATAAAGTGTGTTTCCACAGAGCACAGTAACCTTGCAGTAAATAACACTATCATTAAAGACAGCAAGCCAGTTGTATAAAACAACCTCCCTTTGACCTAGTTTTTGTATATGCATTCATTAAGGATCCCCATTATTTCCTGCCAAGGCAGCAGCTACTCTTCCTGGGTCCAAACACATTAAGGCACTTACATCACACACACACACACACACACACAACAAAACAAAAAAAGTACATTATATAACATTATTACACCACTGCATATCTACAATACAACATGTATAATACCACCATACAACAATATTACAATGTACGTGTGTGTAGATTGCGTGTGCTATGGTGTGTGTGTGCCTGTGTGTGTTTATCTCTTCACGCGTTTTTCCATAAGGTGTCGTTTGATCTGGGTTTTTTAAATCTGATTTTACACCTTGCATGAGTTACTTGATGTGAAATTGAGTTCCATGTAGTCATGACTATATGTAGTACTATGCGTTTCCCAGAGTCTGTTTTGGACTTGTGGACTGGGAAGAGACCCCCTGGTGGAATGTCTTGTGGGGTATTGCATGAGTGTCTGAGCTGTGTGCTCTAGTCGTATAAAAAGACAACTCGGTGCTTTCAACATGTCAATACCTCTCACAAAGACAAGTAGTGATGCAGTCAATCTCGCCTCTACTTTGAGCCAGGAGAGATTGACATGCATGTCAATGGGGTTACGTAGCTCTCTGTGTACATTTAAGGGACAGTCGTGCTGCTCTGTTCTGGGCCAACTGTAACTTGCCTATATATCCCTCTTTGTGGCACTTGACCATATGACTGGGCAGTAGTCCAGGTGCGACAAAACCAGAGCCTGTAGGACATGTTTTGTTAATAGCAATGTCAAGAAAGCAGAGCAGCGCTTTATTACGGACAGACCTCTCCCCATCTTAGCTACCGTTTCATCAATATGTTTTGACCATTACAGTTTACAATCCAGGGTTACACAACAAGCAGCATTAGTCTCATCAACGTGCTCAATTTCCACATTGTTCATTCCAAGATCTTGGAACAGTACCTCATTAAGCTGGTTGAGAGAATGCGAAGAGTGTACAAAGCTGTCATTAAGGCAAAGGGTGGCTACTGTAAGGTTCTGTATTTATTTTCTTAGTCAACCTTGTGTTCAGTTTCATTGTAGCCCTGTTCAACGTAGCCCTGTTTCTTTGTGTTCTTGAACGTAGCCCCGTCTTTCATTTTTGTTCATTGATTTCACCTGTGTTAGTTACTCACCTGGTCTCATCAGCTCCTTATTTAGTTCAGTTCATTCTGTTTGTAGCTTTGTGAGGTATTGTTCGTTTTGACTTTACTAAGCCTTTTCCTAGCTCGTTTGTGAGAACCAGTTATAGCCTTCAGTCCTAGTTTTCATTCACCTGCCTGTTTGCCTACCTGTGTATGACCATTGCCTGCCTTCTGCGAAGGCGAAATAAACACCTGCCGTGCTTTGCGTGTGAATCTACACCTTTTTCTCCCTGAGTATTCATGACAGAATACCTCACAAAGGCACAAACAGAATGGACTGAACTCAATAAGGAGCTGATGAGACCAGGTGAGTAACTAACACAGGTGAAATCAATGAACAAAAATGAAAGACGGGGCTACGTTCAAGAACACAAAGAAACAGGGCTACGTTGAAGAACACAACGAAACAGAACACAAGGGTCACTAAGAAAATAAATACAGAACCTTACAGCTACTTTGAAGAATCTCAAATATTAAATATATTTTGATTTGTTCAACACTTTTGTGGTTACTACATGATTCCATATGTGTTATTTCATAGTTTTGATGTCTTCACTATTATTCTACAATGTACTTTTGACTGGTACTGTACATTGTCCAGCAACAGATTATGATCGACAATGTCAAAAGCTGCACTGAAGACTCACAAAACAGCACAAGATTCTTATTATCAATTTATTTCAGCCAATCATCAGTCAGTTGTGTAAGTGCCGTACATGTGGAGTGCCCTTCCCTATAAGCATGCTGAAAGTTAGTTGTTCATTTGTTTACGGTGAAATAGCTTTGTATCTGGTCAAACACCATTTTTGGGGGGTTGGTAGCAGGTTGATTGGTTGAGTCAGTTAAAGGTGCTTTGCTATTCTTGGGTAGCAGAATGACTTTTGCTTCCCTCCAGGCCTGAGGGCACACTTTCCCGTAGGTTTAGATTGAAGAGATGACAAAAGTCAGGTACTGGACTCCCACATGTGGTACTTACAGTAATGTCATATTTTCATCCATATCGGGTGAACCGTTTAGAAGTCACAACACTTTTTGAACATAGTCCACCCATTGTAGGGGACCAAAAGTTTTGGGACAAATTCACTTATGTGTATTAAAGTAGTCAAAGTTTAGTATCTGGACCCATATTCCTAGCACATAATGATTACATCAAGCTTGTGACTCTACAAACTTGTTGGATGCATTTACTGTTTGTGATGGTTGTGTTTCAGATTATTTTGTGCCCAATAGAAATGAATGGCAAAACATGTGTTGTGACATTTTGGATTCACTTTTATTGTTAATAAGAGTGTTTCTAAACACTTCTACATTAATGTGGATGCTACCATGATTACAGATAGTCCTGAATAAATTATTAATAATGGTGAGTGAGAAAGTTACAGATGCACAAATATCATCACCCCACCACCCAAAAATGCTAACCTCCCCTGTTATTGTAATGGTGAGAGATTATGTCTTGGGGTATGACATTTGTGCGTCTAACTTTCTCATTTTATTCAGGACTATCCGTAATCATGGTAGATTCCACATTAATGTAGATGTGTTTGGAAACATATTCTATTCTTATTTAAAATTAACTCCAAAATGACACAATGCATTATTTACCATTAATTTCTATTGGGCACAAAATTATCGGACACACAACCAAAACAAACAGAAAAAGTGTCAAAGTTTCGGGATTCTAGGAACATGCGTCCAAATACTAAACGTTTGACTACTTTAATACACATAAGTGAATTTGTACCAATACTTTTGGTCCCCTAAAATGGGGGGACTGTGTACAAAAAGTGCTGTAATTTCTAAACTGTTCACCCGACATGGATGAAAATGCCCTCAAGTTAAAGTTGACAATCTGCACTTTAACCTCATAGTCATGTTATAAGTGCTGGAGTAGAGACAAAACAACAAAAAATCTGTCACTATCCCAATAGTTCTGTAGCTCACCGCATATGTATCGACATATCAGAATATCAGGTGGCTTGGTCATCATCATGTTTCATAGTGAATACAAGTGTCATAGTTAAAGTGTGTGTGTGTGTGACACAACAAACTATTAGCTGGTTGGCTGTGGGGTAGAATTTTAAATTATTTGAGCCTCCAGGCTTCAGATAATGCAGTTCTAATTAAATGTGTATTTTATTATTGATTGAATTAACTGAACGCACCGCGTTTGACAATTAACGTTATGTTAGCTTCTAAAGATAACTAGAACATTTGCACAGATTTCCAAACGGTGATGTTGTGTTCATTTGACAATAGATTCACCTGTCTTGACTGCCATTACTACCCTATTCCCATGGTTTAATTATGTGCGTAATTGCGCAGTAACCGCCCCCATCTCTCTCTCGCTCTCGCTCTCTCTCTCTCTCTCTCTCCCTCTCCCTCTCTCCGAACTGACATTCCTCTCCACTCTAGCATGAACGCGGCCAATGCGCAACGACCAGATTAAAGTAGGAACTTCAGGCTACCATCTGACCCTGGTTTCTTGGACTGCCGTCGTACGCGAGGGAACCATACATTCAAATCATTTTTCCTTGCACAAATATAAACTGTAGAGCGTGGCCAGGCATTGTTGGAGTCGCGGGCCACCTTGTGCGTACGCACTAAAAACAAAACACTGCAGGATGTTACTTCTCCTGGTCATTCCGTCTGTGATTTCGATTGAACAGTGATGTTTCCACATAATGGGTCAACTGTTTAGATGAAAATTACTACTTTGATCAAATTGCGCAATTTGCGACCGTCGCCTTGTGTATCTCTGCTTGGAATGCATGAGGAGAATGGGGAGGAACAGACGTGTCTATCCAGAATGGATATAACCCCAACAACTTTTGCCGCAGCGAACTCATCAGAGGATACTAATGGCACGAGTGCCCAAAGACCTCTGCCTCACTCCCAGAGCGTGGCCGTCTTCATCGTGTTCCTGGTCACCGTTATCATTCTGGTGACAATCGTAGGGAATGTACTTGTTGTGGTGGCCGTTTTCACCAGCCGCGCGCTCCGTGCGCCGCAGAATCTCTTCCTTGTCTCTTTGGCATCGGCAGATATATTAGTGGCCACCTTGGTCATCCCTTTCTCCCTCGCCAACGAGATCATGGGTTACTGGTACTTTGGGAGCACCTGGTGCGCCTTCTACTTGGCCCTTGACGTCCTCTTCTGCACGTCCTCCATAGTGCACCTCTGTGCCATAAGTCTGGACAGGTACTGGTCTGTAACCAAAGCTGTTAGCTACAATCGGAAGAGGACGCCCAAGCGTATTAAGTGTATGATCACCGTGGTCTGGGTCATATCAGCAGTCATCTCTTTTCCACCGTTACTTATGACCAAACACGACGAGCATGAGTGCTTGCTCAACAACGAAACATGGTATATTCTCTCGTCTTGTCTGGTATCATTTTTCGCCCCGGGACTAATCATGATTCTGGTGTATTGTAAAATATATAAAGTGGCCAAGCAGCGCGCATCAACTGTGTTTGCAGCAAAGAACGGAACGGAGAGACAGCCTTCGCAGTCGGAGACGTGCTTCGTGCCCAGGAGGAAGTTTGAGGTGGAGAGCCCCAGCAGCCCCAGTTTAGGTGGCCACATGCGGAAAGGAGAGCTCGATGATATTGACCTGGAGGAGAGCTGCGTCGCCGAGAGCAAACCCAAGAACTGTCTCTTCTCCAAGAGAGGGAAAGTGGAGGGCGCAAACACTTTCCCAAAACAGAGTTGCCGCGTGTCATGGGCTTCAAACCGCAACGCGAAGCTCTCTCAGGAGCAAAAGATTAGACAGATGTCACTGTCAAAGACCAAACTGGCGCAGATGCGTGAAAAGCGCTTTACGTTTGTCCTTGCAGTGGTGATGGGGGTGTTTGTACTCTGCTGGTTCCCATTCTTTTTTACATACAGTCTGCACGCAATATGCAGAGATTGTTGCCCAATTCCGGATGCTCTCTTTAATCTGTTTTTCTGGATTGGTTACTGTAACAGTTCAGTGAATCCTATCATTTATACAATATTTAATCGCGATTTTCGGAGATCTTTCAAGAAGATCATTTGCCAGACTTCACACACATAGGTTTACAAAAAAAATGTATCTCTCTCTATATATGTGTGCGTGTGGGTAAGCTCTGTTGCGTTTAGTATCTGTACTTATGAGACGTGTAAAACGTGTTTGTAGAATACTGTGATGAGATTCTAAAATAATAATAATTTAATGTCATGTAAAAAATGGACTTCAAATTTAATGAGTTTGTAACCGTCAGATGGTGTTTCTGTGGACTTGAATGCATCAGGTTTCAAATCGGCATAATTTATTTAAAAAAATATATATATATCAGTATACAATCTACATATTAGAAAAGCATGAGTCAGACTACACTGTTATGTTTCTCCATGTTGTTAATCACATTTCGCAGTGTTCTGTTATTAATACATTAAAGGGCTTTTGATGTAAAGAGGCAATTAATTACTTGTTACTCTCTGAGACATCTAACCTAATATAGCAGGCATAAAAAAATATATCTGAAACTAGATCCCCTACATACTGGTCTTGACGAGAAGAAAAAAAACTGTCAGGGGTGGTTCACTTCTGCACTGTTCAACCAATCCAGTAAATGTGGAGGAGGAGTTAAGATGTAGTGTTGCCTTGTTACGTCCAAAAGCAGAAGTCATGTCAAAGGCTCTCTTTCCATTGCACCTGAAACGGAACATCCAATATGTTGGACCCAGCAGAGGGTAGAGACAAAGACAGTACAGTAGGAAGATAGGCAGAAACTGCTTCTCCAAAATAAATCCCTGATCACACGATCGAATCTAGGTTGTGCCTTTAGATTTCGAGAAAATGAACTACTAAGGAATCATTTTTGAATTCTCTCATTGACTTCTCAAACCCCAAACCCTGGCCTGGTCGGTTTGGTCTGTTTTGCAAGTGTCCCAGAAGTCTCGCGATGTTGCACCTCTAAGTTTGGAAACTCTGTACTAGAGACAATGTCTTAAGTAGGTGAACATGTTATTACTCTTGTGAAAGTGACAAGGGTACACGTTTTGTCATTTTTGTAAAAAACTACTTTATATCAAAGGAGTGCCTTTGATTTGACAGCCTCTTCTGCCAACTTCTGTCTGTAACTTCCGGACAGTTTGAGCTACAGACTAGTATGACCCCTCTATGGAAAGATGAAAGTCATGTCGGTTGTTTTGCTCTAGGACGCCCACAAATCAAAATCAAATGTATTTATATAACCCTTCTTACATCAGCTGATATATCAGAGTGCTGTACAGAAACCCAGCCTAAAACCCCAATTGCAAGTAATGCAGGTGTAGAAGCACGGTGGCTAGGAAAAACTCCCTAGAAAGGCCAAAACCTAGAAATAAACCGAGAGAGGAACCAGGCTATGAGGGGTGGCCAGTCCTTTTCTGGCTGTGCCGGGTGGGGATTATAACAGAACATGGCCAAGATGTTCAAATGTTCATAAATGACCAGCATGGTCAAATAATAGTGATCACAGTGAACAGGTCAGGGTTCCATAGCCGCAGGCAGTACAGTTGAAACTGGAGCAGCAGCACGGCCAGGTGGACTGGGGACAACAAGGAGTCATCATGCCAGGTAGTCCTGAGGCTTGGTCCTAGGGTTCAGGTTCTCCGAGAGAGAGACAGAAAGAAAGAGAGAAAGAGAGAATAAGAGAGAGCATACTTAAATTCACACAGGACACCGGATAAGACAGGAGAAATACTCTAGATATAACAGACTGACCCAAGCCCCCCGACAGAAACTACTGCAGCATAAATACTGGAGGCTGAGACAGGAGGGGTCAGGAGACACTGTGGCCCCATCTGATGATACCCCCGGACAGGGCCAAACAGGCAGGATATAACCCCACTCACTTTGCCAAAGCACAGCCCCCACACCACTAGAGGGATATCTTCAAACATCAACTTACCATCCTGAGACAAGGCCGAGTATAGCCCACAAAGATCTCCGCCATGGCACAACCCAAGGGGGGGCGCCAACCCAGACAGGAAGACCACGTCAGTGACTCAACCCACTCAAGTGATGCACCTCTCCTAGGGACGGCATGGAAGAGCACCAGTAAGCCAGTGACTCAACCCCTGTAATAGGGTTAGAGGCAGAGAATCCCAGTGGAGAGAGGGGAACCGGCCAGGCAGAGACAACAAGGGTGGTTTGTTGCTCCAGTGCCTTTCCGTTAACCTTCACACTCCTGGGCCAGACTACACTCAATCATATGACCTACTGAAGAGATGAGACTTCAATAAAAACTTAAAGGTTGAGACCGAGTCTGCGTCTCTCACATGGGTAGGCAGACCATTCCATAAAAATGGAGCTCTATAGGAGAAAGCCCTGCCTCCAGCTGTTTGCTTAGAAATTCTAGGGACAATTAAGAGGCCTGCGTCTTGTGACCGTAGCGTACGTGTAGGTATGTACGGCAGGACCAAATCGGAGAGATAGGTAGGAGCAAGCCCATGTAATGCTTTGTAGGTTAGCAATAAAACCTTGAAATCAGCCATCACCTTAACAGGAAGCCAGTGTAGAGAGGCTAGCACTGGAGTAATATGATCAAATTTTGGGGTTCGAGTCAGGATTCTAGCAGCCGTATTTAGCACTAACTAAAGTTTATTTAGTGCTTTATCTGGGTAGCCGGAAAGTAGAGCATTGCTGTAGTCTAACCTAGAAGTAACAAAAGGATAGATAACTTTTTCTGCATCATTTTTGGACAGAAAATTTCAGATTTTTGCAATGTTACGTAAATGGAAAAAGCTGTCCTTGAAACATTCTTTATATGTTCGTCAAAAGAGAGATCAGGGTCCAGAGTAACGCCGAGGTCCATCACAGTTTTATTTGAGACGACTGTACAACCATCAAGATTAATTGTCAGATTCAACAGAAGATCTCTTTGATTCTTGGGACCTAGAACAAGCATCTCTGTTTTGTCCGAGTTTAAAAGTAGAACATTTGCAGCCATCCACTTCCTTATGTCTGAAACACAGGCTTCCAGCGAGGGAATTTTGGGCTTCACCATGTTTCATTGAAATGTACAGCTGTGTGAAAGTTAACATTATGTTTTCGAATGACATACCCAAGAGGTAAAATATATAGTGAAAACAATAATGGTCCTAAAACGGAACCTTGAGGAACACCGATATTTACAGTTGATTTCTCAGAGGACAAACCATCCACAGAGAAAAACGGATATCTTTCCGACAGATAAGATCTAAACCAGACCAGAACTTGTCCGTGTAGACCAATTTGGGTTTCCAATCTCTCCAAAAGAATGTGGTGATCGATGGTATCAAAAGCAGCACTAAGGTCTAGGAGCACAAGGACAGATGCAGAGCCTCGGTCTGACGCCATTAAAAGGGAATTTACCACTCTCACAAGTGCAGTCTCAGTGCTATGATGGGGTCAAAAACCAGACTGAAGCATTTCGTATACATTGTTTGTCTTCAGGAAGGCAGTGAGTTGCTGCGCAACAGCTTTTTCCCCAAAAATTGAGAGGAATGGGAGATTCAATATAGGCCGAGAGTTTTTTTATATTTTCTGGGTCAAGGTTTGGCTTTTTCAAGAAAGGCTTTATTACTGCCACTTTTAGTGAGTTTGGTACACATCCGGTGGATAGAGAGCCGTTTATTATGTTCAACATAGGAGGGCCAAGCACAGGAAGCAGCTCTTTCAGTAGTTTAGTTGGAATATGGTCCAGTATGCAGCTTGAAGGTTTAGAGGCCATGATTATTTTCATCATTGTACTAAAACACATGAGTGTCTCCCTTGATCCTAGGTCCTGGCAGAGTTGTGCAGACTCAGGACAACTGAGCTTTGGAGGAATATGCAGATTTAAAGAGGAGTCCATAATTTGCTTTCTAATGATCATGATCTTTTCCTCAAAGAAGTTCATGAATTTATTACTGCTGAAGTGAAAGCCATCCTCTCTTGGAAAATGCTGCTTTTTAGTTAGCTTTGCGACAGTATCAAAAAGAAATTTCGGATTGTTCTTATTTTCCTCAATTAAGTTGGACAATAGGATGTTCGAGCAGCATTGAGGGCTCTTCGATACTGCACGGTACTGTCTTTCCAAGCTAGTCAGAAGACTTCCTGTTTGGTGTGGCGCCATTTCCGTTCCAATTTTCTGGAAGCTTGCTTCAGAGCTCGGGTATTTTCTGTATACCAGGGAGCTAGTTTCTTATGACAAATGTTTTTAGTTTTTAGGTGTGCAACTGCATCTAGGGTATTGCGCAAGGTTAAATTGAGTTCCTCAGTTAGGTGGTCAGCTGATTTTTGTCTACTGACGTCCTTGGGTAGGCAGAGGGAGTCTGGAAGGGCATCAAGGAATCTTTGAGTTTTCTGAGAATTTATAGCACGACTTTTGATGCTCCTTGGTTGGGATCTGAGCAGATTATTTGTTGCGATTGCAAATGTAATAAACTGGTGGTCTAATAGTCCAGGATTATGAGGAAAAACATTAAGATCCACAACATTTATTCCATGGCACAAAACTAGGTCCAGAGTATGACTGTGGCAGTGAGTAGGTCCGGAGAGTAGGTCCACAAGCCTCAAGACTAATCTGAAGGTAGCCTGGTATAAATTATGGAAGTATACAGTACCGGTCAAAAGTTTGGACACACCTACTCATTCAAGGGTTTTGAATTTATTTGTAGCATTTTCTACATTGTAGAATAATAGTGAAGACATCAACTATGTAATAACAAATTGAATCATGTAGTAACCAAAAAAGTGTTAAACAAATCAAAAATATTTTATATTTGAGATTCTTCAAAGTAGCCACCTTGATGACAGCTTTGCACACTCTTGTGGAGTCCCAGGAAAAGCCAGACTACAAAAACTTGTTGGACACATATTTCGAATTATTTTCTTTAGCCTATTGGATGAAAGATGCATGCTTACTATTGCTTGCTGAATGTGAAATAGGCTACATCATTAAGAACGTTCGGGGAGTTGGAAGGGAGAAGCCCATATTTTCCTGGATGCCAATCTTAACACTGGGCTACATCCTGACATAATACACCATATGAGTGGCCTGCTAATGTACCTTTCTGGACCTTCTAATCTGTCAAGAGTAGACCCAAACTGATCCAAATGGTTGCATAATCAGGCCTAGGCTGTAGGACTATGCAGTTATTTCGGCCTGAAACAAAACAGGAATTATTCAAATTAGCCTACATCACTGCAGTTGACAGCCTATGAACAATAATTGTGTACTCACTTGATAATTAAAATAAATTCCTCATTGCACTGTTGTAGCCCATGTATAATCATTTTCTTGTATAAAAAACGTAGGCCTAATCAATAGTGGAGGTTTGTGTGCCCGGGACCGCACTAGAGATCGGCCATTTCATCATCTGATAACTTTTTTTTCTTGCACTTTGACTGGTAAATGTTTAGCCTAAGGCCTAATATTCAGCTTATGAATGGGTTAATATTCAGCTAATGAATGGCCTAATATTTAGCTTCTTACTTCAGCTACACATCACTAGCCTCTTTCTTCCAGCTGTCCCCCGTGCACAACAGGCACACCGGAGGTAGGCAACGCTGGTCCTGGAGTGCCGCAGACGCTTCATGTTTTTGGAAGGCCAGGTGTGTTGAATTTAGGAAATCATTGAACGGATCAATTAGCTAAATTGGGCAGGTGTGGTACATAGTTGGAGCAACGAAGGCCATTCCTCTTATCGTGAAATCCCAGGAAAAACTATAGGACTTAAAAAATAATAATAATAATATGAATTTGTTTTAATAGCCACTAGGCCTAATAGCTTATTCGGGAAAAGAAGCAGGCTTGGTCTTGCTAATTGCTAATTGTAAAACAGGCCTACAGCACAGAAAATGTATGTCGGGGAATGTTGAGGAGAGAAAGTGAGATTGGGAAAACCTGGTGTAAAAGAAGTGCAGGCTAAATGACGTTTGTTGTTGGAATTGCTACACTTAAATATGAGTTCATGTATTATTTTTCATTAGTGCTACATGTAGCCTACGCTGAATAATTATTTGCAGTTGTCACACAGTATGAGCACGGTTACACACACACAATAATGCGATTTATTGTGTGTAGTCAGGTTAATATAATAATTTGTCTAAAACGTTTGCATGTTTTGCAAGAATGATTTCCCTAATAATCCTGTTTACATGAACACATCTGAAATAAGTCTACTGATGGGACTTTTGATACATGCAGAAAACCGCCAATCAAAATAAACGTTCTACCACAGTGACTCTGTTACTGTATTTTTCAGTAAAGTAGAATTTAAGTAGTACTTTAAAGTATTTTACTTAAGTCGTTTTTTTGTATCTGTACTTTACTATTTATATTTATGACAACTTTTACTTCACTACATTCCTAAAGAAAATTGACCTGTTTACTCCACACATTTTGCCTGACACACAAAAGTACTTGTTACATTTTGAATACTTTGCAGGACAGAAAATGGTCCAATTCGCACACTTATCAAGAGAACATCCCTGGTCCTCCCTACTGCCTCTGATCTGGCGGACTCACTAAACACAAATGCTTTGTTTTTAAATTATGTGTTTGAGTGTGAACCTGGCCGTAAATAAAATAAGGAAATTGTGCCGTCTGGTTTGTTTAATAAGGATTTTTTTATTATTCATATTTTTACTTTTGATACTTAAGGATATTTTAGCAACTACATTTACTTTTGGTACTTAAGTATATTTAAAACCAAATACTTTTAGACTTTTATTCAAGTAGAATTTTACTGGGTGACTTTTACTTGAGTCATTTTCTATGAAGGTATCTTTACTTTTACTCAAGTATGAGTATTGAGTACTTTTTCCACCACTGGTATTTTTGCGAAGACTATTTGATTCTGAGTTCTGACATATAAAAGCATACATTCAGTTGTTCCAAATTCAGTTCACTCGTGCTAAATAGGCAGCCTTGCACTACCCGGTGCTGGCTAATCGCAGATCAAATATACAGCTGTTTACATGTCCTATAATTCGAAAGGTTGCTCAGAAAACCAGGTGTTTCAATCGGCGTATGCTTACTTCTATTTTGACCTTACACAGATTAAGATAAACAGAGTAAGGTGTTTTACATGACTATTGCCATAATCTGCCTACTGCCATAATCAGTTTAATATCGAATTATTACTGTTCATGTAAACAAACACACCCTGAAAGCACTGATGGTCTGAACCAGTATCTGTGGGTTAGAGACCTCGTGAATGGTCTTGTGTTACACTAAACAAAAATATAAACGCAACATGCAACAATTTCGAAGATTTTACTGAGTTACAGTTCATATAAGGAAATCATTCATTAGGCCCTAATCTATGGATTTCACATGACTGGCAATGCAGATATGCATCTGTTGGTCACCGATGAATATATATATATTTTTTTAAAGGTAGGGGTGTCGATCAGAGCCAGTCAGTATCTGATGTGACTATCATTTGCCTAATTTAACGCTACACAACTCCTTCACATAGAGTTGATTAAGCCGTTGATTGTGGCCTGTGGAATGTTTGTGACTTTGGAATTGTTTACCAAACGCGCTAACCAAAGTAGCTAATTGGACATAAATAACGGACATTATTGAACAAATCAAGCATTTATTGTGGACCTGGGATTCCTGGGAGTGCATTGTGATGAAGATCATCAAAGGTAAGGGAATATTAGACCTGGTAGGAGGTAGTGAGTGAGCGTTGCACCTCTTCCCCTCTAACATTAATTGAGAAAATACTTATCTTCACTTGCAATATTCAGAGGCAGTTTTTTTGAGGCCCTACTTTAGTTCATCCATCCGTTGACATTTCTCTCTGCATTAAATGACATGAATAACTTAGAAAGGTAATGTTGGGTCCCTGAATCCCATTGTTTTCACATCTCCTCCTTCCATACTCAGACATTCCTGCATTCTCTATTCTCTTTTCAAATCAGATGTATTTATAAATCCCCTTTTACATCAGCAGATGTCAAAGTGCCAGCCAGTCAACCAGCCATTCAGTCAGCCATTCAGTCAACCATCCAGTCAACAAGTCAGTCAGTCAGTCAACCAGTCAGACAGCCAGTCAACCATAGTCAGCCAGCTAGTCAGACAGCGAGTCAGTTTACCAGTCAGTCAACCAGGTAGCCAGTCAGTCAACCATCCAGGCAACAAGTCAGACAGCTAGTCAGTCAGTTAGTCAGTCAGTCAGTCAGTCAACTAGTTGGTCAGCCAGTGGGTGAGTCAGTCAGCCAGAGAGTCAGTCATCCTACCAGTCAGCCAATCTGACTGCTAGTAGTCTCTTTACTTCGTGCAGTTCATGGTAGCCAGCTAGAGTACAGCTAAACACGATAGCAGACCGATAGCAGAGATGAAAGCTTCCTGCACCTGACCATAACCAGGTCACTTGTTGTGCTCCCAAGGTTTCCAATATGCCTGAAATAACTCAGAAAGATCCAATGCGCTCATCTCTTCAATCCGGGCACATAAATGGTGTTCGTCTTGAGAAATATGAACAAGAAGGATCAGATTTCCCATCTGAGGAATTATTTATTAAAAGTGTAGAAGAAGAACTAGGATGGTATGAGATCGATCACACCCACATGACTAGAACTGTTATTAAACCAGTTCACTGGTTTATACCATTTCAAAAATATATATATTTCACCTTTATTTAACCAGGTAGGCTAGTTGAGAACAAGTTCTCATTTGCAACTTTGACCTGGCCAAGATAAAGCATAGCAATTCGACACATACAACAACACAGAGTTACACATGGAGTAAACAAACATACAGTCAATAATACAGTAGAACAAAATAAAACAAAAAATCTAGATACAATGTGTGCAAATGAGGTAGGATAAGGGAGTTAAGGCAATAAATAGGCCATAGTGGCGAAGTAATTACAATATAGCAATTAAACTCTGGAATGGTAGATGTGCAGAAGATGAATGTGCAAGTAGAGATACTAGGGTGCAAAGGAGCAAGATAAATCAAATAAATACAGTAAGGGGATGAGGTAGTTGGATGGGTTATTTACAGATGAGCTATGTACAGGTGCAGTGATCTGTGAGCTGCTCTGACAGCTGGTGCTTAAAGCTAGTGAGGGAGATATGAGTCTCCAGCTTCAGTGATTTTTGCAGTTCGTTCCAGTCATTGGCAGCAGAGAACTGGAAGGAAAGGCGACCAAAGGAGGAATTGGCTTTGGGGGTGACCAGTGAGATATACCTGCTGGAGCGCGTGCTACGAGTGGGTGCTGCTATGGTGACCAGTGAGCTGAGATAAGGCGGAGCTTTACCTAGCAGAGACTTGTAGATAACCTGTAGTCAGTGGGTTTGGCGACGAGTATGAAGCGAGGGCCAACCAACCAGAGCGTACTAGGTCGCAGTGGTGGGTAGTGTATGGGGCTTTGGCGACAAAACGGGTGGGACTGTGATAGACTGCATCCAATTTGTTGAGTAGAGTGTTGGAGGCTATTTTATAGATGACATCGCCGAAGTCGAGGATCGGTAGGATGGTCAGTTTTATGAGGGTATGTTTGGCAGCAGGAGTGAAGGATGCTTGTTGCGATATAGGAAGCCGAATCTATATTTAATTTTGGATTGGAGATGCTTAATGTGAGTCTGGAAGAAGAGTTTAGAGTCTAACCAGACAACTAGGTATTTGTAGTTGGCCACGTCAGAGCCGTCCAGAGTAGTGATGCTGGGTGGATGGGCGGGCAGGTGCGGGCAGTGATCGATTCAATAGCATGCATTTAGTTTTACTTGCATTTAAGAGCAGTTGTAGGCCACGGAAGGAGAGTTGTATGGCATTGAATCTCGTCTGGAGGTTAGTTAACACAGTGTCCAAAGAGGTGCCAGAAGTATACAGAATGGTGTCGTCTGCGTAGAGGTGGATCAGAGAATCACCAGTAGCAAGAGCGACATCATTGATGTATACAGAGATGAGTCGGCCCGAGAATTGAACCCTGTGGCACCCCCATAGAGACTTCCAGAGGTCCAGACAACAGGCCCTCCGATTTGACACACTGAACTCTATCAGAGAAGTAGTTGGTAAACCAGGCAAGGTAATCATTTGAGAAACCAAGGCTGTTGAGTCTGCCAATAAGAATGTGGTGATTGACAGAGTCGAAAGCCTTGGCCAGGTCGATGAATACGGCTGCACAGTAATGTCTCTTATCGATGGCGGTTATGATGCCGTTTAGGACCTTGAGCGTGGCTGAGGTGCACCCATGACCAGCTCTGAATTCGAAATGGTCGGTAATCTGTTTGTTAACTTGGCATTCGAAGGCCTTAGAGAGGCAGGGTAGGATAGATATAGGTTTGTAGCAGTTTGGGTCTAGAGTGTCACCCCCTTTGAAGAGGGGGATGACCCCGGCAGCTTTCCAATCTTTGGAAATCTCAGACGATACGAAAGAGAGGTTGAACAGGGGTTGCAACCATTTCGGCAGATCATTTTAGAGAGAGAGGGTCCAGATTGTCTAGCCCGGCTGATTTGTAGGGGTCCAGATTTTGCAGCTCTTTCAGAGGAGAAATGGTGGGCGCTTTGGCGGGTTGCTGTGGAGGGTGCCGGGCAGTTGACTGGGGTAGGGGTAGCCAGGTGGAAAGCATGGCCAGCCGTAGAGAAATGCTTGTTGAAATTCTCAATTATAGTGGATTTATCGGTGGTAACAGTGTTTCCTAGCCTAAGAGCAGTGGGCAGCTGGGAGGAGGTGCTCTTATTCTCCATGGACTTTACAGTGTCCCAGAACCTTTTTGAGTTTGTACTACAGGATGCAAATTTCTGTTTGAAAAAGCTAGCCTTAGCTTTCCTAACTGCCTGTGTATATTTGTTCCTAACTTCCCTGAAAAGTTGCATATCACGGGGGCTATTCGATGCTAATGCAGAACACCACAAGATGCTTTTGTGGTCAAGGGCAGACAGGTCTGGAGTGAACCAAGGACTATATCTGTTCCTAGTCCTACATTTTTTGAATGGGGCATGCTTATTTAAGATGGTGAGGAAGGCACTTTTAAAGAATAACCAGGCATCCTCTACTGACGGGATGAGGTCAATGTCATTCCAGGATACCCCGGCCAGGTCGATTAGAAAGGCCTGCTCACAGAAGTGTTTTAGGGAGCGTTTGACAGTGATGAGGGGTGGTCGTTTGACCGCAGACCCATTACGGATGCAGGCAATGAGGCAGTGATCGCTGAGATCTTGGTTGAAAACAGCAGAGGTGTATTTGGAGGGCGAGTTAGTTAGAATGATATCTATGAGGGTGCCCGTGTTTACGGATTTGGGGTTGTACCTGGTAGGTTCATTGATAATTTGTGTGAGATTGAGGGCATCAAGCTTAGATTGTAGGATGGTCGGGGTGTTAAGCATGTCCCAGTTTAGGTCACCTAGTAGCACGAGCTCAGAAGATAGATGGGGGGCAATCAATTCACATATGGTGTCGAGGACACAGCTGGGGGCAGAGGGTGGTCTTTAGCAAGCGGAAACAATGAGAGACTTGTTCCTGGAAAGGTGAATTTTTAGAAGTAGAAGCTCGAATTGTTTGGGTACAGACTTGTATGGTAATACAGAACTCTGCAGGCTATCTTTGCAGTAGATTGCAACACCGCCCCCTTTGGCAGTTCTATCTTGGCGGAAAATGTTATAGTTAGGGATGGGGATTTTAGGGTTTTTGGTGGTTTTCCTAAGCCAGGATTCAGACACGGCTAAGACATCCGGGTTGGCAGTGTCCTAAAGCAGTGAGTAAAACAAACTTAGGGAGTAGGCTTCTAATGTTAACCTCTCTAGGGTATGTGGGACGGTAGCGTCTCACCTCGTCAACAGCCAGTGAAACTGCAGGGCGTCAAATTCAAAACAACAGAAATCCCATAATTAAATTTCCTCAAACATACATGTATTTTACACCATTTTAAAGATACACTTGTTGTAAATCCAGCCACAGTGTCCGATTTCAAAAAGGCTTTATGACGAAAGCAAACCAAACGATTATGTTAGGTCAGAGCCAATTCACAGAAAAACACAGCCATTTTTCCAGCCAAAGAGAGGAGTCACAAAAAGCAGAAATATAGATAAAATTAATCACTAACCTTTGATGATCTTCATCAGATGACACTCATAGGACTTCATGTTACACAATACATGTATGTTTTGTTCGGTAAAGTTCATATTTTTATCCAAAAATCTGAGTTTACATTGGCGAGTTATGTTCAGTAGTTCCAAAACATCCGGTGATTTTGCAGAGCCACATCAATTTACAGAAAAAGTCATCATAAATGTTGATGAAAATACAAGTGTTATACATGGAATTTTAGATCCACTTCTCCTTAATGCAACCGCTGTGTCAGATTTCAAAAAAACTTTACTGAAAAAGCAAGTACGGCCAAACGGCTATACGAACTGGCCGTCTAGCACGTTCTGAACAGAGAGTAAAAGGAGCAGGTTTCTGGGCACGATAGCATAGATTCAAGGCATAGTGTACAGACAAAGGTAAGGTAGGAAGTGACTACATTGGAGGTAAACCTAGGCATTGAGTAATGATGAGAGAGATATAGTCTCTAGAGACGTTTAAACCAGGTGATGTCATTGCATATGTAGGAGGTGGAACAACATGGTTGATATTGATATTGAGCAGGGCTAGAGGCTCTACAGTGACATAAGACAGTAATCACTAACCAGGACAGTAATGGACGAGACATATTGATATTAGAGCGAGGCATGCGTAGCAAAGTGAACATATGGGTCCAGTGAGTGGTTGGGCTGGCTGGGGACACGGCGATTCAGACAGTTAGCAGGCCGGTGCTAACAAGCTAGCAGATAGTAGGCCGGGTCCAACAAGCTAGCAGTTAGAAGACCTGGGCTAGCAAGCTAGCAGTTAGCAGACCGGGTTAGCAAGCAAGCCGTTAGCAGATCGGGGCAAGCAAGCTAGCAGTTAGCAGACCGGGGCAAGCAAGCTAGCAGTTAGCAGACCGGGGCTAGCAAGCTAGCAGTTAGCAGACCAGGGTTAGCAGTTAGCAGAAGGGCTTTTGGGGGACGTCGCGATGGAGGTAAGTCTGTTTTTGCCTCTTCGTGCGGTGACGTCGATAGACGAGTCGTGGATTAGTAGTGTTCTAAGTAGCTCTAGGTAGCTAGCAGGCCGCGGATAGCAGAATGGGCCTTCAACGGACGTCGCGCCTGAGGGGCCTGTTGGAATACTCGGGCAGATTATGTCGGTATTCCAGTCGTAGAGGATCGGCGGGGTTCCGTGCCCCGTACCGGCAGTAGAAGGGGTCCGGATATTGTAGCCCAGGAGTGGCCTTCGGTGGTTGCCCAGGAGCCCTAGCCAGGCTAGCTTCAGACTAGTTGGTGTTGCTCCGGGATGGAAACGCTAGCCAGGAGTAGTCACCCAGGACTGCGGTTAACTGGTTGCGAAGATCCAGATGAAAATGTTCAGAGTTTGCGGTAGGAATCCGGGGATATGGAGAGAAAAAATAGGTCCGTTATGCTCTGGTTTGAGTAACGTTGTACGAACTGGCGAGAGCTTTCCGAGCTAAAGGTTAGCTGATGACCGCTAGCAGTGGATTTTCTGACTGATAGCTGGTAGCTAGTTAGCTGTCTAGCTTCAGTTGAGGGATTCCAGATCCGAAGTAAATAGAAATACTTTAGAAAAAAAACAGATCCACGCCACATTGGGTGAGGCTGGTTGCAGGAGAGTATTTAGAAGTTGAGGTTAAGGAAAATGTTTTTAAAAGATATGCGAAGAAATAAATATAAAAAGATATATACAAGGGACACGACAGGACAAAGACAAAGACGTCATCTTGGATCACATGCATCAGGTCACAGATTAACGCATCACTCATTATGTTACATTGAACAACTAGATATCCAATATTTTAGCACGGACTAAAGGCTGGAAACACTATCATTTAAATAGAGAATCTCTGAAATGCTCTCATGCGTTACCAGATAATAGATTCCGCACACTGTCCACTTATATTTCAAAGCACACTGGCAGTCACTTTGAGGACAGGTCGATATTGAAATTAGTATCAAGAGATTGAAAGTTCGGAACTGTTGTCAGTTGAGATGTAGTGACATCCTGACGTTTCTAGGGACAACAAGCTCACTAAACGGAAACAGAGAAAACAGATGGGACAGGACAAATGAAAGGGGAAAAGATCAAACAAACTTTAAATTGTAAAACCTCAATGGCATCCAGAGAGACAGAGCGAGAGAGAGAGACAGAGAGAGAACAATGTAAAGTGAGATATTGTGTAAGTAATAAAAACACGTTGATAGGGAAACAGTTGGAGAAAACAATAACAACAAGCAGATTTTTTTAATGCCCTCAATATCATTTTTAAACGAACCCTCAATTTGCAAAGTCCGCTCCAGACGACACAGTTGAATGATATGTCACTGTTCAGCATTTGAATATCAAAGACCTTTAAATAACAAATATAAAATATATAGCATCTGTGGAAATATATTCAACATCAAATGAAAAATGCTTGATATTACCTGCCAACTGTTCTTCCCTGTGCCAAAGAAATGACCCAACCAGCTCTGCCATGTTACGGCATATTCTGACAAAATATGGTATCAGTTGTTTGATCAAATCAAACATGTCGGTGTGGATAAAGCCCTTATATCCCCTAAGACATACAAATACTTCACAAATAATATATGACATTATCTTATGAATGATTTCTGAAGCATCTATAGGCTTTACAAAGGGTTTATGGAGGCTTCATAAGCCTCAACATTTCCTTCCGTCTATCCATTCTGTCTTCTCCCTCTCAATCCAACCCTTTGTTTGGATGAAGAGAGAGGCTTTCACATAATTATTTTATTAGCTCCAATTTAATAAGATGAAGTTAAGATATTTGAATGAGCTGGGTCCCGTATTCTCCTTTTCCTACTTTGCTTGACTTCATCAGAAAATGAAAGGTTAATCTGAAGCGTAATTGAATCACCTAGTCAGTACACTAGCCAACCAAGAGCCCACTCCACAACTACTCAACGGCTAATGCAATGCACTCAACTCCGATAGCTAGAATGCTGGCACCCCATGACTCTAGGTATACTATGCACCCTTCCATGAAAGAAAACCTTAAAGCTGTGAATGTCCAGACATTATTTAATTGCAAATTGCCCCCTAAAGGTTCTTCCAAGAACCCTGTAGGAGGTGGGGATAATCAAGGAACCTCCTTAGTTGGTGGGGGTTCTTGCAGGAACCTAACTGTCTAACTGAAACATTTGGATAAGAATATGTTAAAGGATAGCTGTGTTGGGTGCAGATGACTGAACTGCTCACTTTTGTGTCTGCAGGTATACA
Organism: Salvelinus alpinus; assembly: GCF_045679555.1. Taxonomy (NCBI): domain Eukaryota; kingdom Metazoa; phylum Chordata; class Actinopteri; order Salmoniformes; family Salmonidae; genus Salvelinus; species Salvelinus alpinus. Next base: position 35,341,500 of record NC_092109.1, on the reverse strand, counting down.
GACGAAGAGGCATATAAAGGTATGTCAATTGGTATTGGTATGTTATGCTGATCACATTTACCATCCTCCTCCCTTACCTCTTCAATGAATATCCCATAGGCCTCTACATTATGGACAAGGTGTGTGTATGAAAACCATTATCAAAACAGTTTTTTTCATTCACATTTACCACAAAAACCAAGGTATGAATACTGTCGTGTGCATGTTTTGTTAATCATCTGTATAATTAAAATGTTTTTTTATTCATAGACTTCACCCTCCCTACACCTCTGATGAATATAACAGGAAACCTGTTCGATCACCATGCACTGCAAAATCATCCTGACTGGAGACGGAGAACATCAACATCAACATGCCAGAGGATATACCCCTTGTACTTGGGGCTCTGCTGGGAGTTTACCTCATATTTTGATTTAAAAAATTCTGCTTTGCCACTAAAATCATAATAAACACCGACAACTATAATATTTTGTTATTGTTGTTATTGTTATGTGTATTATTATTACTAATGGGGGGGTAGTTATTAAAAAATGTACACCAAAAGGTTCTTCAAGGATCCATGAAAAAGGGTTCTACCTGAGAAAACATGACCCATCAAATGAGGACAGACCAATCTGTCCTGTCTGTGTTATTTCAAGGTCTCCTAACACCACTAAATAATGCAGGGAAAGGCTGCTTTTTTTGTCTCAACACATTCATTTTTAATTGACAGAATGCTCCACCAGAGTGTCAGAGGGTGTTTGTTTGTCTGTTTTTCTGAGTTGAATCAGCCACCAGTGAGATACAGTACACAGTCAGTCAGCCTTAGTTTCAGCCACAGCATGTATGATAATTGTGCATAGATTCTGTGCTGTCCTCAGAGGATGGTAATCTCAGAGTGCGAAGTACGAGGGGGCCCAGGGGGGTCTCAGACTCCCTAAATGAGAAATGAGTCCCCCTAAAATGCTAAATATTGCTAGGTTAACACCATTCTCCTATTTGTTAAAAATGCCATTTGTACTGCTACAGTGGTAAATCTGAAAATAAAAGCTTTTTCCAAATTAAACTAACCCCCCCCCCCCCCCCCCCACACACACACACACACCTACCTCTGTATCATGGTTTAAACAATATTTTCCATGTAGCTACACTTATCATCCCAGGACAGTCCCGTATCTCAGCCCCTTTTCAGGTGTCCCAACTTTTGTTTCTACAAAAAAGTAATTTTGTCAGCAAGACGGATCAATTAATTCAGGCTACAAGAGGACAGACCCAATGACAATCATTACACTTTTTGACGTTTTGTAACATATGTCTCTTTCTAATCATCAAATGGCATGCTGGAATTTGGATGCTGGAATTATTTTGGAGTGGAGGAACATGCACAGGTAGCCTACTTTTATAAGTGATTTTGTTTGATAATAAGATGAAAACATCACGACTGGTTGTACCGTTAAATTATGTCTTTATGTGGGTGCGCGTACACATATAGGAGGCTAAAAACTAAAATAGAGACCCCCGAATGTCACGGTATATTTCACACTCTGGGAAAGCTAGTTGTGATCCAGGAGCCCACTCCACAACACTCCCACTGAATCACAGCTCCCTCCGCTCTCTCAATGATAGAAATCCTTCTCTCTTTACCAGGAAGCTGTGGAGTGGGAGGCTGGCTTGCCTTGCTGTGGGCACCAGCCAGGTTGATCAAATCTACTTTGAGAGAAGAGAACGGGTACACACTGCAATGCACTCTACCTTTTGAAGGTTTCAGTTTCCAGGACAAATAGACTGTACCAACAGACTGATTTCATCTCCACCAGAGAGGTTAAGGGTTAGACTCAACTTTCAAAACTAATTTCTTGAGAGAAGGCGAGAGAACAGGAGCTGAGCTTGTTTTTCTCTTTCGATTTTATGCTATTTGATATCGTTAACCTTTGATATTGTTGACCTATTCTACTCTCTTGCAAACAACATAAAAACACTACATCTTGGCACCTGATTAGGTTGCACTGGATGGACTAATTTTATGTAAAATCCTGCCTACTGTAGGTAGGCAGTTGAAAGGGGGCATAGTGACTCATCCCTACTCACCGTTATGCAACACATTTTCATTTGGAATTATAAAATGCTTGTGTAGGCTTTATGATAATAATATATGTCCCCAACAAAAGTGTTACCGTACACTCCAATGGAGCACTTTGCTAGCTAATCTGCCTGTAAGGAGCCTTCCCTATGAAACCGCTTCCGGGAAAGCATCCTAATTGATCAGCCTCTGAGGCTGAAATTGAATCTGATCAGCCTGTCAGGGATGGGCAGGTTTCCATTGACCCAGGTTTATTCAAAAAATCTACGTAAAAAAAATAATCATTGCGACATGTGTAATGGAAATGGATTTTTTTTATCTCTGTGGTGAATTTTACGGAAGTCCAGAGAGGACATATGAATAAATAAAAAAATCCCTTGTTTTGTCGAGATCACAAGATAATCAAAAGTGCCACGCATCATCCATTAATTTGTTCAGAGGCCCGATAACCACTTCATCATGGAGCCCTGTGGCTGCGTTGACTGCAATGCTGGGCATTTAAGCCCTGAATGATGCCTAACAGGCAACACCGTCTACCAAGCTGCGTGTCGCCCCCAAGTCCACAGCCAATTGCAGCTAACTCTGCGAGTGTTCTGAGTTAGGTAGTTAGCTATGTAGTCTTGTTAGCTAGATAGCTAGCTTGTTACAGTGCCTTGCGAAAGTATTCACCCCCTTGGCATTTTTCCTATTTTGTTGCCTTACAACCGGGAATTAAAATAGATTTCATTTCATTTACACAACAGGCCTACCACTTTGAAGATACAAAATATTTTTTGTTGTGAAACAAACAAGAAATAAGACAAAAAACAGAAAACCTTATAGCTATTAGACACATGTTTTGTGAATAATATTACATTTACAGTGGGTGAGCTCCATTCCTGACAGGCTGATCAGATTCAATTTCAGCCTCAGAGGCTGATAAATCAGGATGTTGCCTTGGAGGCGGTTTCATAGGTAAGGCTCCTTGTAGGCAGATTAGCTGTCAGCGTGTTATAGGCTGATGCATAATAATCCAGAGTGGGTGAGCTCTATTACTGACAGGCTGATCAGATTCAATAGCAGCCCCAGAGACTGATAAATCAGGATACTGCCTTGTAGGCTGTTTCATATGTAATGCTCCTTGCAGACAACGTAATAGGCAGCATCCTGATTTATCAGCCTCTAAGTCTGTCAGGAATAGAGCCCACCCAGTCTTGATCATATACATAATGCATTGATTGCTAATCAACTAATCTGCCTGCAAGGAGCTTCACCAAGGTAGAATCCTGATTTATCAGTCTCTGAGACTGCTATTGAATCTGATCAGCCTGTCAGGAATGGGGCATAACCACTCTGTAAATGTAAATATTATCCTTAAAACATTAAGTGTCCCTTACAATTATAGACACATTCGTTGTGCAAGCTAACAACTAGCATATATTCCTTTCTGAAGGCACTGTAACTTGGATAGTCTTGTTAGCTAGCCGAGTTACAGAGCCTTCAGAAAGTATTCACATCCCTTGACTATTTTCCACATGTTGCTGTGTTACAACCTGAATTTAAAATTGATTAAATAGATGTTTTTTTGTCACTGGCCTACACACAATACAGTAAACAAATTGACAACATACTTTCAGCACTCTTATAGGGAAGGACATTCAACAAGCACTTACACGAATGAGTAAAGCCAGTGTATCTATGTGTGTGGATGACAACACTATACACATCAGCTACTACAGCGACTGAAATCACTGCAACACTTAACAAAGAGCTGTAGTTAGTTTCAGAATGGGTGGCAAGGAATAAGTTAGCCCAAAATCATTCACTAAACCCTAAACCTCAACTACATCTCATAATGAATCATGTGGAAATTGAGCAAGTCGAGCATGACTGGCCCTTAAAAGTACACAGAGAGCTAACATTAATGATATGCATGTCAATCTCTCATGCCTCAAAGTGGAAGAGAGATTGACTTCATCACTACTTGTTTTTATAAGAAGTGTTGACAAGCTGAATGTACCGAGCTGTCTGTTTAAACTACTAGCACACAGCTCAGACACCCATACAGTATAACTTTAGTACGTCCCCTCGCCCCGACCTCGGACGCGAACCAGGGACCCTCTGCACACATCAACAACAGTCACCCACGAAGCATCGTTACCCATCGCTCCACAAAAGCTGCGGCCCTTGCAGAGCAAGGGGAACCACTACTTCTAGGTTTCAGAGCAAGTGACGTAACCGACTGAAAGGCTGCTAGCGCGCACCACCGCTAACTAGCTAGCCATTTCACATCCGTTACACATACCCCACAAGACATGCCACCAGAGGTCCCTTCACAATCCAGAACAGACTATGGGAGGCGCACAGTACTACATAGAGCCATGCATTGGTGTAAAGAACTTTCATAAAAAGTACTGATTAAGTAATTGTTTTTGGTATCTGTACTTTACTATTTATATTTTTGACAACTTTTACATCACTACATTCCTAAGAAAATGTTATTTTTACTCCATATATTTTCCGTGACACTCAAAAGTACTCGTTACATTTTGAATACTTAGCAGGACAGGACAAGGGTCCAATTCACACACTTATCAAGAGATCTGTCACGAATACTACCGAAGGTGACTCCCCTTCCCGTTCGGGTGGCGCTCGGCGGTCGTCGTCGCCGGTCTACTAGCTGCCACCGATCCCTTTTTCCTTTTCGTTTATGTATGTCTAATTGGTTTCACCTGTTTCTTGTTGGGGTTTTGGGAGGAGTACTATTTAGGTTAGTTTCGCCCGCTAGTGTTTGTGCGGGCTTATTTCGTGTGTTCATGTTACGTTCGGGTGTGGATTATTTGTTGGTGGGTTTTCGCTGTCCAGTTCATATTTTAAACAGTGGTCTGTGGGTAGTGTTTTACGCCTGTGTTTTGGCGTCACCCCTTTGTACCTGTTCCTGTGTTCTATGGACATTAAAGCGTTTTGTTCCCGTAAAACTTTTGCTCTCTCTGCGCCTGACTCTACACCCATCATTCACCTGACGTTACAGAAGCCCGCACCTCCAATGGAGTCAGCAGGAGCAGCGACCACCCCTCTCCCCACGATGGAGGAGAGAGTCCTGCATCATACGTCCATCCTACATCGCATTGGTTCGGCAATGGATCAGATGATGGAGAGGATGGATCGTTGGGAGAGGAGTGGTCTCCCTACTACCCCACCTACCCTCCCACCATCAACATTACCATCTCCTCCAGCGGGAGCCGGTGCCAGCGTCCTGCGCATCACGCCTCCGAGGGAGTACGATGGAGCAGCGGCCGGGTGCCAGGGATTTCTACTTCAACTTGATCTCTACCTGGCCACCATTCGGCCTGCTCCCTCGGATGAGGAGAGCGTGAGTGTCCTCGTTTCCTGCCTGTCGGGTAGGGCCCTGGAGTGGGCCAACGCCGTATGGAATGGACCCGACTCAGCGAGGGGTCACTACCTGGAGTTCACCCGCCGCTTCCGGGCTGTATTTGATCATCCCCCGGATGGCCGAGCGGCGGGTGAGAGGTTGTTCCATCTCCGGCAGGGGACGAGGAGCGCGCAGGATTTTGCGCTGGATTTCCGTACCTTGGCTGCTGGAGCAGGGTGGAACGACAGGGCCCTGATAGACCACTACAGGTGTAGCCTAAGGGAGGACGTCCGCAGAGAGCTGGCTTGTCGGGACGCTACGCTCAGCTTGGATGAGCTAATCGACATGTCAATCCGGCTAGACCATCTGCTGGCTGCTCGCGGACGTTCTGAGAGGGTCCTGTCAGTTCCACCTCCTGCCCCCCCCGCTCCCATTCCTATGGAGCTAGGAGGGGCTGCGTCTAGGGAGACCGGAGGAGGAGGCTCCTCCTGTACCCATTGTGGCCGGAGAGGGCACACTTCCGGTCGGTGCTGGAGGAGTCCATCTGGGAGTCGAGAGGGCAGGCAGAACACTCCTCGGTCACCTCAGGTGAGTCAGCACCACACTCTCCCAGAGCTTCCTGTTGGTCACATGTTTTTGTTAATTTGTTTCCTTAAATTTTTCCCCTCTCTCCAGCATAAGGCGCTAGTCGATTCAGGCGCAGCTGGGAACTTTATAGATCGCGGACTCGCTCAGAGGTTGAGGATTCCGTTAGTTAAGGTAGAACCCCCCTTCCCTGTGCACTCCTTAGATAGTCGACCATTAGGGTCAGGGCTGGTCAGGGAGGCCACGATTCCGTTGGAGATGATTACGCAGGGGAATCATAAGGAGCGGATTAGTCTGTTCCTTATCGATTCACCTGCGTTCCCGGTGGTGCTGGGGATTCCCTGGCTGGCCATTCACAATCCTAAGATTTCGTGGAGACAGGGAGCTCTCCAGGGGTGGTCTGATGAGTGTTCAGGCAGGTGTGTAGGAGTTTCCATCGGTGCGACAACGGTGGAGAGTCCAGACCAGGTTTCCACCGTGCGCATTCCCGCTGAATATGCCGATTTGGCAATCGCTTTCAGTAAAAAGAAGGCGACCCAATTACCACCCCATCGACAGGGGGATTGCGTGATAAACCTCCAGGTAAACGCTGCACTCCCCAGGAGTCACGTGTATCCGTTGTCCCAAGAGGAGACGTTGGCTATGGAGACATACATCACGGAGGCTCTGGGACAGGGGTACATTCGGCCCTCCATGTCACCCGCCTCCTCGAGTTTCTTTTTTGTGAAGAAAAAGGAGGGTGGTTTACGTCCGTGTATTGATTATCGAGGTCTAAATTCCATCACAGTGGGTTTTAGTTACCCACTACCTCTCATCGCTACGGCGGTGGAATCATTTCACGGGGCGCGATTCTTCACAAAATTGGACCTCAGGAGCGCATATAATCTGGTGCGTATTCGGGAGGGAGATGAGTGGAAAACCGCGTTTAGTACCACATCTGGCCATTATGAGTATCTCGTCATGCCGTACGGGTTGAAGAATGCTCCAGCCATCTTTCAATCCTTTGTTGATGAGATTCTCAGAGACCTGCACGGACAGGGTGTAGTGGTGTATATTGACGACATCTTGATCTACTCCGCTACACGCGCCGAGCATGTGTCTCTGGTGCGCAAGGTTCTTGGGCGACTGCTGGAGCATGACCTGTACGTGAAGGCGGAGAAATGTGAGTTTTCCAAACGAGCCGTTTCCTTCCTGGGTTATCGCATTTCCACCTCGGGGATGGTAATGGAGGATGACCGCGTAAAAGCCGTGCGTAATTGGCCGACTCCGACCACGGTAAAGGAGGTGCAGCGGTTCTTAGGGTTTGCCAATTACTACCGGAGGTTTATCCGGGGTTTTGGTCAGGTGGCGGCCCCTGTTACCTCACTGCTGAAGGGGGGCCCGGTGCGCTTGCAGTGGTCCGCAGAGGCGGAGAGAGCTTTTTGTCGTTTGAAGGCGCTGTTCACCGACGCGCCAGTGTTGGCGCATCCTGACCCCTCTTTGGCGTTCATAGTTGAGGTGGACGCATCCGAGGCTGGGGTCGGGGCTGTGCTCTCCCAGCGCTCGGGTACGCCACCGAAGCTCCGCCCCTGTGCTTTTTTTTCGAAGAAGCTCGGGCCAGCGGAGCGGAATTATGATGTGGGGGACAGGGAGTTGTTGGCCATGGTCAAGGCTCTGAAGGTGTGGAGACACTGGCTTGAGGGGGCTAAGCACCCTTTTCTCATCTGGACCGACCACCAGAATCTGGAGTATATCCGATCAGCTAGGAGACTGAATCCTCGTCAGGCAAGGTGGGCCATGTTCTTTGCCCGTTTTCGTTTTACGATTTCGTATCGACCAGGTTCCCTCAATACTAAGGCCGACGCGCTGTCCCGACTATACGACTCTGATGACCGGTCCATCGATCCTACTCCCATCATTCCGGCAGCTAAGCTGGTGGCACCGGTAGTATGGGAGGTGGACACGGACATCGAGCGGGCACTAAGGGCGGAACCTGCGCCTCCACAGTGCCCGGAGGGTCGTAGGTATGTGCCGCTCGCTGTTCGTGATCAATTGATTCGATGGGCTCATAGTCTACCCTCGTCAGGTCACCCGGGTATTTCAAGGACAGTGCGAAGTCTTCGAGGGAAGTACTGGTGGCCTACCTTGGTGAGAGACGTGCGATTCTATGTCTCCTCCTGTTCGGTGTGCGCTCAGAGTAAGGCTCCTAGACATTTGCCACGAGGGAAATTACAACCCCTCCCCGTTCCACAACGGCCGTGGTCCCATCTATCGGTGGATTTCCTTACTGATCTTCCTTTGTCTCAGGGGAACACCACGATCCTGGTCGTTGTGGATCGGTTCTCTAAGTCCTGCCGTCTTATCCCGTTGCCCGGTCTCCCTACGGCCCTGCAGACTGCGGAGGCACTATTTACCCATGTCTTCCGGCACTACGGGGTGCCCGAGGATATCGTTTCTGATCGGGGTCCCCAGTTCACGTCCAGAGTATGGAAGGCGTTTATGGAGCATCTGGGGGTCTCGGTCAGCCTTACCTCGGGGTATCACCCGGAGAGTAATGGGCAGGTGGAGAGAGTGAACCAGGAGGTGGGTAGGTTTCTGCGGTCGTATTGCCAGGACCGGCCAGGGGAGTGGTCAAGATACATCCCCTGGGCAGAGATTGCCCAGAACTCACTCAGCCACTCCTCTACTAACATGTCACCATTTGAGTGTGTGTTGGGGTACCAGCCGGTTCTGGCACCATGGCATCAGAACCAGACCGAAGCTCCTGCGGTGGAGGAGTGGGTGCAGCGCTCTAAGGAGACCTGGAGAGCCGTCCAGGAGTCTTTGCGTCAGGCGAGTGGACGGCAGAAGAAGAGCGCTGACCGTCACCGCAGTGAGGCCCCCGTGTTTGCACCGGGGGACAGGGTCTGGCTCTCGACCCGAAACCTGCCCCTCCGCCTGCCCTGCCGGAAGCTGGGTCCGCAGTGTGTAGGGCCATTTAAAGTCCTGAGGAGAATAAACGAGGTGTGTTATCGATTGTTACTTCCTTCGTATTATCGTATTAACCCCTCGTTTCATGTGTCTCTCCTCAGGCCGGTGGTAGCTGGTCCCATGCAGGAAGGTGAGGTTCCGGAGGTCCCTCCGCCCCCTCTGGACATAGAGGGGTCCCCGGCGTACACGATAAGGTCCATACTGGACTCCAGACGCCGGGTGAGGGGCCTGCAGTACCTCGTGGACTGGGAGGGGTACGGGCCGGAGGAGAGGTGCTGGGTCCCGGTGGGGGATATATTGGATCCAGATCTACTAAGGGAATTCCATCGCCTTCATCCGGATCGCCCTGCACCTCGCCCCCGGGGTCGTCCCCGAGGCCGGTGTCGGCGCGCTGCGGGGGCCGCGCGCTGCGGGGGCCGCGCGTCAGGAGGGGGGTACTGTCACGAATACTACCGAAGGTGACTCCCCTTCCCGTTCGGGTGGCGCTCGGCGGTCGTCGTCGCCGGTCTACTAGCTGCCACCGATCCCTTTTTCCTTTTCGTTTATGTATGTCTAATTGGTTTCACCTGTTTCTTGTTGGGGTTTTGGGAGGAGTACTATTTAGGTTAGTTTCGCCCGCTAGTGTTTGTGCGGGCTTATTTCGTGTGTTCATGTTACGTTCGGGTGTGGATTATTTGTTGGTGGGTTTTCGCTGTCCAGTTCATATTTTAAACAGTGGTCTGTGGGTAGTGTTTTACGCCTGTGTTTTGGCGTCACCCCTTTGTACCTGTTCCTGTGTTCTATGGACATTAAAGCGTTTTGTTCCCGTAAAACTTTTGCTCTCTCTGCGCCTGACTCTACACCCATCATTCACCTGACGTTACAAGATCATCCCTATTCATCCCTACTGCCTCTGATCTAGCGGACTCACTAACCTTATGGAACCACAGGGATTGTGAAGAGACAAACACAAAGGTACAGACACGCATGCATTGTAATATTGTTGTATGGTGTTGTATGGTATTGTTGTACATTTTGTATTGTACATTTTGTTTTGTAGATATGTAGTGGTGTAATAATGTTATCTGATGTACTGTTTAATCTTTTGTTTTATATGTCATGTAAGTGCTTTAATGTGTTTGGACCCCAGGAAGAGTAGCTGCTGTCTTGGCAGCATCTCATGGGAATCCCAAATAATACAAATACCCCACAATGTCAAAGTGAAATTATGTTTTTCTAAATTTTTACAAATTATTAAAAAATGAAAAGCTCAAACATCTTGAGTCAAGTATTCAACCCCATTGTTATGGCAAGCCTAAATAAGTTCAGGAGAAAAAATGTGAATAACATCTCACATAATAAGTTGCATGGACTCAATGTGTGTGCAATAACATTTACATGTTTTATTTTTACCCCTTTTTTGTGGTATCCAATTGGTAGTTACATTCTTGTCTCATCGCTGCAACTCCCTTACGAACTCGGGCGAGGCGAAGGTCGAGAGCAGTGCGTCCTCCGAAACACAACCCAGCCAAGCCGCAATGCTTCTTGACACAACGCTCCCTTAACCCAGAAGCCAGCTGCACCAATGTGTCGCAGGAAGCAACAGACACTTGGCGACCGTGTCAGCATGCATTGTGCCCAGCCTGCCACAGGAGTCGCTAGAGCGCAATGGGACAAGAACATCCCTGCCGGCCAAACCCTCCCCTAACCCGGACGACGATGGGCCAATTGTGCGCCGCCCCATGGGTCTCCCGGTTGCAGCCGGCTGTGACAGAACCTGGACTCAAACTAGCTCTGCATCTGTCCTCGTGCTCCTAGACCTTAGTGCTGCTTTTGATACCATCAATCACCACATTGTCATGACGTTGACCTGGGGGTAGGTTTATGACAGTCATAAATACCTCTTCCCCCCTTTTTCCTCTCCCTACTCTACTGATGTGACATTAGAAAACCCCTTGGTTAACATAGAGATTCTGGGAACATCAGAAGTTGGGGGGAAATTAACTATATTCTGGTAATCCGACCAATTGAACATATGCGGTGGTAGTTAAGGTGTATTATGTCAGTTCGGTTGTCATCTGGCACATTCTCATCAATGATAGAATGACAACTCTTTTTCAGAAGATGCTTTATTACTGTCACTTTTAGTGAGTTTGGTACACATCAAGTGGATAGGGAGGCGTTTATTATGTTCAACATAGGAGAGCCAAGCACAGGATGCAGCTCTTTCAGTAGTTTAATTGGAATAGGGTCCATCCAGTATGCAGCTTGAAGGTTTAGAGGTCATGACTATTTTCATCAATGTGTCAAGAGATATAGCATTAAAAAACTTGAGTGTCTCCCTTGATCGTAGGTCCTGGCAGTGTTGTGCAGACTCAGGACAACTGAGGGTTGGAGAAATATACAGATTTAAAGAGGAGTCCGTAATTTGCTTTCTAATGATCATGATCTTTTCGTCAAAATTATCACTGCTGAAGTTAAAGCCATCCTTTCTTGAGGAATGTTGCTTTTTAGTTATCTTTGCGACAGAATCAAAAATACATTTTGGATTGTTCTTATTCTCCTCAATTAAATTGGAAAAATAGGATGATCGAGCAGCAGTGAGGGCTCTTCGATACTGCACGGTACTGTCTTTCCAAGCCAGTTTGGCGTAGCGCCATTTCCGTTCAGATTTTCTGGAAGCTTGCTTTAGGGCTCGGTATTTTCTGTATACCAGGGAGCTAGTTTCTTATGACAAATGTTTTTAGGGGTGCGTAATACATCTAGGGTATTATGCAAGGTTACATTTAGTTCCTCAGTTAGGTGGTTAACTGATTTTGGTACTCTGACGTCCTTGTGTAGGTGGAGGGATTCTAGAAGTGCATCTTGGAATCTTTGGGTTGCCCGAGAATTTATAGCACAGCTTTTGATGATCCTTGGTTGGGGTTTTAACAGATTATTTGTTGCGATTGCAAAGGTAATAAAATGGTGGTCCGATAGTCCAGGATTATGAGGAAAAACATTAAGATCCACAACATTTATTCCATGGCACAAAACTAGGTCCAGAGTATGACTGTGGCAGTGAGTAGGTCTGGAGACATGTGGGACGAAACCCACTGAGTCGATGATGGCTCCAAAAGCCTTTTCAATTGGGTCTGTGGACTTTTCCATGTGAATATTAAAGTCACCCCCCAAAAAAATATTATCTGCCATGACTACAAGGTCTGATAGGAATTCAGGGAACTCAGTGAGGAACGCTGTATACGGCCCAGGAGGCCTGTAAACAGTAGCTATAAAAAGTGATTGAGTAGGCTGCATAGATTTCATGACTAGAAGCTCAAAAGACGAAAATGCAGTCTTTTTTTTGTAAATTGAAATTTGCTATCGTAAATGTTAGCAACACCTCCGCCTTTGCGGGATGCACGGGGGGTATGGTCACTAGTGTAACCAGGAGGAGATGCCTCATTTAACAGTAAATTCAGGCTGAAGCCATTTTTTCAGTCAGGCCAATCGCATCAAGATTATGATCAGTGATTAGTTCATTGACTAAACTGCCTTGGAAGTGAGCGATCTAACAATAAGTAGCCCTATTTTGAGATGTGAGATATCACAATCTCTTTCAATAATGACAGGAATGGAGGAGGTCTTTATTCCAGTGAGATTGCTAGAGCGAACACCGCCATGTTAAATTTTGCCCAGCCTAGATCGAGGCACAGACACGGTTTCAATGGGGATACTACTAGTGGCAGACTCCACTAAGCTGGCTAACAGCCTGCTGCCTGGCCTGCACCCTATCTCATTGTGGAGCTAGAGAAGTTAGAGCCCTGTCTATGATCATAGATAAGATGAGAGCACCCCTCCAGCTAGGATGGAGTCTGTCACTCCTCAGCAGGCCAGGATTGGTCCTGTTTGTGAGTGATTCCCAGAAAGAGGGCCAATTATCTACAAATTCTATCTTATGGGAGGGGCAGAAAACAGTTTTCAACCAGCGATTGAGTTGTGAGACTCTGCTGTAGAGCTCATCACTCCCCCTAACTGGGAGGGGCCAGAGACAATTACTCGATGCCGACACATCTTTCTAGTTGATTTACATGCTGAAGCTATGTCGTGCTTGGTGACCTCTGACTGTTTCATCCTCACATCTTTGATGCCGACGTGGAAAACAATATCTCTATACTCTCGACACTCGCCAGTCATCAACTTTATCTCGTGATCTCGACAAAACAACTTTTGTTATGTCGTGATCATGAGATAAATCAATTGTGATCTTGGCATAAGTAAAGATTTTTGTCTACTCTGAACTTTGAACATTCCTTATTGCGACAAATGATGATGGAAACGGTGTTTTTCGAAGAGATTAGGATTGCCAAATAATTTTGAAGGTAGCTGGGGCAAATGTGACGTCATGGCCCCAGTCATGGCCCCATTCTTAAAATGTTATTCTGTACAAAATCCATAGCCTAATCTGTAGCGTAAACATAGGGTGACAATTGACATTGAGCTGAGAGCAAAATAACCAGATGGGAAGTTGACAATTACTTATTAATAGACATGAATACATTGTATTTCTATGGTTGCAGTCTTCAAAGATTGAAGTGCATTGAATCAAATTAATTAAAGATATACTTCTCCTTAATGCAACCACTGTGTCAGATTTCAAAAAAGCTTTACGGAAAGAGCACACCATGCAATATTCTGAGTACAGCGCTCAGGCACCAAAACAAGCCATACAGATACCCGCCATGTTGTGGAGTCATCAGAAGTCAGAAATAGCATTATAAATATTCACTTACCTTTGATGATCTTCATCGGAATGCACTTCCAGGAATCCCAGTTCCACAATAAATGTTTGTTTTGTTCGATAAAGTCCATAATTTTCAGCTTTTTCAAGCAGAAATTTGCATCCTGTAGCTCTAACTCCAAAAAGTTCTGGGATACTGTAAAGTCCATGGAGAACAAGAGCACCTCCTCCCAGCTGCCCACTGCACTGAGGCTAGGTAACACGGTCACCACCGATAAATCCGTGATAATCGAAGACTTCAACAAGCATTTCTCAATGGCTGGCCATGCCTTCCTCCTGGCGACTCCAACCTTGGCCAACAGCCCCGCCCCCCCCGCTGCTACTCGCCCAAGCCTCCCCAGCTTCTCCTTTACCCAAATCCAGATAGCAGATGTTCTGAAAGAGCTGCAAAACCCGGACCCATACAAATCAGCTGGGCTTGACAATCCCTATTTCTGAAACTGTCCGCCGCCATTGTCGCACCCCCTATCACCAGCCTGTTCAACCTCTCCTTCGTATCATCTGAGATCCCCAAGGATTGGAAAGCTGCCGCGGTCATCCCCCTCTTCAAAGGGGGAGACACCCTGGACCCAAACTGTTACAGACCTATATCCATCCTGCCCTGCCTATCTAAGGTCTTCGAAAGCCAAGTCAACAAACAGATCACTGACCATCTCGAATCCCACCGTACCTTCTCCGCTGTGCAATCCGGCTTCCGAGCCGGTCATGGGTGCACCTCAGCCACGCTCAAGGTACTAAACGATATCATAACCGCCATCGATAAAAGACATTACTGTGCAGCCGTCTTCATCGACCTGGCCAAGGCTTTCGACTCTGTCAATCACCATATTCTTATCGGCAGACTCAGTAGCCTCGGTTTTTCTAATGACTGCCTTGCCTGGTTCACCAACTACTTTGCAGACAGAGTTCAATGTGTCAAATCGGAGGGCATGTTGTCCGGTCCTCTGGCAGTCTCTATGGGGGTACCACAGGGTTCAATTCTCGGGCCGACTCTTTTCTCTGTATACATCAATGATGTTGCTCTTGCTGCGGGCGATTCCCTGATCCACCTCTACGCAGACGACACCATTCTATATACTTCCGGCCCTTCCTTGGACACTGTGCTATCTAACCTCCAAACGAGCTTCAATGCCATACAACACTCCTTCCGTGGCCTCCAACTGCTCTTAAACGCTAGTAAAACCAAATGCATGCTTTTCAACCGTTCGCTGCCTGCACCCGCACGCCCGACTAGCATCACCACCCTGGACGGTTCCGACCTAGAATATGTGGACATCTATAAGTACCTAGGTGTCTGGCTAGACTGCAAACTCTCCTTCCAGACTCATATCAAACATCTCCAATCCAAAATCAAAGCAAGAATCGGCTTTCTATTCCGCAACAAAGCCTCCTTCACTCACGCCGCCAAACTTACCCTAGTAAAACTGACTATCCTACCGATCCTCGACTTCGGCGATGTCATCTACAAAATAGCTTCCAATACTCTACTCAGCAAACTGGATGCAGTTTATCACAGTGCCATTCGTTTTGTTACTAAAGCACCTTATACGACCCACCACTGCGACCTGTATGCCCTAGTCGGCTGGCCCTCGCTACATGTTCGTCGTCAGACCCACTGGCTCCAGGTCATCTACAAGGCTATGCTAGGTAAAGTGCCGCCTTATCTCAGTTCACTGGTCACGATGGCTACACCCACCCGCAACACGCGCTCCAGCAGGTGTATCTCACTGATCATCCCTAAAGCCAAAACCTCATTTGGACGCCTTTCCTTCCAGTTCTCTGCTGCCTGCGACTGGAACGAATTGCAAAAATCTCTGAAGTTGGAGACTTTTATCTCCCTCAACAACTTTAAAAATCTGCTATCCGAGCAGCTAACCGATCGCTGCAGCTGTACATAGTCCATCTGTAAACTACCCACCCAATTTACCTACCTCACCCCCCATACTGATTTTATTTATTTACTTTTCTGCTCTTTTGCACACCAGTATCTCTTCTTGCACATGATCATCTGATGATTTATCACTCCAGTGTTAATCTGCTAAATTGTAATTATTCGATTTATTGCCTACCTCATGCCTTTTGCACACATTGTATATAGATTCTCTTTTTTTTCTACCATGTTATTGACTTGTTTATTGTTTACTCCATGTGTAACTCTGTGTTGTCTGTTCACACTGCTATGCTTTATCTTGGCCAGGTCGCAGTTGCAAATGAGAACTTGTTCTCAACTAGCCTACCTGGTTAAATAAAGGTGAAATAAAATTAAAAATAAAAATAAAATAAAAAATATGTCCAAATACCTCCTTTTTGTTCGCGCATTGAGTTCACAAATCCAAATTCACGAGGCGCAGGCACTTAGTCCAGACGAAAAGTCAAAAAGTTCCATTACAGTTCCATTACAGTTCCATTACATGTCAAACGATGTATAGAATCAATCTTTAGGATGTTTTTATCATGATTCTTCAATAATGTTCCAACCGGACAATTCCTTTGTCTTTAGAAATGAAAAGGAACAGAGCTCGCTCTCACGGCTGCGCGCCTGACTTAGCTCATGGGATTCTGCCAGACCCCTTAGGCAAACGGCTCTTATTCGCTCCCCCTTCACAGTAGAAGCCTGAAACAAGGTTCTAAAGATCGTTGACATCTAGTGGAAGCCTTAGGAAGTGCAATCGGACCAAATTTTACACTGTATATTGGATAGGCAAAGACTTGAAAACCTACAAACCTCAGATTTCCCACTTCCTGGTTGGATTTTTTCTCAGGTTTTTGCCTGCCATATGAGTTCTGTTATACTCACAGACATCATTCAAACAGTTTTAGAAACTTCAGAGTGTTTTCTATCCAAATCTACTAATAATATGCATATCTTAGCTTCTGGGCCTGAGGAGCAGGCAGTTTACTCTGTGTACCTTATTCATCCAAGCTACTCAATACTGCCCCCCAGCCATAAGAAGTTTTAATCAGATCCAATGATGTCACTATATTAATTCTAAACGCCTATTGCTTGCAAAAAAAAAAAAAAAAAAAAAAAAAATTATGTTTCTTTGCAGGACAAGGATTGTCCTGACTTTCAACAATGCCCGAATTGCTTTTCTGGTTTGCTGGATGCAAGTTTGACAATCCAATTATTTCAGATCTACATTTATTCCATTCTATCCATGCTGGATTTTGCAGGATACCTGAGACATGAAACAGATCGGTGGGAGGGCGTACAGGCTGTCATCAATTTATTAATGCGCAATTTGCCTTTTTTTGTTTTTATTAAGTGCAGCTGTTTTTAAATCGGCACAAGATAGTTAAATAGAAACGCATTGTAATGTTGCATCTATTTTTCTAAACAAACTTTCTAAATGTCAACCAAAAATCACTGGCAAGTTAATGGAAACATAGCTAGCTACTGATGCTCAGTATTTGTTAAATGCAACTGTAGCTGGCATGTTGTATCCCTCTGTCTATGGCTGAAACATAGCACTGGCTACGTTATGGAGATGAGGGCTTTGCATCAAATTATTCTGCGAGTTGTGAGATAATTCTCCATTTAAATAATTTTTGCATGAATTATATAATTCCCTCTGATCTGTGATTTAATTTCAGAGGGTCATGTGACCTTTCAGAAGCAGAAAAGTTAACTTTGACCTAGCCTGACTTAGTTAATACAGAATAGCCTTGCATATTATTGGACTATTAAATTGATAATGAGCCATGTAATGAGTATTGAGATTGAAGTCCGTAAATGTGTGTGTGTGTGTGTGTGTGTGTGTGTGTGTGTGTGTGTGTGTGTGTGTGTGTGTGTGTGTGTGTGTGTGTGTGTGTGTGTGTGTGTGTGTGTGTGTGTGTGTGTGTGTGTGTGTGTGTGTGTGTGTGTGTGTGTGTGTGTGTGTGTGCGTGCGTGCGTGCGGGCAGGCAGGCAGGTGCGTATGTACATGCGTGCGTGCGTATGTGTCTGCGTGATTGGTTTGGTTTCTGGAAGCTGTCTATACCTCCAGACTGCTATGTAAGATGGTTTGGTTTCTGAAAGCTGACCGTTTCTATTGGGCACTGCAGCTCTGACAGTTTCTATTGGGAGCAACACCCCAGAGAGTATTGGCTAATCCTGGACTGTTGTCTCACAGTTATCTGTCTTGGGGATATGTTTGATGTTGGGGTTGAACTGTCCTCAGCATTCTAAAGAGACAAAAAATACTCTGCTAAAATCTTTTGCTCACTCCCCTCATGAAAAACACAATATACTTGCTCCTCCTATTCTTCCCTCTATCAAACTGGTAAAGAATAGCGAGATGCCCATGATAGAACCTATCCTAGAAAGGCCAAAACCTAGGAAGAAACCTAGAGAGGAACCACGCTGAGTCCTCTATCTGTGAATGTAACTTCACGGGCCACCAGGCAGGAAGCCAAACATTAAAATAAAAATGTATTACTCATGCACCACGTGAATCACAAAAACCCATTTTGTTTGAGTAATACAGTGACATATAAAAACACATTCATCAAAGGGAGCAAGGGATCTACCTTAGGGAAGGGGTTGGTGTTGGACCATCACACTCAAGGTGTCAAGGTACATAGAAAAAAAGCCTTTATTTTCAACCTCAACGAAACCAATCTACCAAGAGGCACAAAACAAGTAGCTAGCAACCAGCAGGAAGTGGAATGTCTCATCATGTCAAACACATGCCCATCAGTCCCTAGCTGATTCTCAGATGAGCACATTTACACACTCAGCTGTGGAGCCTATCCCCACCAGCTCCCCCACCACTACAGAGCTAATGTCCAGCTGTGTCTACTTCCAACAGCCATGCTGTCAGAGTGGAGGGCTGCTGAAGAGGCCTCTGGAGATACTGAACCACCTCCCTGCACCACATCTCTCTACACTGACCCAGGTTAGGAGTGGATCTCCGCACACCTCATCTCTGCTGTCACATCCAACCTGGATTGATATTTGGTTTTAATGCAGATGAGAGCACAGAATCCAGATTCACACAGATATGAGCTGGTGTAGGGTACCATTAGTTTTATGGTGCTTTCCAAACTGGGAACTATGAAAAATATGAGGTAAAATCATGATGTCAGTGATCTTCAGGTCAGAAAGTCAGAGCTCTAGAGAGGCCTGAGTGCCTGAGTTGGAATTGCGAGTTGGATGACCGTTGCAAAAATATTTTTCCCAGTCTGAGCTCGGGAGACACATTCATAACTAGAGTGCAGAGGCCTGCCCACCGTCCCACGGTAGATGGAGACGCATCTGTGCAAAAGCCCACCGTTCGATCACATGGAATCTGTGCCGTTTCATGCTCAGGTATTGTGAGACAGAGCAATATGTCCTCGTGAATAACTCCCCTGACATGTATATCGAACAAAAGTCAATGCATGGGCATGTCGGCCCTCACAGCTAACGTCCATTTGGAGCGCATAAGCTGGGGAGTTTTTGAGTCGTTCAGTCAGTTTCCTCTTGATTGCTAGCAACAGCATACATTCTTTGTTTAACAGTGTTATCTGACAAAGGCTTTGATGTAAGCTTCTCTGCCTCCCCACACATTGTTTTATCCAAATCAATTGCTGCCGGTAATATCAACGTCTCTGCAATAGTGTGTTGTTTCACAGCATAGCGGGCCTAGCCATTCACCATGGAAATGATTCAAGTTCGAAGGTCAAGTGAGGCCTTTTCCCATGATCTAAGGGGGCTCTCTGGTAGAACTGTATATTTTAGATATTAATAATTTTCATTTAGATTTTTAAGGTTAACCACATTACAATGAGTTTGAGATACAAAGACAATATTATATTTTTTTTTTTCTTCTGGATTTTTAAAATTCTCCCACGATCGCATTTTCATATCAGGCTACCCCATCTGGGATTGCGACCCCTAGTTTGGGAACCTCTGAAGTACTCATACATATAGTACAGATACAGTTGAAGTCGGAAGTTTACTTAATATACTTAAACTTAGTTTTTCACAATTCCTGACATTTAAACCTAGTAAAAAGTACTTGTCTTAGGTCAGCTAGGATCAACACTTTATTTTAAGAATGTGAAATGTCAGAAGAATAGTAGAGAGAATGATTTATTTCAGCTTTTATTTCTTTCATCACATTCCCAGTGGGTCAGAAGTTTACATACACTCAATTATTATTTGGTAGCATTGCCTTTAAATTGTTTAACTTGGGTCAAATGTTTCAGGTAGACTTCCACAAGCTTCCCACAATAAGTTGGGTGAATTTTGGCCCATTCCTCCAGACAGAGCTGGTGTAACTGAGTCAGGTTTGTAGGCCTCCTTGCTCGCACACGCTTTTTTCCTACCTCATGATGCCATCTATTTTGTGAAGTGCACCAGTCCCTCCTGCAGCAAAGCATCCCCACAACATGATGCTGCCACCCCCGTGCTTCATGGTTGGGATGGTGTTCTTCGGCTTGCAAGCCTCCCCCTTTTCCCTCCAAACATTACGATGGTCATTATGGCCGGTCAGTTCTATTTTTGTTTCATCAGACCAGAGGACATTTCTCCAAAAAGTACGATCTTTGTCCCCGTGTGCAGTTGCAAACCGTAGTCTGGCTTTTTTATGGCGGTTTTGGAGCAGTGGCTTCTTCCTTGCTGAGCGGCCTTTAGGTTATGTCGATATAGGACTCATTTTACTGTGGATATAGATACTTTTGTACCCATTTCCTCCAGCATCTTCACAAGGTCCTTTGCTGTTGTTCTGGGATTGATTTACACTTTTCGCACCAAAGTACGTTCATCTCTAGGAGACAGAATGCGTCTCCTTCCTGAGCGGTATGATGGCTGCGTGGTTCCATGGTGTTTATACTTGCGTACTATTATTTGTACAGATGAACGTGGTACCTTCAGGTGTTTGGAAATTGCTCCCAAGGATGAACCAGACTTGTGGAGGTCTACAATTTCTTTTCTGAGGTCTTGCCTGATTTCTTTTGATTTTCCAATGATGTCAAGCACAGAGGCACAGTTTGAAGGTAGGCCTTGAAATACATCCACAGCTACACCTCCAATTGACTCAGATTATGTCAATTAGCCTATCAGAAGCTTCTAAAGCCATGACATCTTTTCTGGAATTTTCCAAGCTGTTTAAAGGCACTGTCAACTTAGTGTATGTTAACTTCTGACCCACTGGAATTGTGATACAGTGAATTATAATCTGTCTGTAAACAATTGTTAGGAAAATGACTTGTGTCATGCACAAAATAGATGTCCTAACCGACTTGCCAAAACTATAGTTTGTTAACAAGACATTTGTGGAGTGGTTGAAAAATGAGTTTTAATGACTCCAACCTAAGTGTATGTAAACTTCCAACTTCAACTGTGCATACAGTACACAGCAAGGGTCTCCTTTCATGCATGTTCTATAAAAGCAGTAAGTATACACAGATGTGAGTAGAAGAAGATTTGAAGAACAAATGTTGGTGTACTCAGACTTTAGATGACGTGGGGGGTGGGGTATATTTACAGCTCAGGTATGAAAAAATGCAAGATCTTCAGTACAATTTCAATTAAAAACTATGAATTACTTGTTGTTGGGTTTGGCCGTCGACTCGGTTTTGTCTACCCAAGTGGACCATTGTGCTACAGTGGAATGAGAAATGCCTGAGCACGTCCCATGGTCAAGTAGACTGCTGGCAGTGTGAATTATGTTGATGCATAAATTCCAAATATAAAATATAATTTTCTCTGACAGAAATGAACATTGTATTGAATCAGGCCCCCTAGGGCTGAGACTGATTCTTCTGGCTACTTTCACAGCCACATGACCAGGCTCTTGTTGTGGAGCTCCCCTTCCCTCTGTATAATGCTGAGACATTTACCTCTGTTTCTTCATTCCCCCAGAGAACTTCACCAAATCCATAAATCTCTTCTCTGTCTCCCACGTCTGAAAACATTAACTATACAAAGAGCTTGCACCACTGTTAATCTCAAGTCTCTCCCTTCCCCTCCTCTCTCTCTCTCTGTCTCTCTCTCCCCTTTCTCTGCAAGCTGAGATCTTTCAGGCCACACATAAATACAGTTAATGTTCATATAATATTCCTTGTTATTCTGGCAATGAACCAGTTTTTAAAGGCCACCAAAGCGAACAGACTCTCACCTAAAATGAACTGTACAGTGTACAGTTATGGCCAAAAGTTTTGAGAATGACACAAATTTTAATTTTCACAAAGTCTGCTGCCTCAGTTTGTATGATGGCAATTTGCATATACTCCAGAATGTTATGAAGAGTGATCAGATGAATTGCAATTATTTTGACAAGTCCCTCTTTGCCATGCAAATTAACTGAATCCCAAAAAACATTTCCACTGCATTTCAGCCCTGCCACAAAAGGACCAGCTGACATCATGTCAGTGATTCTCTCATTAACACAGGTGTGAGTGTTGACGAGGACAAGGCTGGAGATCACTCTGTCATGCTGATTGAGTTCAATTAACAGACTAGAAGCTTCAAAAGGAGGGTGGTGCTTGGAATCATTGTTCTTCCTCTGTCAATCATGGTTACCTGCAAGGAAACACGTGCCGTCATCATTGCTTTGCACAAAAAGGGCTTCACAGGCAAGGATATTGCTGCCAGTAAGTTTGCATTTATCGGATCATCAAGATCTTCAAGGAGAGCGGTTCAATTGTTGTGAAGAAGGCTTCAGTGTCAAGAAGGGAAGCAAAGAAGCCACTTCTCTCCAGGAAAAACATCAGGGACAGACTGATATTCTGCAAAAGGTACAGGAATTGGACTGCTGAGGACTGGGGTAAAGTCATTTGCTCTGATGAATCCCCTTTCCGATTGTTTGGGGCATCCGGAAAAAAGCATATCCTGAGAAGACAAGGTGAGCGCTACCATCAGTCCTGTGTCATGCCAACAGTAAAGCATCCTGAGACCATTCATGTGTGGGGTTGCTTCTCAGCCAAGGGAGTGGGCTCACTCACAATTTAGCCTAAAGACACAGCCATGAATAAAGAATGGTACCAACACACCCTCCGAGAGCAACTTCTCCCAACCAACCAGGAACAGTTTGGTGATGAACAATGCCTTTTCCAGCATGATGGAGCACCTTGCCATAAGGCAAAAGTGATAACTAAGTGGCTCGGGGAACAAAACATCGATATTTTGGGTCCATAGCCAGGAAACTCCCCCGACCTTAATCCCATTGAGAACTTGTGATCAATCCTCAAGAGGCAGGTGGACAAACAAAAACCCACAAATTCTGACAAACTCCAAGCATTGATTATGCAAGAATGGGCTTCCATCAGTCAGGATGTGGCCCAGAAGTGAATTGACAGCATGCCAGGGCGGATTGCAGAGGTCTTGAAAAAGAAGGGTCAACACTGCAAATATTGACTCTTTGCATCAACTTCATGTAATTGTCAGTAAAAGCCTTTGACACTTATGAAATGCTTGTAATTATACTTCAGTATTCCATAGTAACATCTGACAAAAATATCTAAAGACACTGAAGCAGCAAACGTTATGAAAATGTATATTTGTGTCATTCTCAAAACTTTTGGCCACGACTGTACATGGAAACATGATCTGTAGTGTACTTGGCTGCTTTTTTGAGGGCATTTCCTGACCTAGTTTCTGGACTATACAGTTTCAGGCTGGTGCTTAATAAAAAATACAGCACAGAAATGTTATCGGTGAATTAGATGGGGTGGCAGGTAGCCTAGTGTTTACGAGCATAGGGCCAGTAACTGAATGATGGCTGGTTCAAATCCCCAAAAGGACAAGGTGAACAATCTGTTGATGTGCCGTTGAGCAAGGCACTTAACCCTAAGTGACTCTGGATAAGAGTGTCTGCAAAAATATATATATATATATATGCATTCTTAACATAACCCATGACACAGAATGCCCATAGTGTCTTTAAGGACTATAGTTCTGGCCCCTGTAGTTGTTGGTTTGAGTTCCATCAAGATATTGAGTAATTCCATTGGCCACTCTCCTGTGTTGATTTAATATGTAGAAGAAGAAATCCAAATGGTGAAAGTCACACTGTGGAGCTGCAGAAGTGATCAAACTCCATCCTTCTTGCTATCATTTTGTAGAAGGATTGTCTGTAAGTAAAAATTCATCATAACATATTTGGCATTCAGTTCATGATGATATTTTGTACGGATTATTGTTTTAATGAGATGTATGGATCTTCTTGATAGCCACATGGATATCTGTTCTGTGCGTTTAATCTTGTCATGTTTTGGGGAATTATTTACATCCGATTTAATGTATAATGCTGCATATATCTGTGTTTATGAACGTGTATACAAATACATGCTGTGTTATTATTGAAAATTAAGTGTTCAGCTAGCATACAATAATTCACAGTCATTGTTCTTTTTTTTTATATTTCAGTTTTACTCATTTCAGTCACTATTACTGTACTTACGAAGCAGTGGAAATAAATCATCCTTCAACACTACAGTAGCTGTACCTAGTTTATCTATCTGCTTAGCCTAAGAAGTGGAGTCTTTAGCGAGGGCAGAATAACTATGCCTGCATAATGACCACATTTTTAACAAAGAAACAATTTTTCTCCTATCATGAGCAGAGCTAGGCTCTCTATTTGTATTTCATTCCCTTATCCTCATTAGCAGCAGGTACTCTTCCTGGGATCCAATCACAGTTTCATACAATACAACACAACACATTAGTACACACTACTCTACCATAACATATCTACAATACAAAATCAATAAAACAGAAAAATAACAATATTAAAATGTGTGTGTGTGTGTGTTCGCATGTGTTTGAGAATGCTGTGTGTGTGTGTGTGTGTGTGTGTGTATGTGTGTGTGTGTGTGTGTGTGTGTGTGTGTGTGTGTGTGTGTGTGTGTGTGTGTGTGTGTGTGTGTGTGTGTGTGTGTGTGTGTGTGTGTGTGTGTCTCTCTCTCTTCAAAGTCTGCGCTGTTCCATAATGTCTGTTTTTAAATAAGATTTTACTTCTTGACTGAGTTACATGATGTGGAATAGAGTTCCATGTAGTCATGACTCTATGTAGTAATGAGTGTTTTCCTGAGTCTGTTCTGGACTTGGGGAATGTGAAGAGACCTCTGGTGGAATGTCTTGTGAGGTATGTATGGGTGTCTGAGCTGTGCTCTAGTCGCTTTAACAGCTCGTCATTTCAACATGTCAATACCACTTCCGAAGACAAGCAGTGATGCAGTCAATCTCTCCTCCACCCTGAGCCAGGAGAGACTGATATGCATATTATCAACACTGGCTCTCCGTGTGCATCTAAGAGCCAGTCGTGCTGCTCTGTTCTGGGCCAATTGTAATCTGTCTATGTCCTTCTTTGTGGCACTTGACCACATGACTGGGCAGTTGTCCAGGTGTTATAAAACTGGGGCCTGTAGGACTTGTTTTGTTGATAGCAATGTCAAGAAAGCAGAGCAGTGCTTTATTATGGACAGATCTCTCCCCATTTTAGCTACTGTTGCATTAATATTTATTGACCATGACAGTTTACAATCCAGGGTTACACCAAGCAATTTAGTCTCCTTAATTTACCCAACATTATTCATTACTAGATTCAGTTTAGGGTTTAAGTGTTGCAGTGCTTTCACTTGCTATGGCAGCTGACGTGTATAGTGTTGAGTCTTCAGCATACATACACAGGCTTTAGTCAATGCCTGTGACATTAGTAAAGATTTTAAAAAGTAAGGGGCCAAAGCAACTGCCGTGGGGAAGACCAACCTGGATTATGTAAGAGAGGCTTCCATTAAAGAACACCCTCTGTGTTATGTTAGACAGGAAACTCTCAATCCACAATATAGCAGGGGGTGTAAAGCCATAACACATACGTTTTTCCAGCAGCAGATTATGATCGATAATGTCGAAAGCTGCACTGAAGTCTAACAAAACACCTCCCACAATCTTCTAATGATCAATTTCTCTCAGACAATTATCAGTCATCATTGTAAGTGCCGTCCATATATGTTGAATGCCCTTCCCTATAAGCATGCTGAATGTTAGTTGTTTATTTGTTTACTGTGAAATAGCATTGTATCTGGTCAAATACAACTTTTCCCAAAAGTTTACTAAAGGTTGGTAACATGCTGATTGGTCAGCTGTTTGAGCCAGTAAAAGGGGCATTGTTATTCTTGAGTAACGGAAGGACTTTTGCTTCCCTCCAGGCCTGAGGGAGATTCACTTTCCTGTAGGCTTAGATTGAAGAGATGACAAATAGGATTGGTAATATAGTCCACTATCATCCTCAGTAATTTTCAATCCAAGTTGTCAGACCCAGCTGCCTTGTCATTGTTCCGCACTCACTTTACGGAATTCAAAATCACAGTGCTTGCCTTTCATAATTTACTCAGTTATGGATGTGTACAGTATGTTCAGAATTTGTTGTTGTCAATCATGCCTAAGTTTGCTAATCTTGCCCAATAAAAAATCTATAAAGTAGTTTTGTGGGCTTTGTGATGAATGAGCCATCTGATTCAATGAATGATGGAGCCGAGTTAGCCTTTTTGTCCAAAATGTATTTTAAGGTGCTCCAAAGCTTTCTACTATCATTCTTTATTGTCACACCCTGATCTATTTCACCTGTCTTGTGATTGTCTCCACCCCCCTCCAGGTGTCGCCCATCATCCCCATTATCCCCTGTGTATTTATACCTGTGTTCTCTGTTTGTCTGTTGCCAGTTTGTCTTGTTTGTTCAAGTCAACCAGCGTTTTGTGTCTCAGCTCCTGCTTTTTCCTGTCTCTCTTTTTTCGCCCTCCTGGTTTTGACCCTTGCCTGTCTTGACTCCGAGCCCACCTGCCTGACCACTCTGCCTGACCCTGAGCCTGCCTGCCGACCTGTACCTTTGCCCCCTTCTGAATTACAGACCTCTGCCTATCCCTGACCCTGAGCCTGCCTGCCGTCCGGTACCGTTGCCCCACCTCTGGTTTACTGACCCCTGCCTGCCTTGACCTGTCTATTGCCTGTCCCTGTTGGAATATTAAACTATTGTTTATTCGACGTGGTCTGCATCTGAGTTTTACCTTCATACCTGATACTTTATATCATTTATCTTTGTTTCATAGTACAGTTTCTTCTTTTTGTTAAGTTTAGTCACATGATTTCTCCATTTATTTATTTGCCAGTCGGTTGTGCAGCCAGACTTATTTGCCATTCCTTTTGCGACATCTCTCTCAAGCATAAAATTCTTCAATTCCTTATCAATCCACGGGGATTTAACTGTTTTTACAGTCATTTTCTTAATGGGTGCTTATTCGTAACTGGAATAAGCAATTTCATAAATGTGTCAAGTGCAGCGTCTGGTTGATCCTTATTACACACCACATACCAGCAAATATTATTTACATCTTAAACACAGGAATCACTACAAAACCTCTTGTATGACCTCTTATACACTATATTAGGCCCAGCCTTTAGAACTTTGGTTTTCCTAGATATGTCTATTATATTATTATCACACATCTGATGGATTTGGATACTGCTTTAGAGCAGATCAATCAAACAATCAAAGCCCTTCTTACATCAGCTGATGTCACAAAGTGCTGTACAGAAACCCAGCCTGAAACCCCAAACAGAAAGCAATGCAGGTGTAAAAGCAGCATTAGTAAAGATGTGGTCAATGCAAGTGGATGATTTAGTTCCTGTTTTGTTTGTAAATACCCTGGTAGGTTGACTGATGACCTGAACCAGGTTGCAGGCACTGGTTACAGTTTGAAGTGTTTTCTTGGGTGGACAGCTATTAAGCCAGTCAATATTTAGGTCCCCAAGGAAATATACCTCTCTGTTGAGATCATATACATTATCAAGCATTTCACACATATTATCCAGATACTGACTGTTAGCACTTGGTGTTCTATAGCAGCTTCCCACACAAATGGGATTTAGGTGAGGCAGATGAACCTGTAGCCATATTACTTCAACACTATTTAACATGAGATCCTCTAAGCTTTACAGGAATATGACTTTGAATATAAACAGCAATACCTCCCCCATTGACATTCCTGTCTCTTTTGTAGATATTATAACCATATATTGCTACAACTGTATCAAATTAATTATCTAAGTGAGTTTCAGAGATAGAATATGATTGTCATTTGTTACTAGCAAGTTATTGATTTCATGAACTTTGTTTTTTAGGCTACATAGGTTAATGAAGGCTATTTTTAGTACTTTCTGGGACTCTTGATAGTTTTAATTGCTTTACTGGGAGGCTTATCAGAGGTAGACATGACAGTGATATTTATGTTTGAGCTGATAGTGCAGGGGGCACTGCTCACAGTGGGCTTCCTACTAGGACAAAACGTCTCAGTGCTAACAGTATAACTCAGGTTCATCAGCACATGATTACTGATGACAATAGCTGTACGATTGACAGATGCATTTAGAGGAACAAAAAATAGGTTACTTACAGTATGACTGTCAACACCCCTGGGAAAATGTGCATTTGCAGCAGCACTACGACAACTCAGTGTCACAATGTTCGGGATTATCTGAGCCGGGCTTGGGTCACTGATAGGTCATTGTCTCAACACGGCTTTGAAATGCCAGGACAGGGTCCAGGCACCAGATGATTTAGATGGACTCCGTCATTCCTGTAGAGCATCTTCTGTTTCCAAAATGTGTCGAAGTTATCTATAAAAGTTATGCCAACAGATTGTGCTAGTCTATGTCAGTTTCAGAGGCTTTACTTCCAAATCACTTTGATTAAATCATAGTCCAGTTTATACAGTCAGACAACGTTGGCATGACACTGTCCTGAGGGGATTTGCATTCCAGACACACAGCATGTCATCACTAAGATATTTTCATTAGAAAGTTAAGTGTTTCATTCTGCTATCATCAATAAAAGCACAGTCCAACAATGTATGGGCTGACAGTACAGTAAAATGTATTATCATAAGAAGGGAGAGATGAGGAGAATCATTTGTGATGATTCTACCGATTGATATCTTTCAGTGTGAAGAACAAAATAGCCTATCAATCAACCCTGTAGAAGAGAAAGTTGACCCCCATGATTGACAGTCCAGAATGGTCAGGAAAGGCTTCAGGCTTAATGTGAGAGTAGAAAAGATGGTCCTAGTGAGCCAGCACAGAGTCACCCAGCGCCGAATGAGTTATGTTGCCTGCTGTAGTCTGACACACAGCCCAATAAATTTCTGTGCTTTTTCAGAGAAAAATACATTTATTTCATATAGGCGTGATCCGGTTCCAGTGGTGACCATGGAAACGGCTGGGATACTCTCTGCAGACTGCAACTCATGCAGACGATAGCTAGGTACCCCCGCGCCTCAAGGTTTTACATTGATTTAACACACATCAAACCTCCACAATAAAAGCCTTTGATTTGCTGAGGAGGAATCCGAGATGAAAGATTCAGTTGCATTTCAATGGGATCTTCATTTTAGGCTCTGAAACATATCAGATGACAATAGGAAACATTTTACGGTAACCACAGATGTCTCTCCTTAGATTCTCTCTCTCTCGCTCTCTCCAGTATTCTATATGAGCTACAGGGAACTGAACCTGGAGCCTGTGGTCCACTAGAGTCATGGAAAAAGCGCGGCTGTACTTCTCGCACACAAACCCCAAGCGTTTCTAGTCCCGGGAGAGCTGTAGAAATCTGGGGAAAGGAGGGTACAGTACACATGTAAATCTGGGGAAAGGAGGGTACAGTACACATGTAAATCTGGGGAAAGGAGGGTACAGTACACATGTAAATCTGGGGAAAGGAGGGTACAGTACACATGTAAAAACAACTCTGTGGATTCTTTAGGACTCCACAACAGTGCAATGAGTTTCAAACTTTATTCCTGAAAGACACTGCTGTCATATTATTGAGAGAATGAAACTACTGAAAGGCACTGTTCAGATTTAAAATGTTAAAGATATCAGCTGAGTGAGATTTTTTGGAACGGGGTATTGTAGTAGGTGCCAGGCACACCGGTTTGTGTCGAGAACTGCAACGCTGCTGGGTTTTTCATGCTCAACAGTTTCCCGTGTGAATCAAGAACAATCCACCACTCAAAGGACATCCAGTCAATTAACGCAACTGTTGGAAACATTGGAGTCAACATGGACCAGCATCCCTGTGGAACGCTTTCGACACCTTGTAGAGTCCATGCCCTGACAAATTGAAGCTGTTCTGAGGGCAAAATGGGGGGGGGGTGCAATTCAATATTAGGTCGTTCTTAATGTTTTGTACACTTAGTGTACATTGTATTCCCAGAGCACTAATAATTTATTAAAATAATAGTTCCCAAAGTGGTCCTTGATCACAGTACAGATAATTAAATATTGTACGTATTGTACGTATTGTACGTTGGGTGATAAGAAGTAGCAGGACAGAACTGGCTGAGAGAGAACATGATTTGGACAAGGATTCATTTTTTAGAGGAGGATGGATGGTTTGAAGGAGGATGGATGGTTTGGAGGATGGATGGTTTGGAGGAGAATGGATGGATGGTTTGGAGGATAGATAGATGGTTTGGAGGATGGATGGATGGTTTGGAGGAGGATTAATGGTTTGGATGAGGATTAATGGTTTGGAGGAGGATTAATGGTGTGGAGGATGGGTGGTTTGGAGGAGGATTAATGGTTTGGAAGAGGATTAATGGTTTGGAGGAGGGATGGATGTTTTGGAGGAAGATGGGTGGTTTGGAGGATGGATGGATGTTTTGGAGGAGGATGGATGGTTTGGAGGATGTATGTTTTGGAGGATGAATGGATGGATGGTTTGGAGGATGGATTGACAGTTTGAAGGAGGATAGATATTTGGAGGATGGATGATTTGGAGGAGGATTAATGTTTTGGAGGATGGATGGATGGTTTGGAGGATGGATGGATGGTTTGGAGGATGGATGGATGGTTTGGAGGATGGATGGATGATTTGGAGGATGGATGGATGATTTGGAGGAGGACGGATGGTTTGGAGGAGGATTAATGGTTTTGAGGAGGATTAATGGTTTTGAGGATGGATGGATGGTTTGGAGCTTGTGCTTCCCCATGCACCATTCACAAATAGCAATAGCCAAAGGCAAAGCATCCTGTGTGTAATTAATGAATTATGCAAGTTAAGAAAAATAACAAATTCTGTTTAGTGTGTAATTTAAGTGGGTAACATCACTAATCCATCAAATAAATATTTTGGAGTTAAGAGCAGAGGGTGCAGGCGTGATTGACGTATTAGAATATTTTCCTCCAATCTCTAATCTTCACGATTATGTTGTCATTTAGGGCTGTCCAATCTGGTGCTTTGTGGATAAGTATGTTTATCAAATGAGTGACAACATAACAAATATTTAAACACATACAGTATGATTGTCACAATCGTTAGATGGTGGAAGAGAGGAGGACCAAGGCGCAGCGTGAAGTGAATACATTTTCTATTTATTTAAGCGACGTAATAAAGAACACTTAAACAAAACTACAAAACAACAAACGAACGAACGTGACGCTATAAACAAATAGTGCTGACACAAACACTACACATAGACATAGACAATAACCCACGAAATACCCAATGAATATGGCTGCCTAAATATGGTTCCCAATCAGAGACAATGATCAACAGCTGCCTCTAATTGAGAACCAATCTAGGCAGCCATAGACATACAAACACCTAGACTAGACGCTGCCCCATAAACATACAAAACCCCTAGAGAATACAAAACACATACAGTGGGGAGAACAAGTATTTGATACACTGCCGATTTTGCAGGTTTTCCTACTTACAAAGCATGTAGAGGTCTGTAATTTTTATCACAGGTACACTTCAACTGTGAGAGACGGAATCTAAAACAAAAATCCTGAAAATCACATTGTATGATTTTTAAGTAATTAATTTGCATTTTATTGCATGACATAAGTATTTGATACATCAGAAAAGCAGAACTTAATATTTGGTACAGAAACCTTTGTTTGCAATTACAGAGATCATACGTTTCCTGTAGTTCTTGACCAGGTTTGCACACACTGCAGCAGGGATTTTGGCCCACTCCTCCATACAGACCTTCTCCAGATCCTTCAGGTTTCGGGGCTGTCGCTGGGCAATACGGACTTTCAGCTCCCTCCAAAGATTTTCTATTGGGTTCAGGTCTGGAGACTGGCTAGGCCACTCCAGGACCTTGAGATGCTTCTTACGGAGCCACTCCTTAGTTGCCCTGGCTGTGTGTTTCGGGTCGTTGTCATGCTGGAAGACCCAGCCACGACCTATCTTCAATGCTCTTACTGAGGGAAGGAGGTTGTTGGCCAAGATCTCGCGATGCATGGCCCCATCCATCCTCCCCTCAATACGGTGCAGTCATCCTGTCCCCTTTGCAGAAAAGCATCCCCAAAGAATGATGTTTCCACCTCCAAGCTTCACGGTTAGGATGGTGTTCTTGGGGTTGTACTAATCCTTCTTCTTCCTCCAAACACGGCGAGTGGAGTTTAGACCAAAAAGCTCTATTTTTGTCTCATCAGACCACATGACCTTCTCCAATTCCTCCTCTGGATCATCCAGATGGTCATTGGCAAACTTCAGACGGGCCTGGACATGCGCTGGCTTGAGCAGGGGGACCTTGCGTGCGCTGCAGGATTTTAATCCATGACGGCGTAGTGTGTTACTAATGGTTTTCTTTGAGACTGTGGTCCCAGCTCTCTTCAGGTCATTAACCAGGTCCTGCCGTGTAGTTCTGGGCTGATCCCTCACCTTCCTCATGATCATTGATGCCCCACGAGGTGAGATCTTGCATGGAGCCCCAGACCGAGGGTGATTGACCGTCATCTTGAACTTCTTCCATTTTCTAATAATTGCGCCAACAGTTGTTGCCTTCTCACCAAGCTGCTTACCTATTGTCCTGTAGCCCATCCCAGCCTTGTGCAGGTCTACAATTTTATCCCTGATGTCCTTACACAGCTCTCTGGTCTTGGCCATTGTGGAGAGGTTGGAGTCTGTTTGATTGAGTGGGTGGACAGGTGTCTTTTATACAGGTAACGAGTTCAAACAGGTGCAGTTAATACAGGTAATGAGTGGAGAACAGGAGGGCTTCTTAAAGAAAAACTAACAGGTCTGTGAGAGCCGGAATTCTTACTGGTTGGTAGGTGATCAAATACTTATGTCATGCAATAAAATGCAAATTAATTACTTAAAAATCATACAATGTGATTTTCTGGATTTTTGTTTTAAATTCCGTCTCTCACAGTTGAAGTGTACCTATGATAAAAATTACAGACCTCTACATGCTTTGTAAGTAGGAAAACCTGCAAAATCGGCAGTGTATCAAATACTTGTTCTCCCCACTGTACATCCCCCATGTCACACCCTGACCTAATTAAAATAATGAAGAAAACAAAGATAACTAAGGCCAGGGCGTGACAATGATGATGTGGCCGGTGACACTTTGCTTCTAAAAGTCCAATAGCTTGAAAACTAGACTGCTGACAATGCACAATTTTTTAGGACTGTAACAACAGTGAACGAATGAAAAGAATTCCAAAATATTGTTTTTGAGTGGATTTTCCCTTTAAATCACAGACAGTATAGGGGGTGTAGTGAACAATTATGAGCACTAGCCTTCTGAGTGTTGGTTTCTAAAAACAAATCCACTGGGCCACTAATACGAGTAGGAGGAATCTCATTACAGTCGAGGATGCTTGAACAAACAGCACAGACCACAAAGGTTACCTCAGTAATTACAGTGGTTATGGAGGACAGCATGCTAAATAAAGTGTTCAGTTCTGTATCAAGATACGTCAGATTAATATAGGTTAATTACAACTGTAGAACCAGAGAAATGGAAAGACAGTTGAGAAAGGTTCATCAAATAATGTCGACAGAGACATAATAAAAGGTCATACAGACGGAGAACCTTCCAGATTGGAGGTTTTAATTAATATATACAGTGTATATATATATATATATCTCAACTGAGTGGAATGATATATACACATTGTTACAGTCCGTTGACTGAAAGGCAGACAAAAATGAAGCCATTGAGTCACATTCGACATGTTTTGAATGTCCATTTAGTGGCCTTTGAATATGTATGCACGCATGACTGACTGTAAGTCGCTTTGGCCACTAAATGGACACTCAACATGTTGAATGCAACTCAATGGCTTTATTTTTGCCTGCCTTTCAGTCAACGGAACGGCAGGCACAGCAGTGAGAACGCTTCATGCAAACTGTATCAAACCTTGAAATCAGCATCGCTTCATTCATATGGGATCATCTTTTTGAAAGATTTTACATTCTGGGGCTTTGCAGGCTAAAAACATCATGGTCTGAAACGTGCAACAGGAATTGCACAGAGATCTGTCTCTATGGGAAATCAACAGTATTAATCTGTGACTGGGTCTATGACTGGGTCTATAGACTTCAATTCAAGGGCAGGGAAAGCTTCCCCCTCGTGGGCAATTACTAGTTTTTGGTTCCATAGCATTGCTCTGACTCCACTGAAGGCATAGCCTCATACCATGATAGGCACGGGATTATTTTGCATTACAATTAATGGCATCACCTAACAGTTGAGAGTTGTGATAGGCAACTGTATGTGTGTTGCGTGTAGAAGCTCTATCGTTGTAGCCATAAATGGCCATAAACAATGGACAGACATTGTGCCTTGACATTTACTGTCAAATTCTCTGACAAAATGGCTTTTCATTCATAGAAAAGCTAAATTCCCTTCTTAACACAATACAAAAGATAAAGCTTTTGGCTCCGTGGGGTGGAACGCTTGAATAGTGGAATCATGGTACGTGAGCTTTAGAAAGCCTGTTAAATAACCAGAAGGAATAGAATGGATAGATGACTGCAGATACCTTTTCAACCCGGCAGCCAGAAGAGGACTGGCCTCCCCTCAGAGCTTGGTTCCTCTGTAGGTTTCTTCCTGGTTCCTGTCTTTCTAGGGAGTTCTTCCCACTGTGCTTCTGCCTCTACATTGCTTTCTCTTTTGGGGTTTTAGGCTGAGTATCTGTAAAGCACTTTGTGACAACTGCTGATGTAAATTGTGCTTGATCGATTGATTGGACCTGTCAGTCACCCCCACTGATATGTCCCCTGAGTTCTGTTATGGGTTATCAGAAGGACCTACCTTTATTAATCCTCCTCATGTCCTCCCCTCCTGCAGATAACTCTTCTCACTCACTATCAGACAGACATAGTTGACCCAGGCAGGTTTAATAAATGCTGAATGGAGACCAATTCCCTGGTGGAGCTCAGTTGCCATTGGCCAGCAGGAGGACTCTTCATTAACACACATCACATATAACCAGCAATTTAAACACCACGCGCCACGGTTACTGAACCTGCTTGGGCACAAATTATATGTTGAGGACTGTCAAGCATTTTTGACAGCAAAAGGGAACTTGTCCAAGAGAGTCACATGGTCAGCTGCTTCTTTGATTCGAGGATCCGAATATTCTCTGAGTATGTCTTGAGTTGTTCTTGTTGGCAGCGTCTGCATTACCAAGTCTCAACCAGGTGGGATTGAAAAGCACTTGTCAAGCCTTCTCAATATGACTGGAACAGAGTAAAGGTGAAGGCACACATTCTGCAACAATTTATTTAGCTAATAAATAGATCTTTAAAAAAAGAGAGACGACTAAATGCATTGTCATACTTTCTCTTGGGCGACTCAATAGTAGAAGAAGAAAAGAACGAGACGACCTGAGTTAATGTACCGTAGCCCTGGTTTTAACGAGCCACTGCCTGTTCACACCGCTACCATCCAGAAGGTGAGGTCAGTACAGGTTCATCATAGCTGGGAACGAGAGACTGAAAAACAGCTTTTCAAGGCCATCAGACTGCTAAACAACAATCACTAACTCAGAGGAAACTTGACCCTCTGTCTACGTTGAGACCCAAATCACTGGCCACTTTAAAAAAGGGATCACTAGTCACTTTAAACAATGCCACTTTAAATAATGCCACTTTAATAATGTTTACATATCTTACATTACTCATATCATATGTATATACTGTATTTTATACCATCTATTGCACCTTGCCTATGCCGCTCGGCCATCACTTATCCATATTTTTATATGTACATATTCTCTTTCACCCCTTTAGATTTGTGTGTATTAGGTAGTTGTTGTGAAATTGTTAGATTACTTGTTAGATATTACTGCACTGTCGGAACAAGAAGCACAAACATTTTGCTACACTAGCATTAACATCTGCTAACCATGTGTATGTGACCAATAAAATTGGATTTGATTTGAAACCTGGAGCAGTCTGAATTAGATAGAGTATTTTATAATGATGTTTAAATCTGTTTCTCTGTGGGAACACAACATACTACAAGACACAGACATTTTTTATTTAAGTATTACTCTATTAGGAAACTATAGGGGAGAAATGACATGAATGCTGAAAATGTCTCTAATATAATTCAAAACTTCCATTATTCATAGCTCGCAAAGTTGAATGAATGGCTAATGACCAGTGAAAGAGGAATTCATTATTTATTTTTATATTTTTATCTACAGACAGAATAGATGATTTGCATGTCAAACTGAAAGTTCTAAGGTCAATTTCATTTTCAATAGCTGGGGGCATTTTGTAATATATTCTATGAAGGAGTGACTATTGTTGTGTGGGAGAGTATGATGACCGTCCTCATACATATTGTATTCTATACCAGTTAGTACTTCAATTGAGAACTCCTAAATAGGTGCGAATTGACACGAAGGATATAGTGCTTTCTCGGGAACGGGCCCAAATCCCCTTCATTTCCATGAAGAAAAGACAGAGAAAAAGGGTGCAGAGGTCGGGCTACCTTCTGAAAATTCGTAGACTAGTGTGTAAACCCCCACTGCAATCCGTTCTATTGGCCAACGTGCAATCATTGGAAAATAAAATGGATGACCTACGATCAAGATTATACTACCAACGGGACATTAAAAACTGTAATATTTTTATGTTTCACCGAGTCGTGGCTGAACGACGACAACGATAATATTTGTATTTGTATTTGTAAAATTAAGGCAGTTCATACAATCTTAAAAACATTACAATACATTCACAGATTTCACAACACACTGTGTGCTCTCAGGCCCATACCCCCCACCCTACCACATATCTACAGTACTAAATCCATGTGTATGTTCAGTGCGTATGTTATCGTGTGTTTGTGCATGTGTTCTACCGCCATGCCATAAGACTGCTGAACAATTAATTAAATGGCCACCGGACTATTTACATTGACACCCCCCTTCCATTTGTTTTTTGCACTGCTGCTACTCGCTTTTTATTATTTACGAATAGTCATTTCACACCTACCTACATATACAAATTACCTCAACTAACCTGTACCCCTGCACATTGACTCGGTACTGGTACCCCCTGTATATAGCCTCTTTATTGTATTACTTTGTATTATTTTTTACACTTGTTTATTTGGTAAATATTTTCTTAACTCTTTCTTGAACTGCATTGTTGGTTAAGGGCTTGTAAGGAAGCATTTCACTGTAAGGTCTACTACACCTGTTGTATTCAGCGCATGTGACAAATAAAGTTTGATTTGATTCGGGGTGGCAGGTAGCCTAGCAGTTAAGAGTGTTGGGCTTGTAACTGAAAGGTTGCTGGTTTGAATCCCTGAGGTGAAAAACCTGATGTGCCTTTGAGCATAGCACTTAACCCTAATTGCTCCTGTAAGTAGCTCTGGATAAGAGAGTCTATTGAAATTTACATTTTGAAATATATTCACAGACAACGACGCTCTCACATTACTGTCAGTGTGTGTGTCATAAATCACAGTAATAAGATATAAAACAACAAATATAAGGTTTCCAACCCACATTTAAACGCTATCAGGTTAATCTACTGTTCCAAAGTATACTAAAATATAGTCCATAACAGGGCATTAAGCCTCTAACAATACATTATCCAGGGCTGGATTGCACTTTGAAGCCCCATAGTGAGAAAGCATTATGTTCTGGAATGCCTGTTGCTGAGGGAGGGGCTTGTTGTTGCTGCGTGTAGGTGGTTGGAGTGTACTAGACACTTCACCCTGGAGATTGAGGGAAGCTCAGAAACAGCAAGCCTACTGATAAGACCAAGTTAAAAAAGGGCTAAAAGGCAGTGTATGACTCTGTTGAAATAGCGTTGTACGGTCAGAGCATCTGAAATGGAAATTGAATGCAAAGGGCTAAGTAAAGAGGAAATTGAATAATCCCACTGGACACAAACATCAGTTTAAGTCTATTTTTTATTTATATTTGGTTGAGTTGTTAACTGACGCGAAATCAACAAAATATTTCACAATGACATTGGATTTAGGTTAAAAGTTTGTGGAAAAAATCCTTGATGTTGATGACTTTTTGCAAATCCAATCAGTGTTCCATTTACTTTTTTGGTTGAAATTACGTGGAAACCACTTGATTCATGTCCAGTGGGATGGCTGTTTTGTTCGAGATGTTTAAATCTCCAGTCTGCATGTGAGTTTGAGTTTTTAGGGCACGATATCACGGTACTTGGTGTAAAACTACGCTGTGTCGTTTTTGTCTAACGTCTGAAATATTTCTAAAACTGCTACAGTTTGCTGTGATATTGGCATTTAAACCCATGACTATTGACACAGGAATCAACTAATCCAAGCTGACTGCATTGACTCCAGGTCCCATCATCTTCTCCTCCTCTGCTGTGACGGTTTGATGACAGGACGTGTGAGTGACAGAAGGAGGCCCAGTGACGAAGGCATGAGAACATCCCTGGGCTGTGAGCAGAGGAGGCAGTGGCGGGAGTGTTTTGATTCCTTAATCTGCAGCTCGCTATAATCCAAAACTTGAGATGTTAATCCTTCAACCGTGCCTTTTTCAATTGGTGCATGATGCAACTACCAGCTCCTCAAGGGATATGTGACAGTTTGAGGATATATTGTGTGTACTGTGTGTACTCCCTCAGCATACTGATGTGAATCATATCTATGCATATTCACTTTACCCCTACCTACAGTACATGTACAAATTACCTAAACTAACCTGTACCCCCACACATTAACTCGGTACCGGTACCTCTTGTATATAGCCTTGTTATTGTTATTTTATTGTGCTACTTTTTATTATTTTTTACTTTAGTTTGGTTAAGGGCTTGTAAGTAAGCATTTCACGGTAAGGTCTACACCTGTTGTATTCGGCGCATGTGACAAATAAAGTTTGATTTGACATGGTGAATAAGTACAATAACACATTTAATTTATCCCCTGTATATATCCACAAAGCTCCTGAGTCTAAGGCACTGTATCTCAGTGCAAGAGGTGTCACTAAAGTCCCTGGTTCAAATCCAGGCTGTATTGCATCCAGCTGTGATTTGGAGTCCCATAGGGTGGAGCACAATTGGTCCAGGGTAGGCCGTCATTGTAAATAAGATTTTTTTCTTAACTGACTTGCCTAGTAAAATAAAGAATAAATATAATAAAAAGCGTATCGGAGTAGGAGTGCTGATCTAGGATCAGGTCCCCAACCTTTCCATATAATCATATTCTTTATGATCTAAAAGGCAAAACTGATCTTAGATCAGAACTCCTACTCAGAGGCTTTGTGGATAAAACTCACCTGTATGTGCGACCCTGCTCCCCAGACGTCCAGGACAACAACAGAACCAGCCTGACAGACATCGGTATTCAATTAAGCAAAAAGAATCAACAAAGTCGTTAATTTAATTTTGTGTTACGTTCCTATCACAATTTTGGCACAGATTTAATAAAATCACAGAATTCAAGGCAAAGACTGCAATTAAGACTTAAATTACATTTGGGTTAAATATCACATCTTGTACATCTTTTACATACTCATGTAAAAATGATATGTTGCACAACTGCTCACGTAAGCTGTAGTGTAGGGCTCTGTACTGTAAGCTGTAGTGTAGGGCTCTGTACTGTAAGCTGTAGTGTAGGGCTCTGTACTGTAAGCTGTAGTGTAGGGCTCTGTACTGTACGCTGTAGTGTAGGGCTCTGTACTGTACGCTGTAGTGTAGGGCTCTGTACTGTAAGTTGTAGTTTAGGGCTCTGTACTGTAAGCTGTAGTGTAGGGCTCTGTACTGTAAGCTGTAGTGTAGGGCTCTGTACTGTAAGCTGTAGTGTAGGGCTCTGTACTGTAAGATGTAGTGTAGGGCTCTATACTGTAAGATGTAGTGTAGGGCTCTGTACTGTAAGCTGTAGTGTAGGGCTCTGTACTGTAAGCTGTAGTGTAGGGCTCTGTACTGTAAGATGTAGTGTAGGGCTCTGTACTGTAAGATGTAGTGTAGGGCTCTGTACTGTAAGATGTAGTGTAGGTAAATTGGGTGGGTAGTTTACAGATGGACTATGTACAGCTGCAGCGATCGGTTAGCTGCTCGGATAGCAGATTTTTAAAGTTGTTGAGGGAGATAAAAGTCTCCAACTTCAGAGATTTTTGCAATTCGTTCCAGTCGCAGGCAGCAGAGAACTGGAAGGAAAGGCGTCCAAATGAGGTTTTAGCTTAGGGATGATCAGTGAGATACACCTGCTGGAGCGCGTGCTGCGGGTGGGTGTAGCCATCGTGACCAGTGAACTGAGATAAGGCGGCACTTTACCTAGCATAGCCTTGTAGATGACCTGGAGCCAGTGGGTCTGACGACGAACATGTAGCGAGGGCCAGCCGACTAGGGCATACAGGTCGCAGTGGTGGGTCGTATAAGGTGCTTTAGTAACAAAACGAATGGCACTGTGATAAACTGCATCCTGTAAGCTGTAGTGTAGGGCTCTGTACTGTAAGATGTAGTGTAGGGCTCTGTACTGTAAGCTGTAGTGTAGGGCTCTGTACTGTAAGATGTAGTGTAGGGCTCTGTACTGTAAGCTGTAGTGTAGGGCTCTGTACTGTAAGATGTACTGTAGGGCTCTGTACTGTAAGATGTAGTGTAGGGCTCTGTACTGTAAGATGTAGTGTAGGGCTCTGTACTGTAAGATGTAGTGTAGGGCTCTGTACTGTAAGCTGTAGTGTAGGGCTCTGTACTGTAAGATGTAGTGTAGGGCTCTGTACTGTAAGCTGTAGTGTAGGGCTCTGTACTGTAAGCTGTAGTGTAGGGCTCTGTACTGTAAGATGTAGTGTAGGGCTCTGTACTGTAAGATGTAGTGTAGGGCTCTGTACTGTAAGATGTAGTGTAGGGCTCTGTACTGTAAGATGTAGTGTAGGGCTCTGTACTGTAAGATGTAGTGTAGGGCTCTGTACTGTACGCTGTAGTGTAGGGCTCTGTACTGTAAGATGTAGTGTAGGGCTCTGTACTGTACGCTGTAGTGTAGGGCTCTGTACTGTAAGATGTAGTGTAGGGCTCTGTACTGTAAGATGTAGTGTAGGGCTCTGTACTGTAAGATGTAGTGTAGGGCTCTGTACTGTAAGATGTAGTGTAGGGCTCTGTACTGTAAGCTGTAGTGTAGGGCTCTGTACTGTAAGCTGTAGTGTAGGGCTCTGTACTGTAAGATGTAGTGTAGGGCTCTGTACTGTAAGCTGTAGTGT
The DNA here is from genome assembly GCF_045679555.1 of Salvelinus alpinus. Taxonomy (NCBI): domain Eukaryota; kingdom Metazoa; phylum Chordata; class Actinopteri; order Salmoniformes; family Salmonidae; genus Salvelinus; species Salvelinus alpinus. The sequence continues at coordinate 35,300,396 of NC_092109.1, read as the reverse complement.
AGGGCTCTGTACTGTAAGATGTAGTGTAGGGCTCTGTACTCTAAGATGTAGTGTAGGGCTCTGTACTGTAAGCTGTAGTGTAGGGCTCTGTACTGTAAGATGTAGTGTAGGGCTCTGTACTGTAAGATGTAGTGTAGGGCTCTGTACTGTAAGATGTAGTGTAGGGCTCTGTACTGTAAGCTGTAGTGTAGAGCTCTGTACTGTAAGATGTAGTGTAGGGCTATGTACTGTAAGATGTAGTGTAGGGCTCTGTACTATAAGATGTAGTGTAGGGCTCTGTACTGTAAGCTGTAGTGTAGAGCTCTGTACTGTAAGCTGTAGTGTAGGGCTCTGTACTGTAAGCTGTAGTGTAGGGCTCTGTACTGTAAGCTGTAGTGTAGGGCTCTGTACTGTAAGCTGTAGTGTAGGGCTCTGTACTGTAAGCTGTAGTGTAGGGCTATGTACTATAAGATGTAGTGTAGGGCTCTGTACTGTAAGCTGTAGTGTAGGGCTCTGTACTGTAAGCTGTAGTGTAGGGCTCTGTACTGTAAGCTGTAGTGTAGGGCTCTGTACTGTAAGATGTAGTGTAGGGCTCTGTACTGTAAGATGTAGTGTAGGGCTCTGTACTGTAAGATGTAGTGTAGGGCTCTGTACTGTAAGCTGTAGTGTAGAGCTCTGTACTGTAAGATGTAGTGTAGGGCTATGTACTGTAAGATGTAGTGTAGGGCTCTGTACTATAAGATGTAGTGTAGGGCTCTGTACTGTAAGCTGTAGTGTAGAGCTCTGTACTGTAAGCTGTAGTGTAGGGCTCTGTACTGTAAGCTGTAGTGTAGGGCTCTGTACTGTAAGCTGTAGTGTAGGGCTCTGTACTGTAAGGTGTAGTGTAGGGCTCTGTACTGTAAGCTGTAGTGTAGGGCTATGTACTATAAGATGTAGTGTAGGGCTCTGTACTGTAAGCTGTAGTGTAGGGCTCTGTACTGTAAGCTGTAGTGTAGGGCTCTGTACTGTAAGCTGTAGTGTAGGGCTCTGTACTGTAAGCTGTAGTGTAGGGCTCTGTACTGTAAGCTGTACTGTAGGGCTCTGTACTGTAAGATGTAGTGTAGGGCTCTGTACTGTAAGCTGTAGTGTAGGGCTCTGTACTGTAAGCTGTAGTGTAGGGCTCTGTACTGTAAGCTGTAGTGTAGGGCTCTGTACTGTAAGCTGTACTGTAGGGCTCTGTACTGTAAGCTGTAGTGTAGGGCTCTGTACTGTAAGCTGTACTGTAGGGCTCTGTACTGTAAGCTGTAGTGTAGAGCTCTGTACTGTAAGCTGTACTGTAGGGCTCTGTACTGTAAGCTGTAGTGTAGGGCTCTGTACTGTAAGCTGTACTGTAGGGCTCTGTACTGTAAGCTGTAGTGTAGGGCTCTGTACTGTAAGCTGTACTGTAGGGCTCTGTACTGTAAGCTGTAGTGTAGAGCTCTGTACTGTAAGCTGTAGTGTAGGGCTCTGTACTGTAAGCTGTACTGTAGGGCTCTGTACTGTAAGGCTATGTAGGCCTCTGTCACAAGAAAAGTAGTCTACACTTAAATAGGTCTTCCTCAAGAACTTCTTATGCAATAAAAACATGCCATCTCATGGCTGCTCTTCATCTATCGTCCTTGGCTATTATGGATGATTTTAAACTCCCTATCTGCCGACTGTTAGATGTGGTATATTCTGAATCTCTTGTCCGTCTCAGCTCGGTTGGAGAAACTGGTCCGGGGAAAAGCCCTGCTCTAATGTGTCTTTTAAATAGGAAAGACAGATTCATGTCTTTCTGTGTTACACACAGTTGACTTGATACAATTGCTTCCCATCTCATCTCAAATATGAAACTCCTATATGTACAATAATTGTGATTTTGAACAAAATGATCAAATGATCTCATTTTAACTCTCTGGAATATGCATGTGGTTAAAAGTACCAATTGTTCAAAGAGTAGCGAGGAGACGTTAAGCCTAAAATGTATTGAAACTGGGGAAATCACTTGCCATTATGCCACCAAATGGATGTTTAATCAACCATTCAGAGCCCCGTTGCTTTATACTTAGCGAGTGGAGGCGTCCATTCCCTCCTATATAGCTTCAATTACGCAGCCATTCATATGCAGAACTTGTATTATTTTTTTAAGGCCTTTTAATTGGCTGAGTGTTTTTTGTCGTTCTATTCAATCAGACTTCCTGCATTTTCAGCAGAGAGACAGACATTTACTGCCTCTCCTGACTGACAGCAAAGAGGAAGAAGTGTTTGTTTTGACAGAAAGTCAATTGCAATCCTGATTGTGGGAAATTATAATATCATACATATGTCCTGTAGGCAATAGGCCCAAACATTTGTCTGGAAATAGAGTTACTGTGAGTAAATAATAAACTCTTAAGGATTCCTTGGCTTTGAAGTACAGTGCATGACATAACTCAACTACAGTAAACATTGTTTTGTAGCTGCTGGCATCATGCATGATTTCTGCAATCCATAAAGGAACTGACTGTGAGTGGAGTCATGTTTTCATGCAACCATAAGCTCCTACAGTTTTTGCTCCAGTCTCGTTGTTCCATAACATTAGATCATCACTGCTCATTTCTTGCAGTCCACGATGCTGCTTTCACAAGATATCTGCTCTGTCTCCCTGTTGTTCCAGTGTCATATGTTCTACAGACGTGTGCTCCTGACCCTGTCTACCCCCTGGGACATTACCACTGTGGGGGCTTCGTCCACCCCCTGGGACATTACCACTGTGGGGGTTTCGTGTGCCCCCTGGGACATTACCAATGTGGGGGCTTCGTCTGCCCCCTGGGACATTACCACTGTGGGGGCTTCGTCTGCCCCCTGGGACATTACCACTGTGGGGGCTTCGTCTATGTAACACAGAACAAGGTTGTCCAAAGCCTTCTGAGGACCATCACGGTCCATGGAGCACTGTATCAGACCAGGCTCGCTGGCTCCTTTAGCGCAGCACAGGGTCACCTTGGTGATTAGGGTATCCAGGGGTTGAAGGGAATGCATCCAGAGAGGCAGGAAGTCCCAGCTCTGCAGCCTCACTGGCAGACAGCCTGGCCTGTGTACCTGCAGGATGTTCACCACAGACACCAAGAGGAGGGCCGCAGCGAAGGGCACGCCCACCCCAGCCATCATCTGCCAGCCTGCCATGGAGAGGGCGAAGACGAGCGAGGGCAGGATCAGGAAGCACAGAAGTAGGTAGAGTACAGCAAACCAGCGATACTTGGCCGTGCGCTGCCCCAAAGTCCTGGCCATACGGATGGGCAGGCGGGTGCTGGGCACAGGGTACCACAGCAGAATGCCCAGTATGTTGAAGAAGAAATGACACAAGGCGACCTGTAGAACAGACCAGGGTAATGTAATGACAGAGATATGATGGAACAGAAGACCCTGTAAACAGACCAGGGTAATGTAATGACAGAGATATGATGGAACAGAAGACCCTGTAAACAGACCAGGGTAATGTAATGACAGAGATATGATGGAACAGAAGACCCTGTAAACAGACCAGGGTAATGTAATGAGAGATATGATAGGACAGAAGACCCTGTAGAACAGACCAGGGTAATGTAATGACAGAGATATGATACGACAGAAGACCCTGTAGAACAGACCAGGGTAATGTAATGACAGAGATATGATGGAACAGAAGACCCTGTAAACAGACCAGGGTAATGTAATGACAGAGATATGATAGGACAGAAGACCCTGTAGAACAGACCAGGGTAATATAATGACAGAGATATGATGGAACAGAAGACCCTGTAAACAGACCAGGGTAATGTAATGAGAAAAATATGATAGGACAGAAGATCCTGTAAACAGACAAGCCCCCCCCCCCCCCCCCCCCCCGTGCTTCTACATCTGCATTGCTCGCTGTTTGGGGTTTTAGGCTGGGTTTCTGTACAGCATGTTGTGACATAGGCTGATGTAAAAAGGGCTTTATAAATGCATTTGATTGATTGATTGATTGGAAAGGATAACAAAAACAGTCATGTAAAGTTCCAGTGTAAAAGGATGAGATTTCTGTACCTGGAAAGCTGCCGCCAGCTTGTCCCCTGGGCTTGCCAATGCTGCCAGGATAGCTGTGGTGGTTGTGCCAATGTTTGACCCCAGGGTCAAAGGGTAGGCACGTTCAATGCTGATAACACCAATACCTGAGAGCACAAAATACAATAGCATCACAGAGCCATGTGATGGGGCTGCAACTCCATAGACTGAAGCTTTATTTAGTAGAGGAATCACATGGTTGGTGAGGAGATAGCATTATCTAGTTCCAGTTAAGGAACTGCTGGCTGGAGCAACAACACGTCTGATAAGTTGATCACCAACACTGGGGCCCCTCAGGGGTGTGTACTTAGTCCCCTCCTGTACTCCCTGTTCACCCACGACTGCGTGGCCAAACACAACTCCAACACCATCATTACATTTTCTGATGACACAACAGTGGTAGGCCTGATCACCGACAACGATGAGACAGCCTACAGGGAGGAGGTCAGAGAACTGGCAGTGTGGTGCCAGGACAACAACCTCTCCCTCAATGTGAGCAAGACAAAGGAGCTGATCGTGGACTACAGGAAAAGGTGGGCCGAACAGGCCCCCATTAACATCAACCGGGCTGTAGTGGAGCGGGTCGAGACTTTCCTTGGTGTCCACATCATCAATGATCTATCATGGTCCTAACATACCAAGACAGTCGTGAAGAGGGCACGACAACACCTTTTCCCCTCAGGAGACTGAAAAGATTTGGCATGGGTCCCCAGATCCTCAAAAGGTTCTACAGCTGCACCATCGAGAGCATCCTGACCAGTTGCATCACTGCCTGGTATGGCAAATGCTCGGCATCTGACCAAGGGTAGTGCAAATGGCGCAGTACATCACTGGGGCTAACCTTCCTGCCATCCAGGACCTATATAATAGGCGGTGTCAGAGGAAAGCCCATAAAATTGTCAGAGACTCCAGTCACCCAAGTTATAGACTGTTTTCTCTGCTACCGCACGGCAAGCGGTACCGGAGCGCCAAGTCTAGGACCAAGAGGCTCCTCAATAGCTTCTACCCCCAAGCCATAAGACTGCTGAACAATTAACTAAATCGCCAGAGGACAATCCCCCCCCCCCCCCCCCCCCTTGTACACTGCTGCTACTTCTACTCACTGTTTATTATCCATGCATAGTCACTTCACCCCCACCTACATGTACAAATTACCTCAACTAACCTGTACCCCGAACACTGACTCGGTACCGGTGCCCCCTGTATATAACCTTATTATTGTTATTCTTATTGTGTTACTTTTTTATTATTACTTTTTATTTTAGTCAACTTGGTAAATATTTTCTTAACTCTTCTTGAACTGCACTGTTGGTTAAGGGCTTGTAAGTAAGCATTTCACGAAAAGTCTGCTCGGCATCTGACCGTAAGGCGCTACAGTGGGTAGTGCTTACGGCCCAGTACATCACCGGGGCCAAGCTTCCTGCAATCCAGGACCTATATACTAGGCGGTGTCAGAGGAAAGCCCATAAAATTGTCAAAGACTTCGGTCACCCAAGTCATAGACAGTTTTCTCTGCTACCGCACGGCTAGCGGTACCGGAGCACCAAGTCTAGGGCCAAAAGGCTCGTTTACAGCTTCTACCCCCCAAGCCATAAGACTGCTGAACAACTAATCAAATGGCCACCGGACTTTGACCCCCCATTGACCCCCCCCTCTCCATTTGTTTTGTACACTGCTGCTGCTCGCTGTTTATTATCTATGCATAGTCACTTCACCCCTACCTACATGTACAAATGACCTCAAACCTGTACCCCCGCACACTGACTCGGTACCGGCACCCCTTGTATATAGCATTGCTATTGTTATAATATTGTGTTACTTTTTATAATTTTTTACTTTAGTTTAATTAGTAAATATTTACTTAACTCTTCTTGAACTGCACTGTTGGTTAAGGGCTTGTAAGTAAGCATTTCACAGTAAGGTCTACACGTTGTATTCAGTGCATGTGACAAAAAAAAGTTTGATTTCATTTAATTTGAATAGCAGTAGCTATTCTGTGTGAGAAAGACTTTGTCTCCATGCCTGCACAGCAGATCCTAAACTCCAGGGGATTAACCAGCCCAGAAATAGGGATTCCATGGAGCCACAGCTCACTACCATGCTCCGTGGGAGAGTCCAGCCACTATGCAGTTAATTATTGCTGATCTCAGAACACTGAGGTAGATCTATCCCCCAGAGAGTGCCGGGGATTAGACAGCATGAAATGGATTCTCCACTCTCTAGCAAATAATACACCTGGCTCCATCAGACACACATAATTAATTCCCAAACAAAACCAACCTTAATTCATATTAGTATAACCTCTTGTTTCTCCTGTAAGTGTTTCATCAACAAATAGAGCAAAAACAAGCCCTGCTTTTTTCAATTGGGTTAATGCCCCCCCACATAAAAAAGTGAAATTCATGAGAAAAGTAATACCTCACCAAGGCTTATTAAAGAGAAACTAGTGCCACCTCCTCATTAACTCATATGTGTCACTATCACCACCAGAGGAATGAGTCATTTGATCTCCTGCTCAGGTCAGCTGGCTACAGAATACCTTTAGCTTAGAAGATTACAGGGCCCGTATTCTTAAGCGTCTCAGAGTAGGAGTGCGGATCTAGGATCAGTTTTGTATATTAGATTATAATGAATAAGATTACATAGACAGGGGGGCTGATTCTAGAGGCTAGATTCAATCAGATTCGCTCTAGCCGATTCCCGCATAGCTGTTGTTTTGACATGTCGGAGGTGGAACCGGTTGAGCTGTCAAATCCAGAAGCGGCTCCCGGCGTTATCCCTAAAGCGAACATTGCCATTGGCTGCACGGAGTCGCGTTAAGAGAAATACCATGCAGGCTTGTTTAAGTTCTAACCCTGATAAAGAAGTAGTTGTTTATTACAGTTTTACGAGCGGGTCGTGCTTGGGAGCTAAAAAATTCAGACCCCTTGACTTTATCCACATTTTGTTACGTTACAGCCTTATTCTTAACTTGATTAAAACATTTTTTTCTCATCAATCTACACACAATACCCGACAATGATAAAGCAAAAACAGATCCCATTACATAAGTACTCAGAATCCTTTACTCTGTACTTTCTTGAAGCACTTTTTGGCAGCGATTACAGCCTCGAGTCTTCTTGGGTAAGACACTACACGCTTGGCACACCTGTATTTGGGGAGTTTCTCCCATTCTTCTCTGTCGATCCTCTCAAGTCCTGTCAGGTTGGATTGAGAGCGTTGCTGCATAGCTATTTTCAGGTCTCTCCAGAGATGTTCGATCAAGTTCATGTCCGGGCTCTGGCTGGGCCACTCAAGGACATTCAGAGACCACTCCTTCAGCGACCACTCAACACAGAGGCCACTCCTGCGTTGTCTTGGCTGTGTGGTTAGGGTCGTTGTCCTGTTGGAGGGTGAACCTTCGCCCCAGTCTGCGGTCCTGAACGCTCTGGAGCAGGTTTTCATCAAGGATCTCTCTGTACTTTGCTCCGTTCATCTTTCCGTTGATCCTGACTAGTCTCCGAGTCCCTGCCACTGGAAAACATCCCCACAGCATGATGCTACCACCACAATGCTTCACCGAAAGGATGGTGCCAGGTTTACTCCAGATGTGACGCTTGCCATTCGGGCCAAAGAGTTCAATCTTGGTTTCATCAGACCAGAGAATCTTGTTTCTCATGGTCTGAGAGACTTTAGGTGCCTTTTGGCAAATTCCAAGCGGGCTGTCATGTGCCTTTTACTGAGGAGTGGCTTCCGTCTAGCCACTCTACCATAAAGGCCTGATTGGTGGAGTGCTGCAGAGATGGTTGTCCCAACTCCACAGAAGAACTCTGGAGCTCTGTCAGAGTGACCATTGGGCCCTACTCCCAAGGCCCTACTCCCCCGATTGCTCAGTTTGGCCCGGTGGTTCCAAACTTCTTCAATTTAAGAATGATGGAGGCCACTGTGTTCTTGGGGACCTTCATTACTGCAGAATTTTTGTGGCACCCTTCCCCAGATCTTTGCCTCAACACAATCCTGTCTCAGAGCTGTACGGACAATTCCTTCAATCTCATTGTCACGACCTGATCGGTTTCTCCTGTCCTTGTAATTGTCTCCACCGCCCTCCAGGTGTCGCCCATCTTCCCTATTATCCCCTGGGTACTTACAGTTGAAGTTGGAAGTTTACATACACCTTTGCCAAATACATTTAAACTCAGTTTTTCACAATTCCTGACATTTAATCCTAGTAAAACTTCCCTTTCTTAGGTCAGCTAGGAATACCACTATATTTTAAGAATGTGAAATGTCAGAATAATAGTAGAGAGAATTATTTATTTCAGCTTTTATTTCTTTCATCACATTCCCAGTGGGTCATAAGTTTACATACACTCAATTAGTATTTGGTAGCATTGCCTTTAAATTGTTTAACTTGGGTCAAATGTTTCAGGTAGCCTTCCACAAGCTTCCCATAATAATTTGGGTGAATTTTGGCCCATTCCTCCTGACAGAGCTGGTGTAACTAAGTCAGGTCTGTCGGCTTCCTTGCTCGCACATGCTTTTTCAGTTCTGCCAACAAATGTTCTATAGGATTGAGGTCAGGGCTTTGTGATGGCCACTCCAATACCTTGACTTTGTTATCCTAAAGCCATTTTGCCACAACTTTGGAAGTATGCTTGGGGTCATTGTCCATTTGGAAGACCCATTTGCGACCAAGCTTTAACTTCCTGACTGATGTCTAGAGATGTTGCTTCAATATATCCACATAATTTTCCTGCCTCATGATGCCATCTATTTTGTGAAGTGCAGCAGTCCCTCCTGCAGCAAAGCACCCCCACAACATGATGCTGCCACCCCCGTGCTTCATGGTTGGGATGTTGTTCTTCGGCTTGCAAGCCTCCCCCTATTTCCTCCAAACAGAGCGATGGTCATTACGGCCAAACAGTTCTATTTTTGTTTCATCAGACCAGAGGACATTTCTCCAAAAAGTACGATCTTTGTCCCCATGTGCAGTTGCAAACCATAGTCTGGCTTTTTTATGGCGGTTTTGGAGCAGTGGCTTCTTCCTTGCTGAGCAGCCTTTCAGGTTATGTCGATATAGGACTCGTTTAACTGTGGATATAGATCCTTTTGTACCTGTTTCCTCCAGCATCTTCACAAGGTCCTTTGCTGTTGTTCTGGGATTGATTTGCACTTTCCGCACCAAAGTACGTTCATCTCTAGGAGACATACTGTCTCCTTCCTGAGCGGTATGGCGGCTGCGTGGTCCCATGGTGTTTATACGTGCATACTATTGTTTGTACAGATGAACGTGGTACCTTCAGGCGTTTGGAAATTGCTCCCAAGGATGAACCAGACTTGTGGATCTCTACAAAAAATTTTCTGATGTCTTGGCTAATTTGTCCTGATTTCTTTAGATTTTCCCATGATGTCAAGCAAAGAGGCACTGAGTTTGAAGGTAGGCCTTGAAATACATCCACAGGTACACCTCCTATTGACTCAAATTATGTCAATTTGCCTATCAGAAGCTTCTAAAGCCATGACATAATTTTCTGGAATTTTCTGAGCTGTTTAAAGGCACAGTCAACTTAGTGTATGTAAACTTCTGACCCACTGGAATTGTGATACAGTGAATGATAAGTGAAATTTTCTGTCTGTAAACAATTGTTGGAAAAATTACTTGTGTCATGCACAAAGTAAATGTCCTAACCGACTTGCCAAAACTATAATTTGTTAACAAGAAATTTGTGGAGTGGTTGAAAAACTAGTTTTAATATCTCCAACCTAAGTGTATGTAAACTTCCTACTTCAACTGTATACCTGTGTTCTCTGTTTGTTTGTTGCCAGTTCGTCTTGTTTGTCAAGTCAACCTGCGTTTTTTCTCAGCTCCTGCTTTTCCCCTGTCTCTCTGTTTCTTGCCCTCCTGGTTTTGACCCTTGCCTGTCCTGACTCTGAGCCCGCCTGCCTGACCTCTCTGCCCTGCCATGATCCTAAGCCTGACTGCCGTCCTGTACCATTGCCCTTTACTCAGGATTATCGACCCCTTCCTGCCTTGAACTGTTGTGTGCTTGCCCCTGTTGCTGCAATAACCTTTGTTACTTCAACACAGTCTGCATTTGGGTCTTACCTGAAACCTGATACTCATGGCTTGGTTTTTTCTCTGACATGCACTGTCAACTGTGGGACCTTAAATAGACAGGTGTGTGCCTTTCCAAATTATGTCCAACCAATTTAATTTACCACAGGTGGACTCCAATCAAGTTGTAGAAACATCTCAAGGATGATCAATGGAAACAGGATGCACCTGACAATTTCGAGTCTCATAGCAAGCGGTTTTTATTTTAATAAATGTGCAAAATAAATTTTAAAAACGGTTTTCCCTTTGTCATTATGGGATATTGTGTGTAGTTTGCTGAGATTTTTTTAATTTTTTAAATACATTTTAGAATAAGGCTGTAACTGTCACGATCGACAAAGGGAGAGAAAGCGGACCAAGGCGCAGCGTGTGAAAAATACATCTTCTCTTTATTAGAAGATGAACCAACGAAGCAAAACAACAAATCGATGACCGTGAAGCTATAACCGACTAAATGCAAAACATGCAATCTTGACACAGACCTAGACCTAGACACAGACTTAGACAATGACCCAACAAAAACATGATGCCTATGGCTGCCTAAAATATGGCTCCCAATCAGAGACAAATGAAAGACATCTGTCTCTGATTGAGAACCACTCAGGCAACCATAGACAAACCCTCACTAACCCATAGACATACCTAGACATATTCACTCAACACAAAACCACACACAAAACCCAACACCCCCTTTACCATATAATCACCCAAAACACAAACATACCCCATGTCACACCCTGACCTAACTAAAATAATAAAGAAAACCAAGAATACTAAGGCCAGGGCGTGACAGTAACATTACAACATGTGGAAAAAGTCAAGGGGTCTGAGTGCTTTCTAAAGGCACTGTATGACCTAAATAAAAACAATGATCTGCTTTGTAGGTACCGGTTAATGACTCTGAATCTAGTCCTAGATCAGCACTCCTATGAGCCCAGAACTTACAAAGTGATCTGCATGGTAAATAGTATTTGTAACACTCACCTATGAGAGGAGTGATGGCAGAGGTGAACACTGAGCTGCTCTGAACCACAAAGGTCATGCCAGCCCCCACTAGGATGGCCAGGTAACCTGCCAGCCAGCCAAACGGGTAGGGGAAGTCTGGAGGAGGGGAGAGAGAGGAGATTCATATTACTTACAGTATGTGGAGTTTCAGTAAAGAGCTTTCAAGGGAAATATGTCAAATGCTGGGATTGTTATTTTATGCTGCCAAACATACCCTCGTATATCCTACCGATCCTCGACTTCGGCGATAGCCTCCAACACTCTACTCAGCAAATTGGATGCAGTCCATCACAGTGCCATCCGTTTTGTCACCAAAGCCCCATATACTACCCACCACTGCAACCTGTATGCTCTCGTTGGCTGGCCCTCGCTTCATATTCGTCGCCAAACCCACTGGCTCCATCTACAAGTCTTTGCTAGGTAAAGCCCCGCCTTATCTCAGCTCAATGGTCACCATAGCAGCACCCACCCGCAGCACGCGCTCCAGCAGGTATATTTCACTGGTCACAGCCAATTCCTCTTTTGGCCGCCTTTCCTTCCAGTTCTCTGCTGCCAATGACTGGAACGAACTGCAAAAATCACTGGAGACTCATATCTCCCTCACTAGCTTTAAGCACCAGCTGTCAGAGCAGCTCACAGATCACTGCACCTGTACATAGCTCATCTGTAAATAACCCATCCAACTACCTCATCCCCATACTGTTATTTATTTGATTTATTTTGCTCCTTTGCCCCCAGTATCTCTACTTGCACATTCATCTTCTGCACATCTATCACTCCAGTGTTTTAATTGCTATATTGTAATTATTTCGCCACTATGGCCTATTTATTGCCTTACCTCCCTTATCCTACCTCATTTGCACACATTGTATCTAGATTTTTTTTCTATTGTATTAATGACTGTATGTTTGTTTACTCCATGTGTAACTCTGTGTTGTTGTTTGTGTCGCACTGCTTTGCTTTATCTTGGCCAGGTCGCAGTTGTAAATGAGAACTTGTTCTCAACTAGCCTACCTGGTTAAATATTATATATATTTTTTATTATATTTTACTTACTGCATAATCTACCTCTGTGTTTTATTACAGCTTTGTTTTCCTCACACAACCGAAATGTATCTATGCTTACTAAATGGCTACGTAGTGCTTACTAAAAGCTGTGCAGAGCCTATAGGCGTCACCTCTAATAAGCTATGCAGAGCCTATGGACACCCACTCTAATAAGCTATGCAGAGCCTATGATGGGCCCCACCTCAAATAAGCTATGCAGAGCCTATGGGCATCACCTCTAATAAGCTATGCAGAGCCTATGATGGGCCCCACCTCAAATAAGCTATGCAGAGCCTATGGGCATCACCTCTAATAAGCTATGCAGAGCCTATGATGGGCCCCACCTCAAATAAGCTATGCAGAGCCTATGGGCATCACCTCAAATAAGCTATGCAGATCCTATGGGCATCACCTCTAATAAGCTATGCAGAGCCTATGGGTGTCACCTCAAATAAGCTATACAGAGCCTATGGGCACCACCTCAAATAGATATTCTTTGCAATCATAAACCACAGGGAGGAAAAAAATTAATCATAACTATGTTTTCTGATCTCAATCTTCCAGCCACATTTAGATTACACCCACCTGTGTTGATGATCCTCTGGATGGCCTTAGCCACCTGGCCTTGGAGCAGGGAATTGAGCAGCTTGACCAGCAGCAACAAACAGGTGCACAGGAGCAGAAGAGAGCAGGCTAGCAGAATGAGGCCTACCGCCAGGTCGGACAACCACGAGTCCACAAACAGATGGCTGCCTAGGGACATCAACAGAGGACTGGGTCAGTCTTTCTACTCTGCTGCTTTTATCTGTCAAGATTATCTGTCACTAAGGCCCCACTATGGGTCCAACTAGGGCCCGCAGCCCCAGGACTGTAGCGGAATCAGTATGACTGTCAAGTATTTCCCTGTGACAGTACTTTGACACTCGCTCAATTCCAAGAATGAAAATGACATTGATTTACATTTTTCTATATTTACAAGCAGAGTCATGTTCTGCGTTGTCCAGGTTGTTGCATTGCTTTGCCAGCAGGGTTGTATTGTTGTACAGTTGAAGGAATCACCAACAGAAACATTCACAGAGGACTGCAGGGGGATGAGAGAGAAACATCTGTCTTTGAAACCACCAAACCAGTGACTCCAGATATTTTGCACATCAAGAGGCCTGTGGCATTTGGTCTTACCGTTAGGATGTGATTCTTACACCATACCCTCACCAGACTCCTGTTACTCATGGCCTCATCTCCCATGGCGATGCCTGTGATGACAGACTTGTCCAACTGTAAGGATAAACGGGAATAAAACATGATATCGATCAATGCGAGGTGATCAAAGGAAGGATGAATGATCCAAAGACAAGCTCATTAATTCTTTCTACATTCCTGGACATGTGACTCGTGTTTGACCAAAGCCACACAGTGCAGACCCACACATTTTGCCCAACCCCGACAGTACCTGAATGATGAGTTTGGTGAGTGGTTCAGTACCTGAATGATGAGTTTGGTGATTGGTTCAGTACCTGAATGATGAGTTTGGTGAGTGGTTCAGTACCTGAATGATGAGTTTGGTGAGTGGTTCAGTACCTGAATGATGAGTTTGGTGATTGGTTCAGTACCTGAATGATGAGTCTGGTGAGTGGTTCAGTACGTGAATGATGAGTTTGGTGAGTGGTTCAGTACCTGAATGATGAGTTTGGTGAGTGGTTCAGTACCTGAATCATGAGTTTGGTGAGTAGTTCAGTACCTGAATGATGAGTTTGGTGAGTGGTTCAGTACCTGAATGATGAGTTTGGTGATTGGTTCAGTACCTGAATGATGAGTCTGGTGAGTGGTTCAGTACGTGAATGATGAGTTTGGTGAGTGGTTCAGTACCTGAATGATGAGTTTGGTGAGGGGTTCAGTATGTGAATGATGAGTTTGGTGATTGGTTCAGTACCTGAATGATGAGTTTGATGATTGGTTCAGTACGTGAATGATGAGTTTGGTGATTGGTTCAGTACCTGAATGATGAGTTTGGTGAGTGGTTCAGTACCTGAATGATGAGTTTGGTGATTGGTTCAGTACCTGAATGATGAGTTTGGTGATTGGTTCAGTACCTGAATGATGAGTCTGGTGAGTGGTTCAGTACGTGAATGATGAGTTTGGTGAGTGGTTCAGTACCTGAATGATGAGTTTGGTGAGGGGTTCAGTATGTGAATGATGAGTTTGGTGATTGGTTCAGTACCTGAATGATGAGTTTGATGATTGGTTCAGTACGTGAATGATGAGTTTGGTGATTGGTTCAGTACCTGAATGATGAGTTTGGTGAGTGGTTCAGTACCTGAATGATGAGTTTGGTGATTGGTTCAGTACCTGAATGATGAGTTTGATGATTGGTTCAGTACGTGAATGATGAGTTTGGTGATTGGTTCAGTACCTGAATGATGAGTTTGGTGAGTGGTTCAGTACCTGAATGATGAGTTTGGTGAGTGGTTCAGTACCTGAATGATGAGTTTGGTGAGTGGTTCAGTACCTGAATGATGAGTTTGGTGAGTGGTTCAGTACCTGAATGATGAGTTTGGTGAGTGGTTCAGTACCTGAATGATGAGTTTGGTGAGTGGTTCAGTCATGACCTTGAGCATCTCTGGGGCCTTATCTCCAGAGCTGATGTGGAAGGTGTCAACTACGGCCTGAGACAGTCTTCTCAGCAGGCCTGTGGTTGCCTCCAGGGGCAGTAGCACCAGCACTGACAGCCAGTTAAAACAGTCATGCACCGTCGCTCCAGCAAATGCCCTGTATTGAACAGGCCATGTTATTATAAATCATGCATGATGCCAAACTGTGGCAATACTTGGTATAGGGTTTGTTCAAATCCTAAGGAATTACAGGAGAGGAGGATACACAGCCATTTCTTACCGTTCAAACTCATCCCTCTCTCCAGCCTGCATCAGAGCAACGATGGTGTTGGTGACGGACGTCCCAATATTGGATCCCATGAGGATTGGGATGGCAGACCTCACATTGAGTACTGCACAAGCAAGGAGCAAAACAATAAACCACTATTCATCTATATTACAAAGTAAATTTTTTTTAATAGAAATACTCTTTCATTTGTATTGAGGCAACATGTCAAGAAATACTCTTTCATCTTGTATTGAGGCAACATGTCAAGAAATACTCTTTCATCTTGTATTGAGGCAACATGTCAATAAATATCTTTCATCTTGTATTGAGGCAACATGTCAAGAAATACTCTTTCATCTTGTATTGAGGCAACATGTCAATAAATATCTTTCATCTTGTATTGAGGCAACATGTCAATAAATATCTTTCATCTTGTATTGAGGCAACATGTCAAGAAATACTCTTTCATCTTGTATTGAGGCAACATGTCAAGAAATACTCTTTCATCTTGTATTGAGGCAGCATGTCAAGAAATACTTTTCATCTTCTATTGCAGTTTATCCTCCAGTAATCCAGACATATTGTGTAGTATAATGCAGTACAGTAGAGGTTTTGTTTGTGTGTGTGTGTGTGTGTGTGTGTGTGTGTGTGTGTGTGTGTGTGTGTGTGTGTGTGTGTGTGTGTGTGTGTGTGTGTGTGTGTGTGTGTGTGTGTGTGTGTGTGTGTGTGTGTGTGTGTGTGTGTGTGTGTGTGTGTGTGTGTGTGTGTGTGTGTGTGACTTACGGCCCGAGGAGACGAGGCTGACGACAATGGAGGTGGAGGTAGAGGAGCTCTGGACCAGAACCGTCACCAGGATGCCCACCACCAGCCCTGCCACCGGGTTGGCCAGTATGGCGTTGTCGTTGAAGATGTCCCCAGCCACCTTACCTGTCCGCCCAGTGGGGAACACACCACTTACATTTACAGCTGTGGGGTAAGGCTAATGATTGTTATTTTTTTATTCCAATCTATAAAATTATGTCTCATGTAGTCAGAGATTGAGGGGAGAGTAGTCATACATTAATGGACCAGGATGGATAAACCTGAATGAACCTGAGGAAGGATACCTCCTGCTAACTGGAAGGCAGAACTCAGGACATCCAACGAGCAGACGAACATGTACAGGAAGAGGAGGAGCAGGGGGATCTTGGAGACGTTGATGAAAACTGATCTCATTCTCTCTGCCTGAGTCTGGGACATTGACGAAGCAAAATCTGCAGGTTAAAATAACAAGTTCCCGGCATCTCAGATAAGCTGTTGTCATAGTGAGATGAACTATTAGTTGGTTAATAGATAACCATGCATGAAAACAAAACATTCTGAATTAAATGGTTTACTTTTCAACATTATGCCTGGAGTGTTGCAGGTAAATCAGTCACACTTTATTCCATTCCTGAATGTGTCAATCCTCTCCTCCACTTACCATGTGCTTTTATGAGTGGGGATTCAGGCCATGTTTTTGGGG
Organism: Salvelinus alpinus; assembly: GCF_045679555.1. Lineage (NCBI taxonomy): Eukaryota > Metazoa > Chordata > Actinopteri > Salmoniformes > Salmonidae > Salvelinus > Salvelinus alpinus. The sequence continues at coordinate 35,283,825 of NC_092109.1, read as the reverse complement.
GGTCGGGAAGGATGTCTCCGTCCAGGTGTGACTGTTGTCCCAGGTATTTCCTCTTCACCAGAGCACATGATGAGTCCTGGAGGGGCATGCTGTCATGGAACACGTCCTATTGTAGAGGAGTCTATGTCCAGTTGAAGTAATATAGAAATGACATTAGTGACCACAGTAAAGTCAAATTACTGCTCCGGTGAGCCATCTTTCTAAACAAAGGACCCAACAGAACCTTATAAATATGACAATAAGCCAATTGGATCAGTTGACTGAGGTCAGGTGAAATAAGACTTTAATAATATAAATATTATTTTGTATAAAGTAGTCAACATTGCATTCATTCTTGATTTATTGATTTGTTAATTTAAAGGGTGTAGATTTTTGTATCGTATTCCTCCATTATGCTAATTGTTCTCATTACGTTATCTATCAGTACAATATATTTGTTGCATTTAAGGAGTGTGCACTTTGTGGATCTACAGCTTTTAAAATACAGCTCGAAACGCTGTTTCTGCAAAGCATAGCAGCACTATAAAGCCTGGTGGTAGATGAAAGGTTTAGATCCTGTTTTCAATGTCTCTGGGGCTGCTGAGGAGGCTGAACATCAAGCCAGTAGTCTTCCACTTCAATTATTCAAAGGCTTTACATCTGTGGGTACAAAAAGATCTCCAATGCCAGTCAAAAGCTCTCTAATCCCTTTGATTAAAAATACATATCTAGATAGCACATGCTAACTCACATCCCAAACAATGGATAATGTTAACAGGGGCCACAGAGAGAGAGACAAAATCATTTGGTCATGAAAACATTGATTAGATTAGTGACAGCTATTAGATAGACTTGTCTTACCGTCTTATGCCCAACTCTTTACCACCAAACAATGACAGTATAGTCCTCTTTTGACAATGTGTGAAGGAGAGAGACCTGGCTTTTGTATGTCTCCTCCTGAGTCTGAGGTGCAAAGTCTAAAGGTAGCACCTCACGTGTATAACCACAAAACATTGAATGTGCTCCAGGTGGTTAAATAATACTTAGTGCAATATGAAGAGAGAGTTCACTGATTATGTGGCAAATGTCTAAAGGCTACAACTTTCATAAGGAAAGAGATGGGGAGCATTCTTTCAGCATTACTCAGCCTTTTCGAGTGTTGGAACAGAATGCAGAGGGTGACACCCTGTGGTGAGACCTAGAGAAGCAGGCAAATGTTGCTCTCATGGAGCTGGCTGCCCACTACTTGTGTGGTCACTCGGGACAGGAACAGTTGTTGGTGAATGATGTCATACCCCCGGCTGTGAATGATGAATCTGCTTCCTGGACAGAAACGTCCGATTTCTCTCCCACAGATAAACATGATGATTCACACAGAGATATATGCCATGTAAAAGACATCATTGATTACACACACACACACACACACACACACACACACACACACACACACACACACACACACACACACACACACACACACACACACACACACACACACACACACACACACACACACACACACACACACACACACACACACACACACACACACACACACACACACACACACACACACACACAGATGTAGGATCTTAATTTGAGTTTGAATGTATTAACCTAGAAGTGCTTTAAATATTTATCCTATCATGTGCTGTGTTTTGGTTGAATTCTTATTTCCTTATTTGAGTGACTTCCTTTGAATCGGTTGACCTCCTTTGTGGCGACCCCTCATTCAGGGCAGGTTTTGCATGTTATTTTGGCATTAATACATGTCACATATCAGTTTGCAAACAATGTAAACAATTATAATAATCATCATCATTGAGTTAATAAAGCTGCATACCAACTTGGTCTCTTTTTTGCTTTCTTGAGTAAGACAGCTCCAAAATGCAGCCTAGCTCAGTGCTTTCTGTGGTGGTGGGGCAGCCAACGGAGCGAAGGGGTTGGTAATGTTCTCTAGTTGTGCCGCGATTGGCTCAGTGTTCTGTCACTCATGGGGACACCACGTCAGCGCAAAATCTAACGGTAGAACTCAAAAATTCAATTCCCTTGGGTGCTGCCATAGAGTTAAATTAGAAGTGCCCACCCAAGAAGGCTCAAAGATATTGGCCACAGATAAAATTAAGTTAAATCACGTTATATCTATAGTAGCTTTGATTTCACTGATCATGTCAACATCATACTTTCAAAATATTAGCTAGCAAGTTAGCAGTCATCATCATGAATCAAGTCGACAATCTGATGGCAAATCCTTTTCAATCCTTGTCATATGAAGAGAAATAAGGAAGAGAAATTATAGGTAAAACGTATCTGTGCTCATTGGCCATTGGACATTGGACATAAACATTACAGAAATCGCAAATTCAACAATGAGTGGTTTGGAAGGAATCAGTGGCTAACTGCAAGCATTGCAAAGCAATCACTAGCCTGCTATTCAGCGGAGTGGGTGTGTGGTCCAAGTCTGGGTATAAGGGTCTCTTTTTCAAGCTTAAAAGGATAAACATGCAACATTGGCCGTGCTGTCAATCCAGCATGACTTCTGCCGCGTTCAAAACAACTGGAAATTCTGAACTGGGAAATCTGACTATAGTGCTTTCAAGACAACTGGGAACTCGGAAAAAAATCTATCTCCGACTGGGAAAATATGTTTATAACGGTCATCAAACTCGGAATTGCGAGTCGGGAACTCGGGCTTCTTTCTAGAGCTCCGACCTGAAGATCACTAACATCCTCATGATTCAACCTTGTTTTTTTCTGAGTTCCCAGTTGTCTTGAAAGCACCATAAATCCAGAGAATGACAGACTTTGGTGACAAAGTTTAATGACAAAATTTGCCCACGAAGGTTCTCCGCTCCACCATCCTGTTCAAGTGAGTACAGCACAAACAGGTGATTCCAAAAATGTATTTATGCTGCTGCATAAATTATGTAATATGCCAGGGAGATATGTATACTGTAGCTTAGAAGTAATACTAAGTGTATGTTGTGTTTTAAGCTGTTAGCTGTAGGTGGTGCACATGTAGCCTATAACCTGTTTTAGAGAAATGTCATCATCGAATATTGTAAAGAGCTGTCATTGTCTGCTTATGTGCCCCCTTTATTTATCTTACGGTTCTAACTTGGTATACAGGGAGAATACAAAAGTGCTGAACAAATAGTTATATTGACTACGTCCGTCCTAGCTCGCTCATTAATGTCTTAATTGAAATTACGGATTGCCTCTTGTCCGCCTGTCGTCCCCTTATACCATAGTTTGTACATCTCAATTGTTAGTAGAAACCACGTTTGTTTATGCAAGTCAGCAATATCAGCTATGTTTTTTTAAAGGCAGTAAATGAGGCTGAATGAACTGTTTCACTGCCAGACAAGGCTCCGCTGATAGCCAGGTGTAGTAGTAGTAAGGTGTTGGGCCCTAACAGTTTGTGGGCACCGTTTTTCACAGTTATAGTGCAATTAATGTATTGTTTAGTGTTGGGTTGTGTAGAGGCTTTGCTGGCATGCATACAACATATATTTTTGGGGGGCTCCACCAAGATTTACATACTGCTTCTTTTTAGTCTTTGTCTCGTGGGAATGAGTGTTAATCAGGGACCTAAGCCACACCCCCACACCAGGACCATTGGGGCTAACGAGCTGTCCCTGCACAAAGGCAGTTCTCAGACGTTGTTCAGGATATTGAAGTCAGCCACGGGAATGGACAGGTGCCACAAACTGTGCTCAGCCGCACCTCTACTACTGCCGGGGAGAGGGCAAACCTATGGTTTCCAGTACATTACTGTACGTTAATGATGAAGCTTTCTCCACCCTCCCCAAACGTGGCCTGCTACAATGATACTGTTGAGGCTGCGACATCCGCGTCGGAACCCTATGATGCCGACGTGAAGAGCGTTCCATGCCGAACAACTGTGGATTCTAGCATGTATGTGTTGTGAGTGTCGCCGGCTCTGGCCTTGTGTCAATGTTCTGTTGCTTTTGTCCTGTAAACAAACACATTTTGATACTAAGAAGAGAGAAAAGGGGGATATTAAAGAATTTCAAACCCTGATGGTCTGCCTGTGTGTGGTATTGGGATTAAAATAACTTCTTTTTTTTTTATTACACAAGGTTTATTTACAAGTTCAATTGCTTCACATTTTCAAAGTGGCATACAGACATGAATTCTGACATCAGTTCCAAAAAACTCAATGTTTTAGGAGAGTGTACATAACAAATCCACTATACCTCATACTTACACACATCCCAACTGGCACATGCACATGTGTTTTCCACTCACTTAATTACATATTTATGTTAAGTGTCTGTGTTTTGTAGAGTAAGTCTCTAGTCATTCTTTGAACATTATATCCTCACAAACAATGCATTTTACACTTTTTCTTATTTAGTAAACAACCACATTCATAAGACGTTTACAAAAAATGTACAGCCTTTTTGTCGTTATGAGAATAAAAACTGCAGACAACTGAATAGGTTTCCAGAGGAATAATTGATGTAACCCATGACTCTGACTCTCTGCCTGGCGCTGTCTGCCCCTTCATTTCAGTTCTTCTGATGAGGATGGACTCTCTGGGGGCTCCTGGCAGATATGGAGAATAAGATATTTTAGCAGTATCGGCAGGGAATGTGATTAGGCAATGGAAAGGTCATGTGGTCTGTGGCTCGGGTGAGGCAAAAGATAAAGTGCTTTATATCCACCTCATTCTCAGTCTCCGGCTTCCCTGGCAATGATTTCTGTGTCGTGTGAAAAGCCTGGAGAAAGACTATCATTAGCATACCAACAAAAGGAAACCAGCCCAAAGTTATCTATCTGATTAACACTAGTTCCATCACTAGTTTAAGGAATTGGCAGCCATCTCTCTCTCTCCTCCTCTCTCCGCCATAACATGCCACGTGTTGTAATGAAAGAAAGACCTGCAGCTCAGGTGGTTTAAACACACCAGCAAGGGGCACTCCCAGCTGTAAAACAATGAGATGGATCAAGATGCTTTTGAATAGACATGACGTTTACATTTTTTTACCTTTATTTAACTAGGCAAGTCAATTAAGAATAAATTCTTATTTACAATGACTGGCTCTGGCCAGTCTACTCTGGCCAAACCCTCCCCTAACCCGGGACGACGCTGGGCCAATTGTGCGCTGCCCTATGGGACACTCTATCACGGCTGGTTGTGATACAGCCCAGGATCAAACCAGGGTCTGTAGTGACGCCTCTAGCACTGAGATGCAGCGCCTTAGACTGCTGCGCCACTCCTGAGCTCAAAATGAGCAGACTGACGGACGGTGTAATGTCGTCCACCTTTTTGGCTTGTTGAATCTCATCTGTTGACTTGGACCTGTTCTTCACTGTCTGTTTATGAGGAGAGGTTGGTTGAGCCTACATGGGAAACAGGAAAAGGAAATTGTTCAGACAGGATGATGTCACCAATTGACATACTTAAGCCCCCCCCCCCCAATTTTTTTTAAAAATACACTAACTTTATTCTGTGCTGACTCCATAGTAGTCTCTGCTAGCCCCAGGTTATCTACGGTCTGTAGTTCAACGTCAATCTCTATCCACCGATGACTGTTCTTCTGGGAAATAAATCAATAGGAAACAGGACACCAGCTCAGTCAGGGCGCAGACTGAGGCTTCTCTCTGATCAGGGGCTCTCTGTGGTCCCAAGCAGGAAATTAACATAATACATTGTTAGTTTTGTTATGGAGCTTTCTCAATTGCAATAGACTTGGTCTGAAATAGCCTACTAATTTGGAGGCTGTAATGGGCGTAAGTGTATTGCTGAGACTGTCAGACTGACCTTTTATAAACCAAAACGAGTGGTGCAAAGTCAAGGAAACTTATCCCATCACAGTGACAGCCCATAGTCTACTATTAATGTCTCATATAGGGAGGAGTATATTGACCTTGAATAGGAACAAGAGTTACAGATAGTTTGCAGTACAGACTAGATGATATAATATCCACTTCTTTGTCACACACCTCTCTAACCCCTCACGTGCATGCGTATGTGTTTGAATGACATTTCCCATCTGGCTCCCATCAGGTTGTATGTATGATGTGTTGAAGAGGAAGCCAGAAGCAAATGGTGCTGCTTTTTAAGAGAAGACAAACAGTGAGTCATACATACTGTACCTCTCCAGCTATGGGTTTGACACTCTAAAAGCTAATGTGCTCTCTCTGTGTGTGTGTGTGTGTGTGTGTGTGTGTGTGTGTGTGTGTGTGTGTGTGTGTGTGTGTGTGTGTGTGTGTGTGTGTGTGTGTGTGTGTGTGTGTGTGTGTGTGTGTGTGTGTGTGTGTGTGTGTGTGTGTGTGTGTGTGTGTGTGTGTGTGTGTGTGTGTGTGTATTCTGATTCTAGCTTTGAGGAGAGCTCTGAAAGGCTTCAAAGATGAAAACATGTTATCTCATACTTTTGAAGAAAAATAACATCATACAGCCTTGCTTATCATCCCTGAAAATAATATAATAGAGTATTGCCCAAAATACACACCACCATAACATGCAGGAACTAAAGACAGAATGACAGTTCAGAAAGCATCACCATGGCAACAACATGTCGGCAGGAGCCTAGTGGGCTAACTGAAAGAGCCCAACTGTCTGAGAGATACCCCCCTGGGGAAAGTCTTCTGCTACACATGACTGACTGACAGTCACTCACTCATTCAGTCACTCACCCACTCACTCGGTCAGTATGTCAGTCAGTCAGTCTCTCACTCACTCAGTCACTCACTCACTTACTCAATCCCTCAATCCCTCACTCACATAGTCAGTCAATCACTCACTCACTCACTCAGTCACTCACTCACTCACTCACTCACTCACTCACTCACTCACTCACTCACTTACTCCCCGCTGGGCACACTGGTTGAATCAATATTGTTTCAACATAATTTGTCAGTTGTGTGATGTGGCCTCAACCAGTACCGTTTTCATCTCATTTCAACCAGCACTGTAAACATTGAAATTACGGTAAAACTTCAACTTAAATACATTGACTTAACCTTACTAAGAGGTTGCTAAATCAATGGAATTTCCATATAATCATCAGAACAATGTACTTATTCCACATTTTGATGTTACAGCCTGAATTCAAATTATTAATTAATTAAATAGATATTTATTGTCTCTCACTCATCTCCACACAATATCCTATAATGACAAAGTGAAAACATGTTTTTAGAAATGTTTGCAAATTTATTGAAAATGAAATGCATAAATATCTCATTTTCATAAATATTCACACGCCTGAGTCAATACTTTGTAGAAGCACCTTTGGCGGCAATTACAGCTGTGAGTCTTTCTGGGTAAGTCTCTAAGAGCTTTGCACACCTGGATTGTACAATATTTGCCCATTATTCTTTTTTAAATTCTTCAAGCTCTGTCAAGTTGATTGTTGACCATTGCTAGACAGCCATTTTCAAGTCTTGCCATTGATTTTCAAGACGATTTAAGTCAAAGCTGTAACTCGGCCACTCAGGAACATTCAATGTTGTCTTTGTAGGCAACTCCAATGTAGATTTGGCCTTATGTTTTAGGGTATTGTCCTGCTGAAAGGTGAATTTGTTTCCCAGTGATGTTTGAAAGCAGACTGAACCAGGTTTTCCTTTAGGATTTTGACTGTGCTTAGCTCTATTCTGTTGATTTGTATCCTAAAAAAACTCCCTTGTCCTTGCTGATGACAAGCATACCCATAACATGATGCAGCCAGCACTATGCTTGAAAATATGAAGAGTGGTACTCAATGATGTGTTGTGTTGGATTTGCCACAAACATAACGATTTATTTGGACATAAAGTCCATTTCTTTGCCACATTTTTTTGCAGTATTACTTCAGTGCCTTTAAAAAAACATATATATATATATATTCTGTACCGGCTTTTTTCTTTTCACTCTGTCATTTACGTTAGTGTTGTGAAGTAACTACAATGTTGTTGATCCATCCTCAGTCTTCTCTTAACAGCCATTAAACTCTGTAACTGTTTTAAAGTCACCATTGGCCTCTTGGTGAAATCCCTGAGCGATTTCCTTCCTCTCTGGCAGAGTTAGGAAGGACGCCTGTATCTTTGTAGTGACTGGGTGTATTGATACACCATCAAAAAGCCTAATTAATAACTTCACCATTCTCAAAGGGATATTCAATGTCTGTTTTTTTCACATCTACCAATCGGTGCCCTCCTTCGAGGCATTGAAAAACCTCCCTGGTCTTTGTGGTTGAATCTCTGCTTGAAATTCACTACTCGATTGAGAAACTTACCGATAATTGTATTGTAAGGGGGTACAGAGATGAGGCCATTCAAAAATCATGTTAACCACTATTATCGAACATGGAATGAGTCCATGCAACTTATTATACAATTTAATGAGCACATTTTTAATCCTGAACTTATTTAGGCTTGCCATAACAAAGTGGTTGAATTTTTATTGACTCAAGACATTTCAGCTTTTATTTTAGAATGTTCTACAAACACATTTCAACTTTGACATTATGGGGTATTGTGTGTTGGCCAGTGACACAGAATCTCAATTTAATCTATTTTAAATTCAGACCGTAACATAACAAAATGTGGGAAAAGTGAAGGGGTGTGAATACTTTCTGAAGGCACTGTGCTGTACATGTTGAAATTGCGTTGAAAATTCCACATACAAATGTTAAAAATATTTCATTCTATATTCCTATATCGGGTGGTTCAAATGATGTAGAATTGTATATTGATTAGACATATTTTATTTGACCTTGTTTCAATGTTGATAGTAAAACGGTATGTTTGAATCAACGTCATTGCTTCAACGTCATGCTATTAAGAGGTATATTGAAATAAGATGTGAAGCCGCAGGCCAACAATTCCTGCCTGAACATTGAGTCCTTTTGGGTATATGAGGGGTAACGCACTTCAGTGAGAACGAGTCCACCATCCAGATGCCTCCCTCCAAGTACGCTGCTTAGCTTTAGAAACAAGCTTGTGTTAGATTTAACTGAGCTGTCACGTCAACACATTTAGACAGTGGTTGTCAGCTTCCATACTCATTTGTTTAGACTTCCTATTTAACATTGAAAAGTTGAAAGTAACTAACTTGTCTTACACAAGCTGTATGTGAAAGTAAAATAGGACTGAGGTTGGGTTTATGTAGGCTACAATGACATCTGATTTGCCAAACAAAGGACACCATCATTTCAACGTGAAGCTTGGTATACTATTTGCATTTGTATTTATTAAAAAAGAGGAGGACCATGTCTCGCCAGTAACTTGTACAGAAATGGTTGAGAAACGCTTTACTGTACTGTCAGTGTTATATGTCAGCACTACTGCCTGTGTCTAAGAAGGGGGTGCAGACTCAGGGTGTGTGTGTCGATGGCGTGTGTGTGTGTGTGTGTGTGTGTGTGTGTGTGTGTGTGTGTGTGTGTGTGTGTGTGTGTGTGTGTGTGTGTGTGTGTGTGTGTGTGTGTGTGTGTGTGTGTGTGTGTGTGTGTGTGTGTGTGTGTGTGTGTGTGTGTGTGTGTGTGTGTGTGTGTGTGTGTGTGCGTGCGTGCGTGCGGGCAGGCAGGCAGGTGCGTACGTACATGCGTGCGTGCGTATGTGTCTGCGTGATTGGTTTGGTTTCTGGAAGCTGTCTATACCTCCAGACTGTGTGTGGAGTTGGTGGTGAGCACAGTGATGTTGGCTGGTGTGGATAAAATGGCTGCATTCTTGTCCCAGTCCACCTCTGATGCATAGGGTTAGTTAAAGGGTTAGTTATATGGTTAGTTAAAGGGTTAGGTATATGGTTACCTGACAACAGTCATAGTGTCTTAGACTATGACACCTCACCTGACAACAGTCATAGTGTCTTAGACTATGAAGCATCACCTGACAACAGTCATAGTGTCTTAGACTATGACACATCACCTGACAACAGTCATAGTGTCTTAGACTATGACACATCACCTGACAACAGTCATAGTGTCTTAGACTATGACACATCACCTGACAACAGTCATAGTGTCTTAGACTATGACACATCACCTGACAACAGTTATAGTGTCTTAGACTATGACACATCACCTGACAACAGTTATAGTGTCTTAGACTATGACGCATCACCTGACAACAGTCATAGTGTCTTAGACTATGACACATCACCTGACAACAGTCATAGTGCCTTAGACTATGACACATCACCTGACAACAGTCATAGTGTCTTAGACTATGACACATCACCTGACAACAGTTATAGTGTCTTAGACTATGACACATCACCTGACAACAGTTATAGTGTCTTAGACTATGACGCATCACCTGACAACAGTCATAGTGTCTTAGACTATGACACATCACCTGACAACAGTCATAGTGTCTTAGGCTATGACGCATCACCTGACAACAATCATAGTGCCTTAGACTATGACGCATCACCTGACAACAATCATAGTGTCTTAGACTATGACACATCACCTGACAACAGTCATAGTGCCTTAGACTATGACACATCACCTGACATCAATCATAGTGTCTTAGACTATGACGCATCACCTGACAACAATCATAGTGTCTTAGACTATGACACATCACCTGACAACAGTCATAGTGCCTTAGACTATGACACATCACCTGACAACAATCATAGTGTCTTAGACTATGATGCATCACCTGACAACAGTCATAGTGTCTTAGGCTATGACGCATCATCTGACAACAGTCATAGTGTCTTAGACTATGACACATCACCTGACAACAGTCATAGTGTCTTAGGCTATGACACATCACCTGACAACAGTCATAGTGTCTTAGACTATGACGCATCACCTGACAACAGTTATAGTGTCTTAGACTATGACACATCACCTGACAACAATCATAGTGTCTTAGACTATGACGCATCACCTGACAACAGTCATAGTGTCTTAGACTGACACATCACCTGACAACAATCATAGTGTCTTAGACTATGACGCATCACCTGACAACAATCATAGTGTCTTAGACTATGACACATCACCTGACAACAATCATAGTGTCTTAGACTATGACGCATCACCTGACAACAATCATAGTGTCTTAGACTATGACGCATCACCTGACAACAATCATAGTGTCTTAGACTATGACGCATCACCTGACAACAGTCATAGTGTAAAACAACTCCACTAGCCAGTGATGTGGGCTTACTTCCTCGTGTCTTAGACTATGATGCATCACCTGACAAATAAATAAAATAAAATTGTACCTTACCGTGAAATGCTTACTTACAAGCCCTTAACCGACAATGCAGTTCAAGAAATAGAGTTAATGAAATATTTTTTTAATAAACTAAAGTAAAAAAAATCGAATCAATCAAAAAGTAACACTATTAATTTACGTAACAATAACGAGGCTCTATACAGGAGGTACCGGTACCGTGTCAATATGCGGGGGTACAGGTTAGTCAAGGTAATTTTACACTGTGACAACAGTCATAGTGTAAAACAACTCCACTATCAAGTGGTGGGCTGCTGTAAGCTGTTAAAAATACAATGATAAATGTAGAGATACTGTAAATAGCTGACCTCCTCAAGCTTTACAATACTGCAACAAAGCCACGCAAAGGAAGCTTACCTTGCTGTTCTGTATGAAGTCCAGCCCCGGGGAATTTAAGAGTTAGAGTGGGATGTGCAGAATAGTACAAAGACAGTGGTTTCTTTGAAAATCTGTAGCCTACTTGTACACTCTTCTACAATGAGACATAGAACTGCTAAGAGACACGCCTGTGGATGGTTAAGTGGGGTGGCTAAGAGTTCTTCTCTTCTCTCCCTCTTTCTCTCCTCCCCTCTCTGTCTCACTTGTTCCTCTCTCTCCCCTCTACGTAGAACCTGTTAGAGTGATTGCTCCAAGTTATCAGTCTTCACCTCTTTATTTCTCAGTAAATGACACGTCCAGTACTGTATGAAGAGCATCACAGATCCAAATATTCTTCTCTGTGAGCATCCGGTGTGCCGGCGTGGACCAATCACGTCAAGGTATGTGTTTGAGTGTGTTTGTATGAGAGAGACAGAGAGAGACAGAGAGACAGAGAGAGAGAGAGAGAGAGAGAGAGAGAGAGAGAGAGAGAGAGAGAGAGAGAGAGAGAGAGAGAGAGAGAGAGAGGGAGAGAGAGAGAGAATTTTTATTGTTTATTTCACTTTTGTTTATCTATTTCACTTGCTTTGGCAATGTTAACATATGTTCCCCATGCCAATAAAGCCCTTGAATTGAATTGAGAGAGTGGCAGTGGCAGAGATAGGGGGTATTCAATTGTGTGAACAGCAGTTCCAGCTCAAGCTCAACAGGCTAGAAACTACGTCATTAATCCTCCATTATCTCCACCCACCCCCCACACCCCCACACTCACCACTGAGGTCTTGCCCCTCCCTTTCTGTTCTCTCTCTTCTCCTTATCACGAAAGCATTATGGTCATCCTCCTTTTTTATTTGAAGGCATATGGATTGAATACTAACAACCCAACAAGGGAGACTGAAGATAAAAGGCTACCATAAAATAAAATAATATTAGGTTCATGCCATAAACTAATTGCTAGATACCAGCTGATCATAGCACTAATGTCCAGTAGGTTCCCAAACCACTACCTTACCATCCATGTTATAGGTTTTTCTAACAGCAGGGTTTCTCAGCCTGGCGTTGGTGGGGACTCTATCAGCACCACAGAGGGAGCTAGCGTCCACCTCTACAACAGCTGATCTTCTCATCTAAACAACATAGAATACGTTCACAATGTTGGACAAGCCAATAACTTTTTTTAACACCTGAATCCATGTATTGTCCTCAGACAGACAGATTAGACAGACAGACATACAGACAGTCAGACAGACAGACCAAGCAGACAGACAGACAGACAGACAGACAGACAGACAGACAGACAGACAGACAGACAGACAGACAGACAGACAGACAGACAGACAGACAGACAGACAGACAGACCAAGCAGACAGACAGTCAGACCAAGCAGACAGACAAACAGACAGAGCAGACAGACAGACAGTCAGACAGTCAGACCAAGCAGACAGACAGGCAGGCAGAGCAGACAGACAGAACATCAGATAGTCAGGCAAAGCAGACAGACAGACAGACAGACAGTCAGACCAAGCAGACAGACAGACAGACAGTCAGACCAAGCAGACAGACAAACAGACAGAGCAGACAGACAGACAGGCAGGCAGGCAGAGCAGACAGACAGAAAATCAGATAGCCAGGCAAAGCAGACAGACAGACAGACAGTCAGACAGTCAGACCAAGCAGACAGACAGACAGACAGACAGACAGTCAGACAGTCAGACAGACCAGACAGACAGACCAAGTAGACAGACAGTCAGACAGAGTAGACAGACAGATATACAGACAGACAGACAGACAGTCAGACCAAGCAAACAGACAGTCAGACCAAGCAGACAGACAGGCAGGCAGAGCAGACAGACAGAAAATCAGATAGTCAGGCAAAGCAGACAGACAGACAGTCAGACCAAGCAGACAGACAGACAGACAGTCAGACAGAGTAGACAGACAGACAGACAGACAGACAGACAGACAGACAGACAGACAGACAGACAGACAGACAGACAGACAGACAGACCAAGCAGACAAACAGTCAGACCAAGCAGACAGACAGTCAGACCAAGCAGACAGACAAACAGACAGACAGAGCAGTGCTCCAGTACCACTCACCCTTGTGCTGCTGCTCTGCTAGGTACCTGGGGGGAATATTATGATCAAATATTCTCAAACTCATCAATGAAACTATACAGAACAATTTAGAGGTTTAGACTAAATATAAGAACAGCACAGCGAAATGTGTTGATGGACTTCAACATAAAAAACTAGAGAAGTTCCTGCTCTTTAAAGCTAAAAGAGAAGTTGTCAAAAGCATTATTCTCTATTTGTTATACATTATACATGAATTCCTTGGTCAGTAATGGTTGTGATACAGTCAGTTCAGTAGATGCAAAGTGATGTGGGTTTAGTGATGCTAGTAAGAGCTCCACTGGGGAGGGGTTACACAGTCTACAACAACATAAATGTGACGAGACATTTGTTGTGTTACTGCCTGAATTTAAAATGTATTAAATTGAGATTTCGTGTCATTGATCAACACACAACACCCCATAATGTCAAAGTGGAACTACAGTACCAGTCAAAAGTTTGGACACACCTACTCATTCAAGGGTTTTTCTTTATTTTGACTATTTTCTACATTGGAGAATAATAGTGAAGACATCAAAACTATGAAATAACACATATGAAATCATGTAGTAACCAAAAAACTGTTAAACAAATGTGATTCTTCAAAGTAGCCAGCCTATTGCCTTGATGACAGCTTTGCACACTCTTGGCATTCTCTCAACCAGCTTCACCTGGAATGCTTTCCCAACAGTCTTGAAGGAGTTCCCACATATGCTAAGCACTTGTTGGCTGCTTTTCCTTCACTCTGCGGTCCAACTCATCCCAAACCATCTCAATTGGGTTGAGGTCGGGTGATTGTGGAGGCCAGGTTATCTGATGCAGAACTCCATCACTCTCCTTCTTGGTCAAATAGCCCTTACACAGCCTGGAGGTGTGTTGGGTCATTGTCCTGTTGAAAAACAAATGATAAGCGCAAACCAGATGGGAGGACGTATCGCTGCAGAATGCTGTGGTAGCCATGCTAATTAAGTGTGCCTTGAATTCTAAATAAATCACTGACAGTGTCACCAGCAAAGCACCCCCACACCATCACACCTCCTCCTCCATGCTTCATGGTGGGAACCACACATGATCATCCGTTCAAATACTCTGTGTCTCACAAAGATGCGGCGGTTGGAACTAAAAATCGCCAATTTGGACTCATCAGACCAAAGAACAGATTTCCACCGGTCTTATGTCCATTGCTCGTGTTTCTTTGCAGCAATTCGACCATGAAGGCCTGATTCACGCAGTCTCCTCTGAACAGTTGACATTGAGATGTGTTCTTTACTTGAACTCTGTGAAGCATTTATTATGGGTGCAGTCCGGTGCAGTTAACTCTAATGAACTTATCCTCTGCAGCAGAGGTAACTCTGCTGGTGCCGAAGAAGATGGCTGACGTTTTACGTTCTCCCAACCAATTGTGCTATTTTGTTCGTTTTTTTGCATTTTGTGTAACTTATTTTTTTACTTATTGTGTACATAATGTTGCTGCCACCGTCTCTTATGACCGAAACAACTTCTGGACATCAGAACAGCGATTACTCACCGCGGATTGGAAAAAACCTTTTCCTTTAACGAGTCCGACGAGAAGGATATCCTGCTTTCACTGGAACAGGCCCAGATCCCCACCTTCTGTGTGAAGAAAAGACGCAGGAAAAATGGCCGCAGATCAGGCATCCTCCTGAAGATCCGTAGGCGAGCGAGTAAACTCCCACTGCCATCCGTTCTTCTTGCTAACATGCAATCATTGGATAATAAAATTGATGACCTACGATTAAGATCACCCTACCAACGGGACATTAGAAACTGTAACATCTTATGTTACAGACCTATATCTATCCTACCCTGCCTTTCTAAGGTCTTTGAAAGCCAAGTTAACAAACAGATTACCGACCATTTCGAATTCCCACCGTACCTTCTCCGCTATGCAATCTGGTTTCAGAGCTGATCATGGGTGCACCTCAGCCACGCTCAAGGTCCTAAACGATATCATAACTGCCATCGATAAGAGACATTACTGTGCAGCCGTATTCATCGACCTGGCCACGGCTTTCGACTCTGTCAATCACCACATTCTTATCGGCAGACTAAACAGCCTTGGTTTCTCAAATGACTGCCTCGCCTGGTTCACCAACTACTTCTCAGACAGAGTTCAGTGTGTCAACTCGGAGGGCCTGTTGTCCGGACCTCCGGCAGTCTCTATGGGGGTGCCACAGGGTTCAATTCTCGGGCCGACTCTCTTCTGTATACATCAATGATGTCGCTCTTGCTGCTGGTGATTCTCTGATCCACCTCTACGCAGACGACACCATTCTGTATACTTCTGGCCCTACTTTGGACACTGTGTTAACTAACCTCCAGACGAGCTTCAATGCCATACAACTCTCCTTCCGTGGCCTCCAACTGCACTTAAATGCAAGTAAAACTAAATGCATGCTCTTCAACCGATCGCTGCCCACACCTGCCCGCCCACCCAGCATCACTACTTTGGACGGTTCTGACTTAGAATATGTGGACAACTACAAATACCTAGGTGTCTGGTTAGACTGTAAACTCTCCTTCCAGACTCACATTAAGCATCTCCAATCCAAAATTAAATCTAGAATCAGCTTCCTATTTGCAACAAAGCATCCTTCACTCATGCTGCCAAACATACCCTCGTAAAACTGACCATCCTACCGATCCTCAACTTCGGCGATGTTATTTACAAAATAGGTCTACAACACTCTACTCAACAAATTGGATGCAGTCTATCACAGTGCCATCCGTTTTGTCACCAAAGCCCCATATACTACCCACCACTGTGACCTGTACACTCTCATTGGCTGGCCCTCGCTTCAAACTCGTCGCCAAACCCACTGGCTTCAGGTCATCTACAAGTCTCTGATAGGTAAGGCCCCGCCTTATCTCAGCTCACTCCTCGCCATAGCAGCACCCACCCGTAGCATGCGCTCCAGCAGGTATATCTCTCTAGTCACCCCCAAAGCCAATTCCTCCTTTGGCGCCTTTCCTTCCAGTTCTCTGCTGCCAATGACTGGAATTAATTGCAAAAATCACTGAAGCTGGAGACTCTTACCTCCCTCACTAGCTTTAAGCTAGTCTGAGCAACTGTCTGAAGCTGTCTGAGCAGCTCACAGATCACTGCACCTGTACATAGCCCATCTGTAAATAGCCCATCCAACTACCTTATCCACATACTGTATTTATTTATTTATCTTGCTCCTTTGCACCCCTGTATCTTTCCTAGCACATTCATCTTCTGCACATCAATCACTCTATTGTCTAATTGGTATGTTGTAATTACTTCGCCACCATGGTCTATTTATTGCCTGTGTATATAGATTTTCTTCAACTGTGTTATTGACTGTATGTTTTGTTTATTCCATGTGTAACTCTGTGTTGTTGTATGTTTCGAACTGCTTTGCTTTATTCTTGGCCAGGTCGCAGTTGTGAATGAGAACATGTTCTCAACTTGCCTACCTGGCTAAATAAAGGTGAAATAAATTTTAAAAAATACAAAATTCACCGTGATGAGGCTGAACAACGATATGGACAATATAGAGCTAGCGGGATTTTCCATGCACCGGCAGAACAGAGACGCTACCTCTGGTAAGACGAGGGGTGGGCGTGTGTGACTATTTGTCAATAACAGCTGGTGCGCGATGTCTAATATTAAAGAAGTCTCAAGGTATTGCTCGCCTGAGGTAGAGTACCTTATGATAAGCTGTAGACCACACGATTTACCAAGAGAGTTCTCATCTATATTATTCGTAGCAGTCTATTTACCACCACAGAACGAAGCGGGCACTAAGACCGCTCTCAACCAACTCTATCAGGCCATAAGCAAAGAAGAAAATGCTCACCCAGAAGCGGCGCTCTTAGTGGCCTAGGACTTTAATGCAGACAAACTTAAATCAGTTTTACCAAATTTTTACCAACATGTCACATGTGCAACCAGAGAAAAAAAATCCTAGACCACCTTTACTCCACACACAGAGATGCATACAAAGCTCTCCCCCACCCTCCATTTGGCAAATCTGACCATAATTATATCCTCCTGATTCCTGCTTACAAGCAAAAACTAAAGCAGGAAGTACCAGTGACTTGCTCAATATGGAAGTGGTCAGATGACCCAGATGCTACATTACAGGACTGTTTTGCTAGCACAGACTGGAATATGTTCCGGGATTCATCCAATGGCATTGAGGAGTACACCACCTCAGTCATCGGCTTCATCAATAAGTGCAATAATAAGTGTACGTACATATCCCAACCAGAAGACCTGGATTACAGGCAACATCCTCATCGAGCTAAAGGCTAGACCTGCCGCTTTCAAGGAGCGGGAGACTAATCAGGGTGCTTATAAGAAATCCCGCTATGCCCTCAGAGGAACCACAAACAAGCAAAACGTCCATGCGCATACCAACTGGCAAGTGTCTTCACTGACATTTTCAACCTCTCCCTGACCGAGACTCTTATACCTACATGTTTCAAGCAGACCACCATTGTCCCCATGCCCAAGGAAGCGAAGGTAACCTGCCTAAATGACTACCGCCCCGTGGCACTCACGTCGGTAGCCATGAAGTGCTTTGAAAGGCTGGTCATGGCTCACATCAACAGCATCCTCCCGGACACCCTAGACCCACTCCAATTCGCATACCGCCCCAACAGATCCACAGATGACGCTGTCTCAATCGCACACCACACCGCCCTTTCTCACCTGGAGAAAAGGAACACCTATGTGAGAATGCTGTTCATTGAGTACAGCTCCAGCGTTCAACACCATAGCGCCCACGAAGCTCATCACTAAGCTAAGGACTCTGGGACTAAACACCTCCCTCTGCAACTGGATCCTGGACTTCCTGACGGGCTGCCCCCAGGTGGTAAGAGTAGGCAACAACACATCTGCCACGCTGATCCTTAACACTGGGGCCCCTGAGGGGTGTGTACTTAGTCCCCCACTGTATTCCCTGTTCACCCACGACTGCATGGCCAAACACAACTCCCACACCATCATTAAGTTTGCTGATGACACAACGGTGGTAGGCCTGATCACCGACAATGATGAGATGGCCTATAGAGAGGAGATCAGACAACTGGCAGTGTGGTGCCAGGACAACAACCTCTCCCTCAATGTGAGCACGACTAAGGAGCTGATCGTGGACTACAGGAAAGGCGGGCCGAACAGGCGCCCATTAACATTGACGGGGCTGTAGTGAAGCGGTTCGATAGTGTCAAGTTCCTTAGTGTCCACATCACCAATGAACTATCATGGTCCAAACATACCAAGACAGTCGTAAAGAGGGCACAACAAAACCTTTTCCCCTCAGGAGACTGAAAGGATTTGGCATGGGTCCCCAGATCCTCAAAAGGTTCTACAGCTGCACCATTGAGAGCATCCTGACCGGTTGCATCATCGCCCGGTATGGCAACTGCTCGGCATCTGACCGCAAGGCGCTACAGAGGGTAGTGCGAACGGCGCAGTACATCACTGGGGCCTAGCTTCCTGCCATCCAGGACCAATATAATAGTCGGTGTCAGAGGAAAGCCCATAAAATTATCAGCGACTCCAGTCACACAAGTTATAGACTGATTTCTCTGCTACCCCAAGGCAAGCGGTAAGTATAAGACCAAGAGGCTCCTCAACAGCTTCTACCCCCCGAGCCATAAGACTGCTGAACAATTAACTAAATCGCCAGAGGACAATCCCCCCCCCCCTTGTACACTGCTGCTACTTCTACTCACTGTTTATTATCTATGCATAGTCACTTCACCCCCACCTACATGTACAAATTACCTCAACTAACCTGTACCCCCGAACACTGACTCGGTACCGGTGCCCCCTGTATATAACCTCATTATTGTTATTCTTATTGTGTTACTTTTTTATTATTACTTTTTATTTTAGTCAACTTGGTAAATATTTTCTTAACTCTTCTTGAACTGCACTGTTGGTTAAGGGCTTGTAAGTAAGCATTTCACGGAAAGTCTGTTGTATTTGGCGCATGTGACAAATAAAGTTTGATTTGATTTGATTTGATGTTAACTCTGGGTCTTCCTATCCTGTGGCGATCCTCATGAGAGCCAGTTTCATCATTGATAGTTTGTGCAACTGCACTTGACGAAACGCTCAAAGTTCTTGAAATGTTCCGTATTGACTGACCTTCATGCCTTAAAGTAATGATGGACTGTCATTTCTCCTTGCTTAGTTGAGCTGTTCTTGCCATAATATGGACTTTATGGACTTTTACCAAATAGGGCTATCTTCTGTATACAACCCCTAACTTGTCACAAGACAACTGATTGACTCAAACGCATTAAGTAGGAAAGAAATTCCATAAATTCGCTTTTAACAAGGCACACCTGTTAATTGAAATGCATTCCAGGTGACTACCTCATAAAGCTGGTTGAGAGAATGCCAAGTTTGTGCAAAGCTCTTCAAGGCAAAGGGTGGCTACTTTGAAGAATCTCAAATATAAAATATATACTTGTTTAGTTACTTTCATAATTTTGATGTCTTCACTATTATTCAACAATGTAGAAATAGTCAAAAAATAAAGTAAAACCCTTGAATGAGTATGTGTGTCCAAAGTTTTGACTGGTACTGTATGTTTATAGTTTAGTTTATAGTTAATTAGCTTACTAATTAATAAAACATTTAAAGCTAAAATGTCCTGAGTCAAGAAGTATTCAAGCCCATTGTTATGGCAAGCCTAAATACCTAAGTCCTGCAGTAAAAAATAGCTTAACAAGTCACATAATACATTGGACTCTTTGTGCAATAATAGTGTTTAACATGATTTTTTAATGACTACCTCATCTCTGTACCCCACACATACAATTATCGGTAAGGTCCATCTGTCAGGATTTGGCCAGGATTGTTCAGATTTTGGTCACTAGATGCCCCCATTGTGCTTTTTTTGACCCTTTTGTTTTTCCCTTGTTCTAGTTATTATTTGCATCTGTGCCTCATTTCCCTTGAATGTATTTAAACCCTTAGTGTTCCTCAGTTCTTTGCTCTGTGTTTGTATGTTAGCACCCTGCCCCAGCCATGCTGTGAACATTTGTTTCTCCAGTTGGATTTTCTTGAGGTACTCTGGTTTTGTTCTTGTTTATTTTTTGTTTATTCTTTTGAGGTTTGTTTTTTCCCTGCTGTTCTTACCACTTTTTGGATTTTCCTTGTGTCTTGGAGGATATACATTTTTTCTCTTGGATTTACTTTTTACGTTGTGGATTTATATTTTTGCCTGAAGATCTTTTCCTTTTTTCTTTATTAAATCACCGTCTCAAGTACTGCTCTGTCTGCCTCATCTTCTGGGTTCTGCTGATTATTAGTGACTCAGTTTACTAAGTGACTGTTTCTCACACCGGGTCCTGACACCATCAGTCGAGTAGTGAATTTCAAACACATATTCAACCACAAAGACCAGGGAGGTTTTCCAATGCCTCGCAAAGAAGGGCACCGATTGGTAGATACAAAAATAAAATTAAAAAGAGACATTGAATATCCCTTTGAGCATAGTGAAGTAAATTACACTTTGGATGGTGTATCAATACACCCAGTCACTACAAAGATACATGCGTCCTTCCTAAATACTGCAAGTTGCCGGAGAGGAAAGAAACCGCTCAGGGATTTCACCAAGAGGCCAAAGGTGACTTTAAAACAGTTACAGAGTTTAATGGCTGTGATAGGAGAAAACTGAGAATGGATCAACAACATTGTAGTTACTTCACAATACTAAGCTAAATGAAAGAGTGAAAAGAAGGGAGCCTGAACAGATTAAAAAAATTCCACAACATGCATCCTGTTTGCAAGAAGGTACTAAGGTAAAACTGCAAAAAAATGGGGAAAGAAATTAACTTCATGTCCTGAATAACAAGCGATGGAGTTTTTTAGGAATTTTTTTATGGACTAGAGCTAAGCACAGACAAAATCCTAGAGGAAAACCTGGTTCAGTCTGCTTTCCAACAGACACTGGAAGACAAATTCACCTTTCAGCAGGACAATAACCTAAATCAAAAAGCCAAAGCAGTTGCTTACTGAGATGACATTGAATGTTCTTGAGTGGTATACAGTGGGGAGAACAAGTATTTGATACACTGCCGATTTTGCAGGTTTTCCTACTTACAAAGCATGTAGAGGTCTGTCATTTTTATCATAGGTACACTTCAACTGTGAGAGACGGAATCTAAAACAAAAATCCAGAAAATCACATTGTATGATTTTTAAATAATTAATTTGCATTTTATTGCATGACATAAGTATTTGATCACCTACCAACCAGTAAGAATTCCGGCTCTCACAGACCTGTTAGTTTTTCTTTAAGAAGCCCTCCTGTTCTCCACTCATTACCTGTATTAACTGCACCTGTTTGAACTCGTTACCTGTATAAAAGACACCTGTCTACACACTCAATCAAACAGATTCCAACCTCTCCACAATAGCCAAGACCAGAGAGCTGTGTAAGGACATCAGGGATAAAATTGTAGACCTGCACAAGGCTGGGATGGGCTACAGGACAATAGGCAAGCAGCTTGGTGAGAAGGAAACAACTGTTGGCGCAATTATTAGAAAATGGAAGAAGTTCAAGATGACGGTCAATCACCCTCGGTCTGGGGCTCCATGCAAGATTTCACCTCGTGGGGCATCAATGATCATGAGGAAGGTGAGGGATCAGCCCAGAACTACACGGCAGGACCTGGTCAATGACCTGAAGAGAGCTGGGACCACAGTCTCAAAGAAAACCATTAGTAACACACTACGCCGTCATGGATTAAAATCCTGCAGCGCACGCAAGGTCCCCCTGCTTAAGCCAGTGCATGTCCAGGCCCGTCTGAAGTTTGCCAATGACCATCTGGATGATCCAGAGGAGGAATGGGAGAAGGTCATGTGGTCTGATGAGACAAAAATAGAGCTTTTTGGTCTAACTCCACTCGCCGTGTTTGGAGGAAGAAGAAGTATGAGTACAACCCCAAGAACACCATCCCAACCGTGAAGCATGGAGGTGGAAACATCATTCTTTGGGGATGCTTTTCTGCAAAGGGGACAGGACGACTGCACCGTATTGAGGGGAGGATGGATGGGGCCATGTATCGCGAGATCTTGGCCAACAACCTCCTTCCCTCAGTAAGAGCATTGAAGATGGGTCGTGGCTGGGTCTTCCAGCATGACAACGACACGAAGCACACAGCCATGGCAACTAAGGAGTGGCTCCGTAAGAAGCATCTCAAGGTCCTGGAGTGGCCTAGCCAGTCTCCAGACCTGAACCCAATAGAAAATCTTTGGAGGGAGCTGAAAGTCCGTATTGCCCAGCGACAGCCCCGAAACCTGAAGGATCTGGAGAAGATCTGTAGGGAGGAGTGGGCCAAAATCCCTGCTGCAGTGTGTGCAAACCTAGTCAAGAACTACAGGAAACGTATGATCTCTGTAATTGCAAACAAAGGTTTCTGTACCAAATATTAGATTCTGCTTTTCTGATGTATCAAATACTTATGTCATGCAATAAAATGCAAATTAATTACTTAAAAATCATACAATGTGATTTTCTGGATTTTTGTTTTAGATTCCGTCTCTCATAGTTGAAGTGTACCTATGATAAAAATTACAGACCTCTACATGCTTTGTAAGTAGGAAAACCTGCAAAATCGGCAGTGTATCAAATACTTGTTCTCCCCACTGTATTTACAGTTTTGACTTAAATCAGCTTGAAAATCTATGGCAGTTTAGCAATGATCAACAACCAAGTTGACAAATCTTGAATAATTTTTTTAAGAATAATGTGCAAATATTGTGCAAAGCTCACCCATAAAGACTCACAGCTAATTACCTTGAAGAACCCATTACCACAAAAAAACACTAGGTGATTAAGCACCGTAAAGGATCAAGTCTTACAGAAAATTGTCATGGGAAATCATAGTGTTTTGGCATAATAGGAAAAAGTGTATTGCAGAATATTGCACAAACTCCTTTGGGAAATAAATGCATAAGCTTGGTTGATTCAGCGTTAGTGTTACTTTTGAGCACAGGCAATCTCACTGTCTATGTCTTTCTCCTAAACATAAATACACACAAAAAACACAACTTTTCAGCATACTAGCCTTTTACTCGGTCCAGTGTTAGCTTTTTCTTGTCCAGTGAGGTTAAGGCCGTGCTCATGCTTAGTGACTCTATGCTACCACTCTGAAATAAAATGGAGTATGGAGAGAAAACATCAGAGGGTTTACAGGTTATGCAACAGAACGTCACAGTCACAGTCCCCCAGAATGACTTACCATGGTGACTATGACGTCCTGTGGTAGCAGACGTTGCTTCTGGAGCACCGGGGTCATTGCTTCCTGTAGAGTTCCATTGGACGTCACCACAATACCCACTGTCTTCCCTGTGGACACTATCTCCACCCTGAGAAATACTTTTTGTCTGGTTGTAAGATTTATTTAATTACAGGATAATAAAATTGTCTTCCCTATGACTTATGACTTATGACCTATATACTCCCTCTGTGTCATTTTTCTAATTGATGAAGGCCATTGATGAAGGCCGAAATGTCCAGCTTTTAATAGTGACACGTTTTTTAATGTTGAGCAAGCATGGAGCCTTTTCCTTTTCAAGGATAAATAAAAGTCATGGAATATCAGGATGTGGTCACTCATGCAAAAGTCACGCTGAGCTCCAGAAAAACCTGCTGTTCCTTCAGAACTGAGCTGTCCTGGTCCAGAGAGAGGGGTTTCTGTGGAGGAACCAGAGAACAGAAAGAGAACAAACAGGACAGGTACATCAACAATAGAAACTCTTTTCCCCCTATGATGTTGCTAAGTGACAGACAGACACCATTTTGGGTTAAACCAATAGTTTCATTCCAGGAGTTATTATGAACAATTCCATGTAGCGTTCATGTGTATGTCATGTGTGTGTCATGTGTGTGTCATGTGTATGTCATGTGTGAGCTATGCCAAGATTTTCCTCTTGTAGGACAATAAACGTGATTCTGATTCTTAGGCCGTCATTGTAAATAAGAATCTGTTCTTAACTGACTTGCCTGATAAATAAAGGTTAAATAAAATAAAAATATTCTGCTTATTACACAGTTGGCCTCTGCTCTGCATGTAGGAGCCAACTCTGACTGAGGCTCAACTTGTCCTTGCCCTGCAGGTAGATGATGGCATCCGAGAGGGGGAAGCTTTTCTTCTCACAGAGCCCAGTCAGCATGGTGTAGATGGAAAGTCCAGCACTGGCTGGAGCCAGGGAGGCAGTACCGTCAGGTAGGAACACACAGCAGTTCTCAGCCTGGGCCGCACGCCAACGCTCTCTCTCCAACTGCTGCGGGGAAAGGGGGCAAAAGTCACAAGTTCATTCAAAGGGAGATGTTGTCGGAACATATTTTATGATATAGTTAGAGCTTGGTGTATGGTGTGCTTACCTCTACTGCATTGAGGAGAGACCCCGGCCTGGCACTCCTCTGTAAGACTGCAGCAAGGTCAGCAAGCTCTGCTAAGGGAATGGGGTGCATTATATTCAGCTGCAGGTACACTCTTAGAAAAAAAGGAGCTATTTGAAATCTAAAAGGGTTTTGGATTCCATGTAGAACCCTTTCCACAGAGGGTTCTACCTGAAACCCAAAAGGATTCTACCTGGAACCAAAAAGGGCTCTAACTAGAACCAAAAAGAGTTCTCCTATGGGGACAACCGAATAACCCTTTTTTCAAATAATGTACAGTAGGTCACCGTACCAGAAACGTCATATACTGTACCGTAAACTCTGAACCAATGCTATCCCCATTGTGTTATACTGTACCTCCCCACAAGCACCTCTTTTCCTGAAGTTTGTCTCTGGTCAACTTGTTCTGTAGAGCTTTCATCTTCTTCTCTGCTCCCTCGTCCACATCCAAAGGAAGAGACTTTCCTGGTTTGACCTTTGGTTTCTAAGAACAATACTCAGTCATGAGTTGGTTTATGCACAAACATTATAGCCAAGCTTCACAATACTGTACAGTACCTTTTGGGGTTTCTGGTCAGCCTTGTGCCTGTCACTGAGAGAGGCGCTGTCAGTCCCAGCAGTTTTCCTGGTTGCTGTGCTCTTCGAGCGGGGTCCCACCTCAGGTAGAGGCCTGCCCTCCACATTGGCCAACATGCAGCTCTGGTAGAGCTGGGAGCGAACAAAGCACGTGTAGCTGTCAAACTTCATCAGCTTGAAGACCTGAAGTGAGAGAGAGACAGAGGAAAAGCCTCGTCAAGTCAGGCAGCACAACCATGTTTGTTACTAAACTCAGTTTTCCATGGCATTTCTTATTTGTGCTACTGTGTTTCCCACAGCAATACATGGGCATGCTACTGTATGGGGAATAGAGGAATATTTCATTATTTTCTAGTGAGCCTTGGTACAGTAGATTATATTGTCCTGAATGACTCAGTTGGTAGAGTAAGGCCCTTACAATGCCAGGATTGTGGGTTCGCTTCCCAGGGCCACCCATATGTAAAAACTGTATGCACACATCACTGTAAGTCACTTTAGATAATCTGCTAAATGGAATTGTATTTTAATATACTTTATAATGATGTGTCCATGGTGGTGTACCTGTTTTTGGGTCTTGTGATACATGTCAAGGGGAGGGTTTATCACGTCCCGCTCCTCAATGCGGACTGTGTCATTAATGTTGATGGGATGGGAAGCACTGCCTGAGAGGTAGGTGTTGTAGATGGAGCGAGCCTCCGGGCTTAACTGGACAGGAGAGAAACATGGTCAGACCCTGACTCATAGAGACCCCTCTTAGACTATCAAACTTTCCAAATCCCTTTTCATCTGTGAAGTACCTTCTCTTTCTAATTGGCTGGGATCTGTCGGAACTTCTCACATGCCTTCCAAAATAAGGTGTTCTCAGCACTGACCTCCGACTTCAGGAAAGCCTGTCGGTTTAAACAGAAAAACATTTCTGTCACCAATTTCTACCCAGCAGCCACAGTACATTATCACCAGGCATCATCTTCAGCCTGATTTGACGCTGTCTGAGAACTATTATTTGACCTTAGCACGACTTTATATTTGACTTATATTGTTTACACTGATATTTCTGTCAAGCACACACACATCCCTCTATTCTCCACAGGCCTCATAATCCAGACTGGCGAATCACATCTCTTTTCCCATAAGTCCTCCAGCCCAAAGAAGAAAATCAGACACCCACATGGTTCGTACTATTTAAGTGACTCATGCGTGGGCCTCTTTCTCATTCTAATTTCTTGGGAAATTTGACAATCAATCCTTGTAGCGGAGCTTAGTTTTGTGTCCTAGTCAGTAAAATAGGAGCCATCACTTCAGATAACAATTTGTCATCTAAAGTGATGTAAACTAAACGGTTGGGTTGACAATGTAATTGTTCTAAATTACTTCATTTATCGCTTCAAAACAATGGGCCCTCCTTGAAACAAACACACGAGACCAATAAACAGACTAGCACAAAAACTCTGTATACAACAGATCATCATGGCATAAGCTTGAAAGATTGTATACAGTCAGTTTGAGCCCTCACCGTGAAGTATAGGACACTGCAGGAGCCTCTCCAAGCTGACAGCCCAGCTGGTCAACTTCCCCACATCACTGGCTTCCTCACTGGGCACTGTGGGGAGATTGGAGTTACTGCTGGAACACAGGCCTACACTGGCCCCTTGCGCCTCTGGCACCACATTCAACTCTGGAGACATTAACAACAGGGCTGTATTGGATGTAATACAGAAACTACAATGTATGCTTCACTTTGAAATGTGTGATTTTGAATAGAGAAAACTTGAATTTTATTACTGTCTAAATTGGAAAGGCCAGAACCTATGAAGAAACCTAGAGAGGAACCAGGCTATGAGGGGTGGCCAGTCCTCTTCTGGCTGTGCCGGGTGGAGATTATAACAGAACATGGCCAAGATGTTCAAATGTTCATAGATGATGAGCAGAGTCAAATAATAATAATCACAGTGGTTGTCGAGGGTGCAGCAGGTCAGCACCTCAGGAGTAAATGTCAGTTGGCTTTTCATAGCCGATCATTCAGAGTATCTCTACTGCTCCTGCTGTCTCTAGAGAGTTGAAAACAGCAGGTCTGGGACAGGTAGCACGTCTGGTGAACAGGTCAGAGTTCCATAGCCGCAGGCAGAACAGCTGAAACTGGAGCAGCAGCACAGCCAGGTGGACTAGGGACCGCAAGGAGTCATCAGGCCAGGTAGTCCTGATGTATGGTCCTAGGGCTCAGGTCCTCTGAGAGAGACAAAGAAAGAAAGAAAGAAAGAAAGAAAGAAAGAAAGAGAGAGAGAAAGAAAGAAAGAAAGAAAGAGAGAAAGAAAGAGCGAAAGAGAGAAAGAGAGAGAGCATACTTAAATTCACAGGAGGGGTCGGGAGACACTGTGGCCCCATCCAACGATACCCCCGGAGAGGGCCAAACAGACAGGATATAACCCAACCCACTTTTCCAAAGCACAGCCCCCACAACACTAGAGGGATACCTTCAACCACCAACTTACCATCCTGAGACAAGGCTGAGTATAGTCCACAAAGATCTCCGCCACGGCACAACCCAAGGGGGGGCGCCAAACCAGATAGGAAGATCACGTCAGTGACTCAACCCACACAAGTGACGAACCCCTCCTAGGGATGGCATGGAAGAGTGTGTCCAAACTTTTGATTTGTTATGTATGTCTCCATGTTTCAGCTCACCTCCATCAGATACTGCCAGACCCTGTAAGCACAGACATAAACCAGTGAATACATCTGCTTTGGATTAGGGAAACAACAATCAGAAACACAATGATTTAATATATGACGTACCATTTTTGGGGGGGGGCATAAATCCTGTGATCTTTAGCAGACTTAGAGCTGAGACTGTGAGATAGACAGACACAGAGACAGACAGACAGAGGGAGCGAGAGACAGACAGACAGACAGACAGACAGACAGACAGACAGACAGACAGACAGACAGACAGACAGACAGACAGACAGACAGACAGACAGACAGACAGACAGACAGACAGACAGACAGACAGATTAAATCATAAACACACTGATAAATCCAATTTACTGCACATATATTGCATATTCCAATACTAGGAACATTGCCCTATTGCTTCAGTTCATTGAAAAATTCCAAGAGAGACATTGATAGATCACTGAAGAAGGGTTCCGGTAGTGTTCTTATCTGAACATACTTGCTTTGTACCGATTGCCACTTCCTAACTGCACAGAAAGTCTTGCCATAGAAACATGGCCAGGAAGTGTTGCCATAGCAACAAGACCACAAGCTGATGTGTGTGCACTCTACACAAACCTATGTCTCCTTTTGCCGCCTTGTCTGAAGCAATATTATTCTCATTCATGCAGACGCAATAGTATACACCAAAACATGAAATCAATACACTGAACAACACACAGCTTGGAAATAGTTTGTGGTATCTGAGTTTTCTGGGTGTTGGTCATACAGTATGTCAAACTGACCAATATTTCTGTGAAATATAACCTATAATTAATTACAATATGAGTTAAATAGTTTTCCTTCCAAAAATGTTTTTATGAAGTATGTTAAAAAGCAGCTTTTCTGTGTTGGAATGGTGTTGGTGTACCCCAACAACAGAATGGTGTGGATGTATACCGGTCATAAAAAGTATTCATACAGTATGAGCAGACCACTGACTGGCCAGCTCATCCTTCTCAGAGGATGACATTATCCTCTATCAGGAAATAACAAGCAAGTTTGAGGTGGGGTTTTTGAAGTGTGTTTTCTCCGATTTATGCTCTAGTCACAAATACTAGAATAGGATGAGTCAACAACATTAATTTGGGTATAAGTTAACAGAATATTAACTTTTAAAAGTGAGATTTTCACTGGACAGTAAACCATGAGAAACTGCCAGCCACTGTAAGTGACTTAACAAACGTTGTCACTACCATAAACCACAGCTCAGATTAAGTCTGATATTAGTTAATAATTAGTTGATCAATTATTTTTCTACATGTGAATTTTATTATAGATTTACCCTTGTGATATTCAGTGGTTTGATGCTGGTCCCAGTATTGTGTCTTCCAAGTCTCCGTCTGAGAGAAGTTCTCAGGGCAAAGTGAGAGAAACCTTTGGTGAACTCTTTAAACATTATTGTTTTCTGTAAAATATACTTTCAAAACACTCCATCATTGATCAGATATGGAACAAATGGAAAAATCACGTCACACTTGGCAAAACTCATATTACTTGTTTGAGCATGTTTCATACTCTCTGAAAACCGTAAACTTCCATAACAACCCAAGGCTAGCTGGCAAATTTGATCAGAGATAGCCCAGAGGGTTAGAGTTAGAGTTAGGGTTAGGAGCTCCAAGGGGATCTGATCAGAGATAGCCCAGAGGGTTAGAGTTAGGGTTAGGAGATCCAAGGGGATCTGATCAGAGATAGCCCTAAGGGTTAGAGTTAGGGTTAGGAGATACAAGGGGATCTGATCAGAGATAGCCCTAAGGGTTAGAGTTAGGGTTAGGAGATCCAAGGGGATCTGATCAGAGATAGCCCAGAGGGTTAGAGTTCGGGTTAGGAGCTCCAAGGGGATCTGATCAGAGATAGCCCTAAGGGTTAGAGTTAGGGTTAGGAGATCCAAGGGGATCTGATCAGAGATAGCCCAGAGGGTTAGAGTTAGGGTTAGGAGATCCAAGGGGATCTGATCAGAGATAGCCCAGAGGGTTAGAGTTAGGGTTAGGAGCTCCAAGGGGATCTGATCAGAGATAGCCCTAATGGTCACAATAGCTACAAGGCACAAAAGGAAATTCCCCCAAAAACCCACAATCCTCACAAGAGGCAGAATATCCACTGCACATGTTTAAATTAACATAAAAGTATTGTACCTTCTCTCTGGAATCTCCAGCTGTTTTCCTCAAAGGACAGTGGCAGGACGCAGAGGTCTCCATGGCTGTGGTGGAGCCTACTGGAGTAGACAGAGAGAGAAATGGCAGAAAAGGAAAGGTAAACAGCTTTGGGCCGCTGATGCCAGGAGACTGGTCTGGGGCTCACAGTGATGATGGCCTATCACTGAACAAAGACCATCACTGCCATAAACCAACAGCAATAATGGATATAAAACTCAATGGGTAGGAGACAGACACACACAGCAACCGCTCAGGCGAAAGTCTCAGGTAGTCTCCTCCTTCTCCATTCCAGTTTCACAGTGACTGTCTGTTCCTTAACCTGTGTGAACCAGTCAACATGTAATCCGCCATAACCCATTTTAACATAAACCAGCCTACATGTAATCCACCATAACCCATTTTAACATAAACCAGCCCACATGTAATCCACTCATAACCCATTTTAACATAAACCAGCCCACATGTAATCCACTCATAACCCATTTTAACATAAACCAGCCTACATGTAATCCACTCATAACCCATTTTAACATAAACCAGCCCACATGTAATCCACTCATAACCCATTTTAACATAAACCAGCCTACATGTAATCCACCATAACCCATTTTAACATAAACCAGCCCACATGTAATCCACTCATAACCCATTTTAACATAAACCAGCCCACATGTAATCCACTCATAACCCATTTTAACATAAACCAGCCCACATGTAATCCACTCATAACCCATTTTAATATAAACCAGCCTACATGCCTGTCATGTTTTGTCATTGATTATCATGTCTTGTCCCTGTGCTTCCCTTCTATTCGTTTCCCTCTGCTGGTCTTATTAGGTTCTTTCCCTCTTTCTATCCCTCTCTCTCCCCCTCCCTCTCTCCCTCTCTCGCTCTCTCTCTCTATCGTTCCGTTCCTGCTCCCAGCTGTTCCTCATTCTCCTAACTACCTCATTTACTCTTTCACACCTGTCCCCTATTTTGCCCTCTGATTAGAGTCCCTATTTCTCCCTCTGTTTTCCGCTTCTGTCCTTGTCGGATCCTTGTTTGATGTTTGCTGTTCTGTGTCCTTGTTCCGCCCTGTCGTGTTTTTGCCTTCTTCAGATGCTGCGTGTGAGCAGGTGTCTATGTCAGCTACGGCCTGTGCCTTCCCGAAGCGACCTGCAGTCTGTGGTCGCGTCTCCAGTCGTTCCTCTCTACTGACGAGAGGATTTCAGTTTTCCTGTTTTGGATTTACCTAAGATAATATCCAGGAGTATCGTTTTTTGTTTAAGACTGGAATAAAGACTCTGTTTCTATTAAGTCGCTTTTGGGTCCTCATTCACCAGCATAACAGAAGGATCCGACCAAGAATGGACCCAGCGACTACGGATTCTCGCAACACTGCCGTCGAGTTCCAGGGAGCAATGCTCGGCAGACACGAGCAGGAATTGTCTGCTGCTCGTCATGCCGTTGAGACCCTGGCCGCTCAGGTCTCCGACCTCTCAGGACAGTTTCAGAGTCTTCGTCTCGTGCCACCAGCTACTTCCTGGTCTTCCGAGTCTCCGGAACCTAGGGTTAATAACCCACCATGTTACTCTGGGCAGCCCACTGAGTGTCGCTCCTTTCTCACCCAGTGTGATATTGTGTTCTCTCTCCAGCCCAACACATACTCAAGAGAGAGAGCTCGGATCGCTTACGTCATATCACTCCTTACTGGTCGGGCTCGGGAGTGGGGCACAGCTATCTGGGAGGCAAGGGCTGAGTGTTCTAATGATTATCAGAACTTTAAAGAGGAGATGATACGGGTTTTTGATCGTTCAGTTTTTGGGAAGGAGGCTTCCAGGGCCCTGGCTTCCCTATGTCAAGGTGATCGATCCATAACGGATTACTCTATAGAGTTTCGCACTCTTGCTGCCTCCAGTGACTGGAACGAGCCGGCGTTGCTCGCTCGTTTTCTGGAGGGACTCCACGCTGAGGTTAAGGATGAGATTCTCTCCCGGGAGGTTCCTTCCAGCGTGGACTCTTTGATTGCACTCGCCATCCGCATAGAACGACGGGTAGATCTTCGTCACCGAGCTCGTGGAAGAGAGCTCGCGTTAACGGTGTTCCCCCTCTCCGCATCTCAACCATCTCCTCCCACCGGCTCAGAGACTGAGGAGAGGGAACGGAGAATCACCAACCGCCTTTGCCTCTATTGCGGTTCTGCTGGACATTTTGTCATGTCATGTCCAGTAAAAGCCAGAGCTCATCAGTAAGCGGAGGGCTACTGGTGAGCGCTACTACTCAGGTCTCTCCATCAAGATCCTGTACTACCTTGTCGGTCCATCTACGCTGGACCGGTTCGGCTGCTTCCTGCAGTGCCTTGATAGACTCTGGGGCTGAGGGTTGTTTTATGGACGAAGCATGGGCTCGGAAACATGACATTCCTCTCAGACAGTTAGGGAAGCCCACGCCCATGTTCGCCTTAGATGGTAGTCTTCTCCCCAGTATCAGATGTGAGACACTACCTTTAACCCTCACAGTATCTGGTAACCACAGTGAGACCATTTCCTTTTTGATTTTTCGTTCACCTTTTACACCTGTTGTTTTGGGTCATCCCTGGCTAGTATGTCATAATCCTTCTATTAATTGGTCTAGTAATTCTATCCTATCCTGGAGCGTTTCTTGTCATGTGAAGTGTTTAATGTCTGCTATCCCTCCTGTTTCTTCTGTCCCCTCTTCTCAGGAGGAACCTGGTGATTTGACAGGAGTGCCGGAGGAATATCATGATCTGCGCACGGTCTTCAGTCGGTCCAGAGCCAACTCTCTTCCTCCTCACCGGTCGTATGATTGTTGTATTGATCTCCTTCCGGGGACCACTCCCCCTCGGGGTAGACTATACTCTCTGTCGGCTCCCGAACGTAAGGCTCTCGAGGATTATCTGTCTGTTTCTCTCGACGCCGGTACCGTGGTGCCTTCTTCCTCTCCCGCCGGAGCGGGGTTTTTTTTTGTTAAGAAGAAGGACGGTACTCTGCGCCCCTGCGTGGATTATCGAGGGCTGAATGACATAACGGTTAAGAATCGTTATCCGCTTCCCCTTATGTCGTCAGCCTTCGAGATTCTGCAGGGAGCCAGGTTCTTTACTAAGTTGGACCTTCGTAACGCTTACCATCTCGTGCGCATCAGAGAGGGGGACGAGTGGAAAACGGCGTTTAACACTCCGTTAGGGCATTTTGAATACCGGGTTCTGCCGTTCGGTCTCGCTAATGCTCCAGCTGTCTTTCAGGCATTAGTTAATGATGTACTGAGAGACATGCTGAACATCTTTGTTTTCGTTTACCTTGACGATATCCTGATTTTTTCACCGTCACTCGAGATTCATGTTCAGCACGTTCGACGTGTACTCCAGCGCCTTTTAGAGAATTGTCTCTACGTGAAGGCTGAGAAGTGCGCCTTTCATGTCTCCTCTGTCACATTTCTCGGTTCTGTTATTTCCGCTGAAGGCATTCAGATGGATCCCGCTAAGGTCCAGGCTGTCAGCGATTGGCCCGTTCCTAAGTCACGTGTCGAGTTGCAGCGCTTTCTCGGTTTCGCTAATTTCTATCGGCGTTTCATTCGTAATTTCGGTCAAGTGGCTGCCCCTCTCACAGCTCTGACTTCTGTCAAGACGTGCTTTAAGTGGTCCGGTTCCGCCCAGGGAGCTTTTGATCTCCTCAAGAAGCGTTTTACATCCGCTCCTATCCTTGTTACTCCTGACGTCACTAAACAATTCATTGTCGAGGTTGACGCTTCAGAGGTGGGCGTGGGAGCCATTCTGTCCCAGCGCTTCCATTCTGACGATAAGGTCCATCCTTGCGCTTATTTTTCTCATCGCCTGTCGCCATCGGAACGCAACTATGATGTGGGTAACCGCGAACTGCTCGCCATCCGCTTAGCCATAGGCGAATGGCGACAGTGGTTGGAGGGGGCGACCGTCCCTTTTGTCGTTTGGACTGACCATAAGAACCTTGAGTACATCCGTTCTGCCAAACGACTTAATGCACGTCAAGCTCGTTGGGCGTTGTTTTTCGCTCGTTTCGAGTTCGTGATTTCTTATCGCCCGGGAAATAAGAACACCAAGCCTGATGCCTTATCCCGTCTCTTTAGTTCTTCTGTGGCTTCTACCGACCCCGAGGGGATTCTCCCTGAAGGGCGTGTTGTCGGGTTGACTGTCTGGGGAATTGAGAGACAGGTAAAGCAAGCACTCACTCACACTGCGTCGCCGCGCGCTTGTCCTAGTAACCTTCTGTTCGTTCCTGTCTCTACTCGTCTGGCTGTTCTTCAGTGGGCTCACTCTGCCAAGTTAGCTGGCCACCCCGGCGTTCGGGGTACGCTTGCTTCTATTCGCCAGCGGTTTTGGTGGCCTACTCAGGAGCGTGACACGCGCCGTTTCGTGGCTGCTTGTTCGGACTGCGCACAGACTAAGTCAGGTAACTCTCCTCCTGCCGGTCGTCTCAGACCGCTTCCCATTCCTTCTCGACCATGGTCTCACATCGCCTTAGACTTTATTACCGGTCTGCCTTCGTCTGCGGGGAAGACTGTGATTCTTACGGTTGTCGATAGGTTCTCTAAGGCGGCACATTTCATTCCCCTCGCTAAGCTTCCTTCCGCTAAGGAGACGGCACAAATCATCATTGAGAATGTGTTCAGAATTCATGGCCTCCCGTTAGACGCCGTTTCAGACAGAGGCCCGCAATTCACGTCACAGTTTTGGAGGGAGTTCTGTCGTTTGATTGGTGCTTCCGTCAGTCTCTCTTCCGGGTTTCATCCCCAGTCTAACGGTCTAATTAAGTCGCTTTTGGGTCCTCATTCACCAGCATAACAATGCCCATATGGTCATTTAGACCTACACTGTATAGACCTGTGAGTACCGTGTTTTTATTCCTTAATTCAAGAAAATAATATTGACATCCATCCTTGTGTAATATACTCTATGTGACACCATTCACTGTAACATTTAATTATTTGCAGTTACCTAAACGTTAGATCTGCCTGTGGCTCACTCATACTGAGAGTACCTGAGGAGAAAAGATGAGTGTGAGCTTGTAGGGCTGGCATCATGCGTACAGAATAATACTGGTGGATAAGTGTGGGAATGTGCGTCAGACGAATATGACTCATGGCAATACGATGCATGGGTGGACGAGGACCAAATACTAAAACCAAACACAGAGAGAATTTGCTTAGAAATTTCAGAGTTTCAAAGTCCAGAGAAATGTTTTTCTTTTGGGATAGAATAGAGTTTATCGGCAATAGAAAAGCGAAGAGATTCCAGGGTGCAATGGAAGTTTAAAACACAAATTGTCTCAGTAGTTTATGACATCATCAGAATAAGCTCCCAACCCCTTTTGTCTTCTTGTATGGCGTTATCCTCTCGCTCAACGTATCAGCAGCAGTGCAGCTTGGAACTGCCCAGAGCTGGAGCAGACTGGACCTCAAACCGGACTGAGTCAGACGTGCACTGTCAGGGCTCTCAGCTCTCACTCTAGGCTCTGTCACAAATGGCACACTATTCCCTAGACAGTGCACTACTTTTGACCAGCGCAGGTCAAAGGTAGTGCACTATATAGGGAATAGGGTGTCATTTGAGACAGAACCTAGAGGCATCAGGCCATGAGACTGAGAGGTAGTCACCACTAGGATTACCTTGGCAACACCCTCTCCTCTTAGCAGTCCAGGTGTTTGTATTGCAGTGAGTAAGTAAGGAGGCCAAACAGAGCGGTTGGTAGGGCTGCTATAGTTGTCATTTAATTTTAGTCAGGGTTGCTTTCTCTAAAGTCTGATAATATTCCAAAATAATGTACAATCTTTTTTTGACTGTCTATTATATAATTTACAGTCATTTAACAGTCATTTGTGCTGGACTGCATTGTGTAAACTGTAGCAATCTGCCAGGATTGTGGGTTTGACTCCCACGGGGGACAAGTACAAAAAAGTAAGAAAATGTATTCACTCACTACTGTAAGTCGCTCTGGATAAGAGCGTCCACTAAATGACTAAAATGTAAATGTAAAACGCAATACCTCTTTGTTTTTTGTCACTCTGACAGTCTGGTTCAGCTGTTGCTCAGGGTTGGCACATTAATAATTGAGGATAGAGACTGGAGACTCGAGACTGTCACACTCTGCAGCTATACAGGAGGGGAGGATGTCACTCACGACAATCACTGCAGGAGCAAAGTCAATTTAAGAAAGATTACTGTGACATAACTAAGGGGGACAGCCCAGACTGGCTCTATTGTGGCTCTGTCCCCTTTTAGAGGACAGTGAACAAAGACTACCCTACTTGGTTTATAATAGACCCAGACCAGGGAACTGCAGGCGTTTGTACTGAGAGAGGAAGAAAAGGACACCCAAGCTTCTAATTCTTTAGTAAAGGTCCTCTGATGGTAAAATGAAGTTGTGATTCTTTCAAATTTGAAACACTTTCATGAAGCAATTTTTACTTCAAACACGAAACACAATGGAGAGACTCAAAAAAGACTTGAAGATTGGTTGGGCCTATGTTCTATTTTCCTCACACAAACATCCATGATGTCAAATATAACCATCTGATGGTGATCAATGAACCCCAGCTTGACTCTGACTGGATTTCCCTTGGTATTATTCACAAACAATCACTGCGTATTTCATCGATTCTGACATATCCTGGAGTGCATTGTACAAATGAGGTAAATCAATGTGTCTGAGTGGCAAAGGTTGATCCCCCGGGGCCCTTCACCACTCAATCTAAATGTAAACATGGCCATGTGTCCCACAGCTTCCAACAGGAGGTCCTATTGTAAATGAGGTAACCTTTACACGGGTCGTGACTACCTGACCAAGTTGAGAAGTCGGAAGATCCTCCTATTTCTACAATTTCTCTTCTTAAAAGCTGATTACAGATTTTAAACCTGACCATGACCCTGACCTTAACCTTAACCCTAAACATTAACCACACTGTTAACCTTATGCCAAACCATAACCTTTAATTAAGACCAAAAAGCTAATTTTAGTTTTCATACATTTTTACAATATAGTTGACTTGACTTTGCAGTTTGGCCATCTAGTGAGAACCCTTTCCACATGACTGTGTCCACATACATCAGTGTCCAAGATGGACAGCATTAGTGTAGAGCTCAACACACCTACCTACCTCACCACTTGATTGAGAATTCTACCAAATGTATTTCATTATCTCCATTGAGAGGTATTGGGCTTGTTGTTAGACCCCTGTCAAGACTCATGTTCACACTACACACGTTTCTTTAAGTATTGATAAATGTTGATAAAATACTTTCTAATTCTTCAACTTATTTTTCAGCCTTCCTCTACGAATGAATTATATATCTCTTTCTAAATGTATCTTTCCTCTCCTCAGCAGCCTCCACCGTTCTCCAGCTGTATGAGCATGACTCAGAGGAATCAAAGGTTTTGGTCACCAATGAATGAATGGTCATACAGTATGTCATTCTGACTCAACATGTTTTGTTTTATTGTCTTACGTAAGGAAAACACAGAAACAATGTTTGAAACATTGAAACAGTAAACCAAGATTTTTGAGGAAAGCAGACTATGGAGAAGGATCACGGCTTAGAGGATAATGGGCAGAGACCAGAATAAAACAAAATAAGGCAGATATTTTCCTTCTTCCAGCAGAGTGATGGAGAACCCTGGGTGTCCTGTAACAGGTGGTGGTTCAGAGTGATGGAGAACCCTGGGTGTCCTGTAACAGGTGGTGGTTCAGAGTGATGGAGAACCCTGGGTGTCCTGTAACAGGTGGTGGTTCAGAGTGATGGAGAGCCCTGGGTGTCCTGTAACAGGTGGTGGTTCAGAGTGATGG
Source organism: Salvelinus alpinus (assembly GCF_045679555.1). Lineage (NCBI taxonomy): Eukaryota > Metazoa > Chordata > Actinopteri > Salmoniformes > Salmonidae > Salvelinus > Salvelinus alpinus. The sequence continues at coordinate 35,245,487 of NC_092109.1, read as the reverse complement.
ATCGCCCTGGGTGTCCTGTAACATGTGGTGGTTCAGAGTGATGGAGAACCCTGGGTGTCTTGTAACAGGTGGTACTTCAGAGTGATGGAGAGCCCTTTGTGTCCTGTAACAGGTGGTGGTTCAGAGTGATGGAGAACCCTGGGTGTTCTGTAACAGGTGGTGGTTCAGAGTGATGGAGAACCCTGGGTGTCCTGTAACAGGTGGTGGTTCAGAGTGATGGAGAGCCCTGGGTGTCCTGTAACAGGTGGTGGGGAGGATAATCCAGGTAAAGTCTTTAATGCATGGAAGGGAGGAACTGGAAGAGCAAGGGAGGGGCGGAAGCCAATGGAGGCGGAGGAAAGGCGTGCACAACAGGGAGGGCTAATCGGGGCCCCCTAATCCCTCCCTGGCCCCCACCTCCTCCTCCTGAGGGAGGCCAAGCAGGAGATGACTCCACCCGGCTCTGGACGCTTCAAACGGACATAAGGGGGACCAAGGATCTATCTGTAGGCCTATTTACAGGGTACCTGCTGGACAACACTGTGCTCAACTCTGACGATTCACCATAGAATGAGTCTTTGTCTCTTACCTGTCCTCTTTCCTGCCTTCTGAAGCACATCATTCAACATGGGAGAAGTTCAAAAGGTAATCCAGCGTTGCTACTTTCTGCTGATCTTTGAGTTTGATGGGAATGTACATGTTGATGAGTCCTAGAGCGTGATTCAAGGACAGATTGTTTCCCCTTTTTAATAAGAAGCTAACTGATGAGTTGACACTTTCTCTGCAAATAAACTACATAGTAGTCCCTTACAAGCTTCCTAATTGCTTTCTGTGTCTGTTTGTAATATCCTATTCTGTCTCATTTCACTCAGGGGTTCTTTTCGGTGCTACAGAAATTAAAAGGAACCACAGAACAGGAACTTCGGATAGTCCTCCTGGGTCTAGACAACGCTGGCAAAACAACGCTGCTAAAACAGCTATCATCCGAGGATGTCAACACCATTACTCCCACACAGGTCAGATCCGATCCTGGCGTGCTCTGAACTTACATAAGCAGGCCATGTAGTTTTGTAATGACAACCCTGTGACACTTCCTCCCTCAGGTTGTTGCCCAAGGCAACGTACCACATAATGGCACTTACTCAATAGAAGCATTTTTTTTACCTGCCTATTCAAAATCTGATCTCTGATCATATCAATGTCTTAGATGACTGTACCAGGGTCAGGACACTCCAGGTCAAACGCTACGCGGCTCTGGAAGTAGACAAGTAGTATCCTCCAATCTGGACTTTAACACATCAAATAAGATGTTCATATGTCTCTAAAATACCACAGAAGTGATGCTTGACTTGGTTCTTCTTCATACCATGTTATCTGGTAGCAAAGCATCACAGCCGGTTGGTTTGTGCAGTCCCTCTGTCGCAGAAAATAGCACATTGGCAATGATACATTTAGCTAGACTAAGAATAGAGACTAGGCTGAGACTTTAATCCGGGGGTTGAAGATTACTTAACCATAAAGTCAGTTAGGGTGCAACACACATTTTGTAAGCTCCAGGTAACAAATCGAGGTTCAAGTTTTATATCATTGTATCTGTCTTTCTGGTCATGTCAGGATTTGGTTCTAATAAAATGATGTTATAAATAAATGCTTATTTAGAGCCACTAGTAACAGAATAAAGCTGTGTTCTGCTAAACTGTGTTAGATCAATGAATTTTGCTTCTCCATTGATGCCAAAGGGCTTCAACATTAAGAGTCTCACGTCTCACGGAATGAAACTGAACGTGTGGGACATCGGAGGACAGAGGAAGATCCGGCCCTTCTGGAAGAAATATCTGGAAAACACAGATTTGTTGGTGTGTAAATTATGTTAGCCCTTTTCTCATTTTATTTTGTCTTATTACAGTGGGGCAAAAAAGTATTTAGTCAGCCACCAATTGTGCAAGTTCTCCCACTTAAAAAGATGAGAGAGGCCTTTTCATCAAAGGTACACTTCAACTATGACAGACAAAAAGGGGAAAAAAAATCCAGAAAATCACATTGTAGGATTTTTAATGAATTTATTTGCAAATTATGGTGGAAAATAAGTATTTGGTCACCTACAAACAAGCAAGATTTCTGGCTCTCACAGACCTGTAACTTCTTCTTTAAGAGGCTCCTCTGTCCTCCACTCGTTACCTGTATTAATGGCACCTGTTTGAACTTGTTATCAGTATAAAAGACACCTGTCCACAACCTCAAACAGTCACACTCCAAACTCCACTATGGCCAAGATCAAAGAGCTGTCAAAGGACACCAGAAACAAAATTGCAGACCTGCACCAGACTGGGAAGACTGAATCTACAATAGGTAAGCAGCTTGGTTTGAAGAAATCAACTGTGGGAGCAATTATTAGGAAATGGAAGACATACAAGACCACTGATAATCTCCCTCGATCTGGGGCTCCACGCAAGATCTCACCCCGTGGGGTCAAAATGATCACAAGAACGGTGAGCAAAAATCGCAGAACCACATGGGGGGACCTAGTGAATGACCTGCAGAGAGCTGGGACCAAAGTAACAAAGCCTACCATCAGTAACACACTACGCCGCCAGGGACTCAAATCCTGCAGTGCCAGACGTGTCCCCCTGCTTAAGCCAGTACATGTCCAGGCCCGTCTGAAGTTTGCTAGAGAGCATTTGGATGATCCAGAAAAAGATTGGGAGAATGTCATATGGTCAGATGAAACCAAAATATAACTTTTTGGTAAAAACTCAACTCGTCGTGTTTGGAGGACAAAGAATGCTGAGTTGCATCCAAAGAACACCATACCTACTGTGAAGCATGGGGGTGGAAACATCATGCTTTGGGGCTGTTTTTCTGCAAAGGGATCAGGACGACTGATCCGTGTAAAGGAAAGAATGAATGGGGCCATGTATCGTGAGATTTTGAGTGAAAACCTCCTTCCATCAGCAAGGGCATTGAAGATGAAACGTGGCTGGGTCTTTCAGCATGACAATGATCCCAAACACACCGCCCGGGCAACGAAGGAGTGGCTTTGTAAGAAGCATTTCAAGGTCCTGGAGTGGCCTAGCCAGTCTCCAGATCTCAACCCCATAGAAATTCTTTGGAGGGAGTTGAAAGTCCGTGTTGCCCAGCAACAGCCCCAAAACATCACTGCTCTAGAGATCTGCATGGAGGAATGGGCCAAAATACCAGCAACAGTGTGTGAAAACCTTGTGAAGACTTACAGAAAACGTTTGACCTCTGTCATTGCCAACAAAGGGTATATAACAAAGTATTGAGAAACTTTTGTTATTTACCAAATACTTATTTTCCACCACAATTTGCAAATAAATTCATTAAATCCTACAATGTGATTTTCTGGATTTTTTTCTTCTCATTTTGTCTGTCATAGTTGAAGTGTACCTATGATGATAAATTACAGGCCTCTCATCTTTTTAAGTGGGAGAACTTGCACAATTGGTGGCTGACTAAATACTTTTTTGCCACACTGTATATCTGTAATCTGTTTCAGAGAGTAAAATAGTTTCCATTAACTACCGTTTAGATTTAGACTACAGCCTGTTCTATTGGTTGGGGAAAAAACTGGGCATTAGTTTACTTCAGAATCTTCAATCTCAATTAAAGCTAGAAACTGAATAGAGAATCAATCTTATTTATGTTACAAGATAATAAATGTCTCAGTTTGATTCATTCTTCTTTCCTCTTTTCTCTTTCCTCCAGATATATGTCATAGACAGTACAGACAAGAAGCGGTTTGAAGAAACAGGACTGGTGAGGCCAACTGAAATAGCTGTTATACCCTATTCCACAAGTGTTGTCTTGTAAAACGTTAATGTTAACAGTAAGCTTTGCATATTAACAGTGGACATGCAAACCTTTAAGTGCTGGCAACACAGATGTAGTCTCCAAGACTTTGTTCAGCTCTGAGTCAGATAACACTGCTGGCCCTTTGATCTCTCAGGAGCTATCAGAGCTGATTGATGAGGAGAACCTGAAGGGGGTTCCGGTGCTCATCTTTGCTAACAAGCAGGACTTGGCCACGGCCTCGCCCGCCAGCGAGATCGCAGAGGGCCTGAACCTGCACACATACCGCGACCGGGCGTGGCAGATCCAGGCCTGCTCAGCTGTCTCTGGAGAGGGTGTACAGGTAGGCCACAACATCTCTCTCAAAATAGGACAAATCATATCAGTTTTATGAAGTTAGATGGACACCGTATCATGATATAAAATAACAACAGTACTGTATCATCCTCTAGGACTTACAAGACAGATATTAAATATTCCTCTTCATGTGGTACAGAAGGGGAAGTGCAGCCTGTCTGCACTGTAGAAAATATCCTCTTCTCACTCTGTTCATGTAGTAAAATAATTGAGAGCCCACAGGAGAATCAGAAGTTATTCTCTGCTGGCCACCATGTCATTAGTAGAATCTTTTCCTAATATTTTCAGATCGTTTCACATACTGTGCAGGAGATTCTGTCATTACAGTTTACAGTAGGGTTGTCGCAGCAACATCTCAGTAGGGGGGAAATTAAGAGCGAAAACAAACTAGTGGGGGGTCGACAAATGTTTTGCCTCATTGTCGTGACACAACATGGATGCCGTGTAAAGCTCCAGATTATCATCTGCCCCTGAGTACTGTGCTGGAGGATCAGGTCAGGAGGTCAGGCATGATGTCCTATGACCATACGTAACACAGTACAGTATACATTTACAACCGGTGTATGCTTTGATTGCTTTGGGAAATTCTGTAGCTTGGAATATTTCATGTGTATATGTGATGTATTTGTTCTCACAGGACGGCATGAACTGGATTTCCAACAACATTGTAAATAAGAAGAGAGATGACTAACCCCTGAATATCCAACGTGATGCTTTTTAAACACACTTTTGAGTGTTTCACGTACATATGTTGACACCCAATGCAACGGTGACAGGTTTTATAGATGAAGGCTTCTCTCTGAAGATGTCCCCAAAACATTTGAGAGCTTGCTGGCTTTTCAAATCCAGCCACAAGAAAATGGATGGAAGATTTTGGGTTCACAACAGAGACCATCAACAAGAGAAAAATCACAACTCCCGGCCCCATTAAGGGTTATTGCCACTGCTCTGGAATGATACTTTCTTTGATTTAGTCGATGAAAGAAAAAAACGATCCTTGAAGAGCACAAGTAAAAACAAGGGACAGAGCGTGTAATGGGCGAATAGCCCAACAACGTTTTGAGTAGAACATCTCTCTTTAGTTTAAGGCTTCATTCATACACTCACAAAAAAAGGTTAGATTTTGTAGTTTGTGTGGTTTCACTGTTTGTAAAAAAAAAAAATACAATAAATCTATATTGTGTGAATTGAGACTGTGATATCAAATAAATATTGAATTGGAAGAATCTCTTCATACTTGATGTGATATGCTTGCTTTGTACCATTAATGTAGACAAGCACCATTCCATCCCCTGTCACTGGTTGCCTGCCTTGTTGTCAGACAGTAAGTCAGTGCTGCCGCACAGTGGGCACTGTCGTCATTACACTTGAGGCAGGAATGGTAAACACACAAAAAAAACGATTTGGTCTGTGTCAAATTCATTGTACATTAATGTACTGTATATTCCTGAAGACTATTCAGTAAAATGTAGGTCACACAGACGATGAGGGCACAGTGAACAACTGAGAGAATAGTATCTGTGTCTTTATAGACTATGGCCCTTAAATTCTATTGACCTTGATGCCAGTTCCACTGCTTCTTTTCATTCTTCCCTCGTATCAGGGACTGATTTAGACTGTGGACCTCATAAGGTAAGATTTGAATACCCCTGGACTATGGTGTCCACTCAGGGTCTGTGTCAGCTAGATCATGTTTTTATTATCGGGGATAATGTGAGGAGCACACTCTGACTAGTGACCACCACTCACTAAAATAAGCCTGTGATCTAAGGTGGGTGGTCCGACCGTCAGAACCCAGTCTTCCACTAGCAAAGGAAGCTCTGCCTTGAATAAAGAGACATAAGCAATTATTAAACAGTTTCTTACAGCCTCATTCAGGAGTGAGTTTGCTGATATCTGGAGGTCGTTCTGGAATTTCAATAGCAGGTAAGACATCATGATGACAGGAGGATCTGTTCTGTCGGTTAGTCTCACATTATTACTGTATAACTCCGGTATAACTCATGTTCTCTATACATTGTACGCTGCGTGACATTCGACAGAATGGCTTGGCTGTGACCAGTTTACTTGTCATATCTCTGGATGTTTACTTGTTACTAAGCTGGATTTTTATGTAGTAGCAAGATTAGGGGAAAGGGAGATACCTAGTCAGTTGTACAACTGAATGCCATCAACTGAAATGTGTCTTCCGCATTTAACCCAACCCCTCTGAATCAGACAGGTACGGGGGGCTGCCATAATCGACATCCACGTCTTCAGTGCCCGAGGAACGCTGGGTTAATGCTCAGGAGCAGAACAACAGATTTTTACCTTGTCAGCTCGGGGATTCGATCGGTTACTGGTCTCAACGCTCTCACCACTAGGCTATCTGCCGCCCCCTTATAACATAAGAACAACACATGCTTACAGAGACTGTTTCTATCTGCCATACTCTCTGATGGCAGGGTGTAGTCATACAACTCTCTGATGGCAGGGTGTAATCATACTAGTCTCTGATGGCAGGGTGTAATCATACTAGTCTCTGATGGCAGGGTGTAATCATACAACTCTCTGATGGCAGGGTGTAATCATACTAGTCTCTGATGGCAGGGTGTAGTCATACAACTCTCTGATGGCAGGGTGTAATCATACTGCTCTCTGATGGCAGGGTGTAATCATACTAGTCTCTGATGGCAGGGTGTAATCATACAACTCTCTGATGGCAGGGTGTAATCATACTAGTCTCTGATGGCAGGGTGTAATCATACAACTCTCTGATGGCAGGGTGTAATCATACTAGTCTCTGATGGCAGGGTGTAATCATACTTGTCTCTGATGGCAGGGTGTAATCATACAACTCTCTGATGGCAGGGTGTAATCATACTAGTCTCTGATGGCAGGGTGTAATCATACTAGTCTCTGATGGCAGGGTGTAGTCATACAACTCTCTGATGGCAGGGTGTAATCATACTAGTCTCTGATGGCAGGGTGTAATCATACTTGTCTCTGATGGCAGGGTGTAATCATACAACTCTCTGATGGCAGGGTGTAATCATACTAGTCTCTGATGGCAGGGTGTAGTCATACAACTCTCTGATGGCAGGGTGTAATCATACTAGTCTCTGATGGCAGGGTGTAGTCATACTAGTCTCTGATGGCAGGGTGTAGTCATACAACTCTCTGATGGCAGGGTGTAATCATACTAGTCTCTGATGGCAGGGTGTAATCATACTAGTCTCTGATGGCAGGGTGTAGTCATACAACTCTCTGATGGCAGGGTGTAATCATACTAGTCTTTGATGGCAGGGTGTAATCCTACAACTCTCTGATGGCAGGATGTACATTTACATTTAAGTCATTTAGCAGACGCTCTTATCCAGAGCGACTTACAAATTGGTGCATTCACCTTATGATATCCAGTGGAACAACCACTTTACAATAGTGCATCTAACTCTTTTAAGGGGGGGGGGGGTTAGAAGGATTACTTTATCCTATCCTAGGTATTCCTTAAAGAGGTGGGGTTTCAGGTGTCTCCGGAAGGTGGTGATTGACTCCGCTGACCTGGCGTCGTGAGGGAGTTTGTTCCACCATTGGGGTGCCAGAGCAGCGAACAGTTTTGACTGGGCTGAGCGGGAACTGTACTTCCTCAGAGGTAGGGAGGCGAGCAGGCCAGAGGTGGATGAACGCAGTGCCCTTGTTTGGGTGTAGGGCCTGATGGGTGTAATCATACTGCTCTCTGATGGCAGGGTGTAATCATACTAGTCTCTGATGGCAGGGTGTAATCCTACAACTCTCTGATGGCAGGGTGTAATCATACTAGTCTCTGATGGCAGGGTGTAATCCTACAACTCTCTGATGGCAGGATGTAATCACACTAGCCTCTGATGGCAGGGTGTAATCATACTGCTCTCTGATGGCAGGGTGTAATCATACTAGTCTCTGATGGCAGGGTGTAATCATACAACTCTCTGATGGCAGGATGTAATCACACTAGCCTCTGATGGCAGGGTGTAATCATACTGCTCTCTGATGGCAGGGTGTAATCATACTAGTCTCTGATGGCAGGGTGTAATCATACAACTCTCTGATGGCAGGATGTAATCACACTAGCCTCTGATGGCAGGGTGTAATCATACTAGTCTCTGATGGCAGGGTGTAATCATACTACTCTCTGATGGCAGGGTGTAATCATACTGCTCTCTGATGGCAGGGTGTAATCATACTAGTCTCTGATGGCAGGGTGTAATCCTACAACTCTCTGATGGCAGGGTGTAATCCTACAACTCTCTGATGGCAGGATGTAATCACACTAGCCTCTGATGGCAGGGTGTAATCATACTGCTCTCTGATGGCAGGGTGTAATCATACTAGTCTCTGATGGCAGGGTGTAATAATACTAGTCTCTGATGGCAGGGTGTAATCACACTAGCCTCTGATGGCAGGGTGTAATCATACTGCTCTCTGATGGCAGGGTGTAATCATACTAGTCTCTGATGGCAGGGTGTAATCATACTAGTCTCTGATGGCAGGGTGTAATCATACTAGTCTCTGATGACAGGGTGTAATCATACTGCTCTCTGATGGCAGGGTGTAATCATACTAGTCTCTGATGGCAGGGTGTAATCATACTAGTCTCTGATGGCAGGGTGTAATCATACTGCTCTCTGATGACAGGGTGTAATCATACTAGTCTCTGATGGCAGGGTGTAATCATACTAGTCTCTGATGGCAGGGTGTAATCACACTAGCCTCTGATGGCAGGGTGTAATCACACTAGTCTCTGATGGCAGGGTGTAATCATACTAGTCTCTGATGGCAGGGTGTAATCATACTAGTCTCTGATGGCAGGGTGTAATCATACTACTCTCTGATGGCAGGGTGTAATCATACTAGTCTGATAGCAGGATGTAATCATACTAGTCTCTGATGGCAGGGTGTAATCACACTAGTCTCTGATGGCAGGGTGTAATCATACTAGTCTCTGATGACAGGGTGTAATCATACTGCTCTCTGATGACAGGGTGTAATCATACTAGTCTCTGATGGCAGGGTGTAATCCTATTGACAGGGACGATGCAGGACCCAGACTGTGACCTGGCCAAGCAGAGGAAACAGTTGGTCCAGGAACTGTGCATGGAAAAACAAGGAGGTATGGCAACCACCACAGTCCACAGAGGGAGTCAAGACTCAGGACGAGCTATTGAAAAAGAAGGCCACATTGCATTATTATTTTATAGGAGAATTCCAGTATCTTTTGTTTCACTTTCAATCCTATTTGATCCAGAAAAGTTCATATATTCAAGCTCAACAGGGCAAACAGCATTCCCTCTGAGCTCAACTGTGAGAGTTGTGAATTATGAGGGAGTGAAGGGAGCGAGAACCCAGTAATGTATATCACTCCAGGGGAGGAATATCATTATGCTGAGGCGAGGTGTGACTCATAGTAGCAGGGTGGGGCAGAGCCATGAATCCAACATACATGACCTCATAACAAGAACAGCATGTCCCATACTCCTACAAGTGTCATGTTTAATGATTAAACATCTCCAGCAATCAAACACCTTCCTGAAGTAACCATCCTCCATCAGGGTCTGAAAACAGAACTCAATGTGCCAGAATCAGATACTGTTACAAACAGTGAGAGGTTAGCTGTATGATGTGTCTGCAATTCAGTCATGTACTGTTAGAGCCAGTTAGCCATATTCTATTGAACACCGAAGACATGGAGAACTTTGAATCAATCCAGCCCCAGCTTGGGCAGTGGCTTTGCTTGTAAGGTAAAGAGGTCACTACAATCAAGTCAAAAGACTGGAGGATATTGATACGTTAGTCTGTGTTTACCTCTCTACTTATTTGATTGTTCATCTGTCTACACTATCTACGTGTCTGCCTTTGTATGTTCTCTTGTCTCTGTGTTGCTGACACCTCAGAGCACTTTGACCTGGGAAAGAAGATCAGCGTTCCTCGGGATGTGATGATGGAAGAGCTTAACCTGCGGTCTAACAGAGGTTCCAGAATGTACCAGGAGAGACAGAAGAGGGTGGAGAGGTTCACCTTGGAGAACGTAGCACCAGACACTCACAGGGTGGTGCCCCTCGACCCCCAGCAGCCAGACCATAGCAGTACACACAACCAGGGAGCCTTACAAGGGGGGAAGAATAATTACCACACAGAGGTCTATATTGGACAACCAGGAAGAAACAGCCTAGTGAGATCCCTGAAGAACACAATAGCCAGTAAGGGAAACCCCAGTGTCCTGGCCCCAGGTAACTGAGTGAGAGAGTGTCTGTCTGTCTGATGGAAGGGGACAGGGTATTACCCCTACAATAACAATCCACCTCTCCCTCAAAGGTTACAATGGGCCTCTGAAAGAAGTTCCTCATGAGAGGTTCAACGTCACTGTGATTCCCAAGTCCTACTGCTCCCCATGGCAGGTTCAGGACCAGAACGGTAACAGTGACAAGCTGCTATCTGCCATCTCTGCCCATCTCCCTGAGCTGCCACAGAAGCTCACCCTAAACAACTACAGGTGCTTCAACAGGTGAGCCCAAGTGACTGGCTCTATAGCCTGCCCTTGACCACTCCCTACACCACCACAAAGCTTGTGGTTGACTAACCAAAGTGTGCATTTTTGAGAAATACTCAAGAGTCAACCTTTCAGTACAGTCAAAGAATGTTCTAGGCTTCTGGTTTCCTCCTTGGCTGGCTTCTGAAACCTCTTTCTAAAAGGCTGTCTGCTTGTGAAACCAGAATCTGGCGCTGGCTCACACCAGACTGGGCCACTGAGTAAAGCGTCTATTTTAAAACACAGTCTGTAAGCTGATGCCCACACAACTCTAGAAAACACTCAAGACAGATTTATATCAAGATACAAAGGTAAATTACTAATCAGAACTAGTCATCTGTTTGATTAAACTTTAAGTATCTACTCACCATGCTACCATGACCCACACACACACCAGAGGCCTTTTGATCAGAGACATTTTATTTAATCTGTGGTTTAGGGAAAGGGGGATACCTAGTCAGATGTCCAACAATTTATTCAACTGAAATATGTCTTCCGCATTTAACCCAACCCCTCTGAATCAGAGGTGCAGGAGGCCGCCTTAATCGACATCCATGTCTTCGGCGCCCGGGGAACAGTGGGTTAACTGCCTTGCTCAGGGGCAGAATGACAGATTTTTACCTTGTCGGCCTGGGAATTCGTTTGACTTACTAACTGTAGATCCTGACACCCATGTATTTCTGTAGGGCCCCGATGCCATTTGGGGGGACAGCAGGTAGTGTGAGGATGTTCCCCCTGCCTGGGTTTGAGCTCCTGCAGGCCCATACTGAACCGAGTCGAACCTGGGAGAGCATATGTGACCGGCCCAACTTCAACCGCACCCCAAGGGGCTGGGCTGCCCACTACACTGCTGAAACGGAGACTTCAGACCTCTGAGCCCATGGCTGTGACGGAGAGCATCATGGGTAACTTGTGACTGACCAACAAATAATATTTAGTTATATATGCTGGAAGGTGATTTGTTGATCAGTCTCGACTCTCCTGTAAAGGCGGCTTCAATGTCGAACGTGCTCCATGACAGCTTTAGATGACCTCGTTACACTCTTACAGACATGAACTGCAAGTCCAAATAGTGGATACTAATGTGCAATTTTCTAGCATGTAATCACTTTAGAAAAATAATGTTCTCTCCTTGTCTTGTTCTGCCACAACTAATGATATCCACAATGTCTTAGACCAGGTCATACTTCATCAAGGTCACAACTTGTTCAATTATGCTATTACAAAAACAAAAAAAAAACACTTTAAAAGAAAGGATAATATGTTTAATGAAGCAAAAAACGTGAACCATACACTTTTCAGTTATAATAAAAGACGTTGACAATGCTGTGGAGTCATGGACACCTTTATCAATCTTAGATAATAGTGCCACCACATGGAAGTAAAATGGTCTTAACAATTGGATGTTCTGAAGACCGTTAACATCTGACAATTCTGCATAAAATGCATTATAAGGAAAAAACATTTGTAGAAATGGTGACATTCTCTTCTATAAGGTTCAGTACAATATGCACAACTTGCAAACGTAACCCTCCCCCCTTTCAAATCTACAAGCCAGAGATAGAACATAAAGGTAACTGCCAAAATAAAGGAAACACTTCAGAAAATGAGGGATACAAAGTGTATTGAAAGCAGGTGTTTCCACACAGGTGTGGTTACTGAGTTCATTAAGCAATTAACTTCCCATCGTGCATAAAAATGCCCAGTTGCCCATTATTTTGGCTACCATGGTTAGAAGAGATCAGTGACTTTGAAAAAAAAAAGGGGTCTCATAGGAGCATAGGGGGTTTAAAATGTGTGTGTCTCAGTCACCAGGTCTCAACCCAATTGAACACTTACGGGAGGTTCTGGAGCTGCGTCTGAGACAGCGTTTTCCACCACCATCAACAAAACACCAAATGAATGAATTTCTTGTGGAAGAATGGGTGTCGCATCCCTCCAATAAAGTTCCAGACGCTTGTAGAGTTCTATGCCAAGGCGCATTGAAGCGGTTCTGGCTTGTGGTGGCCCAACGCCCTATTAAGACACTTTGTTTCCTTTATTTTGGCAGTTACCTGTAGGTTCGATGGAGGAAGGTTTAACGAATCATTTAAAACTATACTGTTCAGCACTCCAGTTTCCTAACGAGCAAGACCTTGCTGGTGCACAAAACAGAGGTTCTTCTCCATTACGCTTATATAAAAGAAGCATCTCACATCTGTGAACTGTGACTATAGTCACTGTGTCGGTTATTAATAGGGCGAAATTGGTCAAATTATCACGATGTTAATCATAAACCGTGAGGTACGAGGGTCTAGGAGCCTCCGTGACGGCTGGCGTGTGCACCCATGCGCTGTGGATCCTGGGAGGGGTAGTGGACATGACCAGGGGGCCTCATGCCCATGGGAGGGGGCATCCCCATGGGGTCCATGGAGTGGAACATGGGTGGCCCAAAGCCTGTAGGGAAAGAAACACCACAGGCTATAAAATCTTAGTTGAGGGGGATACAAAAATAAACTTGTCCTAATTTACTCTGTCTATCTGTACTTCAGAGGACAACACAATGAAAACACTTAAAAAAAATGTTTTATTTGTGGTCCACTTCAGGGGGGGGGGGGTCTTGTTTTACCTGGAGGGGGGGGCATAGCCACACCAGGGGGTGGGGGTAGACTGATGTTCATGACAGGAGGAGCTGAGTTTGGGCCCAGGTTGAAGTAGTTGGTAGGGGTGTCTTCATCCACAGGCGGTGGAGGTAGAGCTGCAGGACAGACACAGAGAGGGTCGGTATTGACAAGTCACATTACTGGAAGAGTATGGTAAAATGTGTGTGAGGGTTTTACTCGGGTTGAAACCAAAATAATTTTCAAATCTTTTTATTCCGTTCCACTGCTCCTACCAGCAACCGGTTCGAAACCCCAAAAACGTACTGGTTGATATCGTTCCTTTTTAAACCTCTAAACCATTAAAAATACTTCACCAATTAGTGGGGCTAGAGTAGCTTGCTATGGAGTGGGTAAGCAATTTAATCTGTATAGGAAAGTTGTATTTTGCCATAACAGCATGATTTCTGTTATTCAGCATGGTTTAATCATGACAAACCCACACACTGTGCTGCCAGTTACAGTGTAGGCCGCGAGATGCAACTGAAATTTTGCGAGAAGATGGAGGAAGCTTACCTTGAAGCGCTGGGTATCTTTTTATGACATGCATTATCTGAATTAGTCCCAGAGAATTACCCCTACGGAGGGGTTTCTATGGAGGAACTTTGAATGTCTGAACTTCCGAGTTGGTTTAACATTGGACCAGAGCAATCGTTAGCAAGCTTGTGTGTACAGAGGAGCACAAGAATTAGAAACACATCTTAACTTTTTGTAGTTAATAAATCCAATGTGAAACATATAACTATAGTATCCTTAACTAGCATTGAAAAAGTTAATCCATTCTTTTAAAACATCTCTCCCTCATTTCTGAATCATGCTTGTAACGTCATCAGTAGGCTACAGTAACCTAGGCTTCAGTAACCTAGGCTTCAGTAACCTAGGCTTCAGTAACCTAGGCTTCAGAGGGGAGGAGCAGATAGCCTAAACGCACACCTACTAGCAAAGACTTCCAGCTGGCAGGCGGAAGCTGGAATACGTTCGAGTGACAGAGTAAGGGTTTTGCATAGGCGCTTTGTGGCACGACTGAGATTTTTGGGGGGAATGTAATAGAGCGTTATTAACCGGTTACCCATGCATAAACATGTTTAGCATCTCCAGGCCTCCACACATACAAGTCGCTGATGCGTACCTTTGGAACGTCGACAAGTCTAATAAATCAATGCAATATACACCATCACAATAAATCCATTATTTTTGTCAGGTCTAAAGAAACATTATGATATGAAGAAAATGGATTTCAGAAGAACAGAATGAGTTGGCCTCCTGTATGCCATCTGGCTATGCATGACGCTGTAGGCTGGTTCGTTTAGCTGAAAATATATGCTTATAAGTGCCATTATTTTATAGTAAGACATGGCCAAAATCATATATATGCGACATGGCCAAAAATCTAATTTCCCGATATAGGTCATTTCATATCCCGATAACGATACATATCACCATATAGACATTCTGTAAATTCAATGAATAAATAGTTTATATAAAATGACCACACAAACAGGCCTATTTCTTTTACATTTTGAATTATACTCAACAAATAAAATGTATTTGCATTTGGCACCTTGGGTCGAGTGTTAGCACCAACTCACGAAACCTGTTTCTCGACCGTGTAAATTGGTGCCATGTCTTTGCAGACGTAAGTTGTAACGGCAGCTGCTCTCTCCTTCCATCTTCGTGATTTTTTGCCATATGGTGTGTTGCGTGAAAAAGCCTCTTGCAACATCTGAGTCTGGGGTTTGTTTTGAGCACTCAACTGTAGTTTTTTGGGTCTCATCTGTAGACTTTCTCCATACTGTTTCACATGATTCTTGCGTAGGTGGTAAAGGAAGTTAGTGGTGTTTGAGCCTGTTGTCGGGACCGGCCTGTGGCATATTTTGCAGAGGACGTATTTCTGGTCCGTGTCAGACTGTTCATACCCAAACCACGTCCATGCGACTGAAGTAGCCCCTCTGTTAGGTACGAGCTCTGTGTCTCCGTGCTCTGTCACGTTCACTCTCCTTCATGTTTGTTTGTGTTGCAAATTATCTTCCACGCAAAGCGACGTCCAATTGACTAAAATATTGCAGTATCGTGTGATTTGCGACAACTAAATAAACGATAGAGCATAATATGAAACGATAGAAAAATGTCTATCGTTCCACGATATACAGTTGAAGTCGGAAGTTTACATACACTTAGGTTGGAGATATTAAAACTCGTTTATCAACCACTCTGCAAATTTCTTGCTAACAAACTATAGTTTTGGTAAGTCGGTTAGGACATCTACTTTGTGCATGACACAAGTGATTTTTCCAACAATTGTTTACAGACAGACTATTTCACTGTATCACAATTCCAGTGGGTCAGAGGTTTACATACACTAAGTTGACTGTGCCTTTAAACAGCCTGGAAAATTCCAGTAAATTATGTAATGGCTTTAGAAGCTTCTGAAAGGCTAATTGACATCATTTGAGTCAATTGGAGGTGTACCTGTGGATGTATTTCAAGGCCAACCTTCAAAATCAGTGCCTCTTTGCTTGACATCATGGGAAAATCAAAAGAAATCAGCCAAGACCTCAGATTTTTTTTTTGTAGACCTCCACAAGTCTGGTTCATCCTTGGGAGCATTTTCCAAACGCCTGAAGGTACCACGTACAAACAATAGTACGCAAGTATAAACACCATGTGACGACGCAGCCGTCATACTGCTCAGGAAGGAGACGCGTTCTGTCTCCTAGAGATGAACGTACTTTGGTGCGAAAAGTGAAATCAATTCCAGAACAACAGCAAAGGACCTTGTGAAGATGCTGGAGGAAACAGGTACAAAAGTATCTATACCCACAGTAAAACGAGTCCTATATCGACATAACCTGAAAGGCTGCTCAGCAAGAAAGAAGCCACTGCTCCAAACCGCCACAAAATAACCAGACTACGGTTTGCAGCTGCACATGGGGACAAAGATTGTACTTTTTGGAGAAATGTCCTCTGGTCTAATGAAACAAAAATAGAACTGTTTGGCCATAATGACCATCGTTATGTTTGGAAGAAAAAGGGGGAGGCTTGCAAACCGAAGAACACCATCCCAACCAATATTGAAGCAACATCTCAAGACATCAGTCAGGAAGTTAAAAGCTTGGTCCCAAATGGGTCTTCCCAATGGACAATGACCCCAAGCATGCTTCCAAAGTTGTGGCAAAATGGCTTAAGGACAACAAAGTCAAGGTATTGAAGTGGCCATCACAAAGCCATGACCTCAACCCTGTAGAACATTTGTGGGCAGAACTGAAATAGCGTGTGCGAGCAAGGAGGCCTACAAACCTGACTCAGTTACACCAGCTCTGTCAGGAGGAATGGGCCAAAATTCACCCAACTTATTGTGGGAAGCTTGTGGAAGGCTACCCAAGATGTTTGACCCAAGTTAAACAATTTAAAGGCAATGCCACCAAATACTAATTGAGTGTATGTAAACTTCTGACCCACTGGGAATGTGATGAACGAAATAAAAGCTGAAATAAATCATTCTCTCTACTATTATTCTGACATTTCACATTCTTAAAATAAAGTGGTGATCCTAACCTAAAACAGGGAATCTTTACTAGGATTAAATGTCAGGAATTGTGAAAAATTGAGTTTAACTGTATATCATCATATCGCCCAGCCCTACAGTAGGCCATGTATTGTATAACAGCGCAATCATAATTTTAATTAATTAATTGAACTTCTTTCTTTAAATTAATCAATCACAGTGAGGTGAGTTTTAAAAGCACGTACTGTTTTGATGATAAGTGTTTGATGTGATTTCGATTGCATTGATGTCAGAGTGGTTAGAGGGACAATAGAGTCCTGAGTACCAGATCATTAGTGACCTGATGAGTGTTAGCGAGTTGGGTACTACTAATGCATGTCCTGAGGGCACAAGAGGAGATTATCGTGAACGAGTCACGTAGAATTTTACTGCGGTCATGACTACCGGTGTGGTGATAATACGGTCACCGCGACAACCCTGGTTCCATTCTTCTAGCCTCCTTCTCAAACCCCATTGGAAGAGGTCTAAGGTCACTCGTCCTCTGACCTTCTCATCTAATGAGGATGAGGTGAGAGACAGAGGTAGCTAGGAAACAAGGAAATTAAATTGAGATTCTCCCCGTGTATAGCTCTCACCTCCAGGCAATCCAGGTACAGGCTCTAGCTTCAGCCCCATCTCAGTCAGCCCTTCTCCCCTTCCGTCCTTCCCCCCTCTCCCGTCCCTCCTTCCCCCCTCTCCCTGGGACCTGGAACAGAATAACACACAGTCAATCCATCACATCAACTCATGTCACACTGGAGGTGTTTTTACTTGCAATATCTGTGATAACAGAGCAATCAGTCAACAGAAACACAGGTACCTGCTGCCACAGCCACCTGTCACTAGTATTAGAAACCACAGGTGGAAGTGTATGAGACTGTCATATCATAGGATGGTACTTTACCTGCCCCATTTGACGTTGAGTCTGCGACCGTTGATAATGAGCTTGTTGAAGGATTTCTCAGCAGCTAACTCTGCAGCCTGACGGGTGGCAAACTGGATGAAGGCACACTGCTGCCTCTGAACGATGGTGGTGGTTCGGATCTCCCCAAACTGGTAAAAATGGTTCCTGTTGGGGGACAAGCAGTTATATTGGCTCATTTATCCCCCCCTCCTCTCCCCTGTAACTATTCCACAGGTCATTCCTGTAAATGAGAATGTGTTTTCAATTAACTTACCTGGTAAGTGAGCCCAGTCTGCTTCATTTGGAGTAAAAATGTATTATTCTGGGCAGGCACTCACCTGAGCTCCGAGTCTGTGATGGAGTCTCCGAGCCCCCCCACGTACAGTGTAGTGATGGACTTGTCCTCTGGAGTGTCCAGTCTCGGCATGGTGGAGGCTCTCTTCAGCAGCTTGTCAGCCACAGGGTCGTTGATACCATAGTAACGGTCCTTAATGTTCTGGTCTGCCAGGGGATCGTCTGGATCAGTAGGCTTCTCATGCCTGGAGTGCAGTAGTTCAGAGATAATGAGAGTTAAAGCAAAACGTCTGTCAACATCTTGGAAACAATCTTCTTATCTTGGCCAATGTAGAGAACCAGACCTGTGCCACTGCATTGACTTTTTTCCCCATTGGCTCATAAGTCAACAACTGCCCGATGTTTAACATGTGTCACGTATTTCTTTGCACCTATGGTTTCATGATGTTGAAAGTTGCTCACCTGTAAGGACACTCCTCTCCTCTCTTACACTCTCCCTTCACCCAGAAGGAGCAGATGTGTGGTCTGTTCCTCTTGTAGTAAGGCGTGGTGCGGGCTAGCTTCAGCAGCATGTCACTAGAGCTGGGGGCCTTACCCAGGAGACCCACCGGCCGGGTACCATCAGAGTTCCCTATCTGCAGTCAGGAGAGAGCGAATGTCAAGTGGATGCATTTCACCCCATTTAAACCATTTCATTTACCAGATCTCATGAAGACTGAAATAATGACGAATGACCTGGCCACGGAAGGTCCACAACTAAGACCAGAGGACCAAAGACCAGATATTTCTGGGTGGTCCTTATGAATAAGTCATGTGACTTGGCGAGTAAACATTGTCTGGAATCTTCAAGGGAAAATGAGAAGGGTCAAAGGGTGCTATCTGAACCCTCTTGGCATTGAACACACTGTAAGGATATTTACGAAGCAAGCAGAATTAGGCTAGACGACAGAATGTAAACATTGATCTCTCTGGTAACATTACTGCCGTCACACAATTAGAAGTTTACACACGGGACTCAGATAATAATGTTACCAACTACCTTCGATCTTGAATAAGGGAAAATACATCACCTCTCTTTCCATGTTCTGTGTGTAGTATTCCTTGTTGACATCTGATTTTGGCACGTCGTCCTTGATTGACAGACCCGTGTCTCGGACCTGTATTGGCAAGCCTAGATGAAGGAGTAATGAAAATTAACATCCACCCTGAACTTGTCGGACATGCAATTTTTTTTATACCTGTACAACTCTCTGTGTGTGTGTAGTCATTCTCTGGATGGTACAGATATAACCTGTTCCAAACCCTGTCCTTGTTGACTCACCATACTCTAGATCCAGCAGGCAGGTCTGACATACATTCTTTATCTTGCTGCACGTCTGGCACGCCTCTGTCTTCTTGAAGCGCATGCGGGTCCCAGGACACCATCGGAACACAGTGAATGGTCTGGCACATATCTAAGGAGGACATAGCGGAAGCAGGAGGTCAGTGAAGGTTTAGATTGCAGTGGCATACTCTGTAGCAGGGTACTCTACTTATGTACAGGGTTTCTCCTCAGAACCTATGTTGGAAAACTCTGCTATATGTGTAACTGTGACTGATTAATCCAATTGAGCATTAATGCACTTGTGAATTTCTTACCTTGCACTCCTTGCCATACTTCTCCTTGGTCTAGCAAAAAAAACAGATTGTGATACAGGATGAGTACTTGTTTTGAATTACCATATGTAGAAGGACATGTCAATTAAAGATTCAGCTACATGGACATACATTTTGCAAAAAGGTGGTTAGCTCCTGGCTCTCAAACTCTAGGCAGCCTTCTGCCAACAGTTCTCAGCCATTAGCTTTGCCCATGACTGCCTAGAGTGAGCTACAGTCACGACACTGTGTTTTAACGCTTAGAAACGTCAATCAATGCTTGGGATATGGCTTTCGAACTATATGGCCCTTACCTTATATCAGAGAAAAACATAGGTATAACAAAAATAAGCACTTATTGTATCGGTTTTGAACAGATCCATACAGCTACGGGTGACTCCATCTGACAATCTACACTTCTGCTGCACTTCCCGAGTTACGCTTACACACAGGTGTTTGGCGCATGAGAGATCGCAAATTAACACAGGAAGACAACCTCTTGTCTTCCGTCTCCAAACATGGATATATGGCTACACTAAACCTATGAAGGTGTGTATCAATTAACCTTTTTTTAACAATTATTTATCGCTGATATATAACAGTCTAGGTCCTTCCAAAAACGTACCGCAAGTGATACGTGTTAATGTTCAGACTGAGTGTCGGGGATCTTAATACAACTTCCCCCTACAGAAGACGCTCTTCGTCCAATGACTTGTGGTATGTGTAATGTAACTGTTAATGAACGGATACTCATGATAATGGGCTAACGTTAGTTAGCTCCCAGAAAACATTAACCCGAAGTCAGAGAATTGATTAAACGTACCATTCGAATATAAGGATTCTCTCCAAGACATGTCTGGCAGAGAATGGGGAAATCCTGTGGAAGGGAAGATGGCAACAAACAAAACAATTAACGTTAGCTAGCTAACATACAGTAGCTACTAGTAACGTGGTTAGCTAACGATAAAGCTAAAATCTGATATTTAAAAAATTTGCTAGCTAGCTACTTTGAATAATCGATTAAATAGTTCAAGAACATTACATTTTTAGCTACGCAGCTGTGAATGTTTATTTTGCTAACTATTAAAAAGGGCAACGACTTAGCTAACTAGAAACCATCGGATTTGTCATTAAAGTTAGCTAACGTTAGTTAGCTAAGCGAGCTCCCAGGAAAACACTAAACGTATCTCGGGTACCACTGCTTATTGACACAATCAATATCGCAGAATAACAATTACATATTACATTTTCCTTTCAGATTAACTGAAAAATATCACTTAAAACATACCGCGTCTTCCCAATTTTGTCTATTGTAAGTGTTAGCTCCTAAAGATGTCGCCATTTTAGAAATCCTCTGTCAGTGTCTTCCCGGTAATCACTAGTTACCACAGCCACAAAGCAATAAACCACGCCCATTTCTAAAATGTATATATGTTTTTTAATCTGATTTTAAACCTAACCTTAACCACACTGCTAACCTTATGCTTAACGCTAACTTTAAACTAAGCCCGAAAAGCACATTTTTGTTTGCATGAATTTTTACGATAGCCAATTTTGACTTTGTGGCTATAGTAACTAATAGAATCCAATGCTTTGCACTAGATGACCAATGGGGGCGCTGTGTTGAAGCCACAGTGCCTCCATCTTGGCACTCCTCCACCGTTGTAAACAAATATTTTGGACGCTATAGAAATTTGTTAATGTCTACATTTGTTTTTGCCACATTTATTCTATTACTGACACCTTAATACATACTTTTAAATGATATTATGTGAGCTAAAACTAAACATAAAAACATTAAAAAATTAAACATAAAACATTTGTAAAACATAAAAAAATTATAACATTTCTTGACGACACAACAGTGGTAGGCCTGATAACCGACAGCGATGAAACAGCCTATAGGGAGGAGGTCAGAGACCTGGCAGTGTGGTGCCAGGACAACAACCTCTCCCTCAATGTGAGCAAGACAAAGGAGCTGATCGTGGACTACAGGAAAAGGCGGGCCGAACAGGCCCGCGGCTGTAGTGGAGCGGGTCGAGCCTTTCCTTGGTGTCCACATCACCAACGAACTATCATGGTCCAAACACACCAAGACAGTTGTTAACAGGGCACGACAACACCTTTTCCCCCTCAGGAAACTGAAAAGATTTGGAATGGGTCCCCAGATCCTCAAAAAGTTCTACAGCTGCACCATCGAGAGCATCGTGACCAGTTGCATCACCGCCTGGTATGGCAACTGGTTTTTGCCCTAGCACTACACAGCTGATTCAAATAATCAACTCATCATCAAGCTTTGATGATTTGAATCGGCTGTGTAGATAGTGATAGGGCAAAAACCAAAATGTGCACCCCTTGGGGTCCCCAGGAACGAGTTTGGGAAAACCTGCCCTTCACCCATTAAAACCGCACTACTATTCCACTACTTTGGCCCTGTCTGATCCTACACCAGGTCGGCAGCCTGGGAGAACGGACGCTGTCGTTCTACACACCTTGTAATTCTTTTGCAATAAAATCTTGTACACCCAAGAACTTCTCTGCAGCTGCCACCACAACATCTATTTTCGGTGACTTATGTTTAATGCAGTAGAGTTGATAAACCATGGCTATGACCACTAAGAAGCCAACCTTACTGAAGCACATGTTATTCCTATGGTCTCTATTGGCCTCGGCCTACTCACAATGTCATCTTCAACCTAGCTCACGGACCCATCTTCCTTTACTACTGTCTTCACTGCCTCAGCATATGACACCTTCTGTACTACTCTGACCCTGGCTCAGTGTCTTTCCAGCATACACTGCAGCAAAAAGCATTCTCAAGTGATCAGACCAAAACACACACACACACGCACCTTCATATATTGTATACAGTCATTGACACACACACACACACACACACACACACACACACACACACACACACACACACACACACACACACACACACACACACACACACACACACACACACACACACACACACACCACATAGACAGTTTTATAAAAGTGTATAACTATTATTTCAGAGTGGAAACAACATCTTCAACATTTATCTGTGGATAATTTTCTTGTGTATGGTGAATAATTCTAACCGCATGGTTGTGTATATATATAGGAGTGGTTCATTGAGGAAAGGGGAAAGTAATTTACCCCCAGTCTCTCAGGTGATGATAAGGATCCTGAGCTGAGGTTAAATATAACCTACTATTATTATTTTTAAATAACTTTCTTGCCATTTTCACAAGTATTTTGTACATTTTCGCAACTCTAAGCACAAAAATCTAAACAGATTATCAAAACAGCTCATGTTTCATAACTCTAAACACAAAAATCTAAACAGATTATCAAAACAGCTCATGTTTCATAACTCTAAACACAAAAATCTAAACAGATTATCAAAACAGCTCATGTTTCATAACTCTAAACACAAAAATCTAAACAGATTATCAAAACAGCTCATGTTTCATAACTCTAAGCACAAAAATCTAAACAGATTATCAAAACAGCTCATGCTTCATAACTCTAAGCACATTTTCAATTCACTGAGTACAACAAAATTATTCACAAAGTCACTTGTCCACTGCACCAAATCACTCTTTCAATTTGGTAACATATTCAATCTAAGTATCTGCTTTTCAAAATGCAATATTCACTTTACTTTTGATATGATTTTCGTCATTTAGTCAAACTTCTCAAAACTACTGAACCAAAATTATTTAGTGCCTAGTTAAAGTATATAGTTTGATAACTGATGAACACTGTAAATGTCTATATTTTTACCTTATAAATGCAACAATTTGACATCAATTTATGTTGGAAGGTAAAACCAAATTATATATGGATGTGGCTGTAAATACTACATCATCATTCTCCATCAGCCAGTATGCTTCAATAGGACATAGTTCAAGTGTACAATGCACTGCTGAAATACCTGGGTTGTATATAACAATATATTCCACTCATCATCTGAATTTCATTGACACACTGTAAGCTGATAAATTTTGAGAAGCAGAGAGACAGGCGATACTGTATCAGATGACAAGTCATATAGAAAAGGTGATCTTGTACAATGTTGCATGTGGCAGAAATGGCAGACAACACCGTAATACGTTTTCACAGTAGCCAACTGCTATACAGCACCCCTATTTCTGATGTTTTGTACAAGGTTAATGAAACTGTAAGACTAACATTTCTCAACATGTTCACAACCTGCCATTGGATACAAATTGTAAAAAAAAAATAATTTGCATGTCAAATACTGTATGGAAAATTATATTTATCATCCACTATTCTTTCTATTCAACACTTCAAAAAGAACAGTTTTGAATTGTGTATCTTGTATTTTTGATATTGGATAACAATTTGTATTAAAATATGTTTTATTGTCGCATACACCGGATAGGTGCAGTGAAATGTGTTGTTTACTAAAGAAAATGTACTCATTATATTTCACTGAACTTTACTCAGGGGCAGTGGCGGTTCTTTTATGGCTCCCTGGGTGAACCCCCCTGCACTAACTGTACCATTCTGCACTAACTGTCATTTTTATTCAGACATTTGGAACAACACAAATAAATAATCATAACATTTAAAACTATATAAATATAAAAATATAGACAAAAATAAGACTCATATCAAAAAGAAGTAACAAAGACAAATAGAAACAAATTTGTGTTGATTTGGCACTGAGCATCAATAAATTACCCATCCTCCAACACTGGTTGACAGAATAAACCAATTCACCTTGGTGGTGTGCAGACTGGTTTTATATTATTCTTAACGATTTCGCATAAACCAGAAAAAAAAGCAAAAATATGTCTGTGAAACTATATATTCACAGTATTATGAATGAATTGTGGTTAATTTGGTAGTATTTCGTAGTGTGACTGATTTACTAATTGCATTAGTACTGTGCAAAGTTAGAGGTGCGCTATTTGATAGATTCCCCCGCTCCCCCTACCTCTGGCTTCCAGTGGGGAGACCTGAGGTCAACCTACCCCCGCCCTCCTCCCCATCTCATACTTCTGTTAGGGAGACCTTCCCAGGCAGTAGCCTGCCTAGCTCACAAATTAGAATCAGGGCGCCCATCCCGACAAGGTTAACTGACCCACAGTCCCACACGGTGACATGATATCATTGCCGTGACGTGCAAATGAGCGATAGAAAACCGATCACGCAAATGTCACCATTCCAATTTTTTTTTGTGCGGGTGCAGGGGTGAAAGATGCATGAAACCCCAATGAATGCACAATTAAAGGTTCTGAACATAAGATAGGGGGCATTGCAAGTGTTATCAATTTAGTGTTATAAGAAAATATACCACTTGCATCTGAACATGGGTTTGGCCGGGGGGGGGGGGGGGGGGGCTTTACTTGGCTCATTGCGCTCTAGCGACTCCTTGTGACGGGCCGGGCGCCTGCAGGATGACTTCGGTTGTCAGTTGAACAGTGTTTCCTCCGACACATTGGTGCAGCTGGCTTCTGGGTTAAGCGGGTGGGTGTTAAGAAGAGTGGTTAGCCGGGTCATGTTTTGGAGGACGCATGACTCTACCTTCGCCTCTCTCTCTCGTAATTGGATAGAAATTTGGGAGCAAAAGGGGGTAAAAATACATATATATTTATATCACAGAAATACCTTATTTACATAAGTATTCAGATCCTTTGCTATGAGACTTCAAATTGACCTCAGGTACATCCTGTTTCCATTGATCATTCTTGAGATGTTTCTACAACTTGATTGGAGAGTCCACCTATGGTAAATTCAATTGATTGGACATGATTTGGAAAGGCACACACCTGTCTATATAAGGTCCCATAGTTGACAATGCATGTCAGAGCAAAGAATCAAGCCATGAGGTCGAAGGAACTGTCCGTAGAGCTCCAAGACAGGATTGTGTTGAGGCACAGATCTGGGGAAGGGTACCAAAATATTTCTTCAGCATTGAAGGTCCCCAAGAACACAGTGGCCTCAATCATTCTTAAATGCAAGAAATTTGTAATCACCAGGACTCTTCCTAGAGCTGGCCACCCGGCCAAACTAAGCAATCGGGGGAGAATCAGGCCTTTATGGTAGAGTGGCCAGACTGAAGCCACTCCTGAGTAAAAGGCACATGACAGCCCACTTGGAGTTTGCCAAAAGGCACCTAAAGGACTCTCAGACCATGAGAAACAAGATTCTTTGGTCTGATGAAACCAAGATTGAATTATTTGGCCTGATTGCCAAACGTCACATCTGGAGGCAACCTGGCACCATCCCTATGGTGGTGGGGATGTTTTTCAGCGTCAAGGAGACTAGTCAGGATCGAGTGAAAGATCAACTGCGTAAATTACAGAGATCCTTGATGAAAACCTGCTCCAGAGCGCTCAGGACCTCAGACTGGGGAGAAGGTTCACCTTCCAACAGGACAACGACCCTAACCACACAGCCAAGACACTGCAGGAGTGGATTCGGAACAAGTCTCTGAATGTCCAGAGCCCAGACTTGAACCTGATCGAACATCTCTGGATAGACCTGAAAATAGCTGTGCAGCGACACTCCCCATCCAACCTGACAGAGCTTGAGAAGACTCGAGGCTGTAATCGCTGCCAAAGGTGCTTTAACAAAGTACTGAGTAATGGGTTTGAATGCTTAAGTAAATGTGATATTTCAGTTTAATATTTTTTGTTAATTTGCAAAAATGTCAAAACTGTTTTTGCTTTGTCATTATAGGATATTGTGTGTAGATTGGGGGGAGGGGGGCAATTTGATCAATTTTAGAATAAGGCTGTAACGTAACAAAATGTGGAAAAAAGTCAAGGGGTCTGAATACTTTCCCAAATGCACTGTAGGCCTATGTATGACAGTGATTTTAATAAGTGCATTATAGCATGCACAGATCTAAAGACCCATGTATCTGTTGAAAAGCAATGGACCAACTGTAAACTCAGAGGACATTCAGGTCCCTGCCCCATAAGTGTCAGAAGGCATCTAGTATGAAACCCATTTTCCTTAAAAGTGGGAGATTGCGGGAGCTAGAGAGAGATTATTCTTATCACATCAATAATTTTCAGTGGAATGCCATACAAGCATCATTGACCATAGTCATTTTTTCCAAAGTAATTTTTTTTAAACAATAGAAAATTACAATGAGCCCTATCAGCTTGATTTCAACATACAATTGCTTTATAAAACAGTATAGACACGTTTGTTTTGTTTTAGTGGGAGGGGGCGCAGGGCACTGGAGGTATTATTACGCCCTCTAGCGAGCAATCGCTTCTCCGAGAAGGCGACGAGGTGAAGGAGGGTGGCGAGTCCTCATGTTTCTCTCCACCAGTAACAAACCACATCTAAACCGGGACGCCCCAATACTGGTAAAGCTAGCTACTGCCTAATGTCAAACTCTAAATCCAGATTGTATACACCAAGCTGGTCGTGTCGACGAAACAATCAAGTTGGTAAGTTGCTATTTTGTTAAATGTGTTTGTCTAGTAAGCGTGCAGCTGGAAAGCACGCACGGTTTATGGGAACGCTAGCCTCTGAAAGTCCCCTTTCTCCGAATTCGACTCAAGAGTGAGTGGCAGCTAGCTAGGTAAGCTACAAAGCAACGAGGACATGGCTAACGTTAGTTAGCTAGATATGTAAATGTTCGTGTCTAAAATCTTAACTACTGTTGCTTGTGAGCTGTCTTTATAACAAAACAAAGAGTTTACAGTGATTTATTATTCTGGAAAACTGCCATGCTGTTGCATGATAGCGCGTTTGCTAGCCTGTTAGTTTTTCACTGATTCAATTAGCCAGCTAGTTCATTTAGCCAGCTAATTATGACTTGAAAAACCCCCGAAACTAGCTGGCAGGCTATGTTATCTATTAAACTGACTAGCTAGTTAACGTTGGGGAGGATAGCGTTTACGTACATTGTAGCAAGAACATTTGTTTTCATGCACACTTGCTGAGTAATGATTGATGATTAGATCTACTATAATGCGTGCTCATTTAACGTTACTTAGATTTCAGAAGACTCACACTTTGCTTTGGGCTGATAAATATAAAACAATATAGTAACAAGGATATGTTGAATGCATCTTATTATGCCTATGTGTAAGTGTAACCATACCGGTTTCCAATGCACACTTTATAATATAACGTGAGAACTCCAGTTATGGAGTCTGCCGCAATGGAATTCGCACGTAAACCATAACATTCGTTTTGTGTGTACTTTGCCATGGCTACTAAATTGGTAAATTACGCTCCCAGTTTGAGTGTAATAACTGAAGTGTAACTAACTTAAAATGCAATAAGTAGGCTACCTTTGTTGAGTTGACTGGTCTGTTGTACAATGCCATTTCAAATCGACTCGGTTTGCTATGGATATATCGTGCTATCAGAAAGTATTCATGCCCCTTCACTTATTCCACATTCTATTACAGCCTGAATTCAAAATGGCTAAAATAAATTCTTAGTCTACACAATACCTTATATTGACAAAGTGAATGTCTTTTTAGAAATATGTTTACAGATATCTCATGTACACAAGTATTCACATCCCAGAGCCAATACCTGTTAGAATTACACTTGGCAGCGATTACAGCTGAGTCTTTCTGGATTGTACAGTATTTGCACATTCTACTTTAAAAATAATAATTCTTCCAGCTCTGTCAAGTTGATTGTTAACCATTGCTAGACAGGAACTCTGCTGAAAGGTGAATTCATCTCCCAGTGTCTGTTGGAAAGCAGACTGAACCAGGTTTTTCTCTAGGATTTTGAGTATGCTTAGCAATATTCCATTTATTTTTGTTTAAAAAAAAACTCCCTAGTCCTTGCCTATGACAGGCGTACCCATAACATGATGCAGCCACCATCATGCTTGAACATATTAAGTTGTTGCAGTGTTGTTAGATTTGCCCCAAACAGCCGTTCAACTCTTAAAGTCACCATTGGGCTCATGGTGAAATCTGAGTGGTTTCCTTCCACTTCTGCAACTGATTTCAGAATGACGCCTGTATCTTTGTGGTGACTGGATATATTGATACACGATCCAAAGTGTAATTAATAACTTCATGCTTAAAGGGATATTCAACGTCTACTTCCCCCCCCATCTGCCAATAGGTGCCCAGCTTTGCAAGGCATTGGAAAATCTCCCTGGTCTTTGTGTTTGAATCAGTGTTTGAAATTTGAGGGACCTTACAATTATCTGTATGTGTGAGGTACAGAGATGAGGTAGTCATTCAAAAATTGTTAACCACTTATTGCACACAGTCAATGTACAGTTGAAGTCAGAGGTTTACATACACTTAGGTTGGAGTCATTAAAACTCGTTTTTCAACCACAGCACAAATTTCTTGTTAACAAACTACAGTTTTGGCAAGTCGGTTAGGACATCTACTTTGTGCCTGACAAGTCATTTTTCCAACAATTGTTTACAGACCGATTATTTCACTTATAATTCACTGTATCACAATTCCAGTGGGTCAGACGTTTACATGCACTAAATTGACTGTGCCTTTGAACAGCTTGAAAAATTCCATAAAATGTCATGGCTTTAGAAGCTTCTGATAGGCTAATTGACAGCATTTGAGTCAATTGGAGGTGTACCTGTGGATGTATTTCAAGGTCTACCTTCAAACTTAGTGCCTCTTTGCTTGACATCATGGGAAAATCAAAAGAAATCAGCCAAGACCCCAGAAAAAAAATTGTAGACCTCCACAAGTCTGGTTCATCCTTGGGAGCAATTTCCATACGCTTGAAGGTACCACGTTCATCTGTACAAACAATAGTACGCAAGTATAAACACCATGGGACCACGCAGCCGTCATACCGCTCAGGAAGGAGATGCTTTCTGTCTCCTAGAGATGAACGTACTTTGGTGCGAAAAGTGCAAATCAATTCCAGAACAACAGCAAAGGACCATGTGAAGATGCTGGAGGAAACGGGTACAAAAGTATCTATACCCACAGTAAAACGAGTCCTATATCAACATAACCTGAAAGGCTGCTCAGCAAGGAAGAAGCCACTGCTCCAAAACCGCCATATAATAACCAGACTATGGTTTGCAACTGCACATGGGGACAAAGATTGTACTTTTGGAGAAATGTCCTCTGGTCTGATGAAACAAAAATGGAGCTGTTTGGCCATAATGACCATCGTTATGTTTGGAGGAAAAGGGGGGAGGCTTGCAAACCGAAGAACACCATCCCAACCAATATTGAAGCAATATCTCAAGACATCAGTCAGGAAGTTAAAGCTTGTTCCCAAATGGCTCTTCCCAATGGACAATGACCCCAAGCATGCTTCCAAAGTTGTGGCAAAATGGCTTAAGGACAACTAAGTCATGGTATTGGAGTGGCCATCACAAAGCCATGACCTCAACCCTGTAGAACATTTGTGGGCAGAACTGAAAAAGCGTGTGCGAGCAAGGATTGAGTGTATGTAAACTTCAGACCAATTTAGGAATGTATTGAAAGAAATAAAAGCTGAAATAAATCATTCTCTCTACTATTATTCTGACAATTCACGTTCTTAAAATAAAGTGGTGATCCTAACTGACCTAAGACAGGGAATTTTTCCTAGGATTAATTGTCAGGAATTGTGAAACTGAGTTTAAATGTATTTGGCTAAGGTGTATGTGAACTTCTGACTTCAACTGTAACTACTAAGTGCATTTTTACTCCTGAATTTATTTAGACTTTCCATAGCAAAGGGGTTGAATACTTATTGACTCAAGACATTTCAGCTTTTAATTTAAATAATTTTGAAAAATATTTTAGACTTCCACTTGCCATGATGGGGTATTGTGTGTTGGACCGTGACACATAATCTCAATTTAATCCATTTTAAATTCAGGTTGTAACACAGCAAAATGTGGATAAAGTCGAGGGGTGTGAATACTTTCTGAAGGCACTGTATGTTCAAAGTCTTTGCTGGCTTTTTTTGTGTTAAGTAACGGCTCCTTACAGCTATAGCATAATCCATGCACACCAATAGCCAATTCTCATTTAATGTAAAAGGACTCATGAGCACCAACGTGATGGGACCATATCATATTGGATGTCAAATGAAAGCTAAGAGTATATATATTTTTGACAAATTAAGGCATATATTAATTTTCCATCCTAGAAATTAGGTTTAGGGGAATGTTTTGATTTCTGTTCAGACAGATGGAAAAGGGGTCTTTGAAAACATCTACCAGAAACAAGTGTTAAAGTATTAGAAATACATCAAAACACAATTTTGAAGACCCCTGCCAACTAATATGAACACTTTTATATATACACTGAACAAAAATATAAACGCAACATGTAAAGTGTTGGTTTCATGGGCTGAAATAAAACATTCCAGAAATGTTCCATATGCTCAAATCTTTTTCAAAATTTTTGTGCACAAATTTGTTTACATCCCTGTTAGTGAGCATTTCTCCTTTGCCAAGATAATCCATCCACCTGACAGGTGTAGCATATCAAGAAGCTGATTTAACGGCATGATAATTGCACAGGTGCACCTTGTGCAAGGGACAACGAAAGCCCACTCTAAAATGCGCAGATTTATCACACAATGCCACAGATGTCTCAAGTTTTGCGGGAGCATGCAGTTGGCATGCTGACTGCAGGAATGTTCACCAGAGCTGTTGCCAGAGAATTTAATGTTAATTTCCCTATCGTAAACCAACTTATGTTTCAGCATGATAATGCACAGCCCCATGTCGCAAAGATCTGTACACAATTCCTGGAAGCTGAAAATATCCCACTTCTTCCATGGCCTGCATACTCACCAGACATATGCCACCCATTTGAGCATGATTGGCATGCTTTGGATTGACGTGTACAACAGCGTGTTCCAGTTCCTGCCACTATCCAGCAACACAGCCATTGAAGAGGAGTGGGACAACATTCCACAGACCACAATCAACAGCCTGATCAACTCTATGCAAAGGAGATGCATGAGGCAAATGGTGATCACACCAGATACTAACTGGGTTTCTGATCCATGCCTCTACTTGAAAAAAAAGATATGTGACCAACAGATGCATGTCTGTATTCCCAGTCATGTGAAATCCATAGATTAGGACCTAATGAATTTATTTCAAATGACTGATTTCCTTATGAACTGTAACAAAGTAAAATCTTAATTGTTGCATGATGCATTTAATTGTGTTCATGGTATATATGACGTCAACGCTACGGCTGTCCGCTTTACAGCGCTGTATGGGTTTCAACTGACGGCCCTTCTAATCGTGTGTACCACGCACAGAAAAATGTCCCCATCCCTCCCGCTAATTGGGATTCTTTTGCATTTTTTTTGTGAGGGTGAGGGGAATGATGTATATCGAGAGGAGTCGATGTGCTCTGAAAGATGAGTTGTTTATAATAAATAGTTTTGATGTCATACAAGCAAGCCACACACCCGTGAGTACAAATGTGCCCTTCACATTTCCATATTTGAAAAATCATGTTATTTACAGTATGAACATTTATGATCGCTATGTTTGATGTACAGTTAAAAGGATGACATGCGCTATACCCTGGGTTGTCCTGATAGGAATGAGCCTATGTTTGTCGTATTGTGACGAAAATGAGCCGTGCAACACCCACTTGAATACACTCATGACTCCATTCTAGGCACACCAAAATTACAATCTGTTTGTCTGAATTGCCCTGTGAAAGCCTAACACTGTAAGGTTGTATGTTATAACTTATGTTGGCAATATAACAGGCTTTCAAATGATGCCCACCTGACCCAGATTGAGATTTACAATGGAACGGTTTTGCATTGCTTAAACAACAACAGTAATTGTGTGGATGCAGTGCTGTGTTCTAAACAAACTGTGTGGTTGCTTCAGTTCCTCAATGGCAAAGATAGGAGAGCTAAAAAAACAACAACATATTTTAAGGCTATTTCCTTCAGGCAAAAGTGCTTTGAAACTACTTAGGATCTGTGCTCAGTTTGGAGAGGTGTGTGTGTGTGGCCACTTGGAGACAAAGGTTAGAGCTCTGATACCAAACCCTTGTAAAATTCTAATGTTGCACCTACCTCAACATTTTCAGGAATGCTCTTTTCAGATTTTTGTTGTTGACAAATGCTGCGAGAAGTACAGTAAATGTCAAATGCACAATATCAACAGTGTAATGTTTTGGAGTCAGTCTTGTCAGGTGAACTGTTGTCCTCACCTTTTTTTTTTGTTGGTCTGATCATTTCTCCAAAGTTCTCTCTCTTTCAGTGCTACCATGGTCATCCATTTGCTTTTTATAGTTCTTCTGTAAGAAACATTTTAAATGTTGTCCTATCCATGTAGGTGTGTTAAGCCTCACGCTTCTCCTATGTGATGGATTGTAGAGTAATAATAACTAATACTCACTCTCCTTATTCCACCATTTAGTGTAATTTTGACCACAAGCAATTGCGTTTCAGCCCATCTTCTGTTCGTATAACCTGTCTAATGGACCTTTTTTTTTAGCAAAATGAAGACCAGCTGTTTTTACACTAATCTTTTTAATGTTGTATGGACCTGGACTGTAGATTTTAGTATTCTTGAGAATTATCCCTCTAAGCTTTGAAATGCTCTTTTAAAAGCTGCACTGTTTCTCGGTATTATCAAGATCATCCTAAACTTGTGCAATATCCATTAGTATATTCCATTTAAACCTTTACCAGAGATGCTTATGCATGTATTAGTGTGCCGCAGATTGATATGCTCCCCAGATTGGCTTCCCCCTGCTCCCATAACCGGCATTGTGTCGGTGTCCGGTTGAAATATTGGTCAATTGAGATGTAATGAATGGTGAGACAATCCTACTTAAATAACTATTTTGAGGCTGTGAAGCATGACCTGGGTTGCTCATCAAGCCATCTATTGCTTGTGCAATAATGTTCCCATTTTGTAATGTTTGCCGAATAAAAGTTAAGTAGCTCATCTCCCATTCAGATAGCCTATCAGCTTGGTAGTTGTATCAGGGGGTTCTACTTGGTCCATGATTGCACAAAATAATTAACTTAAGATGACATAGACTTACTCAAATCAAAGTTTATTGGTCACGTGCACACGGTACAGTGAAATGCTTGCTAATTCTCCTCAATGCAGTAACATCAAGAATCAAATGCCATCTCAAAGTCCAAAAAAAAAAAAGTAGTGGTAATAGCAGTATGAAAGATTAATCAAAATGAATGAAGACTAGTAAAGTGACTCTGTATAGCAGCTTAAATAAATAGTATTAATAAATAGTAACAGTAATAATATCAACTCATGTCCCGTCATTTGGCTCTGTAGTCTAAAATATACTGAACAAAAATATAAACGCAACATGCAACAATTTAAACGATTTTACTGAGTTACAGTTCATTTAAGGAAATCAGTCAATTGAAATCAATTCATTAGGCCCTAATCAATGGATTTTACATGACTGGGAAGAGGCGCAGCCATGGGTGGGCCTGGGAGGGCATAGGCCCACCCACTGGGGAGCCAGGTCCAGCCAATCAGAATGAGTTTTTCCCCCACAAACAGACAAATACTCCTTAGTTCCATCAGCTGGCCGGGTGGCTTGTCTCAGACGATCCCGCAGGTGAAGAAAACGGATGTGGAGGTCCTGGGCTGGCGTTGTTACACATGGTTGTGAAGCTGGTTGGAAGTACTGCCAATTTCTCTAAAACAATGTGGTAGAGAAATGAACATGAAATTATCTGGAAACAGCTCTGGTGGACATTACTGCATTTAACATGCCAATTGCACGCTCCCTCAACTTGAGACATCTGTGGCATTGTGTTGCCACACATTTTTGTGGCCTTTTATATTCCCAAGCACAAGGTGCACCTGTATAATGATCATGCTGTTATCGGCTTCTTGATATGCCACACCTGTCAAGTGGATGGATTATCTTGGCAAAGGAGAAATGCTCATTAACAGTGATGTAAACAAATTTGTGCCCATTTCAGAAATAAGCTTTTTGCGCGTATGGAACATTTCTGGGATATTTAATTTAGGTTCATGAAACATGGGACCAACACTTGACATGTTGTGTTTTTAAAATATTTTTGTTCTGTATATATTTGTCAGCACACTGCCATTAAATATTGAGTGGCCTACTAACCGCTGCCTAACTCGATTCTATACATTCTGGCAGCACGTTTCCTACCAAAACAATTGACCTTAACGCCACTAAATTAAATGGCCACTAACTTAACTGCCTAACGTTACCCTTTACACTCGTACCTGTATGCGGGTTGAAAATTGCTAATTTGGACCCTGCTAAACATCTAAATTGGAACCCAGTGGCTGTTCAGTAACATGCTATACATGACGTCAGAGCTCAGGCTCTGCGCTGTATGAGTTTTGACTGACAGCCATTCTGAACTTGTGCACCTCCCGCGACAAGAACTTGCCCCAATACCCCCCGCTAATTGGGACACTTCAGCAAAAAAAATTGAGTGAGGGGAAATACTGTATAAAAAAACACATTTACACATTTTACCAGGTAAGTTGACTGAACACATTCTCATTTATGACCTGGGGAATAGTTACGGGGAGATGAATGAGCCTATTGGAAGCTGGGGATGATTAGGTGGCCATGATGGTATGAGGGCCAGATTGGGAATATAGCCAGGACACCGGGGTTAACACCCCTACTCTTATGATAAGTGCCATTGTGTCAGGGCACCCATTTTTAACGTCCCATCCGAAAGACGGCACCCTACAAAGGGCAATGTCCCCAATCACTGTAAATTAAGAGGATGTATTTTGAAGGATGAGACGTTGAGGGTTATAATAAATACCTCTGTCATACAACCAAGCCAAACACCCATGAGTCCAAACGTGCACTTCACATTTCCATATCATAAAATTCATGTCATATACAGTGTCAGAGTTTATCATCACTATGATGTACAGTTACCAGATGACATGGTGTCATACCCTGGGTTCTTCTGAACAGAATGAGCCTGTTTGATGTACAGTTAAAAGATGACATGGAGTCAAACCCTGTGTTATTCTGAACATGTTTGTC
This sequence comes from Salvelinus alpinus, assembly GCF_045679555.1. Taxonomy (NCBI): domain Eukaryota; kingdom Metazoa; phylum Chordata; class Actinopteri; order Salmoniformes; family Salmonidae; genus Salvelinus; species Salvelinus alpinus. Next base: position 35,209,816 of record NC_092109.1, on the reverse strand, counting down.
TATTGTGGAGGAAATTCGCTGTGGAACACGCACCTGAATGCATGCATGACCCCTTTTGTATGCGGACAAATTATGATTGGTTTCCTTGAATTGCCCTGTGATAGCCTAACTGTAAGATCGTACGTTATAACTTATCTAGACATGTTGGCAATAGAACAAGCTTTCAAATGATGCCCACCTGACCCAGATTGATTTATAATGGGCTGTTTTTGGATTGCGTAAACAACAGTAATTGTGTGAGGGCGGGGATGCAGGGCTGAGTTCCAAACAAAACAACTGAAAGTGTGCTGCTCTAGTTCCTCAACAGCACAGCTAGGAGAACTTAAAAACACCTTATAGTTGAAGACTCTTCTTTGAGTCATAAAAGTGCATTGAAATGACTTAGGAACTGGGCACACTTGAGAGATGTGTAGCCACTTGGAGACACCAGTTAGTCTTCTCACTCAAACCCTTGTCATTTTTTTGTCTTAAGGTGTACCTAACCCATATTTTCCAGGAATATTCTTATATTACTGAATGTCTCCAGAGTGTTTTCAGATTTTGTTTTCACCAAATGCGGCAAAGTACAGTAAATGGAAAATGCACATAAAGTCAAGTGTCCCACACGGTCCCGTGTGGCTCAGTTGGTAGAGCATGGCACTTGCAACGCCAGGGTTGTGGGTTCATTCCCCACGGGGGGACCAGGATGAATATGTATGAACTTTCCAATTTGTAAGTCGCTCTGGATAAGAGCGTCTGCTAAATGACGTAAATGTAAAGTGTAAAGTTTGGATTCAGTCCTGTCAGGTGAATTGTTTTGAACTTACCTTTTGGTCTAATCATTTTCCCTTAATCTCAAAACTGTTCCTGGCTGTGGGTTGTTTGGTAGCCAGAAGTGAAGGGACCGAGCCACGTAATGCCTTTGCCTGCCTGTCACTGGTCCTCGTCCCTGTAGTGCCAGTCAGCCAGCGTCTCTCTCCCCTTCAGCGCTCATTCTGTTCGACGTGGAGGAAAGAGTAATTCATCTCTGGGAGGAGCGTGCCAAATCTGGGGACTGCATAACAATTTTCTTCGCCAGGGGCACTGCCAAGTTCTGCCTAGCCGCCCAGTCACCCTCTCGGCTGGAACCAACACTGAGCAAGCTGTCACTTTGACTCTCTGTCAACACACTTTGCCTCTGTCAACATTTGTGTTAAACTCGCCCAAGTATCAACTCCTTCTCATTCACAGTGGGATACATCGGCAGCTGGCCTCTTATCTCTTGGCAGGACGAGCCGCTTGACTTCATTAATAAGGTGCATGTGATCTGGAAATGTATGGGGTTTAAATTCAGATATTGACAGATGATGATAGAGATCTGTCAAACTGCTCTAAAGTAAGGCACAGTGACGTGCAAGTTTACCCTTTCGTTAGATGTATTCCTAAGCCTCCATCCCTTGTAAAACCCTCCATGTCAGACATACTGTATTCAAAGTCCAGGGACCGGTTTCACAAAAGCATCTTAAGGCTAAATTCACCCTTAGAACCTTCATAGACGCATTGTTAAACCCCCGAGCTGTTTCCCAAAACTATCGTTATTAACGTTGTGCTTGAAAACACTCGTAATCGAACACCTGCCTTAGACCACTCGTAGAACAGCTAAGTGCGTCATTAGATGGTTTTTTTGCCCTCTTGCATCACTTTATACACAGAATATCAGATAAACATAATCACACATTTTATCCATCTCTCTGTGACCACCGATAACTTCAGAATATAGTTGACTACAAATACAAAGTTGCCAATGTCTTTGCAGTTGATACAAATTAGCAACGTATAAAAATATGCTTCAAATGAAACCTGAGAACTGCATTAAAATATAAATCATGGAAGTACGTTATAGTCAAGTATGCTGTCTGTAATTTGACTCCGTATATTTAATCTGTAGCCTAACGTGCACAATGATGTGGCAAATCTGTGCTTTTTTCTAGGATAAGCCGCCACAATATTTGCGGCCTTAGGTGGTAGGCCTAATATCTCTCCAGGAATTGGTCTGTCGTCAGTATTGTGAAATAATGTTACGGGAAGATTTGAAGGGGAATCTGAGAGCAGCGCTCCCCTTCTGTCCATCCTGTCGGTATCGAAACATGCTTCAACGACGCACTTAGCGATCGTTCTCTCTGCGTGCTGTTCTGGGAAACGCATGTTACATCTTCGTCTGTTTTTTATAGGGAAGATGTATTGTTTAAACACATGAGAGCCAAAGTTTTATCAGGAAACCGGCCCTGGTTAATTACGTGTTCGTCTGTGCTTGCAAGGAGACAACTAGCTGATTTTCTGTAATGACTGGGATTACTCTGTTGATCTATGGTTTTACGCTAATGATTATCCAGGTGTCCTTGTTACTATTGTAGACCACACTAATGTCATTTGTTTGGCGTAGCTCAGCTCCTTATGTTTATTCTGCTGAATCCTTTTGACTGGTTGAAATGGAATTAGGATTTACTGAGAGTAGTTAAGTGATAGAAAAATGCAGACTCGCTGTCTGCTCGCATGTTCGGAATGCAGTTTATTATATCATGACATAGACAGTGTCTAAATGCTATAAGAATGTGCCACTGTTTTGAACTAATGAGTCACTTATTGCTCTGTGGAGACCAGAGTTGAAGAAGTTTGTTGGCAGTAGGAGTCGTCCTTTAATGCAGCAGTGTTTGTGCCCGTCTTCTGATTAGTCCGGTTTGACCCGACAATGTCATGCAGGTCCATATTGATTTCATAAGGAGAGATTCTCACCAACCAATCTACGCCAATTTAGATTTGGCTGGTGTCCACATTGTTGTCACAATTGATGTGTACAGCATTGCTGACAGTAAAGAGCCTGACACGTGAGCCACCATGTTTCAGTGCGTGTCAAATTAGCAAAACCCTACGGTTAGCGCCCTTAGCACAGTAGTTAGCCTCTCTTGGGTACGTGAGACGTTAGCGTCCCACCTCTTCAACAGCCAGTGAAACTGCTGTGCGCCAAATTCAAATACAGAAATACTCATTATAAAAATTCAGAAAACAAAACATACACTGCTCAAAAAAATAAAGGGAACACTAAAATAACACATCCTAGATCTGAATGAATGAAATATTCTTATTAAATACTTTTTTCTTTACATAGTTGAATGTGCTGACAACAAAATCACACACAAATTATCAATGGAAATCAAATTTATCAACCCATGGAGGTCTGGATTTGGAGTCACACTCAAAATTAAAGTGAAAACCACACTACAGGCTGATCCAACTTTGATGTAATGTCCTTAAAACAAGTCAAAATGAGGCTCAGTAGTGTGTGTGGCCTCCACGTGCCTGTATGACCTCCCTACAACACCTGGGCATGCTCCTGATGAGGTGGCGGATGGTCTCCTGAGGGATCTCCTCCCAGACCTGGACTAAAGCATCCGCCAACTCCTGGACAGTCTGTGGTGCAACGTGGCTTTGGTGGATTGAGCGAGACATGATGTCCCAGATGTGCTCAATTGGATTCAGGTCTGGGGAACGGGCGGGCCAGTCCATAGCATCAATGCCTTCCTCTTGCAGGAACTGCTGACACACTCCAGCCACATGAGGTCTAGCATTGTCTTGCATTAGGAGGAACCCAGGCCCAACCGCACCAGCATATGGTCTCACAAGGGGTCTGAGGATCTCATCTCGGTACCTAATGGCAGTCAGGCTACCTCTGGCGAGCACATGGAGGGCTGTGCGGCCCCCCAAAGAAATGCCACCCCACACCATGACTGACCCACCGCCAAACCGGTCATGCTGGAGGATGTTGCAGGCAGCAGAACGTTCTCCACGGCGTTTCCAGACTCTGTCACATGTGCTCAGTGTGAACCTGTTTTCATCTGTGAAGAGCACAGGGCGCCAGTGGCGAATTTTCCAATCTTGGTGTTCTCTGGCAAATGCCAAACGTCCTGCACGGTGTTGGGCTGTAAGCACAACCCCCACCTGTGGATGTCGGGCCCTCATACCACCCTCATGGAGTCTGTTTCTGACCGTTTGAGCAGACACATGCACATTTGTGGCCTGCTGGAGGTCATTTTGCAGGGCTCTGGCAGTGCTCCTCCTGCTCCTCCTTGCACAAAGGCGGAGGTAGCGGTCCTGCTGCTGGGTTGTTGCCCTCCTACGGCCTCCTCCACGTCTCCTGATGTACTGGCCTGTCTCCTGGTAGCGCCTCCATGCTCTGGACACTACGCTGACAGACACAGCAAACCTTCTTGCCACAGCTCGCATTGACGTGCCATCCTGGATGAGCTGCACTACCTGAGCCACTTGTGTGGGTTGTAGACTCCGTCTCATGCTACCACTAGAGTGAAAGCACCGCCAGCATTCAAAAGTGACCAAAACATCAGCCAGGAAGCATAGGAACTGAGAAGTGGTCTGTGGTCACCACCTGCAGAACCACTCCTTTATTGGGGGTGTTGCTAATTGCCTATAATTTCCACCTGTTGTCTATTCCATTTGCACAACAGCATGTGAAATTTGTCAATCAGTGTTGCTTCCTAAGTGGACAGTTTGATTTCACAGTGTGATTGACTTGGAGTTACATTGTGTTGTTTAAGTGTTCCCTTTATTTTTTTGAGCAGTGTATTTTACATAATCTTTAAACCTAACTTCTTGTGAATCCAACCACGGTGTCAGATTTAAAAAATGCTTCACGGCGAAAGCATACCGTACGATTATTTGAGAACATAGCCCACTAGAAAAATCATTACAAACAGTAACCAGCCAAGTAGAACAGTTACACAAGTCAGAAATGGAGATAAAATTTATCCCTTTGATGATCTTCATATGGTTGCACTCAGCAGACATTAATTTACTCAATAAATGTTCCTTTTGTTCGATAAAGTCTCTTTATATCCAAAAACCTCAGTTTTCTTCAGTAATCCACAGGCAGTCAAAACAGGAAGACAAAATCCAAATTTTATCCGTATAGTTCATAGAAACATGTCAAACGATGTTTATATTCAATCCTCAGGTTGTTTTTAGCCTAAATAATCGATAATATTTCAACCGGACAATAACGTCGTCAATTTAAAAGGTAAACAAGAAACGCACTCTCTCGGTCTCGCACATGAAAAAGCTCTGTGACACTTTACACTGATTCAGACTGCTCTTACTTCTTCATTTTTCAGAATACAAGCCTGAAACAATTTCTAAAGACTGTTGACATCTAGTGGAAGGCATAGAAACTGCAATTTGAGTCCTAAGTCAATGGATACTGTAATGGCATTGAATAGAAAACTACAAAAACCACCAAAAAAACTACTTCTTGAATGGCTTTTTCTCAGGTTTTTGCCTGCCAAATCAGTTCTGTTATACTCAGACACTATTTTAACAGTTTTGGAAACTAGAGTGTTTTCTATCCAAATCTACCAGTTATATGCATATCATATCATATCTTCTGGGCCCGAGTAGCAGGCAGTTTAATTTGGGCATGCATTTCATCCAAAATTCCGAATGCTGCCCCCTACCCTAGAGAAGTTAGGCTAGATGGGCTGTTTTACTCAATTGGCCATTGCCAGCTGACACTCGGAGTTGCAACAACTTTAATTTGAACAAGAATCCTCATAAACACACATTGTTCAATGCATACTCTCTCAATACCAGTGTACATTTGTCACGCTGTAAGGCTTATTAAATGCAAATCACAACGACAGGTATTTACCAGCATGTCAAATCCACTGATCTGACAAACCAGTGAGGTCTAAAATTCACCTGTTAGCATCATGATAAATGCCCGGCCAGGCCAGCAGCAAAAATGACTGGAATAATGCTGAGTAGGCTATAATGTTAATCTGTGTATGATCCCATAATCTGGTGGGAATGAGCCATGCAGCTCTACCACTGTAGGTGGCCTCCACTCTTAGTGTTAGCATTAAGCCTGCGTTTATAATCACATGGATCCAGATAAGCAAATCTCCATTCAGCCAATGTGAATTAGTCTACATGCATATTGACTTTGTAAACGTTGACACACACACACACACACACACACACACACACACACACACACGCAGTGGTATACCAGTCCCGCAGGTATCAGATTGCCATACCTTTCATTTTCAGTCAGCTGTGATACAATGGGACGTCTGCTGCTATGTGATTTTTTAATTTTTTTTCCCCCAGGTGAGATTGGCATGATGGTCCTAGTCTACAGTAGGGTTTAGTGATACGTTTACTGTGGGATTTCAGTATTTTATAATATTACAGTTTACACCAAGCTATCTATTCTACAGACAAATATTAGATGTGTGTGTCTCCAGTCCCATGTTCTATTGCTATCAACTGATTTCGCCCCGCCTTGATCTGCTCTCCAGGTTTGCTTTTGGTACAGTCCAGGTTTTCACTGATGTCATGCACCACAGTATGGACCTGTCACAATGACTGATGTAGTTTTAGATTCCTTTCATCAGTCAGGGATGGTGCATGTCTTGTTCTGAACATGACGAATTGATGAGAAGCATTCACGTAAGTGTTGAGTCAGCGATTGTAGGCCAGGTCTGTCCCAGCAGGACTAGACAGTATTTCCTTATGGATGTGAAGCTGACTGCTGTCCATTTTGTGACTTTGGGTCTTAGGTGCAGTCAGTCATTCTATTGATTTGCAGCCCTGTATCTGTACTTATAATATTTAGTTTTTTATTAAGGGTCCCCATTAGTTCCTGCCAAGGCAGCAGCACTTCTTCCTGGGGTTTATTAAGGGTCCCCATTAGTTCCTGCCAAGGCAGCAGCACTTCTTCCTGGGGTTTATTAAGGGTCCCCATTAGTTCCTGCCAAGGCAGCAGCACTTCTTCCTGGGGTTTATTAAGGGTCCCCATTAGTTCCCCATTAGTTTAACACAACATTTGTGTTAAACTCGCCCAAGTATCAACTCCTTCTCATTCACAGTGGGATACATCGGCAGCTGGCCTCTTATCTCTTGGCAGGACGAGCCGCTTGACTTCATTAATAAGGTGCATGTGATCTGGAAATGTATGGGGTTTAAATTCAGATATTGACAGATGATGATAGAGATCTGTCAAACTGCTCTAAAGTAAGGCACAGTGACGTGCAAGTTTACCCTTTCGTTAGATGTATTCCTAAGCCTCCATCCCTTGTAAAACCCTCCATGTCAGACATACTGTATTCAAAGTCCAGGGACCGGTTTCACAAAAGCATCTTAAGGCTAAATTCACCCTTAGAACCTTCATAGACGCATTGTTAAACCCCCGAGCTGTTTCCCAAAACTATCGTTATTAACGTTGTGCTTGAAAACACTCGTAATCGAACACCTGCCTTAGACCACTCGTAGAACAGCTAAGTGCGTCATTAGATGGTTTTTTTGCCCTCTTGCATCACTTTATACACAGAATATCAGATAAACATAATCACACATTTTATCCATCTCTCTGTGACCACCGATAACTTCAGAATATAGTTGACTACAAATACAAAGTTGCCAATGTCTTTGCAGTTGATACAAATTAGCAACGTATAAAAATATGCTTCAAATGAAACCTGAGAACTGCATTAAAATATAAATCATGGAAGTACGTTATAGTCAAGTATGCTGTCTGTAATTTGACTCCGTATATTTAATCTGTAGCCTAACGTGCACAATGATGTGGCAAATCTGTGCTTTTTTCTAGGATAAGCCGCCACAATATTTGCGGCCTTAGGTGGTAGGCCTAATATCTCTCCAGGAATTGGTCTGTCGTCAGTATTGTGAAATAATGTTACGGGAAGATTTGAAGGGGAATCTGAGAGCAGCGCTCCCCTTCTGTCCATCCTGTCGGTATCGAAACATGCTTCAACGACGCACTTAGCGATCGTTCTCTCTGCGTGCTGTTCTGGGAAACGCATGTTACATCTTCGTCTGTTTTTTATAGGGAAGATGTATTGTTTAAACACATGAGAGCCAAAGTTTTATCAGGAAACCGGCCCTGGTTAATTACGTGTTCGTCTGTGCTTGCAAGGAGACAACTAGCTGATTTTCTGTAATGACTGGGATTACTCTGTTGATCTATGGTTTTACGCTAATGATTATCCAGGTGTCCTTGTTACTATTGTAGACCACACTAATGTCATTTGTTTGGCGTAGCTCAGCTCCTTATGTTTATTCTGCTGAATCCTTTTGACTGGTTGAAATGGAATTAGGATTTACTGAGAGTAGTTAAGTGATAGAAAAATGCAGACTCGCTGTCTGCTCGCATGTTCGGAATGCAGTTTATTATATCATGACATAGACAGTGTCTAAATGCTATAAGAATGTGCCACTGTTTTGAACTAATGAGTCACTTATTGCTCTGTGGAGACCAGAGTTGAAGAAGTTTGTTGGCAGTAGGAGTCGTCCTTTAATGCAGCAGTGTTTGTGCCCGTCTTCTGATTAGTCCGGTTTGACCCGACAATGTCATGCAGGTCCATATTGATTTCATAAGGAGAGATTCTCACCAACCAATCTACGCCAATTTAGATTTGGCTGGTGTCCACATTGTTGTCACAATTGATGTGTACAGCATTGCTGACAGTAAAGAGCCTGACACGTGAGCCACCATGTTTCAGTGCGTGTCAAATTAGCAAAACCCTACGGTTAGCGCCCTTAGCACAGTAGTTAGCCTCTCTTGGGTACGTGAGACGTTAGCGTCCCACCTCTTCAACAGCCAGTGAAACTGCTGTGCGCCAAATTCAAATACAGAAATACTCATTATAAAAATTCAGAAAACAAAACATACACTGCTCAAAAAAATAAAGGGAACACTAAAATAACACATCCTAGATCTGAATGAATGAAATATTCTTATTAAATACTTTTTTCTTTACATAGTTGAATGTGCTGACAACAAAATCACACACAAATTATCAATGGAAATCAAATTTATCAACCCATGGAGGTCTGGATTTGGAGTCACACTCAAAATTAAAGTGAAAACCACACTACAGGCTGATCCAACTTTGATGTAATGTCCTTAAAACAAGTCAAAATGAGGCTCAGTAGTGTGTGTGGCCTCCACGTGCCTGTATGACCTCCCTACAACACCTGGGCATGCTCCTGATGAGGTGGCGGATGGTCTCCTGAGGGATCTCCTCCCAGACCTGGACTAAAGCATCCGCCAACTCCTGGACAGTCTGTGGTGCAACGTGGCTTTGGTGGATTGAGCGAGACATGATGTCCCAGATGTGCTCAATTGGATTCAGGTCTGGGGAACGGGCGGGCCAGTCCATAGCATCAATGCCTTCCTCTTGCAGGAACTGCTGACACACTCCAGCCACATGAGGTCTAGCATTGTCTTGCATTAGGAGGAACCCAGGCCCAACCGCACCAGCATATGGTCTCACAAGGGGTCTGAGGATCTCATCTCGGTACCTAATGGCAGTCAGGCTACCTCTGGCGAGCACATGGAGGGCTGTGCGGCCCCCCAAAGAAATGCCACCCCACACCATGACTGACCCACCGCCAAACCGGTCATGCTGGAGGATGTTGCAGGCAGCAGAACGTTCTCCACGGCGTTTCCAGACTCTGTCACATGTGCTCAGTGTGAACCTGTTTTCATCTGTGAAGAGCACAGGGCGCCAGTGGCGAATTTTCCAATCTTGGTGTTCTCTGGCAAATGCCAAACGTCCTGCACGGTGTTGGGCTGTAAGCACAACCCCCACCTGTGGATGTCGGGCCCTCATACCACCCTCATGGAGTCTGTTTCTGACCGTTTGAGCAGACACATGCACATTTGTGGCCTGCTGGAGGTCATTTTGCAGGGCTCTGGCAGTGCTCCTCCTGCTCCTCCTTGCACAAAGGCGGAGGTAGCGGTCCTGCTGCTGGGTTGTTGCCCTCCTACGGCCTCCTCCACGTCTCCTGATGTACTGGCCTGTCTCCTGGTAGCGCCTCCATGCTCTGGACACTACGCTGACAGACACAGCAAACCTTCTTGCCACAGCTCGCATTGACGTGCCATCCTGGATGAGCTGCACTACCTGAGCCACTTGTGTGGGTTGTAGACTCCGTCTCATGCTACCACTAGAGTGAAAGCACCGCCAGCATTCAAAAGTGACCAAAACATCAGCCAGGAAGCATAGGAACTGAGAAGTGGTCTGTGGTCACCACCTGCAGAACCACTCCTTTATTGGGGGTGTTGCTAATTGCCTATAATTTCCACCTGTTGTCTATTCCATTTGCACAACAGCATGTGAAATTTGTCAATCAGTGTTGCTTCCTAAGTGGACAGTTTGATTTCACAGTGTGATTGACTTGGAGTTACATTGTGTTGTTTAAGTGTTCCCTTTATTTTTTTGAGCAGTGTATTTTACATAATCTTTAAACCTAACTTCTTGTGAATCCAACCACGGTGTCAGATTTAAAAAATGCTTCACGGCGAAAGCATACCGTACGATTATTTGAGAACATAGCCCACTAGAAAAATCATTACAAACAGTAACCAGCCAAGTAGAACAGTTACACAAGTCAGAAATGGAGATAAAATTTATCCCTTTGATGATCTTCATATGGTTGCACTCAGCAGACATTAATTTACTCAATAAATGTTCCTTTTGTTCGATAAAGTCTCTTTATATCCAAAAACCTCAGTTTTCTTCAGTAATCCACAGGCAGTCAAAACAGGAAGACAAAATCCAAATTTTATCCGTATAGTTCATAGAAACATGTCAAACGATGTTTATATTCAATCCTCAGGTTGTTTTTAGCCTAAATAATCGATAATATTTCAACCGGACAATAACGTCGTCAATTTAAAAGGTAAACAAGAAACGCACTCTCTCGGTCTCGCACATGAAAAAGCTCTGTGACACTTTACACTGATTCAGACTGCTCTTACTTCTTCATTTTTCAGAATACAAGCCTGAAACAATTTCTAAAGACTGTTGACATCTAGTGGAAGGCATAGAAACTGCAATTTGAGTCCTAAGTCAATGGATACTGTAATGGCATTGAATAGAAAACTACAAAAACCACCAAAAAAACTACTTCTTGAATGGCTTTTTCTCAGGTTTTTGCCTGCCAAATCAGTTCTGTTATACTCAGACACTATTTTAACAGTTTTGGAAACTAGAGTGTTTTCTATCCAAATCTACCAGTTATATGCATATCATATCATATCTTCTGGGCCCGAGTAGCAGGCAGTTTAATTTGGGCATGCATTTCATCCAAAATTCCGAATGCTGCCCCCTACCCTAGAGAAGTTAGGCTAGATGGGCTGTTTTACTCAATTGGCCATTGCCAGCTGACACTCGGAGTTGCAACAACTTTAATTTGAACAAGAATCCTCATAAACACACATTGTTCAATGCATACTCTCTCAATACCAGTGTACATTTGTCACGCTGTAAGGCTTATTAAATGCAAATCACAACGACAGGTATTTACCAGCATGTCAAATCCACTGATCTGACAAACCAGTGAGGTCTAAAATTCACCTGTTAGCATCATGATAAATGCCCGGCCAGGCCAGCAGCAAAAATGACTGGAATAATGCTGAGTAGGCTATAATGTTAATCTGTGTATGATCCCATAATCTGGTGGGAATGAGCCATGCAGCTCTACCACTGTAGGTGGCCTCCACTCTTAGTGTTAGCATTAAGCCTGCGTTTATAATCACATGGATCCAGATAAGCAAATCTCCATTCAGCCAATGTGAATTAGTCTACATGCATATTGACTTTGTAAACGTTGACACACACACACACACACACACACACACACACACACGCAGTGGTATACCAGTCCCGCAGGTATCAGATTGCCATACCTTTCATTTTCAGTCAGCTGTGATACAATGGGACGTCTGCTGCTATGTGATTTTTTAATTTTTTTTCCCCCAGGTGAGATTGGCATGATGGTCCTAGTCTACAGTAGGGTTTAGTGATACGTTTACTGTGGGATTTCAGTATTTTATAATATTACAGTTTACACCAAGCTATCTATTCTACAGACAAATATTAGATGTGTGTGTCTCCAGTCCCATGTTCTATTGCTATCAACTGATTTCGCCCCGCCTTGATCTGCTCTCCAGGTTTGCTTTTGGTACAGTCCAGGTTTTCACTGATGTCATGCACCACAGTATGGACCTGTCACAATGACTGATGTAGTTTTAGATTCCTTTCATCAGTCAGGGATGGTGCATGTCTTGTTCTGAACATGACGAATTGATGAGAAGCATTCACGTAAGTGTTGAGTCAGCGATTGTAGGCCAGGTCTGTCCCAGCAGGACTAGACAGTATTTCCTTATGGATGTGAAGCTGACTGCTGTCCATTTTGTGACTTTGGGTCTTAGGTGCAGTCAGTCATTCTATTGATTTGCAGCCCTGTATCTGTACTTATAATATTTAGTTTTTTATTAAGGGTCCCCATTAGTTCCTGCCAAGGCAGCAGCACTTCTTCCTGGGGTTTATTAAGGGTCCCCATTAGTTCCTGCCAAGGCAGCAGCACTTCTTCCTGGGGTTTATTAAGGGTCCCCATTAGTTCCTGCCAAGGCAGCAGCACTTCTTCCTGGGGTTTATTAAGGGTCCCCATTAGTTCCTGCCAAGGCAGCAGCACTTCTTCCTGGGGTTTATTAAGGGCCCCCATTAGTTCCTGCCAAGGCAGCAGCTCTTCTTCCTGGGGTTTATTAAGGGCCCCCATTAGTTCCTGCCAAGGCAGCAGCTCTTCTTCCTGGGGTTTGTTAAGGGTCCCCATTAGTTCCTGCCAAGGCAGCAGCTCTTCTTCCTGGGGTTTATTAAGGGTCCCCATTAGTTCCTGCCAAGGCAGCAGCTCTTCTTCCTGGGGTTTATTAAGGGCCCCCATTAGTTCCTGCCAAGGCAGCAGCTCTTCCTCCTGGGGTTTGTTAAGGGTCCCCATTTAGTTCCTGCCAAGGCAGCAGCACTTCTTCCTGGGGTTTATTAAGGGTCCCCAGTAGTTCCTGCCAAGGCAGCAGCTCTTCTTCCTGGGGTTTATTAAGGGTCCCCATTAGTTCCTGCCAAGGCAGCAGCACTTCTTCCTGGGGTTTATTAAGGGTCCCCATTAGTTCCTGCCAAGGCAGCAGCTCTTCTTCCTGGGGTTTATTAAGGGCCCCCATTAGTTCCTGCCAAGGCAGCAGCTCTTCTTCCTGGGGTTTATTAAGGGCCCCCATTTAGTTCCTGCCAAGGCAGCAGCACTTCTTCCTGGGGTTTATTAAGGGCCCCCATTAGTTCCTGCCAAGGCAGCAGCACTTCTTCCTGGGGTTTATTAAGGGCCCCCATTAGTTCCTGCCAAGGCAGCAGCTCTTCTTCCTGGGGTTTATTAAGGGTCCCCATTAGTTCCTGCCAAGGCAGCAGCACTTCTTCCTGGGGTTTATTAAGGGTCCCCATTAGTTCCTGCCAAGGCAGCAGCTCTTCTTCCTGGGGTTTATTAAGGGCCCCCATTAGTTCCTGCCAAGGCAGCAGCACTTCTTCCTGGGGTTTATTAAGGGCCCCCATTAGTTCCTGCCAAGGCAGCAGCTCTTCTTCCTGGGGTTTATTAAGGGCCCCCATTAGTTCCTGCCAAGGCAGCAGCTCTTCTTCCTGGGGTTTGTTAAGGGTCCCCATTAGTTCCTGCCAAGGCAGCAGCTCTTCTTCCTGGGGTTTATTAAGGGTCCCCATTAGTTCCTGCCAAGGCAGCAGCTCTTCTTCCTGGGGTTTATTAAGGGTCCCCATTAGTTCCTGCCAAGGCAGCAGCTCTTCTTCCTGGGGTTTGTTAAGGGTCCCCATTAGTTCCTGCCAAGGTAGCAGCTCTTCTTCCTGGGGTTTATTAAGGGCCCCCATTAGTTCCTGCCAAGGCAGCAGCTCTTCTTCCTGGGGTTTATTAAGGGCCCCCATTAGTTCCTGCCAAGGCAGCAGCTCTTCTTCCTGGGGTTTGTTAAGGGTCCCCATTAGTTCCTGCCAAGGCAGCAGCTCTTCTTCCTGGGGTTTATTAAGGGTCCCCATTAGTTCCTTCCAAGGCAGCAGCCAGTCAGTATCTGGTGTGACCACCATTTGCAGCATGAGTTGATCAGGCTGTTGATTGTGGAATGTTATCTCACTCCTCTTTAATGGCTGGGTGAAGTTGCTGGATATTGGCGGGATATGGAACACACTGTCGTACACGTAGATCCAGAGCATCCCTAACATGCTCAGTGGGTGACCTGTCTGAGTATGCAGGTCATGGAAGAACTGGGACATTTTTAAGCTTCTGAGAATTGTGTACAGATCGTTGCGACGTGGGGCTGTGCTATATCATGGTGAAACGTGAGGTGATTGCGGCGGATGAATGGCACGACAACGGGCCACAGGTTCTCGTCACGGTATCTCTGTGCATTCTAATTGCTATCGATAAAATGCACCCACACGACGCCATACACGCTGTCTTCCATGCCCCTGGTACAGTTGAAACCGGGATTTATCCGTGAAGAGCACACTTCTCCAGCGTGTGCATAAAGGTGAGCGTTTGCCCGTTGAAGCAGGTTATGACGCGGAGCTGCATTCAGGTCCAGATCCTGGTGAGGATGACGAGCATGTAGATGAGCTGCTCTGAGGTGGCTTCTGAAAGTTTCTGAAGAAATTCTTCGGTTGGAGGCAGCTTATGGTACAGAAATTAACGTTTTAAATTCTCTGGCAACAGCTCTGTTGTACATTCCTGCAGTCAGCATGCCAATTGCACTCTCCCTCAATACCTCAGACATTTGTGGCATTGTGTTGCATGATAAAACTGCACATTTTCGTGGCCTTTTATTATCCCCAGCACAAGGCGCACCTGTATAATGATCATGCTGTTTAATCAGCTTCAAGATGCCACACCTGTCAGGTGGATGGATTATATCTTGGCAAAGGGAAACATTTTACTTTTCTTTTGCCGTGGCGGCCATGATTTAGCAGGTAGTCAACAATTTGGTCACCTCTTCCCCACACACTTTACAGAATTCAACAGTACAATGCTTGTTTTTCATATTTTGGTCAGTAATGCATGGATGTGTAGGTTCAGAGTTTTGTGTTGGCATGTCATGCCTACATTTTTTTCTAATCATGCCAGTAAATGGATTCTCCATTTAAAAGTTGTCATGCGTAGATGTCCAGTAGGTATGTTTCTTAACAAGCAGCTAAAGTCCAGTGGCCGGGACACTGTTTACATCCCTAATGATGTCAGGCATTAGTTGCAGATGTGGCTGAGCCATGCACTCCAGAATTGTTGACTTTAAATGAAGCAAAAACTGACGAGATTGTCATGCACTGTTTTACAATTATATAGCAATTGCTCCTCTTAGTGGAATTTAATTAAATCATTTGATTGTGCAGCCTGTGTACTTGTTCCATTCCAGGTTGTGAGATTGCGTCAATGTGTTTACTGCGCAGTGTTTGCAGACAGAGAAAACAACAGCGGCAAGCAGACAGGGGTCACTGCACACAGCCCTGGAAGACATGCTCAATCCCAGACATGCTCAAGGCCAGAAATGCTCAATCCCAGACATGGTCAATCCCAGAAATGCTCAATCCCAGACATGGTCAATCCCAGACATGGTCAATCCCAGACATGGTCAAGGCCAGACATGGTCAAGGCCAGACATGGTCAATCCCAGACATGGTCAATCCCAGACATGGTCAATCCCAGACATGGTCAATCCCAGACATGGTCAATCCCAGACATGGTCAAGGCCAGACATGGTCAATCCCAGACATGGTCAAGGCCAGAATTGGCATTTCGTCTCAGTTAAATCGTTTTTCAAAAATTGGTTTTTCTAACTTGCTCAAACAGAATGAATAACTGATTTTGCTCATGTCAATGCTTGCATATGACACACACACTGCTATTTATTTCACTCGCTGCTTTTCCTTCTGTCAGCCGAAGTGTGATCTCATCCAGGCAAGCAAGCTGTTTGAATTACATTGCTGTTGGAGGGAGAAAAAATTGGGCTCAAATGTCAAGAGCGGTGACAAAAATGACTGACTTGTTTTTGCTTCCCTGTCTGTTGTTTCACTGGAGAGCTGACAAAGGTGGAGTTGTCATGGAGAGGAAAGGCTGATGAAACGTAGAGGAGAGATGTGGCAGGCAGCAGTCCAAGCCTCTCTGCTCCATAGACACTTTCCTTCTCTCATTATGTAATTCCACTGCTCTGGCTGGCGTGGAGCCTGAGACCTTCGGTTGCACCAGAGTCCCTACGCCCTGGAACACACCCATCTCACATGGACATCTGATTTATTTTCTTATTACATTGCACGCTGGAATGTTCTATCCAATCTTCCGATACATTTTTCTGAACTGCATGTATTTCTGTCTTCTGGGAAAGACTGATTTGAGCTTGCTGTAGATCTGTGTCAGTGCTCACATACTGCTCCCCGTTCTCTCTCTGACATAGTCTACTGTAACATGAAGGGCATACTGCTCCCCGTTCTCTCTATGACATAGTCTACTGTAACATGAAGGGCATACTGCTCCCCCGTTCTCTCTCTGACATAGTCTACTGTAACATGAAGGGCATACTGCTCCCCCGTTCTCTCTCTGACATAGTCTACTGTAACATGAAGGGCATACTGCTCCCCGTTCTCTCTATGACATAGTCTACTGTAACATGAAGGGCATACTGCTCCCCCGTTCTCTCTCTGACATAGTCTACTGTAACATGAAGGGCATACTGCTCCCCGTTCTCTCTCTGACATAGTCTACTGTAACATGAAGGGCATACTGCTCCCCGTTCTCTCTCTGACATAGTCTACTGTAACATGAAGGGCATACTGCTCCCCGTTCTCTCTCTGACATAGTCTACTGTAACATGAAGGGCATACTGCTCCCCGTTCTCTCTCTGACATAGTCTACTGTAACATGAAGGGCATACTGCTCCCCCGTTCTCTCTCTGACATAGTCTACTGTAACATGAAGGGCATACTGCTCCCCCGTTCTGTCTCTGACATAGTCTACTGTAACATGAAGGGCATACTGCTCCCCGTTCTCTCTCTGACATAGTCTACTGTAACATGAAGGGCATACTGCTCCCCCGTTCTCTCTCTGACATAGTCTACTGTAACATGAAGGGCATACTGCTCCCCCGTTCTCTCTCTGACATAGTCTACTGTAACATGAAGGGCATACTGCTCCCCGTTCTCTCTCTGACATAGTCTACTGTAACATGAAGGGCATACTGCTCCCCCGTTCTCTCTCTGACATAGTCTACTGTAACATGAAGGGCATACTGCTCCCCCGTTCTCTCTCTGACATAGTCTACTGTAACATGAAGGGCATACTGCTCCCCCGTTCTCTCTCTGACATAGTCTACTGTAACATGAAGGGCATACTGCTCCCCCGTTCTCTCTCTGACATAGTCTACTGTAACATGAAGGGCATACTGCTCCCCCCTTCTCTCTCTGACATAGTTTACTGTAACATGAAGGGCATACTGCTCCCCGTTCTCTCTCTGACATAGTTTACTGTAACATGAAGGGCATACTGCTCCCCCGTTCTCTCTATGACATAGTCTACTGTAACATGAAGGGCATACTGCTCCCCGTTCTCTCTCTGACATAGTTTACTGTAACATGAAGGGCATACTGCTCCCCCGTTCTCTCTCTGACATAGTTTACTGTAACATGAAGGGCATACTGCTCCCCCGTTCTCTCTCTGACATAGTCTACTGTAACATGAAGGGCATACTGCTCCCCGTTCTCTCTCTGACATAGTCTACTGTAACATGAAGGGCATACTGCTCCCCGTTCTCTCTCTGACATAGTTTACTGTAACATGAAGGGCATACTGCTCCCCCGTTCTCTCTCTGACATAGTCTACTGTAACATGAAGGGCATACTGCTCCCCGTTCTCTCTCTGACATAGTTTACTGTAACATGAAGGGCATACTGCTCCCCGTTCTCTCTCTGACATAGTTTACTGTAACATGAAGGGCATACTGCTCCCCCGTTCTCTCTCTGACATAGTTTACTGTAACATGAAGGGCATACTGCTCCCCGTTCTCTCTCTGACATAGTCTACTGTAACATGAAGGGCATACTGCTCCCCGTTCTCTCTCTGACATAGTTTACTGTAACATGAAGGGCATACTGCTCCCCCGTTCTCTCTCTGACATAGTCTACTGTAACATGAAGGGCATACTGCTCCCCCGTTCTCTCTCTGACATAGTCTACTGTAACATGAAGGGCATACTGCTCCCCGTTCTCTCTCTGACATAGTCTACTGTAACATGAAGGGCATACTGCTCCCCGTTCTCTCTCTGACATAGTCTACTGTAACATGAAGGGCATACTGCTCCCCGTTCTCTCTCTGACATAGTCTACTGTAACATGAAGGGCATACTGCTCCCCGTTCTCTCTCTGACATAGTCTACTGTAACATGAAGGGCATACTGCTCCCCGTTCTCTCTCTGACATAGTCTACTGTAACATGAAGGGCATACTGCTCCCCCGTTCTCTCTCTGACATAGTCTACTGTAACATGAAGGGCATACTGCTCCCCCGTTCTCTCTCTGACATAGTCTACTGTAACATGAAGGGCATACTGCTCCCCCCTTCTCTCTCTGACATAGTTTACTGTAACATGAAGGGCATACTGCTCCCCCGTTCTGTCTCTGACATAGTCTACTGTAACATGAAGGGCATACTGCTCCCCGTTCTCTCTCTGACATAGTCTACTGTAACATGAAGGGCATACTGCTCCCCCGTTCTCTCTCTGACATAGTCTACTGTAACATGAAGGGCATACTGCTCCCCCGTTCTCTCTCTGACATAGTCTACTGTAACATGAAGGGCATACTGCTCCCCGTTCTCTCTCTGACATAGTCTACTGTAACATGAAGGGCATACTGCTCCCCCGTTCTCTCTCTGACATAGTCTACTGTAACATGAAGGGCATACTGCTCCCCCGTTCTCTCTCTGACATAGTCTACTGTAACATGAAGGGCATACTGCTCCCCCGTTCTCTCTCTGACATAGTCTACTGTAACATGAAGGGCATACTGCTCCCCCGTTCTCTCTCTGACATAGTCTACTGTAACATGAAGGGCATACTGCTCCCCCCTTCTCTCTCTGACATAGTTTACTGTAACATGAAGGGCATACTGCTCCCCGTTCTCTCTCTGACATAGTTTACTGTAACATGAAGGGCATACTGCTCCCCCGTTCTCTCTATGACATAGTCTACTGTAACATGAAGGGCATACTGCTCCCCGTTCTCTCTCTGACATAGTTTACTGTAACATGAAGGGCATACTGCTCCCCCGTTCTCTCTCTGACATAGTTTACTGTAACATGAAGGGCATACTGCTCCCCCGTTCTCTCTCTGACATAGTCTACTGTAACATGAAGGGCATACTGCTCCCCGTTCTCTCTCTGACATAGTCTACTGTAACATGAAGGGCATACTGCTCCCCGTTCTCTCTCTGACATAGTTTACTGTAACATGAAGGGCATACTGCTCCCCCGTTCTCTCTCTGACATAGTCTACTGTAACATGAAGGGCATACTGCTCCCCGTTCTCTCTCTGACATAGTTTACTGTAACATGAAGGGCATACTGCTCCCCGTTCTCTCTCTGACATAGTTTACTGTAACATGAAGGGCATACTGCTCCCCCGTTCTCTCTCTGACATAGTTTACTGTAACATGAAGGGCATACTGCTCCCCGTTCTCTCTCTGACATAGTCTACTGTAACATGAAGGGCATACTGCTCCCCGTTCTCTCTCTGACATAGTTTACTGTAACATGAAGGGCATACTGCTCCCCCGTTCTCTCTCTGACATAGTCTACTGTAACATGAAGGGCATACTGCTCCCCCGTTCTCTCTCTGACATAGTCTACTGTAACATGAAGGGCATACTGCTCCCCGTTCTCTCTCTGACATAGTCTACTGTAACATGAAGGGCATACTGCTCCCCGTTCTCTCTCTGACATAGTCTACTGTAACATGAAGGGCATACTGCTCCCCGTTCTCTCTCTGACATAGTCTACTGTAACATGAAGGGCATACTGCTCCCCGTTCTCTCTCTGACATAGTCTACTGTAACATGAAGGGCATACTGCTCCCCGTTCTCTCTCTGACATAGTCTACTGTAACATGAAGGGCATACTGCTCCCCCGTTCTCTCTCTGACATAGTCTACTGTAACATGAAGGGCATACTGCTCCCCCGTTCTCTCTCTGACATAGTCTACTGTAACATGAAGGGCATACTGCTCCCCCCTTCTCTCTCTGACATAGTTTACTGTAACATGAAGGGCATACTGCTCCCCCCTTCTCTCTCTGACATAGTCTACTGTAACATGAAGGGCATACTGCTCCCCCCTTCTCTCTCTGACATAGTCTACTGTAACATGAAGGGCATACTGCTCCCCGTTCTCTCTCTGACATAGTTTACTGTAACATGAAGGGCATACTGCTCCCCGTTCTCTCTCTGACATAGTTTACTGTAACATGAAGGGCATACTGCTCCCCGTTCTCTCTCTGACATAGTCTACTGTAACATGAAGGGCATACTGCTCCCCCGTTCTCTCTCTGACATAGTCTACTGTAACATGAAGGGCATACTGCTCCCCGTTCTCTCTATGACATAGTTTACTGTAACATGAAGGGCATACTGCTCCCCGTTCTCTCTCTGACATAGTTTACTGTAACATGAAGGGCATACTGCTCCCCGTTCTCTCTCTGACATAGTCTACTGTAACATGAAGGGCATACTGCTCCCCGTTCTCTCTCTGACATAGTTTACTGTAACATGAAGGGCATACTGCTCCCCGTTCTCTCTCTGACATAGTTTACTGTAACATGAAGGGCATACTGCTCCCCGTTCTCTCTCTGACATAGTCTACTGTAACATGAAGGGCATACTGCTCCCCGTTCTCTCTCTGACATAGTCTACTGTAACATGAAGGGCATACTGCTCCCCGTTCTCTCTCTGACATAGTTTACTGTAACATGAAGGGCATACTGCTCCCCCGTTCTCTCTCTGACATAGTCTACTGTAACATGAAGGGCATACTGCTCCCCCGTTCTCTCTCTGACATAGTTTACTGTAACATGAAGGGCATACTGCTCCCCGTTCTCTCTCTGACATAGTTTACTGTAACATGAAGGGCATACTGCTCCCCCGTTCTCTCTCTGACATAGTCTACTGTAACATGAAGGGCATACTGCTCCCCGTTCTCTCTCTGACATAGTCTACTGTAACATGAAGGGCATACTGCTCCCCCGTTCTCTCTCTGACATAGTCTACTGTAACATGAAGGGCATACTGCTCCCCCGTTCTCTCTCTGACATAGTCTACTGTAACATGAAGGGCATACTGCTCCCCCGTTCTCTCTCTGACATAGTCTACTGTAACATGAAGGGCATACTGCTCCCCCGTTCTCTCTCTGACATAGTCTACTGTAACATGAAGGGCATACTGCTCCCCCCTTCTCTCTCTGACATAGTTTACTGTAACATGAAGGGCATACTGCTCCCCCCTTCTCTCTCTGACATAGTCTACTGTAACATGAAGGGCATACTGCTCCCCCCTTCTCTCTCTGACATAGTCTACTGTAACATGAAGGGCATACTGCTCCCCCGTTCTCTCTCTGACATAGTCTACTGTAACATGAAGGGCATACTGCTCCCCCGTTCTCTCTCTGACATAGTCTACTGTAACATGAAGGGCATACTGCTCCCCCGTTCTCTCTCTGACATAGTCTACTGTAACATGAAGGGCATACTGCTCCCCGTTCTCTCTCTGACATAGTCTACTGTAACATGAAGGGCATACTGCTCCCCGTTCTCTCTCTGACATAGTTTACTGTAACATGAAGGGCATACTGCTCCCCGTTCTCTCTCTGACATAGTCTACTGTAACATGAAGGGCATACTGCTCCCCGTTCTCTCTCTGACATAGTTTACTGTAACATGAAGGGCATACTGCTCCCCGTTCTCTCTATGACATAGTTTACTGTAACATGAAGGGCATACTGCTCCCCGTTCTCTCTCTGACATAGTCTACTGTAACATGAAGGGCATACTGCTCCCCCGTTCTCTCTCTGACATAGTCTACTGTAACATGAAGGGCATACTGCTCCCCCCTTCTCTCTCTGACATAGTTTACTGTAACATGAAGGGCATACTGCTCCCCGTTCTCTCTCTGACATAGTTTACTGTAACATGAAGGGCATACTGCTCCCCCGTTCTCTCTCTGACATAGTCTACTGTAACATGAAGGGCATACTGCTCCCCGTTCTCTCTCTGACATAGTCTACTGTAACATGAAGGGCATACTGCTCCCCGTTCTCTCTCTGACATAGTTTACTGTAACATGAAGGGCATACTGCTCCCCCGTTCTCTCTCTGACATAGTCTACTGTAACATGAAGGGCATACTGCTCCCCCGTTCTCTCTCTGACATAGTCTACTGTAACATGAAGGGCATACTGCTCCCCGTTCTCTCTCTGACATAGTCTACTGTAACATGAAGGGCATACTGCTCCCCCCTTCTCTCTCTGACATAGTCTACTGTAACATGAAGGGCATACTGCTCCCCCGTTCTCTCTCTGACATAGTCTACTGTAACATGAAGGGCATACTGCTCCCCCGTTCTCTCTCTGACATAGTCTACTGTAACATGAAGGGCATACTGCTCCCCGTTCTCTCTCTGACATAGTCTACTGTAACATGAAGGGCATACTGCTCCCCGTTCTCTCTCTGACATAGTCTACTGTAACATGAAGGGCATACTGCTCCCCCGTTCTCTCTCTGACATAGTCTACTGTAACATGAAGGGCATACTGCTCCCCCGTTCTCTCTCTGACATAGTCTACTGTAACATGAAGGGCATACTGCTCCCCGTTCTCTCTCTGACATAGTTTACTGTAACATGAAGGGCATACTGCTCCCCGTTCTCTCTCTGACATAGTTTACTGTAACATGAAGGGCATACTGCTCCCCCGTTCTCTCTCTGACATAGTCTACTGTAACATGAAGGGCATACTGCTCCCCGTTCTCTCTCTGACATAGTTTACTGTAACATGAAGGGCATACTGCTCCCCCGTTCTCTCTCTGACATAGTCTACTGTAACATGAAGGGCATACTGCTCCCCGTTCTCTCTCTGACATAGTTTACTGTAACATGAAGGGCATACTGCTCCCCCGTTCTCTCTCTGACATAGTCTACTGTAACATGAAGGGCATACTGCTCCCCGTTCTCTCTCTGACATAGTCTACTGTAACATGAAGGGCATACTGCTCCCCCGTTCTCTCTCTGACATAGTCTACTGTAACATGAAGGGCATACTGCTCCCCGTTCTCTCTCTGACATAGTCTACTGTAACATGAAGGGCATACTGCTCCCCCTACTCTCTCTGACATAGTCTACTGTAACATGAAGGGCATACTGCTCCCCCCTTCTCTCTCTGACATAGTCTACTGTAACATGAAGGGCATATTGCCCCCCCCCCCTTCTCTCCAGGGATGCAAACTAGTCACCTTTAGGTGAAATTTGCCGTTTTGAATCCAAAATAGGTGACCTACGTGATTCATGTAGATTCGATGAGAAAAGTTTAGTAAGGGGAGGGGTTGGATCACTACCGTAAGCAAACGAGTGATGCACGTTTGGAGCCATACTGGCTGCTTTATCCAAGGCTCAGCCAATCATTTAGTTAACAGAATGCAGTGCAGCACCCGACTGAAGAAAGAAGAGACAACCAACTTACTAGTTACAGGATCAACGCGCGTTCTGGAAAGTCAGCTTCCCAGTTACAGCAGCGTGTCCACTGAACGATAAGGAAGAGGTAGGTGAGAAGCCTGACCACGGAGACAGGGGTGAGAAGCCTGACCACGGAGACAGGGGTGAGAAGCCTGACCACGGAGACGGGTGAGAAGCCTGACCACGGAGACAGGGGTGAGAAGGTGATGAAGCGTAACCGAACAACTATTGGCATTTGGAAAGTTTTTGAGGTGAGGGAGAAAGTGTGGTGGAACAAGAGTTAGCATTAAGTATCTTGCTATCTGGATTGAATTCTCCGTTAGCTAGCCAGATAAATGTTGAGCGACGTTAGCCAATTTATCAGATAAAATAATTGCGTTTATGGTGTGAATTAGCTTGCTAATAAAGTTAGACCGTGAACGTTAGCTCATATGATGTTGTAACTAGAGGTCGACCGATTATGATTTTTCAACGCCGATACCGATTTATAGGAGGACAAGAAAAAGCCGATACCGATTAATCGGACGATTTTAAAAATAATAATAAATAAATAAAAATTGAAAAAATGTTGATCACACATTTTTGTAATAATGACAATTGCAACACTACTGTATGAACAATGAACACTTATTTTAACTTAATATAATACATAAATAAAATCAATTTAGTCTCAAATAACATGAGAACATATGTTAAAACGAACCACCAGCTTTCATGGGTCTTCAATATTCCCAGTTAAGAAGTTTTAGGTTGTAGTGCAGAACGCAGAGCTTGTCTGCATGGTCCCCTGTCAGTCTGCTCCTCCGCGAAACACAGACCTTATTTGAAGTAGATCAAGACATTCTCTATGGAAGACATGAACGGTAAAATAACGAAGGAACCCCTTTCAGGTTCAGCCGCAAGTTATTACAGGAATTATAACGCGTTGACTATTTCTCTCTAAACCATATACCTTTGACTAATCCGGAAACTATCACCTCAAACAAAACTTTTATTCCGTTCCGTATTTTATCTAACGGGTGGCATCCATGAGTCTAAATATTCCTGTTACATTGCACAACCTTCAATGTTATGTCATAATTCCGTAAAATACTGGCAAATTAGTTCGCAAAGAGCCAGGCGGCCCAAACTGTTTTTATATACCCTGTCTCTGCGTGCAATGAACGCAAGAGAAATGACACAATTTCAGCTGGTTAATATTGCCTGCTAACCTGGATTTCTTTTAGCTAAATATGCAGGTTTAAAAATATATACTTGTGTATTGATTTTAAGAAAGGCATTGATGTTTATGGTTAAGTACACATTGGAGCAATGACAGTCATTGATTGATTGTTTTTTATAAGATAAGTTTAATGCTAGCTAGCAAATTACCTTAGCTTACTGCATTCGTGTAACAGGCAGGCTCCTCGTGGAGTGCAATGTAATCAGGTGTTAGAGCATTGCACTAGTTAACTGTAAGGATGCAAGATTGTATCCCCCGCGCTGACAAGGTTAAAAATCTGTCATTCTGCCCCGTTCCTAGGCCGTCATTGAAAATAAGAATGTGTTCTTAACTGACTTGCCTAGTTAAATAAAGATTAAATAAAGGTAAAAAAAAATAAAAAAGACAAATCGCCGCACAAAAAAAACGATTTCCGATTGTTATGAAAACTTGAAATCGGCCCTAATTAATCGGCCATTCCGATTAATCGGTCGACCTCTAGTTGTAACACTTGCTAACATATGTGGTTAATTTTCAGAATGAGAGAATTGGGTGAATTTATTTAATTATTTTTCCTTTTTAACTAGGCAAGTCTGTTATGAACAAATTCTTATTTTCAATGACGACCTAGGAACAGTGGGTTAACTGCCTTGTTCAGGGGCAGAACGAAAGATTTTTACCTTGTCAGATCGGGGATTCAATCTTGCAACCTTTCGGTTACTGGCTCAATGCTCTAACCACTAGGCTATCTGCCACCCCGTGTGACCACCAGAATTAGGTGAAAATTAGGCGTTGCTTGTTGAACAAGTGGATTCAGGGATCAAGTGGAGCTGGACCTGGATTAAGCTGGATGCCACTATAGAGGTGAAAGGAACACCACACAATTTTCTTCTTTCTCACTTTTCCTGGCACATTGTAGAACAGATGTCCACAGGCAGAAAGTGTAAAATGTAATAATGTGTAGTGTAGCAGCCCAACTATATTGTTTTTTTTGTTTAACTTGACAGTAACACGTGTGTGTGAGGGGGGATTAAATTTGTTTTTTAACTCGGTGAACGTTATTTTTGCACACATGTAGCCTTGTGCGCTTGATCTATATCTTTAGTGGCCACTATAATAGAGCAAAAATAGAATGCCAGTTTGTTTCATTCTATTTCTACTATAAGATGTTTTTTCCCCCAAGTGCAATGTGTGTGTGTGTGTGTGTGGTCACAAGCGTTCTGTTATAAAGGCTGTCATGGCTAACTGCAATATTAGTGTGTTGTTTTTTTTCTCAAGACTTGTCATTTGCAGTAAAGTAAAGGCAACAAATAACACTGGATTGCTTCCCTTATTTTTTTTTAAGCTGTGACTTAGGTTCACAGTAATCACTTTCTATTTTACACAGAGACTGATCATGTAGATAATATTCTTTGTTGTTTAATTAGTTAACCTGCATTTCCACCAAGCAGGGATTTTTCATGTTTCAGTGCATCAACAAAAAAGTGTCATCTTTTTTGTCCCTCAGCAGTTTGCATCCCTGTCTCTCCTACTGTAACATGGAGGGCATACATTTCTAGTTCATTATTTCCCTTTCCAACAACAGTTAGTCTTAAGAAATGTAATCTAAGCATTGATGTTGGGGGCGGTAGGTAGTCTAGTGGTTAGAGTGCTGTACTAATAACCGAAAGGTTGCTAGATTGAATGCCCCGAGCTGACGAGGTAAAAATCTGTCGCCACTGAACAAGGCAGTTAACCCACTGTTCCTAGGCCGTCATTGTAAATAAGAATTTGTTCTTAAATGACTTGCCTAGTAAAATAAATAAATAAATGTTCTGTCTTTTCCACTAGCGCCGACTGTCTGCTATACAGCCGATTTACTCATTTTCAGCCGGCTACTTTTTCCATTTAAATTAACTAGGCTACTTTACAATTCGGTAGTCAGACAAAATTCTGCCGAACCCTCTCCCGCTGGAATGAAATATATGCATTTCTAGTTATCTATTGATAGGACAGGTGCCTGTCGCTCACCAAGTCATCGAAGACTGTCAGACCAGCAGTGTTTCCCTGTCAGTCTGTCCCGCCTCTTGATACGTGTGTGTGTGCTGTGTTGGCAGTCAAATTTCTTGACACTGAGGAAGAGAGCATGAATTTTCACATCCCATATAAATGGTTTATTTGCCCTTCGTCTACTTCCCCAGATTCGGGTGAACTCTAGTTAGCATTAGACCAAGTGAAACTACACTACATGGCCAAATGTATGTGGACACCCTTTCAAATTAGTGGATTCGGCAACTTCAGCCATACCCGTTGCTGACAGGTGTATAAAATCGAGCACATAGCCATTCAATCTCCATAGACAAACATTTGCAGTAGAATGGCTTTACTGAAGAGCTCAGTGACTTAACTTTGCACCGTCATAGGATGCCACCTTTCCAACAAGTCCGTTTGTCAAATTTCTGCCCTGCTAGAGCTGCCCCTGTCAGCTGTAAGTGCTGTTACTTTGAAGTGGAAACATCTAGGAGCAACAACTGCTCAGTCGCGAAGTGGTCGGCCACACAATCTCACAGAACGGGACGGCTGAGTGCTGTAGCACGTGAAAATCGCCTGTCTTCAGTTGCAACACTCGCTACCGAGTTCCAAACTGACTCTGGTAGCAACGTCAGTATGATAACTGTTTGTCGGGAGCTTCATGAAATGGGTTTCCATGGACGAGCAGCCGCACACAAGCCTAAGATCACCATGCGCAATACTAAGCGTCAAGTGGACTGGTGTACACGCTTAGAACAGATGTTCACAGGCAAAGTGTACAATGTAATAATGTGCAGTGTAGCAGCCCAAATATATTGGTATCTGGAGCAGTGGAAACGCATTCTCTGGTGCGATGAATCACGCTTCACCATTTGGCAGTCCGACAGATGACTCTGGGTTTGGAGGATGCCAGGAGAATGCTACCTGCTCCAATGCATAGTGACAACTGTAAAGTTTGGAGGAGGAATAATGGTCTGCGGTGGTTTTTCATGGTTCGGGCTGGGCCCCTTAGTTCCAGTGAAGGGAAATCTTAATGTTACAGCATACAATGACATTCTAGACTAACTCTGGTTGGCTGGACCCACCACCCTAGCCCGGGGGAGCCTGGCTGGCTACTTTTTCTATTAGGCTGGCTACTCCATTTGCTTGTGGAATAAACACTGTTTTTCCCTGGCAGCACAATATGATCAGCCTAAGCTTGTGTTTAGGTGCACTAGGCCTATATATGTCTAAGCTGGGGCTGAGCTTTTCTGCAGACTCACATGCCTTCCTCTAGTCTATAAGATAATAAGGATCTTAGCCCCGATTTTGTTAAAGCCTGTAGCCTGTTCTCTGTGCTGCAGAACTGCTGACGCGAGGACTGTTTTCTTCCCCCCCCAATCTGAACTTTTTAAGTGTCTGCCTTTGTTGCTCTAGTTTCCAGTGCCTTGCACCCACGTGCACATCCGATATGGCGCGACACTGGTGCTGTGTGTGTGTGTAATTTCTCCTGCTGTTTCCATCTGTTGTCTGGGTCTGTATGGGGAAGAGATTGAATGTGCAACATGGAAGGAAGGAAAAATGTATTTTCTTCATTTGCCTCAGGTTCCCTCAGGTGGGAAACTAGCTCCACCTATCAGGCACAAAAACATGAAGCTGCTTTCTGGGATGTTGTTTTAATGTTTACTTTGGAATGTAATCGGAGTTAACATTGCATTACTTACTACTTACAATATGATACATAGGTTAAGAAGGCAGACTAGCTCTGTTGTGAGATAACGGGGAAATCAAGGTTTTGTGAGAGCTGTGCGATAGGCTGTGGCAAAGCATAAATTATGTTCAGCCGACATGGCATGGGGCACTAAATGTGAGCTGCAATCAATCTCTCATTATAGGACACTGTTTTTTTATCAACTCTGAGCTGTTGAAGGTCATCTACATTTTCTGAGATTGTACTAGGACATGGCCCTTTGGCTCAGAGGAACACACACAGATTTCCTTGGCTTAGAGCTTGTTGTTTGGGGACGTGAATGTAAACGATGAGCTGCACGCCTGTAAGCTTGGCTCTTTAATCTTGAGCATCTAGGCCAGTTGTCAGTGAACTCATCATACATGCATCTAACCTCCGTTCCAGAATCAGCTTCATCCATGCCTTAGTTCTAGATCTAGGTTGCTTTTACCTCAGCTGCTGCCTCAGTCTTGACCTATTCAGGAGAAGCGAGCGCTAATATGTTCTCTTTAACTAAAAGCCTTCATTCCCACAGCACAGGAATGTAGGTAGTGGTGTTGTTTTAGAGGAGCCCTAAGGTGTTTCTGCTTCATGTACTATTTTATACTGTTTTATTTGGTTACTAGCTGTTTTATATGATCACTAACTGTTTTATACTGGGGGTTTTTATATGGTAACTAGCTGTTTTATACCGGCCGTGATCTGGAGTCCCATAGGGCTGCGCACAATTGGCCCAGCGTCGTCGGGGTTAGGGGGAGGGTTTGTCCCGGGGTAGGCAGTCAAATAAGAATTTTGTAAAATAAGAATTTGTTCTTAACTGACTTGCCTAGTGAAATAAAATAAAAGTTTTTATGGGTGCTAGCTGTTATGTTTTAAACAGTTTTATATGGTAGCTACTGTAGCTGTTTTCTATGGGAGCTAGCTGTTTGTATGATTTTTATATGGTAACTAGCTGTTTTAAACTGTTTTGGTGAAGTTGCCAGTAGAGGTTCTCTTTTATCCATTGTTTAAAAAAAAAAAATTAAATGGAAAATGCAGTGGTTATTTTATTTTGGTGTGTCTAGGGATGAAGCTTTAACGTCATGTGTAATTACAACTTCCAGGCTGACAGTATGGAGTTGATGATTATACCTTACCAGTCAAAAGTTTGGACTCGTACTCATTCCAGGGTTTGCTATTTTCTACATTGTAGAATAATAGTGAAGACATCAACAAAACTATGACCTAACAAATTTGAGATTCTTCAAAGTAGCCACCCTGTGCCTTGACAGCTTTTCACACTCTTGGCATTCTCTCAACCAGCTTCATGAGTTAGTCACCTGGAATGCATTTCAATTAACAGGTGTGCCTTGTTAAATGTTAATTTGTGGATTTCAAGGCACAGTTAAACAGCATGGCTACCACAGCATTCTGTAGCGATACGCCATCCCATCTGGTTTGCGCTTAGTGGGACTAATGTTCAACAGGACAATGACCCAAAACACACCTCCAGGCTGTGTAAGGGCTATTTCACCAGGAAGGCGAGTGATGCAGTGCGAGTGATGCCTCAACCAAATTGAGATGGTTTGGGATGAGTCGGACCACAGAGCGAAGGAAAAGCAGCCAACAAGTGCTCAGCATATGTGGGAACTCCTTCAAGACTGCTGGAAAAGCATTTCAGGTGAAGCTGGTTGAGAGAATGCCAAGAGTGCAAAGCTGTCACCAAGGCAAAGTTTGGCTATTTTGAAGAATCTGAAATATATAAAACACTTTTTTGGCTACTACATGATTTCATATGTGTTATTTCATAGTTTTGATATCTTCACTATTATTCTATAATGTAGAAAATAGTAAAAATAAAGAAAAACCCTTGAATGAGCAGGTGTTCTAAAACTTTTGACAGGTAGTGTATGTATGTGAAGATGATCACGGAGTGAAAGACTGGAAACTACCTGGCTCATCCTCCCAGTTCTATCAGCACTAACACCTGCTAAAGGATAGAAGCGGGCGCAGCTCACAACTGTGCTCTTATTAAGCATTTGCTGAAAAGATTGCATTTAATGAATTCGTTTTTTCCGCAAAGATGTTTTGTTTTATCGGGACAGAATTAGGCTAATGCTTTGCCATGGTCATTATCAAAATAACATTCTTGTGTTTGTGGGGAAATTACAGAAACAACAATGTAATCACATAACTGCAATGGTAGTCATAGCACAATTATAATGTGTCCTTCACTCAGCTTTGCGTTCTTCATCTGTTGTTATGGTCACGAAATGTCATGAAATTATTGCCATGTCTCATTGAGTTCTGTGGAAAACACTAAGGGGCTTTCACACCGAATTGGTTTGGAACGGTTTTTCCGAATTCTGGTGTGTTAGCCCGCTTGGTTTGTTTGGACTGGTGTAAAGTGAACACACTACACATTTTATTAAATGGAGGTCTCGGTCAGATTCAATTTGTACCAATTTGTACAGTGGTGTGGTTTGCTGCAGGTGAGAAAGTATTCAGGATCAAACAAAGGAGAAGAACCAGAATCACGCAGTATTAATGGTTGTTTGACAGCAGCACATTTCTGAGCACATCTGATGCAGATTAGGGGAGACGGGGGCTGTACCGGGGATATAGGCTATTGAATATAGACTTCACTTAGAGTGGGTATTGCGCTGTTTCCTCCCACATGTAGTTGGAAGTGCAAATCGAAAGTAATGAAGATGACACAAGTTGTGTTTCTTTATAAATATAGATTGATTTAACATGATCAATTTTTGGCTATTGGGAATTGTTTTTTATAAAAAAAATTATTTCACCTTTATTTAACCAGGTAGGCTAGTTGACAACAAGTTCTCATTTACAACTGCGACCTGCCAAGATAAAGCAAAGCAGTGCGACACAAACAACAACAGAGTTACACATGGAAGAAACAAGCATATGGTCAATAATACAATAAAGTCTATATACAGTGTGTGCAAATGAGGTAGGATAAGGGGGGTGAGGCAATAAACAGGCCATAGTGGCGCAATTATTACAATATGGCAAATTAAACACTGGTGTGATAGTTATGTAGAAGTTGAGTGTGCAAGTAGCGATACTGGGGTGCAAAATAATAAAATAAATAACCAATCTGTAAATAGTCCATCCAACTACCTCATCACGATATTGATATGTGCAGTGATCTGTGAGCTGCTCTGACAGCTGGTGCTTAAAGTTAGTGAGGGAGATATGAGTCTCCAGCTTCAGTGATTTTTGCAGGTCGTTCCAGTCATTGGCAGCAGAGAACTGGAAGGAAAGGCAGCTGAAGGAGGAATTGACTTTAGTGGTGACCAGTGAAATATACCTGCTGGAGCGCGTGCTGCGGGTGGGTGCTGCTCTGGTGACCAGTGAACTGAGAAAAGGAGGGCTTTACCTAGCAGAGACTTGTAGATAACCTGTAGTCAGTGGGTTTGGCGACGAGTATGAAGCGAGGGACAACCAACGAGAGCGTACTAGGTCGCAGTGGTGGGTAGTGTATGGGGCTTTGGCGACAAAACGGGTGGCACTGTGATAGACTGCATCCAATTTGTTGAGTAGAGTGTTGGAGGCTATTTTGTAAATGACATTGTTGAAGTCAAGGATCGGTAGGATAGTCAGTTTTACTCTATGTATGGAATGTAAAACCACCCGGACCAAATGGAGAAACAAATAATCAAACCCAAATTCGAACTTTAGCTCAGAACTGTGTGAAAACGACTTTCGTGTGCATTGAGGACTGGCATGTGAGATGAGTTCAGAGCACATTTGTGGAGCAGCCAGTTAAGTGTTGGGGCTGAGCCTGAGACCAAACCTTGGGGTGGCTCTATCAGAATAAGCTTTATTTGCGAAGTACATTTTCACATACCCGGATTTGACTTGGTGAAGTGGTGATGCTAGCGATAGACTAAATATACAGACATAATATGGAGGAATTTACACAATCTAGATATAAACAGTATATAAAATAATTTTGTCGCAAGTCACGTGCTGCCTCACTGAGCACCACATAGATAGCTAAGTACATTAGCATGGATGGATTCTCTGGGCGATATGCTCCTTGGCAGTTCCACAGAGCAGTGAAATTCTTTCTCCAATTCCTGCCGCTCTTAAGTGCATTTATTTAATCTGGTTTAGGATGATCTCTTTTGCAAAGATCCGTGTGTGTGTGAGAAAAAGCGAGGGAGGAAAATTAAATGAGTAGCCTATTGAACTATGATTCCTTCTACCTTCATTCCTTCCACAAATGTGATTGCATTTCTATGCATGCATATTGTATAGGCTTTTCATGTCTGGAATTGTCATGCAAGGCGTATTATCCTGCCGTGTCTGTCAATATGCCTCTCTCCGCTCTCGCTTTCTTTGATTTATATATATTTATAAAGCCACATTGATAACATCCATCACTTCACAACCCCAGTCCTGGTTGGAATAACAGAAGTGATTTGCCAATGAGCACTTGTCTCAGGGAGAAGGTCTGTCAGGGGACAGCATGTCTATGGGAGAAACTCAATTGCATTTCCTTGATTCCTCAAGTTTTGCTCTCTTCACCTTCCCAAAACCTATTCAATGAGAAGGTCAGAGGGGAGGGACCTCCTTTCTTCTCATCCAATGGGTTTTGGGAAGGTGAAGAGGAGAACTTGAGGAATCAAGGAAATACAATTGAGAGTAAAGGTCGACCGAACAATCGGAATGGCCGATTTTAATTAGGGCCGATTTCAAGTTTTCATAACAATCGGTATTTTTGGACACCGATTTGCCGATTTTTAATATTATTTTTGTTATACATTTTTAAAAATATATTTTTTTTTACATCTTTATTTTACTAGGTCAGTTAAGAACACATTCTTATTTTCAATGACGGCCTAGGAACGGTGGGTTAACTGTCTTGTTCAGGGGCAGAACGACAGATTTTTACCTTGTCAGCTCGGGGATTTGTTTTTGCAACCTTCCGGTTACTAATCCAATGATCTATCCACCTGCCTTACATTGCACTCCACGAGGAGCCTGCGTGGCAGGCTGACTACCTGTTACGTGAGGGCAGCAAGAAGCCAAGGTAAGTTGCTAGCTAGCATTAAACTTATCTTATACGAAACAATCAATCTTAACATAATCACTAGTTAACTACACATGGTAGATGATATTTCTTGTTTATCTAGCGTGTCCTGCGTTGCTTATAATCGATGCGGTGCCTGTTAATTTCTCATTGAATTACAGCCTATTTTGACAAAAGGGTGATGATTTAACAAGCGCATTTACGAAAAAAGCACTGTCGTTGCACCAATGTACCTAACCATAAACATCATTGCCTTTCTTTAAATCAATACACAAGTATATATTTTTAAACCTGCATATTTAGTTAATATTGCCTGCTAACATGAATTTCTTATAACTAGGGAAATTGTGTAATTTCTCTTGCGATCCGTGCAAGCAGTCAGGGTATATGCAGCAGTTTGGGCCGCCTGGCTCATTGCGAACTGTGTGAAGTCCATTTATTCCTAACAAAGGCTGTAATTGATTTGCCAGAATTGTACATAATTATGACATAACATTGAAGGTTGTACAATGTAACAGCAATATTTAGACTTAGGGATGCCATCCGTTAGATAAAATACGGAACGGTTCCGTATTTCACTGAAAGAATAAACGTTTTGTTTCCGGATTCGACCATTTTAATGACCAAAGGCTCGTATTTCTGTGTGTTATTATGTTATAATTAAGTCTATGATTTGATAGAGCAGCCTGACTGAGCGATGGTAGGCACCAGCAGGCTCGTAAGCATTCATTCAAACAGCACTTTCATGCATTTGCCAGCAGCTCTTCGCAATGCTTCAAGCATTGATCTGTTTATGACTTCAAGCCTATCAACTCTCGAGATTAGGCTGGTGTAACCGATGTGAAATGGCTAGCTAGTTAGCGTGGTGTGCGCTAATAGCATTTCAAACGTCACTCGCTCTGAGACTTGGAGTAGTTGTTCCCCTTGCTCTGCATGGGTAATGCTGCTTCGAGGGTGGCTGTTGTCGATGTGTTCCTGGTTCGAGCCCAGGTTGGGGCGAGGAGAGGGATGGAAGCTATACTGTTACACTGGCAATACTAAAGTGCCTATAAGAACATCCAATAGTCAAAGGTATATGAAATACAAATGGTATAATAGAGAAATAGTCCTATAATTCCTATAACTACAACCTAAAACTTCTTACCTGGGAATATTGAAGAAACCACCAGCTTTCATATGTTCTCATGTTCTGAGCAAGGAACTTAAATGTTAGCTTTTTTACATGGCACATATTGCACTTTTACTTCTCCAACACTTTGTTTTTGCATTATTTAAACCAAATTGAACATGTTTCATTATTTGAGGCTAAATTGATTTTATTGATGTGTTGTAATTGTCATTATTACAAAAAAATAAAAAATAATCGGACGATTTAATCGGTATCAGCTTTTTTTGGTCCTCCAATAATCGGTATCGGCGTTGAAAAATCATAATCGGTCGACCTCTAATTGAGAGTCTCCCCATGTTCATATCAAGTCACTTGCTGGCAATTTCCTGAGACCACAAGATCTCCTCTGCCTGACCTGCTGACAACCAGCCAGCATGCCTCCTCACGGTGACAACTTTCAGTTGCACATCACATGTCATCCCGGACAGTGGGCACAGAAGATTAAAGAAATATATACTTATATTCCATTGCGGGAGAGAGAGGGGGATACGGGTAGCTTTTGAGTGGCATTGGGAGGGTTATTTCGGCTGTTCAGGGCTAGAACCCCATTATTTGGGGTTGGCATCTGTCATTTTTAGAGTATCGTAACCCTTTGTAGGTGAGAGAAGGGGACAGGCTCAAACTGCCAACAATAACAAAACCATTAGCATCAGTTGTGAGCTCTGACATAATCTGTCAACAGTCGGTAAAATAGTATGATTGTTTTGGCCTTGGTTTCAGGATATGAGGAGTATACATTCTGGGCCCCCCAAAAAATATTTGACTACTATCCCAAATTCTCTCTATCCCTACAAATATAGGCTGCTGCTTACAGCCATCAGATTTTTCTAAATTATGTTTGCAAATAAACAGCAATCCAAAACACCACCGGCCTTGAACGCAAACCACTGTCAGAAGGGATTGACTAGTTAACAGTACAGACATGAGAATGGTTACTCCTCCACATTCTTCCCATGACAACCCAGGGAGAAAAAAAATCCCTCTTTGAAAATGTTGAGCATTTCCTTTCCAGATAGACTGAGGATTTGTTTTCTCTGAATGGGAAATATGGGGAGCAGATTGAAACAATGGTTAGACACATCAAACTACTTAGTTCTTTAGAGGATTTCTAGAGAGGACTACTTAGTTCTATGAGAACCTAAATCATATAGCACATACGAAAAGACGTGGGCTCACTATTACCACAAAGAAAGCATGTAGTTTAGGAAAGGTGTGTGGATCAATCCCTTCCTCCCTCTGGGAAGTAGCTGTATGGTCCTCAGCATCACCACACTAGCTCTACCAACAGTGAGCTGGCCAGCACACAACTGGTTGGAGTTAGACTGATTTCTGAATAGTACTCGGTCAGGTAATGTGTATTTATCAAGATGATGAATAAGGGAGTTTGACGTTTCTTTTTATATTCCCGATCACGCTTTCATTCTCAATACTGCACTAGTATGCACATTCCACAGGAGATAGGCTTAGGTAGTGAGTTGACCCAATTGTATTCTGATAAGTGCTCTTTTTAAAGTGGTACCCTTTCCTTTATCTTAAACCCCAGTGGGTTTACATAATTAAGTCTTCTTGCTGTAATGTTGATTCGCAGTTGGCTGTACAGTGTGAATATTGACAATCACGTTAAAATATCACAGTACAATCAAATGTGTAATTCAATGGTTTTGAATGTAAATTTGACAGCTTCATAAGTATTTTTCATAAAAGTGACATTGTTCAATCTGATACAAGCTATGCCGTGTCGTCCAAGCCCACATTAGCATGACTGGTGGTGTGTAGGCTAACCCCTCCTGCTTCATAATGATCTACAATGGAGCTTTACTCTTAAACCAATGTTGCTCTGTATACGCCAGACTCTTATAATATAATATGCAGATGATTTTATCCAAAGCAACATAGTCATGCCTGCATACAGTTTTTACGTATGGGTGTTCCTGAAAATCGCACACACTATTCTGGCGTTGCAATTTTCAAAGTCTACCAACTGAGCTACAGAGGACCTCCTTTTTTTTCTTTCCTTTCATGCATACATCTCATTTAATAAATGTCTTCTTCTGTGTTTTTTTAGGCGTGCCTGTCTGGTGTGTCTGTGGAACATTAGTCTATATCACCAAATACACCAGGGAGGGTCCTCTGACCGGACCTGAAGCCTGTTCATATCTGATGCTCTTTCAGAAGAGAGTACCACCGCACTGTGGCTGGAGATTTTGTTTTAAGGAAGAGAACCCCCCCCCCCCCCACCGTTTGGAAGAAGGTAAGAACTTGTCTTTTATCCTGACTAGCGTACTGTTCAGGGGCTGTACACTACCATTCAAAAGTTTGGGGTCACTTAGAAATGTCCTTGTTTTGAAAGAAAAGCAAATGTTTTTGTACATTACAATAACATCAATTTGATCAGAAATACAGAGTAGACATTGTTAATGGTTCAAAAAAGAAAAATTAAGATCTCGTACAACACTGTGTACTGCTCCCTTCACAAGTACATTAGAGTGTCTAGTTTGAGAAACAGACTTCTCACAAGTCCTCAACTGGCAGATTCATTAAATAGTACCCACAAAACACCAGTCTCAACATCAACAGTGAAGAGGCGACTCCGGGATGGTTGCCTTCTAGGCAGAGTTCCTCTGTCCAATGTCTGTGTTCTTTTGCCCATCTTAATCTTTTATTTTTATTGGCTTTTTCTTTGCAACTCTGCCTAGAAGTCCAGCATCACTGTTGACGTTGAGACTGGTGTTTTGCGGGTACTATTTAATGAATCTGCCAGTTGAGGACTTGTGAGAAGTCTGTTTCTCAAACTAGACACTCTAATGTACTTGTTGCTCAGTTGTGCACCCGGGCCTCCCACTCTTTCTATTCTGGTTAGAGCCAGTTTGCGCTGTTCTGTGACAGGAGTAGTACACATCATTGTATGAGATCTTCAATTTCTTGACAATTTCTCGCATGGAGTAGCCTTCATTTCTCAGAACAAGAATAGACTGACGAGTTTCAGAAGAAAGGACTTTGTTTCTGGCCATTTTGAGCCTGTAATCGAACACACAAATGCTCCAGACACTCAACTAGTCTAAAGAATGCCAGTTTTATTGCTTCTTTAATCAGGACAACAGTTTTCAGCTGTGCTAACATAATTGCAAAAGGGTTTTCTAATGATCAATTAGACTTTTAAAATTATGAAGTTGGATTAACTAACACAACGTGCCATTGGAACACAGGAGTGACGGTGGCTGATAATGGGCCTCTGTACGCCTATGAAGATATTCCATTAACAATCTTCCGTTTCCAGCTACATTAGTCATATACAACATTAAGAATGTATTACTGATCAATTTGATGTTTTTTTAATGGACAAAGAAAGCATCAAGCTCCCTCACGCTCCAGAAACAGGAGAGAGGTTACCTCCTGCCACATTCTGTCTCGCACAAAGCTTGGGAGGGGGACTGATTTGGATGGCGGAGGTGGCAGGTCTCCTGGAGGAGCATTCAGCACTGAAACAAGGGGCGAAGAGTGAACACTCGGCCTCCCTCCCCTAATAAGACAAAGCACCCTGTGCTTAAGTGAGAGGTGGAAGTGCCTGTACCTGTCACTTGCCGTTTGGGTTGTGTGCCAGTGGTATCCTTGTAGCAGCCCGTTCAGCAGGCATTCTAACCTTGGGGGCTTGATCTTGTTAATTTAACACAAAAGATACCCTGTCAAAACTTGGGTTCGATGTTTGCACCGATATTGGATCACATCGAATGCAGGAACTACAATATTGGGTTTCCAGTGCAAATGGATTGACTTTTTCAAATTGAGGAACTAAAATAGAGTAGTCGGAGGAGCTTGCCCATTTGGGCCGTTGCCCACGGTACTTGATCTGTCTAGCTGCTCAAGATGGATTTGCTTTGAGTTTATTAGTTCTCAAAGAGATGTCCATTGTGAACAAATACAAAGTTCTAGTACTTTTTTTACTACAGCACATGTAAGATCTTTGACTATTCATGTGTACTGCATTACTGAAAGAAATGGCATTTGGCTCGTAGGCATTTTGTGTATTTCAACAAGTTTACAGTTTCTTCACCTTCTGTACGTTAGGGAAGTGGAGAAGAATGAATAATGAAATTTCATGAATAATTGAAAGCATTTGGCAGAATTTAATAATTAATATGTGAGAAAGGCATCTCCTAGAGCCATTTACTGTGCTGGGACTAACTCACAACACCGCCTGATTCTGCAAGGCTGCTTCAACCTGGAGAATAATTAGCCAGTCAGGGCAGACAAACCTTTTGTCAAATTATGCATATTTAAGACCTCATGAGACATCGTCTTACGTCAGATGGCGTTACTCCTACGCAACGCTCGTCCCTCAACCGATCTGTCTTGTAGGGTGTGGAAGTTTTATATATTAAGTATTTGAATACTCCTGAGTATCTACCATTCAACAATGAAAACATAATCACTGCGCTCTCGTATGACTCTCCATGAAATAGGCAGAATAACTAGCAAAATTATTACAAATGTGACAGTGATTTAACCTCTCTGGGATATGTGGGACGCTAGCGATTGTCACTGGACGCTAAATCCAGTGACAATGCAGAGCGCCAAATTCAAATAAATTACTATAACAATTAAACTTTCATGAAATCACACATGCAATACACCAAATTAAAGCTACACTTGTTGTGAATCCAGCCAACATGTCAGATTTCAAAAAGGCTTTACGACGAAAGCACACCAAACGATTGTTAGGTCAGTACATAGCCACAGAAAAACACAGCCATTTTTCCATCCAAAGAGAGGAGTCATAAAAAGCATAAATAGAGATAAAATTAATCACTAACCTTTGATCTTCATCAGGTGACCCTCATAGGACTTCATGTTACACAATACATGTGTGTTCGATAAAGTTAATATTTATATCCAAAAATCTCAGTTTACATTGGTGTGTTACGTTCAGTAATGTTTTGCTTCCAAAACATCTGGTGATTTTGCAGAGAGCCACATCAATTTACATTAATACTCATTATAAATGTTGATGAAAATACATGTGTTATGCATGGAACTTTAGATAAACCTCTCCTTAATGCAACCGCTGTGTCAGATTTCAAAAACGCTTTACTGAAAAAGCACACCATGCAATAATCTGAGTACAGCGCTCAGAGCCCAAACAAGCCAAAGAGATATCCGCCATGTTGTGGAGTCAACAAAGTCAGAAATAGCATTATAAATATTCCCTTTGATGATCTTCATCAGAATGCACTCCCAGGAATCCCAGTTCCACAATAAATGTTTGATTTGTTCGATAAAGTCCATTTATGTCCAAACACCTCCTTTTGTTCGCGCGTTTAGTACACACTCCAAACTGACGACGTGCTGGCAGGTCCAGGCGAAAGTTCAGATGAAAAGTCATATTACAGTCTGTAGAAACATGTCAAACTAAGTATAGAATCAATCTATAGGATGTTTTTATCATAAATCTTCAATAATGTTCCAACCGGAGAATTCCTTTGTCTTCAGAAATGCTATGGAACGCAAGCTACCTCATGTGAATGCGCGTGGCCAGCTCGTGGCACTCTGCCAGACCTCTGACTCAATCCCCTCTCATTCCCCCCCCTTTATAGTAGAAGCATCAAACAAGGTTCTAAAGACTGTTGACATCTAGTGGAAGCCTTAGGAAGTGCAACATGACCCCATTTCCACTGTATCTTGGATAGGCAAAGAGTTGAAACACTACAAACCTCAGATTTCCCACTTCCTGGTTGGATTTTTTTCTCTGGTTTTTGCCTGCCATATGAGTTCTGTTATACTGGAACATCATTCAAAAAGTTTTAGAAACTTCAGAGGGTTTTCTATCCAAATCTACTAATTATATGCATATTCTAGCTTTTAGGACAAAGTAGCAGGCAGTTTACTCTGGGCACCTTTTTATCCAAGCTACTCAATACTGTCCCCCTGTCCCAAAGAAGTTAACTTTTTAGGGATAGGGGGCAGCATTTTCACTTTGGATGAATAGCGTGCCCAGAGTGAACTGCCTCCTACTCTGTCCTAGATGCTAATATATGCATATTATTATTATTTTTTTATTTTTTTTTAAATTTTAAAGGGGTGATCAGCTTAATATTGCGGAAAGAATGTTGCTTCCAATGTAATTGTCTGCATCATTTCCAATCCCCCATATTTTTTGGGTAAATATATATATCCATACACGTATGCATACATATACACATATATACATACACATACCTATATAGACATAAATACTTTTTTAAAGAATATACCTTTATTATTATTCCCCGCAAACCCTACCACCGATCCCCCAATTGGAGTAAACTAATAAACACTTCTGCTTTTACCTTCAATTTATACATCTTATACACATTTTAGACAGTCTACTTTACAATAGTTCTCTCGTTTGTTCTTAGTCCTTCCTCTATTTCTGATGTCCATCCAGTTTGATTTCTATTTGACTAAGGTGTACAATGACACCTTAGTTTTTAAACCACAGATTTCTAATCCCTTAATATTATTGTTTGATCTAATCTTAACAGCTAACATTTCGATGGTAATAATAAATAGATATGCCGATAGTGGACAACCTTGTTTTACTCCTCTAGATAGTTTAAAACTTTCTGAGATGTAGCCATTATTTACTATTTTACACCTAGGGTTACTATACATAACTTTAACCTATTTTATTAGAGATTCCCCAAAATTGAAATATTCTAGGCATTTATATATAAACTCCAGTCGTACTTTATCAAAAGCCTTTTCAAAGTCAGCTATGAAAAACAGGCCTGGTGTCCCCGATATTTCATAGTGTTTTATTGTTTCCAGTACTTGTCTTATATTATCTCCAATGTATCGTCCATGTAAAAAACCTGTCTGATTAGGATGAATAATATCTGACAATACTTTTTTAATTCTATGCGCCAAGCATTTTGCTAGGATTTTTGCATCACAACACTGAAGTGTAAGAGGTCTCCAATTTTTTAAATGGACTGGATCTTTATATATACCACTTGGGTCCTGTTTCAGTAATAATGATATCAGACCTTCTTGTTGCGTGTCTGATAATCTACCATTTATATAGGAGTGGGTAAAACAAGCTAATAATGGTCCTTTGAGTATATCAAAAAAACCTCTTAAACAGCCAGTGAAACTGCTGGGCGCCAAATTCAAATACAGAAATACTCATTATAAAATTTCAGAAAACAAAATATATTTTACATAGGTTTAAAGATGAACGTCTTGTGAATCCAACCACGGTGTCAGATTTAAAAAATGCTTTACGGCGAAAGCATACCTTACGATTATTTGAGAACATAGCCCACTAGACAATTCATTACAGACAGTAACCAGCCAAGTAGAACAGTCAGAAATAGAGATAAAATTAATCCCTTACCTTTGATGATCTTCATATGGTTGACTTAGCAGACATTCATTTACTCAAATGTTTCTTTTGTTCGATAAAGTCTCTTTATATACAAAAACCTCCGTTTTGTTCGTGCGTTTTCTTCAGTAATCCACAGGCTCAAATGCAGTCAAAACAGGAAGACAAAAAAATCTAAATTGTATCCGTAAAGTTCATAGAAACATGTCAAACGATGTTTATATTCAATCTTCAGGTTGTTTTTAGCCTAAATAATTGATAATATTTCAACCGGACAATAACGTAGTCAATTTAATAGGTAAACAAGAATTGCTCTCTGTCGAGCGCATGAAAAAGCTCTGCGACACTTTAGCGTCCAGTCATTCCCGAATGCTCTTATTCCCTAATTTTTCAGAATACAAGCCTGAAACTATTTCTAAAGACTGT
This sequence comes from Salvelinus alpinus, assembly GCF_045679555.1. Taxonomy (NCBI): domain Eukaryota; kingdom Metazoa; phylum Chordata; class Actinopteri; order Salmoniformes; family Salmonidae; genus Salvelinus; species Salvelinus alpinus. Next base: position 35,167,282 of record NC_092109.1, on the reverse strand, counting down.
TGACGTCTAGTGGGAGGCACAGAAACTGCAGTTTGAGTCCTAAGTCAATGGATACTGTTATGGCATTGAATAGAAAACTACAAAACCCCCCCCAAAAAATACTTCCTGAATGGAGTTTTCTCAGGTTTTCGCCTGCCAAATCAGTTCTGTTATACTCACAGACACTATTTTAACAGTTCTGGAAAATTGAGTGTTTTCTATCAAAATCTACCAGCTATATGCATATCATATCTTCTGGGCCCGAGAAGCAGGCAGTTTAAATTGGGCATGCATTTTATCCAAAATTCTGAATGCTGCCCCCTACCCTAGTGAAGTTAAAGGCCCCAATTGCATCAAGCAGTTCCTCCTCTGTAATTTGGCCTTCACCTGAGTCTTTCTGTACAGATGTTAATTTTACATTATTATTAGGGGAAAGATCCATACAATTAGTTTCAGTTAGTGGAGATGGAGGAGCCTGAAACAAACATATTCTTAAAGTACTTTACTTCCTCTTTCAAAATATAATTTGGGGAATCATGCGTGACAAGTTTTAATACATTTATTTTGGTAGCATTTCTATATTGAAGATTGAAAAAGAATTTGGTGCATTTTTCCCCATATTCCATCCAGTTAGCTTTATTTTTATAATATATTACACTGGATCTTTCTTGAATAAGTTCCTCCATTTCTTTTTGTTTTTCCTCTAACTTATTCTCTGCCTCTATGGTACTGTTTTTATTGCTATCTAACTGTACTGTTAGTCCTTCAATTTCCTTTGTTAATATGGACTCTTTTGATCGAAATTGCTTTTGTTTTATAGATGAGTACTGAATTGCATTGCCTCTAAAGGCACACTTAAAAGTGTCCCAAACAATACGGGGATCTGCTGTACCTACAGTATGTTATGTCTGAAAAAGTCAGTTATAAATTCTTCTGTCCTAGTTCTAAACAATTTATCATCTACTAGGCTTTGATTAAATTTCCAATATCCTCGCCCACGTGGAAATTCTGTAAGAGTAATATATATGCCAATTATGTGATGATCCGACCGCATTCTGTCTCCTATCAACACTTTTTAAACTTTTGGTGCCAGAGAATGGTATAAGAAGGTAGTCAAGATGACTAGCTTGATTAAGCCTCCTCCATGTATATCTCACTAGGTCAGGGTATTTAAGTCTCCATATATCCACTAATTCCAATATATCCATGACATTCATGATTTCATTAAGTGCCTGAGGGTGATAGTTTGTAGTGTGATTTCCTTTCCGGTCCATAGAGGTATTTAAGACCGTATTAAAATCTCCCACCATAATAATAGAGTCCTAGTGTTGCTTGTAGAGTTGATAAATTCTAATATATATTTTCAAAAAAGCTTGGATCATCATTATTCGGACCGTATAGGTTAATAAGCCATATCTGTTTATTGTCCAATAATATATTTAAAATAATCCATCTACCTTGAGGATCTGTTTGGACAATTTGCACATTTGGATCAAAATTATTGTTAATTAAAACATCACCCCTTTTGAATTTCTTTGCCCATGGGAGAAATATATTTCGCCCCCCCTGTTCTTTTTCCACAAAACTTAATCTAAAACTGTTAAATGGGTTTCCTGTAAACAATAGATATTATATTCCTTCTCTTTTAGCCATGTAAATACGGATCGTCTTTTATTAATATCTGCTAGGCCATTACAATTGTAACTGGCTATACTTATTTCACCACTTACCATAATGAGACAACTTTCAATTCTTTTTATCAAAATATATGTTTGTAAACGTACCATTAAAAAGTAACATGATTGAGTGTCTATATAGCTGTACCATGATATTTGCATTTCTACTAAGTAAACCTCCAATTGGTCCCTACTATTCCACCCGCTAAAAGCCCTCCTCATCCCGAGTTGGGTTGTCATCCCAAGGCCCGGAAGACCACCCTCGACCCCCTGTATCCCATAGCCCTGAACCGACTGGGATCCATCCTTTGAAAAGAGCACACAGTGCCATTTACCGAATTGAAGTAGATCAAATGCATTTCCATCTCCCTCACCTCGATTTGTATTATATATATAGCTGTGGATCATCCTCTATTGTCCCTAACATCTTTTACTCCTTCGCAACAGTTCTGGCATACACACATACACCACACACACTCAACCCTTACCCCCACACAACCATAAGCTCACTTTCTCAACAATTGCACCATCCCAGAGCCCAACTCAAGATAGGTCTTGATTTACAAATGCACTTGCAGCTGCATGAGAAGGCCTGCAAGACCGTGCAAAAAAATGGGCGAAATCGAGAGATTTTATTTGCCATTGTCACATCCTAGATGATGATGGTCAAATGTACACCTTCTTCCTGAAACACCCACAATACGGTCACCCGTATTGACCATATTCCCCAGCATCTCCATGCAGTCCGACTTTGATTTTGTGCCACCAGGGTCACAATAATATACCCCCTCTCTGAATGTCCGAGTGTGACCCCCTCCCCATGGGTTACTGCAGCTAGTGTTGCCAGAACTGCCACTGCCTGGGTGGGGGCACCCCACCGGAATCCCCACCGGCTAGGTACAAGGTCGTCAAGGTTCTCATTAGCAGCTTTGAGAATTTCCTTGTGTAGTATGCTCTCCCTTTAGGGGGCTTTGGCTTTGCAGGACCAACCCTGCCAAGCAGGCTCAGAATCTTGAGGGGGCAGTGCTGCTCTTGGTTTCTGACCTCATTTTGGCTGCATACAGACCGCTTACAGCAGGCACATAAAACAGTTAGGGACTTCTCCTTAGTATCTGGGTCATTCAGGTGGGTGTATAGGGTCATGGACCGTACCATTAAAATAGGATCATAAATAATTAGATATAATTTATTTTAAAAATGTAGTTCCCCATGATAGGATAATAATAAATCAGACGTATAATTCATTATGAAAGTATATCCATCATCTGAACAACATTGAAAGCCTTCTCATACCCCGGCTCACAGCAATACATTGGCTCTGGGATATGCAACCATTTCATTACTCACTCACTCAACTTTCCAAACATAACAAATAAAATAAAAAATAAACACACACCACACCATCCACACATACTGTGCCTTCCGTTTACTTAGTTTTTATCTTCACTATGTTGAATTAGTGCTTGTGTCAATTAGTTATATGTGAAGATATATAGAAAAGCTATATTTTTTATTGTGTTACAAACCATAACCGGGCTAGAATTGTTTATTTTCCTCATCTATGAGAACTTTGTACTTTTTAAAATAACCATGGAGTAGTCTTTGCGTCTCTGAACAACTGGTTATCAATATATAGTTTATAAACGACGAGAGCTACTCGACGAGAGCTACTCGTTTCGCTTTTAATCTATTTTCTTTGAAAATTGGATACAGAACTTTGCGCCTTTCTGCAATTTCCTTCGGAAACTGATCATTCATGCCAATTTTGGTCCCAGCAAGTCTTTTACCCAGGCTTTTAACCATTATTTAATCTTTAAATGAAGCAAATTTGGCAACGATTGGGCGTTCATACCTTTGGCCTCTCTGTCCGAAGCGGTGTACACGTTCCAGTTGGATTTTGTCGGTAACTTCGCGTGGGATCTGAAGCGCTGTAAGGAGGAACTCTAACTACAGATTCAGGAACTTCCCCTTCTTTCTCAGTTTGTCATTTATTGTTTTTAACAGTTTGGTTTCTACCTTTACCATTCCCGGTGGTGAAAATATTAAATCGTCTGTGTCTGTAGAAGAGTCACGTTTCCATTTTGAAATCGCTTCCCCTGTCTTACTCTCCGTCATGTTTGGGTGTTGCTTGTTTTGTAATATTTGTCGATAAATGTCTCTAGTCTTAAGATTTGTTTTGTGTTATTAGCCAGATTGAAGGTTATGACCCACCAGATTATGTAGTGCTAATATTTTAGTCTAACTTGTTGATATTGAATATTACGTTTTATCTTGAGGTGCTCTACATAACTTCGTTCAGTCCGCCATTACCTTTACGTCCGCCCCTGCATCTCGTGCACAGAGAGTGTCAATCTTTGTGCAACCCTGATCGAGGGTTGCTCAAGAACAGAATGAGAGGAGAATTATAGAATGTCATTATTATTATTACTACTATTGGATATAAAGCACTCTGAAGTTTCTAAAACTGTTTGAATGATGTCTGTGAGTATAACAGAACTCATATGGCAGGCGAAAACCTGTGAAAAATCCAACCAGGAAGTGGGATATCTGAGGTTGGTCGATTTTCAACTCATCGCCTATTGAAATCCCATTGGGATATGTATCTGTTTGCACTTCCTACTGCTTCCACTAGATGTCAACAGTCTGTAGAACGTTGAATGAAGCTTCTCTGTGATGTTGAGCCAGGTCCTGGTCACGCGCATTCCACATGATATCAACTTGCGTTCCATTACTTCTATAGACACAAAGGAATTCTCCGGTTGGAACGTTATTGAATATTTATGATAACAACATCCTAAAGATTGATTCTATACTTAGTTTGACAAGTTTATTCGACCTGTAATATAACTTTTTGAAGTTTTCGTCCGACGTTTGCCTGGACCTGCACGAGCGTTTGGATATGTGTACTAAACGTTCTAACAAAAGTAGCTACTTGGACATAAATAATGGACATTATCGAACAAAACAACAATTTATTGTTGAACTAGGATTCCTGGGAGTGCATTTTGATGAAGATCATCAAAGGTAAGGGAATATTTATATTGTCATTTCTGATTTCTGTTGACTCATACATGGCGGAGAATTTTCTTTTCTTTCTGAGCGCCGTCTCAGATTATTGCATGGTTTGCTTTTTCCGTAAAGTTTTTTTGAAATCTGGCACAGCGGTTGCATTAAGAACAAGTGTATCCTAATTTTATGTAAAACATGTATCTTTCATCAAAGTTTGAGGAGTATTTCTGTTATTTGATGTGGCTCTCTGCAATTTCTCTGGATATTTTGGAGGCATTTCTGAACATGGCGCCAATGTAAACTGAGATTTTTGGATATAAATATACACATTATCGAACAAAACATACATGTATTGTGTAACATGATGTCCTATGAGTGTCATCTGATAAAGATCATCAAAGGTTAGTGATTAATTTTATCTCTATTTCTGCTTTTTGTGACTCCTCTCTTTGGCTGGGAAAATGGCTGTGTTTTTTGGACTTGGCGGTGATCTGACATAATCATATGTTGTGTTTTCGCTGTAAAGCATCTTTAAAATCGGACACGATGGGTAGATTAACAAGATGTTTATCTTTCATTTGCTGTATTCGACTTGTTAATGTGTGAAAGTTACACATTTCAAAAAAATATTTTTGAATTTCTGGCGCTGCCTTTTCAGCGGAATGTTGTCGAGGGGTTACGCTAGCGGAACGTGTGTTCTAGAAAGGTTAAGGAAATAGACGCCTGGCTCAAATAGAAGCCTGTTAAGTGATTTTTAAGCCATTAAAAGCTCTGGCTATTATTAGAAGTTTTACTGTAGCTAGTTAGCCAGAGTGAATTTACGAAGTAGAGCTATCTACTCCGATTTCAGAGCACTCTCGTCTGAGCGTGCCAGAGCGCAGAATAACTGATTAATTTACGAACGCTCCACACCTGTTGAATATAACAGCTGTTAGTAAATATCTGTAAAAAAGCGTAGTTAAATTGTTGCCAGCAGCAGAGTTAGTCACCAACATTAGCCAGTTATTTTGGGTGCTTGACTGCCGTTGAGGTCAGAACGCTTGGATCAACCCTACTCTTCGGCCGGAGTGTCCATTGTGCGCTCTGAACGATCAGAGAGCAAAACACTGAGTTTACAAACGGACAATCTGATAACACACTCTGAATTTTTCGAACGTTCAGAGCGAATTCACTAACATACCCATTGTGTGTGCAGCACTAAGTAAGTAGCTGGTTTGTTAGCATAATCTTTTCAGTGACTGGCCCAGCTAGCAGGCTAATGTTGGACAAATTTATGCTAGCTTTAGTGTCCATTGTCAAACTTGAAATACAGCGTTTTGAAGCACAACAGTTCTTAGCCAAATGTAAAATGTGGCGACTAAAGCAGATAAATGTAAACTTTTGGGGCAGAATTGGGGTTCAGCAGACGGTCACCTAGGTAATATTTTTTTAATGTTAGACAGCCGTTGTAGCCGGACTTCTTTTGATCTATCCCATGACCCTTTGCGAGATACGAGACAGATCAGTGCAGGCGGATACGACGCGCTGTCAGACAATGCTCATCAGGTCCTTTTGAACCACTATCTTGTTAGAGGCACAGCCAACACTCAGCTATTGTAATGACCAACAGATGCTCCCCATTGTGATTAGTTGACACAGTGCACACGTCTTTGAATTCTAATGAAATGGGCCTTTGAGAAAATGGATTGTTTGCTTTATGGTCACTGGCGCTGACAGGTAGGCCCAGGGCACTCTGCATTGATTTACAATGTAGCTTTGTTTTTGTCTTTTAACCTGCTTTCAATTTGTTCTGTGTTTATTTTCCTATTGTTGTTTTAGGAGGAAATGTCAGAAGGACTTATTTTTTTCTAAAGTTTTTAGAACCCTGCGTCTTATAGGAACATCCCCAACGCCAGAGTCGGTCCTGGGGACCCCAAGGGGTGAACTTTCAGTTTTTTGTCTAAGCACTACAGTTGATTTTAGAAATATTCAAAGCTTGATGAGTTGATTTATTTGAATCAGTTGTTTAGTGTTAGGCCAAAGACCTTTTGGGGTCCCTAGAACGGAATTTGGGAAATGCTGCCCTATGTTATATTTAACTAAATTAATGAATATAGTACTGTGGACCCTCGTTTGAAAAACACCTCACTTGTGTCTGCTCTGTCTGCCCTCAGACAGAAAAAGGACCCCGGTCCAGACGAGGTCAGGGCACGTGACGTCTACGGTGTTTCTGGCTGTAGCCTGGGCGCCTAGCCTCTGTCCCTGACTCAGTACCTGTCCCTGATTCATTACCTTTGGCTCTCAGGGGCCTTGTTCCAAACCGCCAGCTCAGAGCTTTTATAACCCTCAGAGGGGACTTTAAAACACAAACGCTCACGCAGTAGAAAAGATGCAGAGGACAGCCACTAAACTGATGGAACCCAGGTGGCACTAAACTGATGGGACCCAGGTGGCACTAAACTGCAGAGGCCAGTGTGATAGTTCATAGTGACAGGCCAGTCAGAAGGTTGTCATTTGCATGCAGAAAGGGTTGATAGAGCTGAGTAGACAGTCAGTGCTCAAGTGTGAGTTTTACTTGCCTTTGGTTTTACCCCTGAAAATGGGCTTCCGCTCACACAGGCTACATAAACGTTTAAGTTATAGTGGGTTGGGGGGGGGGGTGCACAGCGTGGTAACCAACAGTGTTGCTATGTCCATGTGTCCATACAGAATCATTAAACTATCTTACACACTCAATCTGCCCATAGTTCATCAGGATGTCATGGGAAATAGGCATGCAGAGCTGACTTCTCATGGATGGCCCAGCTTTATAGTGGATGGAGCCTTGTCAGGGGAAGTAGTAGGCCTAAATCACAGCCACGCAGCCTTGACACGTAATTACAGAGGAGGCTGTTAATACGGTCTCTACAAGACATTAGCGTCTGACACTGGACCCAAAGACACTTGGCAAGGTTTCTTTTGAGGAATCAGTGGGGAGGCGAACGACACAAACCCCAACACTTTAAGCAGGTTATTCTGAGCGTCGGCAGGACAGCATTCCTCTGTGGCGTTCTTTCGATCCCCTCGACAGACAGCGAGCTGGCAGACGGTCTGTCTGTGGGTGAACGTTGATCTGCTGTGCCCTCTACTTCTCCCCAGCCGGCCAGCCTTTGCATGTCATCCCTGTTCTCCCATGTTTGCCCTGATTGATGGATTGTGTTGCGAGCAGCCTAGTTCTTCTGCAGGTATGTGCTGCAGCACCTGGTTCAGTATGACAGCATGTCGTCCCAACCAGCCGTCTCTAAATTTGACTGGAATGTGTTCCAGAAGAGGGGTTGCTTTGCTGCCTGGATATCGGAACTGGTCCAGCTGTGTCTCTTGTTAATGAGAGCACAGCAGTGCTCCCAAGTTGGACAGTGGTTGAAGCCTGGTGATGAAAAGTTAGTCTACCCTTTGAGACCAGATGAAGGGAAGCGAGAATGGAAGAATAGTCTTCTGAGTGAGATGTTGCTGCTGATTAAGATGCTTGACCCTGAAGCCTTGTTGCACACACACATGGCCTGTCATACTATAGTAGCTCTTTGGGTTCCATCTCTGCTCCCTGAGCATTAAAGCAGTCTTCACAACATGAATATTTTGCTGTACGATCAGAGACTAATTCTGACACGTGGGAGGTTGGTTCCGTATATTCTTTAAAAAATCAAAAAAAAGCAGCAACATAAGATTGTGGCGAAATCGTGCACGGAGCCTTCACCGTGCGCTGCCACTTTAAGAGCGCATGAGCAGTAAGGAAGGAGGAAATAAAGATGGCTCGTTCAGCTCTTTGGGGAGGAGCTCTTGGGTGGCGCGACAGTTTGATTGTGTGCTATGCTGCAGAAGTGTTGTTTGTTTTCAGCGTATGTAGTTATAAAGTATTTAACTTAATCATCGGTGTGATCGCTCTAGGTCGTGGTTGTTTTCGTTTGGGACCGCGCCGGTTATGGATCGCATGGATTAGTAGCAACATTGTTGCAAAGCTTTAAGCTACAAACCAACAAACCATCGGACGGTCAGACAGTACACCGGCACACCTGAAGACCACAGCTAAGATCTCTCTTGTTCCCTTTCTCTCTTTCTCTTCCCTCTATCGTTCCAGTGCTTTACCCTGAAACAGACTCTATTTTCCTAATGCACTTCCCATTGAAGTTCATTGGAGCTGGACTATTATTGCCCTGCCAGAAGTATTTGGCTGGACATTTTAGTTGAAAGGGAGGTTGCTTTAAAGTTGTGTATTGTTATTTGAACTGTATTGAGGTGGGGTGTACTAAGGACATGTGGCCGAGAAGATTGTGGACATTTTTAAGGCCTTTGTTGTGTCGATGAACACCCCCCACATTCATACCCTCTGCACTATTGCAAATCCTCTGTTGATGACTGGGTTCTTTCTGGTATGAAGTTGCTGTTCAATTGCTCTGCCATTATTATTATTGTATGAGGTATTCTTGGTGGGGTTACCCCTGTGCTGTGATGTGGGTTTTATAGGGTGTGTATTCTCTTTTCTCACCACTGGCTATCTGGTAAACAGGCTACACTCTAGGCAGTCTCTTCTGCTGCTGTGTGTGGGTCTGGTAGTGGTACTCTCTCTATTCTACTCTTTTCCTTTCGGCATGGTTAATACCTGCCTGGCGCCCGAACAAAATCTTTCTTTACCCCTCTCTAATAAATACCGCTACAAGATGTTGACCAACTTTGTTGGTTATGCTGGGGGACTGGAAGTGTGACCTTGACCAACTTTGTTGGTTATGCTGGGAAAGAGGGAGGGAGAGTGGAAATGTTTCCTTCAACCCCCACGGCACTGCTCAAACGAGACCCCACCGACACTTTTTCTTCAGCTGCGATTCAACTCCATTATCTGAATGGCTGAGTCGCCTGTACCCTTTTCATAATGGCTTGTTGTGTTTAGGAATTCTCGGCATGCTGACAATTACAATGGAGGTGGCCACATTGAACCACCCCTGCCTCACCTGTCTCCCTCAGCACCAAGCCAAATTAAACACTAAAGGTGACTCTTTTGTTTACTCCCCCCACTCTTTCCCTTTCTCTCCCTCTCCGTTCCCCCTCTCATGCTCCCTCTATACTCCATGCTAAACCTCATGCCAGGCTTCTATTCTCTATAGGCCTTTTATTTTGTTTTCGGAACTGCTATGTAGTACGCCTGGTATTCTTTTTACAGAATGATGTGTGCATATGGTAGTTATGTAAGGATATTTTATCTGGTAATCCTGCTTTAGTCACATATGCTCAAATTGGTGGCTTGAGCTGTCTGAACTGGACAATCGCCTGTTTCCGTTCCCATTTTATTTTTTTCATTTGCGATAGTTCTTTCGGAAATTAAAAGAGCAGTCGTGTTATTTGTCTGGTTTTCTCATATTCCTGTAATGCCAACTGATTGTGTTGTTGTGAGAACGTTGTTCACATTCATTGAAATTCTAATCTCTTGACTTAGAAAAATTGGAATGTTCATTGAATCAAAGTAGAGCATGTATCAAGGGATAAAGACTTATTTTCCTCCATTCTGTTAAATGGCTTCTATGCATTTTGCCTCCATCTTCATGTTTTTTTAATAACACATGGGTTGTTTAGGATTTAAAGCTCACGGCAGAGTTTTTCCTTTCTATCTCAGGCTCCCAGGACACTGGAGCTATGGTTGTGTCAGGAGCACTGAAAGGGGACTGCATGGTGAAGAAAGAAAAAAAAACGATTCTCTGTTCTGACTAAAGCCACGGTCCTCTTCCACTTAATCACTTTCTCCCAGTGGTGTGTTCCAGTCAGTTCCCTCTGAACATGCCTCATCCACCGGCATGTTATTGCAGCCTTCTCCCCACCAGACACCGCTCCCCATGCGTTTTGAATCCATCAACCCACCCCTCGTCTCCTCTGTTCCCCAACGGTGACACCAATGGAGCAGGGAAGTGTAATGACCTAAATTGATGTACTTCAGGGTGAGACGACACCATTTAAGTGAGGGATGCAGCTGCCATGAAGCCAATCGCTCCCTAGTGCATTGGTCCTGCTCGCTTCTCCAGTCCTCACGCCTTGTCGTCTTAACCTCCAAGCTCTGGGCAGTGGTGTAACTTTGTATCACTGTGTGACGCAATTAGTGAGGCCACACTGAAGAGTCAGACTCTAATCGCTGGGGGGTATTCAACCCCACAGATAATAGAATGTACGGAATGCCCTCTTCCAATCTCTCCCTGTATATCCTGTGGATTGCAATGGGAGCTGACATTGTTTTTTATTTTAATAAGAATTTAGTCAACATACGTAGTTGGAAATGCCTAGGGCTTTAGATCTAATCATGGTGGACACAGAAAATATGGAGAGGAAATGGATATTTAGTAGTATTCAATATAATAGCACAGTACTCTCTTCTAGGTCCTATCAGGCGTTAAGGGGACTTCTTAGGGATCAAATCCCGTTAACGGGATCGATTTGACAACATCCGGTGAAATGGCAGAGCGCCAAATTAAATTTATTAGAAATATTTAACTTTCATACAATCACAAGTGCAATACACCAAATTAAAGCTTTACTTCTTGTTAATCCAGCCACCGTGTCAGATTTCAAAAAGGCTTTACGGCGAAAGCAAACCATGATATTATCTGAGGACAGCACCCCATCAAACAAATACAGACAATCATTTCATCCCGCCAGGCGCGACACAATACTCAGAAATAACGATATAATTCATGCCTTTGACAAGCTTCTTCTGTTGGCACTCCAATATGTCCCATAAACATCACAGATGGTCCTTTTGTTCGATTAATTCCGTCGTTATATATCCAAAATGTCCATTTATTTGGCGCGTTTGATCCAGAAAAACACCTGTTCCAACTCGCGCAACATGACTACAAAATATCTAAGTTACCTGTAATCTTTGTCCAAACATTTCAAACAACTTTCCTAATACAACTTCAGGTATTTTTTTAACGTAAATAATCAATCAAATTTGACGGGATAAACTGCGTTCAATAGCGGATAAAAACGAAGTGGAGCGAGCTTTCAGGTTGCGCGCCCCTAACAAACAGTACACTAGACTCGACCCTCGTTCTGAACAGCCCTACTTCTTCATTACACAAAGGAAAAACATCAACCAATTTCTAAAGACTGTTGACATCCAGTGGAAGTGATAGGAACTGCAAGCAAGTGCCTTAGAAATCTAGATCCCCATAGAAAACCATTGAAAAGAGTGACCTCAAAACAAAACAAAAAAACTGGATATTTTGTCCTCGGGGTTCAAGATTGTCCAAATAGGTTCTATTATACTCACAGACATCATTCAAACAATTTTAGAAACTTTAGTGTTTTCTATCCAAATCTACTAATAATATGCATATCCTAGCTTCTGGGCCTGAGTAGCAGGCAGTTTACTTTGGGCACGCTTTTCATCCAGATGTGAAAATACCACCCCCTAGCCTAGAGAGGTTAAGGGGAAATACACTAGTGTCTACAAATAGCTCAAACTTTATTTGTCACATGCGTCGAATACAACAAGTCTAGATGGGGTACAGGGGGTACCGAGTCAATGTGCAGGGGTACAGGCTTTGTGCCCACTGACAAAGCAAGGCTTGCACATTCTGAATTACTGATTAAATAATTATTGTATTCTTCAGGGTCAAAATATAAATTTATATAGCTATTGAGTTTAATCTGATCTAAATTTAAGCCAATCTCAGATGAAGATGAGGGCTGCTGTTCGGTGTGTTTGCTCAGGGTAAGAGAGGAATTCTAGAGTGGAAGTGAAAAGGTGGGGCAGTCTCCCTGCGTTGTGATTGGAGAAGCCAAGAGTGAGTGTCATTGATCTGGATGTTTGGAGATGCGTGCTGCAGCCCGAGGTAATCCCTAGTGTTTCAGAACTGAATTGCTGATTCTAGAAAACGTGCAATCCTAAATCTCACCACGCTCTCTCGTTCTGGGAAAGGGCTGGCATGTAATCAACACGGTTCAGATACCGCTGTGCACCTTCAATCGACTTCTGAATGCAGCCTTTTTTTTCCTCCTCTGTTCTTATTTACTGTGTTCCGTTAAAGTGAGAGCGTAGTTATTTTATCCTCAGTTTGGTACAAAAAAAGTCTACACTTGTAGCAGTTTTACTGGGCTAAATGTCAAGGCCAGTAGAGTACAGATTATAGGCCTCATGGATCATTTTTAAGGAACCCCACGAGGCTTTACCAGAGAGGGTTGGATGTGAAAACAGAGTTATGGGAGAGCCAACCCCCTCACCACAGCCTTAAGAATGTATGGTATCTGGTATTTAATAAAGTACTGGTATGCAGTCTCCATAGGCAACCCTGCTAATGAATATCATGAGGAGCAGCCCATACCTGTGGTTCCAGCACTCACTCCATTTCTATATCAATCAGTCAAATGTACAGTGGCAAGAAAAAGTATGTGAACCCTTTGTAATTACCTGGATTTCTGCATAAATTTGACATAACATTTTATCTGATCTTCATCTAAGTCACAACAATAGACAAAGTGTGCTTAAACGAATAACACACAAATTATTGGATTTTTCTTGTCTATATTGAATACATCATGTAAACGTTCACAGTGTAGGTTGGACAAAGTATGTGAACCTCTAGGCTGACTTCTCCAAAAGCTAATTGGAGTCAGGAGTCAACCTGGAGTCGAATCAATGAGACGAGATTGGAGGTTTTGGTTAGAGCTGCCCTGCCCCATAAACACTCACAAAATTTGAGTTTGCTATTCACAAGAAGCATTGCCTGATGTGAACCATGCCTCGAACAAAAGAGATCTCAGAAGACCTAAGATTAAGAATTGTTGCCTTGCATAAAGCTGGAAAGGATTACAAAAGCATCTCTAGAAGTCAGTGCATGGTAAGACAAATTGTCTATAAATGTAGAAATTTCAGCACTGTTGTTAGTCTCCCTAGGGGCTGTCGTCTTGCAAAGATGACTGCAAGAGCACAGCGCAGGATGCTCAATGAGGTTAAGAAGAATCCTAGAGTGTCAGCTAAAGATTTACAGAAATCTCTGGAACATGCTAACATCTCTGTTGACGAGTCTACGATAAATAAAAACACTAAACAAGAATGGTGTTCAATGAGGGGACACCACGGAAGAAGCCACTGCTGTACCAAAAAAGATATTGCTGCACGTCTGAAGTTCGTGAAAGAGCACCTGGATGTTCCATAATATTCTGTGGACAGATGAAACTACAGTCTAGTTGTTTGGATGGAACACACAACACTAGGTGTGCTGTGCCTTTTTTTTCTCCACAAGCATCAAAACCTCATCCCAACTGTAAACTATGGTGGAGGGTGCATCATGGATTGGGGCTGCCTCAGGGCCTGGACAGTTTGCTATCACTGATGGAAAAATGAATTCCCAAGTTTATCAAGACATTTTGCAGGAGAATGTTAGGCTGTCTGTCCAGACATCCCAAGAATATTGCTGAACTGAAACAGTTTTGTAAAGAGGAATGGTCCAAAATTCCTCCTGACCGTTGTGCAGGTCTGATCCGCAACTACAGAAAACGTTTGGTTGAGGTTATTGCTGCCAAAGGTGGATCGACCTGTTATTAAATCCAAGGGTCCACATACTTTTTCCATCCTGCACTGTGAATGTTTACACAGTGTGTTCAATAAAGACATGAAAACATATAATTGTTTGTGTTATTAGTTTTAGCAGACTGTTGTTCGTCTATTGTTGTGACCACATTTTATGACCAATTTATGCAGAAATCCAGGTAATTCTAAAGGGTTCACATACTTTTTCTTCCCACTGTATTTATATAGCCCTTTTTACATCAGCAGATGTCACAAAGTGCTTATACAGAAACCCAGCCTAAAATCCCACAAAGAGCAAGAAAGGCAGGAACCTAGGAAGAAACCTATAGAGGAACCAGGCTATGAAGGGTGGCCAGTCCTCTTCTGGCTGTGCCGGGTGGAGATTGAGTACATGGCCATTAAGGCTATATTGTTCTTCAAGATGTTCATATTTGACCAGCAGGGTCAAATAATAATCACAGTGGTTATAGAGGGTGCAACAGGTCAGCACCTTAAGAGTAAATTACAGTTGGCTTTTCATAGCTGAGCCTTGAGGTCGAGACAGCAGGTGTGGGATAAGGTAGACTGTGTACACACCACCTAAAGGAGTAAGGACAGGAAAGCAGGTAGGTATGCCAATGCTCTGTCTACCATCTGTTAGCTGCTGATAATTGAATTGCTTCTTAAGTCTGTGTTTGTTTAACCGATGCCCAAGATGGGACAATTCTAAGAACTCCTCAACTATTCTTAATTCCTCTGTTGCTGTGCTTGTCAGCACAGATTGGTTTTTCCACTGGTATTTCACTTTTTTTGGGGGGGGGGGCCTCGGTGTCTGCATGTGTGTGATGGTATGCTCCGTGGACTGAGGTTTCCAGGAGGCCGAGCTGCCATGTATTTGTTAGCGCCATACAACGGTAGAATAATAGTTGTCTGTAGTTGTTGGTTTCCTCCAGATGTGCTATTGTGTAAACGTACAGTATATACACATCAATGAAGGTGTAACAAAAAGGTTTCTCCTGGAAAAGATCAATGGCTGCGAGAGCTCCTGCCGTTTTTAATTGGTAGTGCTCGAGTCGTGATGAATCTCTGGGAAGGCCAAGCCTATTGGTTTCCTTTACCATCCACTAGAGTAAACTCTGCCTTACCCCATGCTTGGACCATGACAGGCTGATGTATCACTCTCGGCTTTCTTTAGCATTTCCCCCTCTCTCCTAAACCTTTCTCACCTCCTCACCCTGGGCCTAGTATACTATACCCTTCTATATGTCCACCTCTCACACACTCATCTTTCCATTCACTGCCCGTTTGTTTTCTGCAGCTAGATATAGAAGCTAACAACACTAGTGCTGTGGATGTCCCCCCTCTTTTCATTTTAAGGTGGAATGATTAGTAATCTCCTGCCCCGTGTTAAGGAATGCACACATTCTTCTAGAATGAATTGAGTGTCCTCTTGGAACATTTTATTCGGTTGTCGTTTTTCATGGTAGTTGTAACATGGTTACCATTAGAAGGTGCTGTCTGTTCCCCCACATCTCCCAAATGAAGATTAATGAGGAAGTGTGTGTCTGTCTACGGGTGCCAGCAGGGACCAAAATATATTTAGTAAATTGGCTCTCCGCTGAACGTTGGAGGAGAGGAACAGTAGGATGCACATGTTCTCCATAATTTTCACCTTGTAGTCTTACAGCGGACACACATCCAAGCCACACATTCAAGCTAGTATGGATTAATTTATGATCCAGTGAGGAAACCGCTCAAGGATTTAATGGGTGTTATTGGGGAGAACTGAGGATGGATCAACAACATTGTAGTTACTCCAGAAAACAAACATAATTGACAGAGTGAAATGAAGGAAGCCTGTACAGAATTAACTTTTTGTCCTGAATACAAAGTGTTATGTTTCAGGCAAATACAACACATTACTGAGTACCACTCTTCATATTCTGAAGCATGGTGGTGGCTGCATCATGTTATGGATATGTTTGTCATTGGCAAGGACTAGGGAGCTTTTTTGGATAAAAACAAGTAGTATTGCTAAGCACAGGCAAAATCCTAGAGGAGAACCTGGTTGTCTGCTTTCCAACAGACACTGGGAGACAAATTCACCTTTCAGCAGGACAATAACTTAAAACGCAAGACCAAATATACACGTGTTGCTTACCAAGACCACGTTGAATGTACCTGAGTGGCCAAATTACAGTTTTGGCTAAAATCGCTTTGAAAATCTATGGCGAGATTTAAAAATGGCTGTCTAACAACCAACTTGACACAGCTTTAAAAAATAAATAAAAATAAAGTGCATATTGTACAATCCAGTTGTGCAAAGTTCTTAGAGACTTACCTAGAAAGATATACACCTGTAATCACTGCCAAAGGTTCTTCTACAAAGTATTGACTCAGGGGTGTGAACAATTATTTAAATTAGATTTCTGTATTTATTTATTTTAAGTTTCCCAATTTTTTTTCACTTTGTCATTCTGGGGTATTGTGTTTAGATGGGTGTGAAAGAAATGCTATCTAGTCCAGTGAAGTGGTACGAATACTTTCTGAAGACATGCCTCATAATATTAAGACATGCCTCATAATATTAAATTCAGGTTTCAAACAGTTATGTATGTTTTCAAAATGCATATTGCTTCCATCTCACATTGTAAAGTGGTGGGTGACGCGCTGATGTTTATGGTGAATGTGAGCCGCACTTCAATTACCAGTTGAGATATAAAAATAGTAGCTCTTTTTAATCGTGCACCAAACCGTTTTTTAACACGCGATTGTGTTTAGAATTGCTGCACAATGAATGGGCTTATGAAAGCACGTTATACTCAAACAGCAACGAGCTGCAGGAGAAATCCTACTCAAAATAGGCGCTGTGTGCTGTACGTGTGTGATAGTTGTTTTGGATAAATAAGCTACATAATGACTAATGAAAATACACACAGGCCAATTTAATTCCAGTAAATTATGCAAATGAACCTATAGACCCATAATCATGGCGGTAAAATGTATTTACATCAACTGGTATTTCCATCAATTAATAAAAAAGCATTATTTCACAATGGGATTTTATTTCTCCCTATCATTTTGGCCCGCAATACTTTATAGTCTTCATTTTTTGGGGGGCCAAAAGTTGTTTAGCTGGCTCATGGAAACCCTGTAACTGAGGTAGTGGGTCCTTTTCAGGAAGTAAAAGGATTAACTGAGTTTCTGGGCTAATGAACAGGGAGAGGTTTTGAGTTTCTTAACAGGGTTTTGGGTAGACATCCTATTATGTCTCACACAACGAACAGATCTGCACACCCGCCCGTGCAATCCAGTTAGTCTCAATTATGTTAGCCCTAATCTATTTACTGGCCATGGAACAGATAGCTCCCCTTGGCTTATTTAAACTTTTTTTTTTAAACACACAAAAGGCTAAGGAAAGACATGTACGTGTGTGCTATTTGTGCAGCTGGTTCCAATCAATAGAGCTGGATGTAAAGTTGTGGTGGGATCAGGGTAAGTTTACTATTGTGTGTATGTATACATCTTCCTCTGGGGGGCACTACCTGGCATCACTCAGCTGGTGTTGGTTGGCTTGTCTCAGCCAGATGGAAGCTGGGTAATGAGTTGTTCATTATACACCAGACAGGTCAAGGGCACAACAATGTCTAGGATGTCAATACAATACCAGGGATGATTAATTAACCATGTAAAGACCTTGGTCTCAAACTGAGCTATGCTGAAGTGTCACTACATACAGGATAGTACAGTCGTGACCAAAAGTTTTGAGAATGACACATATTAATTTCCACAAAGTTTTCTGCTTCAGTGTCTTTAGAAATTGTCAGATGTTACTATGGAAAACTGAAGTATAATTACAGGCATTTCATAAGTGTCAAAGGCTTTTATTGACAATTACATGAAGTTGATGCAAAGAGTCAATATTTGCGGTGTTGACCCTTCTTTTTCAAGACCTCTGCAATCCGCCCTGGCATGCTGTCAATTAACTTCTGGGCCACATCCTGACTGATGGCAGCCCATTCTTGCATAATCAATGCTTGGAGTTTGTCAGAATTTGTGGGGTTTTGTTTGTCCACCCGCCTCTTGAGGATTGACCACATTCTCAATGGGATTAAGGTCTGGGGAGTTTCCTGGCTATGGACCCAAAATATCTATGATTTGTTCCCCAAGCCACTTAGTTATCACTTTTGCCTTGTGGCAAGGTGCTACATCATGCTGGAAAAGGCATTGTTCGTCACCAAACTGTTCCTGGATGGTTGGGAGAATCCTCTCGGGGGATGTGTTGGTACCATTCTTTATTCAGTGCTGTGTTCTTAGGCAAACTTGTGAGTGAGACCTCTCCCTTGGCTGAGAAGCAACCCCACACATGAATGGTCTCCAGAATGCTTTACTGTTGGCATGACACAGGACTGATGGTAGCGCTCACCTTGTCTTCACCTGACAAGCTTTTTTTCCGGATGCCCCAAACAATCGGAAAGGGGATTCATCAGAGAAAATGACTTTACCCCAGTCCTCAGCAGTCCAATCCCTGTACCTTTTGCAGAATATCAGTCTGTCCCTGATGTTTTTCCTGGAGATAAGTGGCTTCTTTGCTGCCCTTCTTGACACCAGGCCATCCTCCCAAGTATTCGCCTCACTGTGCGTGCAGATGCACTCACACCTGCCTGCTGCCATCCCCGAGCAGGCTCTGTACTGGTGGTGCCCCGATCCCGCAGCTGAATCAACTTTAGGAGACGGTCCTGGCACTTGCTGGACTCTCTTGGGGGCCCTGAGGCCTTCTTCACAACAATTGAACCGCTCTCCTTGAAGTTCTTGATGATCCGATAAATGGTTGATTTAGGTGCAATCTTACTGGCAGCAATATCCTTGCCTGTGAAGCCCTTTTTGTCCAAAGCAATGATGACGGCATGTGTTTCCTTTCAGGTAGCCATGGCTGACAGAGGAAGAACAATGATTCCAAGCACCACCCTCCTTTTGAAGCTTCCAGTCTGTTATTCGAACTCAATCAGCATGACAGAGTGATCTCCAGCCTTGTCCTCGTCAACACTCACACCTGTGTTAATGAGAGAATCACAAACATGTCAGCTGGTCCTTTTGTGGCAGGGCTGAAAAGCAGTGGAAATGTTTTTTGGGATTCAGTTCATTTGCATGGCAAAGAGGCACTTTGCAATTGATCTGATCACTCTTCATAACATTCTGGAGTATATGCAAATTGCCATCATACAAACTGAGGCAGCAGACTTTGTGAAAATTAATATTTGTGTAATTCTCAACTTTTGGCCACGACTGTACAGTCATTTCGTTAACAATGGCAGGTAGGCTTGCCACAATTCTGACGCCCCTACGCGGATTAGTCAAAGGTATATGGTTTAGAGAGAAATAGTCGACGCGTTATAATTCCTGTAATAACTTGCGGCTGAACTTGAAAGGGGTTGCTTCGTTATTTTACCGTTCATGTCTTCCATAGAGAATGTCTTGATCTACTTCAAATAAGGTCTGTGTTTCGTGGAGGAGCAGACTGACAGGGGACCATGCAGACAAGCTCTGCGTTCTGCACTACAACCTAAAACTTCTTAACTGGGAATATTGAAGACCCATGAAAGCTGGTGGTTCGTTTTAACATATGTTCTCATGTTATTTGAGACTAAATTGATTTTATTTATGTATTATATTAAGTTAAAATAAAAGTGTTCATTGTTCATTCGGTATTGTTGCAATTGTCATTATTACAAAAATGTCTGTGTATGATATATATATAATCGGTATCGGCTTTTTTTGTCCTCCAATAAATCGGTATCGGCGTTGAAAAATCATAATCGGTCGACCTCTAGTGGACAGGTGTCTTTTATACAGGTAACGAGTGGAGAACAGGTGGGCTTCTTAAAGAAAAAGTAACAGGTCTGTGAGAGCCGGAATTCTTACTGGTTGGTAGGTGATCAAATACTTATGTCATGCAATAAAATGCAAATTAAATACTTAATCATACAATGTGATTTTTCTGGATTTTTGTTTTAGATTCCGTCTCTCACAGTTGAAGTGTACCTATGATAAAAAATTACAGACCTCTACATGCTTTGTAAGTAGGAAACACTGCCGATTTTGCAGGTTATCAAATACTTGTTCTCCCCACTGTATATATATTTACAGAAGTATTCAGACTCTGCTATGAGTCTCGAAATTGAGCATCCTGTTTCCATTGATCATCCTTGAGATGTTTCTACAAGTTGATTGGAGTCCCCTTGTGGTAAATTCAATTGATTGGTACTGATTTTGTAAAGGCACACACCTGTCTATATAAGGTCCTACAATTTACAGTGCATGTTAGAGCAAAAACCAGGCCATGAGGTCGAGGGATTGTCCGTAGACCTCTGAGACAGGATTGTGGTTAGGCACATATCTGGGGAAGTGTACCAAAACATTTCTGCAGCATTGAAGGTCCCCAAGGGCACAGTGGCCTCAATCATTCTTAAATGGAAGAAGTTTGTAAACACCAAGACCTTTCCTAGAGCTGGCCAAACTGAGCAATCGGGGAGAATCAGGCCTTGGTCAGGGAGGTGACCAAGAACCCGATGGTCACTCTGACAGAGCTCCAGTGTTCCTCTGTGGAGATGGGAGAACCTTGCAGAAGGACAACCATCTCTGCAGCATTCCACCAATCAGGCCTTAATGTTAGTGGCCAGACTAACGAAGGAACCCCTTTCAAGTGACAGCCCGCTTGGAGTTTGCTTAAAAGCACGTAAAGGACTCTCTCAGACCATGAGAAACAAGATTCAATGGTCTGATGAAACCAAGATTGAACTCTTTGGCCTGAATGCCAAGCGTCACGTCTGTAGGAAACATAGCACCATCCCTACGGTGAAGCGTGGTGGTGGCAGCATCATGCTGTGGGATGTTTTTCAGTGGCAGAGACTGGGAGACTAGTCAGGATCAAGGGAAAGATGAACTGAGCAAAGAACAGAGACATCCTTGATGAAAGCCTTCTCCAGAGCGCTCACGACCTCAGACTGGGGCGAAGGTTCACCTTCCAACAGGACAACGACCCTAAGCACACAGCCAAGACAACGCAGGAGTCGCTTCGGGACAAGTCTCAATGTCCTTGAGGGGCCCAGCCAGTGCCCCGACTTGAACCCCATCGAAAAAAAGAGTTTCCTGATATTAGTTGTAAAAAAACATATTTTTTAAATTATTAATTTTAGAATAAGGCTGTAACCTAACAATGTGGAAAATTGAAGGGGTCTGAATATTTTCCAAATGCACTGTATTGGTTATGTGTCTGAGCAACGTTCTATCGATTTTCTTGGGGTCATTTTATGTGTATCTGAGCTATTGCCGTTCATGTAGGCAGAAATTCGGCCAGTATGACAAAGTGATAAATCTGCCCTCGCTACACTAGAGGTTAATAGGAATATGACTTTTAGATCGCAACAACGTCTATCATTCATGTCAGATTTCAATACTGGCCGATGTCATGACTCGTCTCTCGAGCCATTAATCAAATTTTTGCGATATTCCTACCTCAAGATATTTTGAAATTTAACAGAGGGTCCATCACATTTCTCCTATTTGTCTGCCTTGTCAGTCCAGTTGCATGGCGACATTGCACTGCCGTTGTGATTGTCAGACTCCACTGTGCGAGGCACGTCGATCTGCAGGTTGAACATGGTGAGATTGCCCTATCAATTTAGGAGTATACAGTTTGTTTAGGCCATTTTATAGCAAACTAGCTACTTCACATGTTGATATTGACTGGTATTATTGTGTGTAGCTACGTTTGCTAGCTAGACAGCTAGCCAGCCCATAGAGAGCATTGCATTGTGGGTTTTGTAGTCGACTTGAGCTGTAACAGATTTCCACAATGATTTTAACATGTTGCTACTACCATACAACAAAATAAAAAATTGTTTAGAAAAAATGTTATCATTTAACACTAAATTGTAGGAATTCGTGGTTTTGGGTGGATTTTTCCTTTAAGAGTATAGGGACGACGCTGCTCCCAGCATCTGGGTTTGGAGCGGAATGGCTTCCCTGTTCATGTGCGGTAGTAATTACACACCGCTTCCAATTATCTCCAGTAATGTGACATCCAAGTGTACTTCCATAGGAATCACAGAACGGTGTAATACAGATCGCCTCCCCAGATTCTGACAAAGGTTAGTGAAATATACATCCTGCCTTTGGTAAACAGGAGTGAGCAATGTAGATTAGTTTCTCTGTCTGAGACATATAAACAAATTGTGTTCCAATCCTTTCTCTCGCCCCTGGATTTATGCTAATAGCTCTGGCGTTGTGTTCCCCAGAATTAATTTAGCCAGTTAAAGTGGACACAGGATTGCAAAATTGCAGTTCCCTAAGTAATTTCCTCTGTCTCTGCTTTCAGGGGAATACTTGTGAGGGGGATGGAGATGAGGGTCAGCATGTTTTATCTGCGGATGAGGGAAGTGACATTGTCTGGCTAGAAAAGAACTGGGCAAGATACAGCCCACATGGATTTAGGCTAGAAGAACAAATCGTCCCCCCCCAAAGAACAGCAAGGGCCCTCCTGTTGAATTTCAAAATCCCGATGTTGCCCTCAAGCCAAAAATGATTGCCCACACTGAATGAGAGCCACTGTGACTTTAAATAAGCATAACAAGCTAAACGTTAACCATTTTAAGTTCATTCTTAACTCAAATGCTTGATACCCTCTGGTAAATAGGGGTGTTTACGTCAGGCTGACACGCTCTCTGGGTTCCCTGAGAAAGGTATCACAATTTACTATGATCTCATTAGAGAACTAAAATCACAATCTTATCGTCACAAAAACATTCTCTTTATCCCGGATATTTTCCAACGTAAAGTTGATATGCACAGTATGAAAACTCTTCAAGTTTACTACATTTTTCCATATGTGTTATTTCATAGATTTGATGTCTTCACTTTTATTCTAAAATGTAGAAAATAGTCAAAATAAAGAAAAACCCTTGAATGAGTAGGTGTTCTAAAACTTTTGACCGGTAGTGTATATCGCATAAAATATTTTTTAAACGCCGCAGAGCCCCGTGTAATATCTGTTTTGATCAGTGTTCTCCATCAGTCTTCTCTCTGTCATCTCTCTCCCTCTCTACTCTTGCGGCTGCTTCAGTGCTGTCAACAGATTGTTCCAAACAATAAAGATTCCACTTTGCTTCTTTAATATAATCATTCTTTCTAGGATTTCAACAGTTCACCCAGGTAACCGCCAAAATAAAGGAAACGCCAACATTTATTTTTTTACCTTATTTAACTAGGCAAGTCATTTTAAGAACAAATTCTTATATACAATGACGGCCTACGAACATTGGGTTAACTGCCTTGTTCAGAGGCAGGACAACAGATTTTTACCTTGTCAGCTCGGGGATTCGATCTAGCAACCTTTCGGTTACTGACCCAACACTCTAACCACTAGGCTACCTGCCGCCCAAAGTGCCTCAATAGGGCATTGGGCCACCACGAACTAGAACCGCTTCAAAGCACCTTGGCATAGATTCTACAAGTGTCTGTAACTCTATTGGAGGGATGCGACACCATTCTTCCACAAGAAATTCCATAATTTGGTGTTTTGTTGATTGTGGTAGAAAACGTTGTCTCAGGCGCCGCTCCAGAATCTCTCATGTGTTCAATTAGGTTGAAATCTGGTGACTGAGATGGCCATGGCAGATGGTTTACATCGTGTTCATGCTCATCAAGCCACTCAGTGACCACTCGTGCCCTGTGAATGGGGGCATTGTCATTCTATGGGGGCATAACAATTGTAGCCAAAATAATGGCCAAAATAATGGCCTGCCAAGCATTTTATACATGATGGGATGTTAATTGCTTAACCTTTTAACTCAGAATCCACATCTGTGTGGAAGCACCTGCTTTCAATGTACTTTGTATTGCTCATTTTACTCAAGTGTTTCCATTATTTTGACAGTTACCAGTATATTGAAATGAAATGTTTTGCCTGTATCGGGCGGCCCTACGGTCTCTCTACCTATCTGCCTTTAAGGCCAACTGTGGGCACAATATTTTAATGTACAGTAATCACAGATGGCTTGAGAAACCCAATTTAAATTATGCATTTTATGACCGCTAAGTGGTTGTTGGACACAACTGGATTTCTGGAGAGACTGTTAGTTTCAGTTTACTGGCCTTTTCATGTTTCATATCTGTGCTGCTTCAGAAGAGCTTTGGAAGTAAACTACATTGCAGCGTGCAGTGGTGTATCATATTGGATTTAGACCCACAGCTTCCCTCAGTCTTTATCTCTGAAAACACAGACTTTTCCCCTGTCCCCCGCCCTCCCTTCCTTTAATGTCAGGAGACAAACACCTCCAAACGGGAAGTAATCCCCTTACCCTCATGCCGGAGTCAGTCCACGGGGGGATTATGTCAGGGGTACAGCTCATGGGGTTAGCGCCGTCCCAGTGAAACAGGAGATTAGCACGCTGACAAAAACGCACATTAAATAAGCAGCGTGGTGGGCTCGCAGCTCACCCCAAACACTGGTCATGCAGTGCGTGGGTGGGGGGGTGCACCCGCTCTCGCCAAGTAAGTACTCTCTAGGGATTGGAGCGACACAGCAGGTGTGATGGTGGTGGTACAGATTGTGCTGGGTTGGCGCAAGAGGGCTGGCTGGTGGACTGTGCGTTCATCACCAGACGTAAGCAGCTGTGTGTGTGTGTGAGCTCAGACGGAGCTGAGCATGGTGGGGAAGTGGAGTTGAAGTTCAGAGTAGAGCAGAGCGCCTGTGGAGGTAGGAGCAACCCTAGCTAGTAGAGTGGAAATTGGAGGAGCACAGAGGCTATCCTGGCAGGGACACCACACACACACACAGCTAGAGGGCCCTGGAGGATAGTTCTCTTCACAGGATGGACACGCTTCACAAGGTACTGTGGCTGACGCTTTCCTTCAGAGTGGCTCCATCGACAATAAATGGGACTGTATGGTTTTATAGGTTAGGCACTTGTGTTCTCGTTGTAGGCTGAGGCTATATTGACAAATCTTATTCACTGGTTCAGATTGATGTCTTGGACAGATTTAATTTGGTTAACTGAAAATGGGTTCCGGATCCATCAATGCACTAGTCCATGTTGGACACCAAGTTGTGGTCACTGCTCTGTATGTCTGTACATTCATCTGCCACTTGTTTGCGCATTTGGTCCAGTCTAGATAAACAGGATTAGAGATTTAGGATTACACTTCCCTGACCCTCCCCAGATTGTGCTGGATTAGGCCCTTCAGATTGCTAATGTTTTGTATTAACTCTGCCTCTGAGACAGAGGTGAACCATCCCAGTGCCCCATTCATTGGTATGCTGTGCAATTAATCCCGTGTGGTTCAGTTGGTAGAGCATGACGCTTGCAACGCCAGGGTTGTGAGTTTCCTTCCCCTGCGGGACCAGTATGGGAAAACATTTATGAAGATGAATGCTCTGAATAAGAGTGTCTGCTAAATTACAAAAATGTTAAAAAAATAAAAAATGTGGTGGATGGCCTGAATGCCTCTGCTATGATTCTCTCACAGCATTTGAATGGATATTGGTTGTATTTTCAGTGGTCTTGCTTGTTGGTTTTGAAAATTGCTTCTCCGTGTACCATTTCATGGTACCCCTTAGTACAGCCTTAATCTGTGCATAAAATAATATATTACAGTTTTAGCAAGCAAGAATTGTGACTGCAATAAACGAATGACTGAATGAAGGCAGTGAACTGAACAGCATTTGGGTTCTGACTGACCTTTATTGCCTACTAATAAGAGAGAAGAGAGGACCATGGTGTTAAAAGGATTTTAATCTTACCATGGTAAAGTTGACGCACTCTAGTGTTTGTGGTGCTCTACGTTCATGGCATATTACAATTCACAGACAAATGCTCCTGTGTGATAGATAGAACATTAGCACTAAGGATCTCAAACTCCTCAGTCAAACGGATTCAGAGCTGTCACAAAGCAGTGGCGCTCTTAAACTTAAAACAGTTTTTTATTTATCATTCTCATGTTACATCCGCCCCTGATTGCATTTCTCTGAACCATGTCCGTCAGAAGTTTTGTAGTGTCTGTTTTCACGGGTGGCAGTTGCCAGCTCTCCAGCAGTAATTCAAATTCTGATGAAGGGGAACTTTGGTGTCTGATTGGATGCAGTTTGACTTGTGCTTTCTGAAGAAGGCTGTGTTTATGCTTTTCCTTTGGAAAGGGTGACTGAAACCGTTGAACCAACCGACGCTTGTTTTTAGCCCCATTTCTTTTTATTTATTTTTATTTTTTCATGAATGTTTTTTCTCCTTACCTTATTTACTTAACAGAGAGGCTACAGCTTTTTGATTAGTGTTGTCTTTCATATGTGCAGTACTGATACTGTCCCACAGAAAGCAATATTTATGTTCTTCATGTACGTGTTGTCAGAAACTCGTATTTCAACTTAGGTCATCCATGTGAAGGATTCTCTTAGTCCTGTCCCTCTGTGATAGATACAAGGCATTTGGGAAAGTATTCAGACCCCTTGACTTTTTCCACATTTTGTTACTTTACAGCCTTATTCTAAAATGGATTCAATTGTTTTTTCCCCCTCATCAATCTACACGCACTACACCATAATGACAAAGCAAAAACAGGTTTACAAATTTATTACAAATAAAATAATCTAGCCTATGTTATCCAGTAAGCATGGTTCCCTCTAATGGCTATTATCACCTGGATTGCCTTAGCAACCCTTGTGGTTCCTATCCAATGCTAATTAAACAAGTCAATCTGTAAACCTAAACCATAGTCTATAACCCATAGCCCAGACAGTCAAACGCTATGGTGATTCAGGAACCGACCTCAGTGATGATAGTAGTTAGTCTGACTCCCACCAGTTGGTTAACCATCTCAGTACCTTGGATACAGAGGCTGACTTATTGAACATAATCAGTGTCTAGCATGCCATAATGAGCATATTTCTCGCTCTATACCAACTTTTCACTTTTTCCTTTCTCTCATTTTTTTTTAAGAAACTTGGCAGTTTAAAGACAGCTTGATTGCATGTAGGGCCTACTGCAATAAGGCAACACATGAACAGCTGGAACAGGAAACATCGGTGTCCTCCACATCTGGTGTTTGAAGAGGTATTTCATATTGTGTCTGTATTCCTCTGAGCTTTAACATAAAATGCTGCTCCTCCATCTTACTTCCACCAAACCCCGTGAGCCAACCCATTCCTCTGTTTCAATTGACTAGCTCCACCCTGACTTCTTTTTAGGTGGGGTTTGGGAAGGCCATGAAAACCTGCATTAGTCTCAGTCTGCTAACCCCTCATGCCTGAGCAAGGACCGGATTCTCAGGCAGTCATCATCTGCTCCAAACAATGTCTGTCATTGTGAATGTGAAATGGCACCGAGCCCATGGGGTTAGGCCTGGATACACTCTGTGAATCTAAAGTTGGGGCTGCCTGAGTCTGAGAGAAAGCAGTCCTGCAAGGCTAGCCACCCAGGGCCGGCAGCCAGGGTTCGTCTTGTAGCCCAAGCCCCTGGTGCAGTTACCCACGGTGCTCATTACAGGAAAGGTTCTGGTGTTTATGGGCCTACGCGCCAATCAGTGGCTCACTAATATTCCCAGCTGTTGAGGCACTCCTTTTTTCTTCAGTAGCTGTTCTCCTCTGTCCAAATGTGCTTTGAAAAGGCAAAGAAAGAAACATATTGAAGTAGTGACAGATGAAGAGGGTAGTCGATAGGTTTCCTCACATACCGGAGGCTATGATTACATAATGGAATTAAAATAGGGCTATATTTGAATATGATTTCTTGTCCACATTTTGATAGCCACATTAAAGACTATATTCCTTGTTTGTTGAACATGAATCGACTAGGTGATGCTTAATGGTTCAGCTTGTAGCACTTTTTTTTTTGAAAGGACTTTTCCCTGTACTGTATGTTGCTGGGTCAGCGGGCTAGGAGCATATTGCTGTCTCTCGAGGTAGGAACACTTGATGCATAAAGTACAGTGCCTTCAGAAAGTGCACATATCCCTTGACGTATACCACATTTAGTTGTGTTAGCCTGGATTCAAAATGGATTCAATTGATTGTCATTATGGGTTAGAGTGCGGAAAAACAAAGTAAAACATGTTTAGAAATGTTTTCTAATTTATAAAAAAATGAAATACATTTTTACATAACTATTCACACCCCTGAGTCAATACTTTGTAGAAGCACCTTTGCCGGTGATTACAGCTTTGCACATCTGGATTTGGGGATTTTCTTCCTTGCAGATTTTCTCAGTCGCTTAGATGGAGAATGGCGGTGAACAGCAATCTTCAAGTTTTTCTGGAATTCCAGTCTGGGCTTTGGCTGGGCCCCTCAAGGACTTTCACATTCTTGTTCTGAAGCCATACCAGCATTGCTTTGACTATGTTTGGGGTCATTGTCCTGTTGGAACATAAGTCTTCACCCCAGTCTAAGGTCGTTTGTACTATGAAGCAGGTTCTCAAGGATTTGCCTGTATTTGACTATATTCATTGTTCCCTCTTTCCTTACCAGTCTCAAAGTCCCTGCTGCTGAAAAGCATCCCCATAGCATGATGCTGCCATCATCATGCTTCACGGTAGGGTTGGTGTTAGACTGGTGATGAGCTGTGTCTGGTGTGCTGTCACGTGCCCTTTCAGCTAACTTCTGGTGTGCTGTCACGTCCCCTTTCAGCTAACTCCTGGTGTGCTGTCACATGCCTTTTTCTTAGGAGTGGCTTAAGTCTGGCCACTCCCATAAAGCCCAGATTGGTGAAGTGCTGTAGAGACTGGCAGGTTCTCCCATCTCAGCCAAAGAACTCTGTAGTTCTGTCAGAGTGGTCGTTGGGTTCTTGGTTACCTCCCTGAGGTCCTTCTTGCCCGGTTGCTCAGTTTGGTCGGATGGCCAGCTCTAGGCAGAGTGGTTAGTTCCAATTTTTATTTTATTTTTTCTCTCCCAATGATGGAGACTACTGTGCTCTTGGAAACTTTCAACAATCTAGAAATAGTTTTATACCCTTCCCCAGATATATGCCTCATCACAATTCTATCTCAGAGGTCTACGGACAATTCCTTGGTATAGTTTTTGCTCTGACATGCACTGTCAACTGTGGGATCTTTATATAGACAGGTGTGTTCATTTCTAAATCATATCCAAGCACTTGAATTGGCCACAGGTCGTCACCAATCAAGTTGTGAAATCTCAAGGATGATCAAAGGAAATTGTATGCACAGGTCAATGTCGAGTGTTATAGCAAATGTGTGTGAATACTTATCTTAATGAGTTTTTAAAAATACTTTTCCTAACATTTCTAAAAACATGTTTTCACTTTGTCATTATGGGGTATTGTGTGTAGATGAGTGAAGAAATATATGTTTGATCAATTCTGAATTCCCGGCTTTAACAACAACATGTGGAATAAGTCAAGGGGCATCAATACTTTCTGAAGCCACTGTATGTGATGCCCTGAGAGCAGGACGTGTGATGACGCTCATCCTAAAAAAATGGGAGTTTGTGTTTGTTCCCAGATGCCCACAGCTCCTTTTCACACGTCTGTCAGTCCCCTGACTGCGACAAAATAGTGGGACTGTCTGGCATGGGAGTTGGTGACGTATTCTTAAATGTCAAGGTCCTCAATTTCCCACTTTTTTTTCAGTCCTGGACTGGTATTTCTTCTTACTTGTATTTTATACCACCTCTGCATGTTTGGTGTGTCATTGCAGAGGCTTTTGAAACCTGTGACACAAAAGCAATTTGTTAGTGTGGTGAAGTGAGCAGTGTGTTGGTGACCCAGACAGCCAGTCTCTACTCGAACCCATTAATGTTGCT
This sequence comes from Salvelinus alpinus, assembly GCF_045679555.1. Taxonomy (NCBI): domain Eukaryota; kingdom Metazoa; phylum Chordata; class Actinopteri; order Salmoniformes; family Salmonidae; genus Salvelinus; species Salvelinus alpinus. The sequence continues at coordinate 35,137,305 of NC_092109.1, read as the reverse complement.
CAGGCTGTTTTTAGTTAAACTTTCATTTTTCTCGAAGTTGGGATCGACTTTCTTCACTTCAGACACACACACACACACACAAGAATCAAATACCAGCCAGGAATACAACTTTTTTTTTCTCCCTCCATTCTTTTTTTTTTGTCTGCTACATTGAACAAAAAAATAATCCTCAAATCCTTTGGCACTGTTGTCTTGTAAGACTATGTGCCTTCATCTCAGCCTGGTATTCAGTTCCTCAGATGAGACACATGATGTCAGGGAAAAGCTGGGTTTTTGTTGATCTGGAAGAGCGGTGAATACAATCTGTTCTTTTGTCAGCTATTTGCCAGAGGCTGCTCCGACTCGTCACTTATCTCCACTGTCATAGAAGAAGACAGATATTCAAACGTTAACTTGAAAAAACGTAAAAAGTATATCTTTATTGTCCCAATTGAGAAATGTTGTTCAGTCAGGGTTCAACAATAAAAGCAAACGGTGTCAGCCGTACAACAGATAATGAGATTGGTTACGATCTTAAAACTTCTTGAGAATACAGGGGGTGCTATTTTCCCATTAGCATAATTTGCTCTACAGATTAAACTGCCTCTTATTCAATTATTGCTCTTACTATATGCATATAAATAATACCATTGGAAAGAAAACAATCTCTAGTTTCTAAAACCGTTTCAATTTTGTCTCTGAGTGATACAGAAGTCATTTGACAGCACTTTCCCTGACCAAGAAGAAAAAAGCAAGATGTGTTATGCCAGCTTCAACGCTCTGCCTATATATGGTCGTGCCCCCTATGACCCGAAACACACCTCATTGGCCTTCCTCTGGGTGACAAGAGGACGTCAGAGAAAATATCTTGTTTATCTGGGACTGACGTAAAATGAGAGCTAATTCTTTGGCGTGACCGACAACTTCCGGTTCTCTATATCGTGCGACTTGGAGCTGGGATTGTCTTCTGTTGTACGGCCATTATTATCTCCGTCTCGAAGTTTGTTTGATACATGTGACCAGATCATCGTAATGTATGTTTTTTCAATATAGTTTAATCAGATTATTTGAATTTTTTCGGGAGTTTTGCGGTGTTCCGTTGTCTGATTTTATTATCGTTTGAGAAATCCGTGCCACTCGACCAGTACCTGTGCTAAATGGAGTGGGAAAGGAACCATTCTGAACGCAACCAACGACTCATCTTGACAAAGGACAGTTTGATCAACATTCTGATGAAAGATCAGCCATAGTAAGACCCAATTTACGATGTTATATCATATCTGTTGTGCATGTGAACTGGCCGTGGGCGCCCAGCCGAATCTGCCTGGTATAGCTATGCTAATTTAGCGCTACATTTTGTTTTCGTTATAAAACATTTAATAAATCTGAAATATTGTTTGGATTCACCAGATGTTGGGCTTTCAATATCTGTACGCTGTGTATTTTTCTGAAATGTTTTAAGATGAGTAATTCGTTATATGACGTTGGTCTCTGTAATTGTTCTGGCTGGGTCAGCACTATTTCAGATTGCAGCTGCAATGTAGAACTGTGATTTATACCTGAAAAATGCACATTTTTCAACAACAAAAAACTATGCTATACCATAAATATGTTATCAGACTGTCATCTTATGAAGTTGTTTCTTGGTTAGTGGCTATATATATATTTTTATTTAGTCGAATTAGTGATAGCTACTGACGCAGGAAAAAACTGTTGGGAGTAAAAAAAATCGTGTCCTTTGCTAACGTGGTTAGCTAATAGATTTACATATTGTGTCTTCCCTGTAAAACATTAAAAAAATCTGAAATGGTGGCTTTATTCACAAGACCTGTATCTTTCATCTGGTGTTTTGGACTTGTGATTTAATGATATTTAGATGCTACAAGTTACTTGTGACGCTATGCTAGCTATGCTACTCAGTGGGGGGGTGGTGGGGGGTGCTCCCGGATCAGGGTTGGTGACTCGTTAGAGGTTAAAATCAATAAAAAAAAGGAGAGGTCATTGTGCAAAAGTGCAGCAATAAACATTTCATTTCATGTGCAGATTCAGAAAGCCTATGGGATAAAATAGTTCTTCCATCTGTTGCTCTTGAGTTTGGGAAGTCTAACACGATGGACCTGACTGGAGGATTTCAACATCGTCAAGAAGGGGACAGCCTTGGATACGGTTAGCTCTCCTAACCACTTGCTTCCTGAATGTTTCTGAGAGCTGTGCCTGTTGCACCCAGTTGAGCTTGCTGTGGCCACCTTTACCACCCTGTCTTGCCTGTTTTTGTTGCCAACATTAAACCAGGCCACCATCAAAAACATCAACACGGATTTAATAAAACTCTTGTTTTAGCTAGCTAATCTTGTGTAGCCCAGCCCTGTCCTACAGACAGTAGAATCATACTGTCTATGACCCAGCAGCTTTAGTGCTTCATGTTTATTGGGTGTTTCCCCTCTTTCACTTGACAAATGCATTGCCATCTGAATTATACTGGGTTTTCATAATCCTTTACACATTTAAAAGGGTGGGCTAAATACCCTGTGGATGAATAGCAGAGCCCCTGTGGTGACAGGTCTTCACCTCCCTCTCACTGCCACAATGGGAGCCAAGTGACGGGTATTGTGGTTGAAGCTCAGACTCTGGGTGTGGGGACTGGGGAGGGGGCCGGGAGTGGGGTTAAGGACTCAAATGCCTGCACGTCATCCTTGCAACCCCTTATGGAATTTTTCTTTCTTGCTTCCTAAAGCTAGCCCCCACGGCCCGCCTCAAAAATTCCTGATGGGGGAAATTGGATCACGCTAAGGGCTCACACACCAATAGTTTTTGCTGGCCAAGAATACTTAGCACCTCAATGAAATTTGAAAGCCAAGTGCACACTGATTTTACATGTAGAAACACATTAAAAACGTCAGCAGCCAGAGGTCTACAGCTGGTGGTCCCTAAAACACAACGCGCTGAACTATAGTCAGACGAACGCTAGATCCCCATTCGTTGCGATATGTGCAAGCCTTAACGGACTAGAACATGAACAGCTGTGTCTCACCAAAGGGAGGGCGACTGGTGTCTTTCACATGCTCTGCTCCCAACACCCTTTTGAAGTGATAAAATTGCTTTCTCCCTGCCCCCCCCCCTCCCCTCCATTGCCTGTTATCATCTTTATAAATGTACTTTTGTGCTGTTGCTTTGCTTTGGTATTCATGCATTTTGTTTTTTATCCCCATACCCCTGCAAGGCTTTGATAATTTTTTCCACTCTCTTTACATATATGCCCGTATATTAATGGCTCTGTGGTGCCTGACTGGATCCAGTCCCAGGCACGCTGGATCTTGTCACCCTGTCACTTCAGCCATTTCCCACAGTTGAACAAGCTCTCGTTTTTTTTAGCTTTATCCTCTGAAAATTGGTGCTTTGTAGAAGACAAAAAAAACAAGGTGCTGGCATTCTAACCAGCAGCAGACTTTCCAAATCAGGTCCAATCAATTTAAGTTATCTCCGTTGGACTCCAATCAAGTTGTAGAAACATCTCAAGGATGACCAATGAAAACAGGATGCACCTGAGCTCTGTTTCAAGTCTCATGGCAAAGGGTCTGAATACTTGTGTAAAAATAGTATTTAAAAATAATTATACATTTGCAAAAAAATTATTAAACCTGTTCGCTTTGTAATTATGGGGTATTGTGTGTAGATTGCAGAGTATATATATATATATTTTTTTTTAAATTAGAATAAGGCTGTAATGAAACAAAATGTGGGAAAAGTCAAGGGGTCTGGAAAACTTTCCGAAAGCACTCTGTGTATATCTGGAACACTGAATAGTCCTTTTCTAATCTCTTATTAAGCTTTTGCTGAAAAGATGACTGCATTTATGATGAGATAATTGCATGTCTTCACTATTATTCTACTATACTATATACAGTTGAAGTCAGAAGTTTACATGCACTTCGATTGGAGTCATTAAAACTCTTTTTTAAACCACTCCACAAATTTCTTGTTAACAAACTATAGTTTTGGCAAGTCGGTTAGGACATCTACTTTGTGCATGACACAAGAAATTTGTAACAATTGTTTACAGACAGATTATTTCACTTATAATTCACTGTATCACAATTCCAGTGGGTCAGAAGTTTACATATACTAAGTTAACTGTGCCTTTAAACAGCTTGGAAAATTCCAGAAAATGATGTCATGGCTTTAGAACCTTCTGAAAGACTAATTGACATAATTTGAGTCAATTGGAGGTGTACCTGTGGATGTATTTCAAGGCCAACCTTCAAACTCAGTGCCTCTTGGCTGATTTCTTTTGATTTTCCCATGATGTCAAATAAAGACCTAAAACAAAAATGGCAGACCTCCACAAGTCGGGTTCATCCTTGGGAGCAATTTCCATACGCCTGAAGGTACCACGGTCATCTGTACAAACAATAGTACGCAAGTATAAACACCATGGGACCATGCAGCCGCCATGGACGCGTTCTGTCTCCTAGAGATGAACGTACTTTGGTGTGAAAACTGCAAATCAATCCCAGAACAACAGCAAAGGACCTTGTGAAGATGCTGGAGGAAACCGGTACAAAAGTATCTATACCCACAGTAAAACGAGTCCTATATCGACATAACCTGAAAGGCCGCTCAGCAAGGAAGAAGCCACTTTTCCAAAACCGCCATAAAATAGCCAGACTACGGTTTGCAACTGCACATGGGGACAAATATTGTACTTTTTGGAGAAATGTGCTCTGTTCTGATGAAACAAAAATAGAACTGTTTGGCCATAATGACCATTGTTATGTTTGGAGGAAAAAGGTGGAGGCTTGCAAGCTGAACACCATCCCAACCGTGAAGCACGGGGGTGGCAGCATCATGTTGTGGGGGTGCTTTGCTGCAGGAGGGTCTGGTGCACTTCACAAAATAGATGGCATCATGAGGCAGGAAAATGATGTGGATATATTGAAGCAACATCTCAAGACATCAGTCAGGAAGTTAAAGCTTGGTCGCAAATGGGTCTTCCAAATGGACAATGACCCCAAGCATACTTCCAAAGTTGTGGCAAAATGGCTTAAACAGCTGCAGACTTAATGTTCCTGTGTAGTCATCTTCGAGAGAGTTTCTAAACATGTTGTACCTTTCAGCTCACGCTGTCGGTCACACTGGTTCAATGTAGAGCTAGAACCATTTATCCGCCCGTAGCAACCCGGAAATGTACTGGTCTCCAGAGATTTTAATTCCTACCATTTCATTGTGCACCACGGTCCATATTTTTCTGGTCTCTTAGAGTCTAACCCTTCGTGGCGTCCGGTTCAACACCGTCCGCCTGCTTGGCCTATGTTAATTCTTCACGAGGGGTTTTATGCACCCTGGCAGAAGGTGCGTTCAGTGACATGTCTGTGCTCAGGTGGGTGTGGTCACTGACTGGTTAGACTTTATATGAAAAACAATTATCTCATTTAGAAGGCTAGCATCACATTACATCTTCTCACAAGTAGTTTCATATTTAATTATTTAATTTCCATAACATTTAGATGTATACATCCCAGTTATCAGATTCACATTTGTAGAGGTACAGGTATTTAGTTATACCATCCTTCATGATATCACAAAACAACTACTGTTGGACATGGTTATTCTTTAAATACCCACGGACCATTCCCGATGTTTGGATTACAGAAATATTGTTTCATTATCCAGCCTTTTGGTGTTGTAGTTTTGGCGGGAGGAATCTCCTTTCCCCTCCATCCTGCAAAGCCCAAAGGCAGAGTTTCTACAAGGTATTTACGACCGTCATAAAACGGCCAACGTCACCCCTCCTCCCCCTCTGCGGGGGAGAGAGGGTGCTGTAGACCGGACCCACTGTAATCTGATCCTTCAGATCTTCACAGGATTGTCATGACAATGTTTTTAGAAATGTTAGGAAATGTATTGAAAATGTAATACAGAAACCTAATTTACATAAGTATTCACACCCCTTTGCTATGACACTCCAAATTAAGCTCAGGTGCATCCAATTTCCTTGATCATCCTTGATGTCACTACAAATTGATTGGAGTCCACCTGTGGCCAATTCAATTGTTTGGACGTGAATTCGAAAGAAAGGTCCCACAGCTGACCGTGCAGGAACTGTACCGTGTAGTTCAAGGAACTGTCCGTAGATCTCCGAGGTAGAATTGTGATGAGGCATATACACTGCATTTATATGAACTGTAACTCAGTAAAATCATTGAAATTGTTGCATGTTGTGTTTTTTAAATATTTTTGTAAAGTAGAGATCAGAAGCCTTGCAATTAGCAGATATATGTAAAACAGTCTGAAGGTACACTACAAACGTTTGTGGACACCTGCTTCCAAACTCATGTTCATTAATATGAAGTTCGTCCCCCTTTGCTGCTATAAACAGCCTTTACTCTTCTGGGAAGGCTTTCCACTAGATGTTGGACTTGCTTCCATTCAGCCACCAGCATTAGGGAGGTCGGGCACTGATGTTGGGAGATGAAGCCTGGCTCGCAATCTGCGTTCAAATTCAATGGGGTTGAGGTCAGGGCTCTGTGCAGGCCAGAGAAGTTCGTTCACAACGATCTCGACAAACCATTTCTGTATGGATGCAAGATTGTTTTACTCATGCGGACAGGTATATGTTCCGGGTTGCCTCTGAGAATAACATTGACATATACACTGACACGGGGACTGAGTTCATCAGGAAGTGTATAGGGAATGTTTTTTCCCTATAATACAAACAGTGCAGTTATGCCCTCCATAAGGCAATCAAACAGGCATAACGGTACAGAGACAAAGTGGAGTCGCAACTCAACGGCTCACACACAATGTATGTGTTAGGGACTCCAGACAATCACAGACTACAAAGGGAAACCAGCCACGTCGTGACCACAGACGTCTTGCCATAACATTTAGACAAGCTAAACACCACCGTAGTCCGTTTTGAGGATAACACAGTTCCACAGACGGGGGCTACTCCCAAGGACTGTGGGCTCACGTTCTTAGTGGCCGATGTAAGTAAGACATTTAAGCGTGTTAACCCTCACAAGGCTGCCGGCCCAGACGGTGGCCTGAGGGGGGAGGTTTATGACCCCCATAAATACCTTTCCTCTTTTTCCTCTCTCTACTGTACCGATGTGACTTGAAAATCCCTTTGTTAACATTGAGAGAGTCTGGGAACATCAAAAGGGTGGGGGAACGGAACCATGTTTCTGTAATCCAACCAGCTGAAAATATGCGTTGGTACTAAATGAATATGATGCCAGATCAGTTGGCGTCTGAGACATTATTACTGATGATAGGACGACAAACTGTATCTTGGAAAGTCTGCACATTCTAGTTATCAGATTCACATGGAATTGTTGTGCAATTTAAATGTTTAAATATGAAACTATTTGTGAAAAGATTAAATGTAATTTTAGCTTCCAAATGAGGGAATTGGGTTTTCATGAGTGAACTATGCTCAACTCAGTGGCCCTGCCCATGTGAAGAGACATTGGTTATAAATTATGAAACACACCCTTCTCTCCCCTACTATATAAACCCTGTTATGAAAATGTAACTTCCTGTTCCGAGGACGTTAGGGCGATGGTCCTACGTTAAAAGGGCTCAGATAATAACCTGTTCCAAGGACGTGTGGTTGAAAGGACAAAAGACCACCTATAGAACTAAGTCAACCTTAGGTTCTCTAGCGAAATTAGCATCGAATTTCAATGTGAAGGTGACGACCTACATGCCGGAAGGATGAATTTCGACTATACCAGCCAGAATATAGCATGAGCATATAGCATGGCAACATGGTATGAACTTTGAACTCTTATTCACTAAAGAAGTGATAATTCCTAGCCGTCGCGTTAGCGCAGCAACTGTAGACGTGGGCTAGGAGAGGACGGACAGAGTATCTGTCTACCACAAGACGACGGTACTACCAAGTATCCATTCTACCATCAGACATTCTTCTAAGGACAACCCGGCATCCCATCTACAACCAACCGATCAAAGCGCAGCTCAGATTAAATATTTATTGCATTTTCCTTTTCCAAATGGGCGGTTATTTAGAATGCATAAGATTCTGTATTTACGATAGAGTAGCTGCCTACGGCCCGATAGACGTAGCTTCTCCCTTTGTTCCTCAGTCTTCCCGCTCTTTCATTCAAACCCAACCCCTTTCCTTTGTATAACCAGTCGTCATGTCGACTCCGTCCACCAGGAACATTTTCTTTGACATCATTTGTAATCAATGTATGATCCATTCTGTGTAGATGTAATTCTGTGTGATTATTTAGTAAATAAATAATTAAACCACATTTTGTATTGCTGATTCAACTTGTTAGCCAGCGTTCGTGAAGATAACCAAGAATTTACAACTTTCAGATGAGACTAAATAAGTTGACGATTAAATATTGATGTAAAAGATGACTCGGTCTTTAAGAGTTTATTCGGAAGATAACAGCTCTATAAACATTCTTTCTTGGTGCCCCAACTGTCTAGTTAATTACATTCACCTGATTAGCTTAATCAGGTAATATGAATTACAGAGAAATGATTTTATAGAATAGCATGTCATATCACTTAATCCGGCATAGCCAAAGACACGACAACGGCATCCCTAGCCACGTCCTCAGAGCATGCGCAGACCAGCTGGCTGGAGAGTTTACGGACATATTCAATCTCTCCCTATTGTTTCAAGATGTCCACCATTTGTTGCTGTACCCAAGAAAGCAAAGGTAACTGAACTAAATGAAGCTCAATCATCAAGTTTGCAGACGACACAACAGTAGTAGGCCTTATTACCAACAATGTCAAGACCGTCTACAGGGAGGAGGTGAGGGCCATGGCGGAGTGGTGCCAGGAAAATAACCTCTCAACAAAACAAAGGAGCTGATTGTGGACTTCAGGACACAGCAGAGGGAGCATGTCCACATCCACATTGATGGGGCCATCACATCACTGACAATTTGAAATGGTCCACCCATGCAGACAGTGTGGTGAAGGCACAACAGCGCCTCTTCAACCTCAGGAGGCTGAAGAAATTTGGCTTGGCCCCTAACCCTTACAAACTTTTACAGATGCACCGTTGAGAGCATCCTGTCGGGCTGTATCACCGCCTGGTACGGCAGGGCTCTCCAGAGAATGGTGCGGTCTGCCCAACGCATCACCGGGGGCACACTGCCTGCCCTCCAGGACACCTACAGCACCCGATGTCACAGGAAGGCCAAAAAGACCATGAAGGACATCAACCACCCGAGCCACGGCTGTTCACCCCGCTATCATCCAGAAGGCGAGGTCAGTACAGGTGCATCAAAGCTGGGACCGAGAGACAGAAGCTGTTTTTCAATCTTAAAGCCATCAGTTTTAAGTAGCCGTCACTAGGCCTCCACCCAGTACCCTGCCCTGAACTTAATCACTAGCCGGCTACCTTAGAGGCTGCTGCCCTATTTACATAGTCATGGAATCACTGGTCAGTTTAATAATGGACAATGGTCACTTTAATAACGTTTACATATTGTTTTACTCATTTCATATGTATATACTGTATTCTAGTCAATGCTACACTATTCAACTATTGCTGTATATATACGATTCTATCCTACAGATGTACTAAATATTATATCCACATACCGTCCATAATGTCAATACATCCCATAACATACAGTGCATTTGGAAAGTATTCAGACCCCTTGACCTTTCCCACATTTTGTTACGTAAATCCCCCCCCCCCCATCAATCTACACACAATATCCCATAATGACAAAGCAAAAACAGGTTTTTAGAAACAAAACAAAAACCCGGAAATATCACATTTACGTAAGTAATCAAACCCTTTACTGAGTACTTTGCTGAAGCACTTTTGGCAGTGATTACATCCTCCAGTCTTCTTGGGTATGACGCTACAAGCTTGGCACACCTGTATTTGGGGAGTTTCTTCCATTATCTTCTCTGCAGATCCTCACCTGTTATCTCTGTGTAAATTTGGAACAATGTACAGTCCTGTTCTAATCTCTGTGTATAACTGGAACACTGAACAGTCCTGTTCTAATCTCTGAATATTTGTCTTTGTCCTCCAGGTCTCCTGGAGAATGCTTTGGGGATGACCTGCTGGAAGAGCAGCACCTTGCTGGACTACCCGTGTGACCCCAGAGAACCATCTTCCGTCACCACCTTTGTCCTTCTGCAAGTCCTGTAGAGAGCCACAGGATTTAGAGCGTAAGCGGTGTCGGGGGGGTGGGGAGGGCAGGGGGCTGGTGGATGGGTTAAAGGCACACATCCCTGTCTGCCAGAGAGCCACCCACCCACACTGATGGTGTCCCCTGCCTATGTTGCTCCCACCACCCCTCGGCAATGGTGACATGAGTACGTGATGGGGAGGAGCCTATTGTATTTTTGAAGAAGAATCTCTACCACCTCCAAAACTACCGTTACATTCTGGTTGTTTTCGCCGTGCACTCTGGGACTGAGTCTGTGCGGGGTGATGTTGCTGCCGACATGCGGTCGCCTCCGGCGGCTCTTCCGTCAGTCTCACTCCTTCACTCTCCAGACCAGCCTGCTGCTCCTCTTCCTCTTCTGCATGGTGAGCGTCCTGGTCTCTGCCTACTTCCTCTACGGAGTCAAGCGGGAGCTGGAGCCGGCGGCGGGGGGCATGGGAGGCCCGGAGGAGGGCACTGCTGACTGGGATGACCGCCGTGCCGCCACACCCTCCACCTCCTCCCGGGCGCTCCCTCCACGCACGGCCAGGCCCTCAGATGCGTTGCGCACTGACCCTGTGGTGCTGGTGTTTGTGGAGAGCCTATACTCCCAGCTGGGACAGGACATTGTGGCCATCCTGGAGTCTGGCCGCTTCCTCTACCGAACCGAGATGGCCCCGGGAAAGGGGGACATGCCAACCTTGACAGACAAGGACCGAGGCCGTTTCACGCTGGTCATCTACGAGAACATCCTGAAGTACGTCAACCTGGACGCTTGGAACAGAGACCTGCTGGACAAGTACTGTGTGGAGTATGGAGTGGGTATCATAGGCTTCTTTAAGGTTAGTATGCAGTGGGTTTTATATGCTTCTTTTAAGATGAGAGCCAGTCACTGATTTCAGCCCAGGACACCGATCCCGTATTGTTATCTTTAATCAGCTGTGTAAACAGTAGAAACAATAGTAAAATAAAGATGCCTGTGAAGCTTTAGAAATTACTAATTTGAATACTAGGGGCACTTGTACTGATTGTGTCCGTCAGATGTTGTTGTAACCTTCATTTAACTAGGCAAGTCAGTTAAGAAAAAAATCGTATTTACATTGACGGCCTACCGGGGAACAGTGGGTTAACTGCCTTGTTCAGGGGCAGAAAGGCCGATTTTTATCTTGTCAGCTCGGGGATTCGATCCAGCAACCTTTCGGTTACTGGCCCAACGCGCTAACCACTAGGCTACCTGCCGCCCCAAATATTTTTGTATTTAAACACCTCTTCAGGCTGACCCCATCATCGTGAATTAGACTCATCAGTTCCCTTCACCCTGACTCTGCACTTGACCCTCTGTCTGCAATAGGCTGCAATCACCACATAGACTAGAAGAAGTCCTGACCTAAGCACTAAATATCCTTTCCCACTCTGGGATATGCAGGTCAGGATTAGAGAAAATAGACACCTAGATTGGTTTCTGTAAGCACATAGTCAAATGACTAGAAAAATAGTATTTTTTCCCCCTAATGTGTACCTCCCTGAATCCGAGGGGGAATTCTGTGGTTTGCGATAAAAGTTTTGAATGAAATATGTGCTCGTTAATTTTTAAATGAGTCCCGGCTGCTTAAAAGGCGGGCAGGTTCCGCCTTGGTGTCATCTACCTCCAAGAGCAGCGAGTACAGTATAATACACACACACACACAGAGGTTTGTATACAGAGTCTGTGCCTGTGGTTGTTTGCCATGCTGTGGCTGGCTGCTACCCTGCTGTTTCTCTAGTACGGTGGTGCTGTCATGGCTCATAGCTCAGCTGATAATGGTCCCGCTGGAACATGGTTCAGCAAATTCACCAGGAGTGGGAGTGGGACTCCGCTGCTTGGCTGCTATAGTACGTCCGCCTGCCTAATTCTCTTTGGTTGAGTCTGAAGTGAACACCCACCTGTTAGAACCACTACACTGGGACCAAGTGGCCTCGCCCAGCCTGCCTGGTCCCAGAGCACTCAAGCAGGGCTACCGCAACTACAGGTTAGATCCCGGCACTAGAGCAGGGCTGTTATAACTACAGGTTAGATCCCGGCACTAGAGCAGGGCTGTTATAACTACAGGTTAGATCCCGGCACTAGAGCAGGGCTGTTATAACTACAGGTTAGATCCCGGCACTAGAGCAGGGCTGTTATAACTACAGGTTAGATCCCGGCACTAGGGCAGGGCTGTTATAACTACAGGTTAGATCCCGGCACTAGGGCAGGGCTGTTATAACTACAGGTTAGATCCCGGCACTAGAGCAGGGCTGTTATAACTACAGGTTAGATCCCGGCACTAGAGCAGGGCTGTTACACCCAGAGGCCAGCCACCAGCACCCTCACTTTTAATTACACCCAGGCAGGGGATAGAGGTTGCTTTAAGCCCTTCTCGTCCTCCCATTAGTCATTGAGCTTAATCCAATATCCATGTAGTTGCTGCATAATTGGAGTAAATCCTCCCCTTCTAAACTAGCACTAGAGTCAGTCTCCTCATAATTCACCCAGGGTTAGGCTATGTTAAGAACTGCACCCTTTTCCGGCTGTTTTGTGGCCGTTTGGCCAATCAGCCCGCAGTAACCCTGAGCGATTAACCATGTTGCCATGACGCACCGAGGGCTAGTATTTGATATACCATCCTAGTCCCTAATATATATATATCTGACTGAGAGGTATAGCTATAGGTCAATATTGCATGTGATGTTGAATTCCTTAAGTTAATATACAGACGGATATATGCATAGTAAATCATATTCTTTAAAGTATGATATTGCCAGTGGCTCTGAGAGCAAAGCAGCATCTGCTAAACCACAGAATTATGGTTTGACAGGTTCAGGATGACTCACTGCCTGGGGCTGCTGTGACTGTGATTGATTTGTTTAGAATCGCCAAATGCTGTTTATCACTGATCAATACAACAGTTACGGGGCTCCTGCTCTGAATGTAAACAAAGAAATAATGGGCAGAGGGTTCACCTACGTATTTATCCCCCCCCCCCCCCCCCCCCCCACACACACACAAATGGATAGGACAGGGAAATAGGATACCTAGTCAGTTGCACAACTGAATGCATTCAGTGGAAATGTGTCTTCTGCAATTAACCCTACCCCTTCAAATTAGAGATATGTGGGGGGGGGCTTCCTTAGTTGGCACCCGGGGGTTAACTGCCTTGCTCAAGGGCAGAATGGTAGATTTTGCCACCTTGCCGGCTTGGGGTTTCGAAACACCGACCAACGCTCTTAACCGCTAGGCTACCTGCACACAAACAGAAATGTACACACATACACACGACCCACGCATAGCCACACTTATGGGAATTATAGAGCCCCTTTACCTCTTTGGTAATGAATCTCTGAATCGGTGTCTATTGTGTGTAGGAGAATTGTAAGTAACATTGCCAGGTATGTAATCATCTCAAGGATAAAGTGTGCAAATGTTTTCACCAGGAAACTAACTGTAAACAGAAATGCAGCTGACTCCATCTCTCCCTTGTCCTCTCTCCCAGGCCAATGAGAACAGCCTACTTAGTGCCCAGTTGAAGGGCTTCCCCCTCTTCCTCCATTCCAACCTGGGCCTGAAGGACTGCAGCGTCAACCCCAAGTCCCCCCTGCTCCTCATCACTAAGGCCCGGGAGGTGGAGCGAGGCCCCCTACCCGGAGATGACTGGACTGTCTTCCAGTCCAACCACTCTACCTACGAGCCTGTTCTCTTAGCCAGGACCCGGGTGCCTGACCTGGGCATGTCTGGGGTGGGGATGGGGGTGGGTAGCAGCCCCCTCCATGCCTCTGTTGTCCAGGATCTGGGGCTTCACGACGGCATCCAGCGGGTGCTCTTCGGCAACAACCTCAACTTCTGGCTGCACAAGCTGGTGTTTGTGGACGCTGTGGCCTTCCTGACGGGCAAGAGGCTGTCTCTGGCTCTAGATCGCTACCTGCTGGTGGACATCGATGACATCTTCGTGGGCAAGGAGGGCACCCGCATGAAGGTCTCAGATGTCAAGGTAAGCATCTGCGGTGGATTGGTCTTTTGTAAGGTGGGTTTTGTGTGTGTAAGAAGTTGGTTTACTTGTGTGGGTATGTGTGTAATCGCTCATTATCTGTAATCGCTTATCTGTTGCATCGCAATCTGCCTTATTCTATTACTGGTGCATACATACTTCCCAGAGATCCATGCTGTGTGATGGTGAGTAACAGTGAGTCATGCAGGTGTCAGTGCCAGAGGCAGACCTGACCGTGATTGAAGGAGACAGAAGGTGAGACCACCAGGTCACAATACTATGTAGGACAGAGTCCATGCTAGAGCTGTGCAAATGTGGCACAGGTGCAGTCACCAACATGTCTGTCCCCTGGGGGGCCGACTTGAGGACAGGGGGACACAGTTGGGCTGACTGCCATGGCAGTCTCACCCTGCCATTTTCACTGTCTATATCCCCTCAACAGCCAGAGAGAGAGAAGAATGGAGGGAGGGATAGAGAGAGAAGGATGGAGAGGAAGGATTAGTGCAGCAGAGTGTAACAGAATATATTTTCTTGTATTTCCATCCAAAGCCTCGTTTGAAAGTAGAATAAGACTCCGTTACTGGATTCCCTCCACACAGCCTCCTCAGCTCAGACAAACGCTTATTACAAACTAAAGGTCAGGAGCCGCCCTCCAGCGTTCTTCCACATCTTGTTCCCTCAAACCCAGAGGACAGTCTTTGTCCGTACAGCCTCCCTCCCGCAGCAGTAGGGTATGAAGCTCAGTTTAACCACTCTTCTCCAGCTTTGCTTTGTGTGATGAGTTGCTGTTCAAAGGGCATCCACAGACTCGCCTGCAGCATAAATATTTGATACAGCTTTGTTGTTTTCTCTTCTCCCTCCCCCGTTGCGAGGGAGTGACTTTCAGTGAAGAGTGGGGAATGAACACATAAACACAATCAAAGCAGTCTTGTTGAGTTGTCTTGTATGTCGGCGGGCCACAACAGTGTTAAATATGAATCAGGCTCTGATTGAGACGTGGGAAAAATGGGGGGGGGACTAAACCTAAAAAACAAATAGATGCAGATGCAAAGTGAATATGGAAAGGGTATTGAGGGATGAGATCAGTTTGAATATGGATACGTTAATGAAGGGGGGATGTGTGGACTGAATACTACTGCTAACTACAGTCCTTATAGAAAATCAAATCAAGCTTTATTTATAAAGCACATTTCAGGCATGGAATGTAATGTGCTGCACAGGAAAAAATTTATAAACAATGAAAATAAATTCTGAATTATTTACAACAAACATAAGATTAAAAAAATAAAGGAATGGCCATCTGAATGACAAAAAAACACTTGAAGGAAAAGCAAAGCTAAGAAGATGTTTTAAGATCTCTGAAATATGTCCACAGTTTCAGGCCCTCAGGTTCTCTCGCAGGCTATTCCAGAGGCTGGGGGAATAACCAAAGGCTGCCTCTCCCTGTCTCTTGGTTCTAGGCTTTGGTATAGTTAAAAGGCCAGTACCAGAGGACCTGAGGGACCTACTGGGTACATAACTTAAAAGCATGTCTGACATGTATTGGGATGCACAATCGTGGATTGATTTCAAAACCAATACAACTCACAGGCAGCCAGTGCAGAGACCCTTAAAACCAGTCTGTGTGCTCTCTGTATGGTCTTAGTCAGTACCTGTGCTGCAACATTATGTATGTTTTGCAGTTGATCAATGGCTTTCTTGGGTAGACCAGACAGGAGAAAATCACAGTAGTCAAGCCTGCTTGTAATAAAAGCTTATCAGCCTGAGAGAGAAACGGCCACACCTCGGTAAAAAGCTATTTTGGTCACATTCCTATTGTGTGACTCAAAAGTTCAGATTCTAAAATAACACCTGCTTTCTGATAACCCTGCCAAGGGTTAACATACACTGCTCAAAAAAATAAAGGGAACACTAAAATAACACATCCTAGATCTGAATGAATGAAATATTCTTATTAAATACTTTTTTCTTTACATAGTTGAATGTGCTGACAACAAAATCACACAAAAATTATCAATGGAAATCAAATTTATCAACCCATGTAGGTCTGGATTTGGAGTCACACTCAAAATTAAAGTGGAAAACCACACTACAGGCTGATCCAACTTTGATGTAATGTCCTTAAAACAAGTCAAAATGAGGCTCAGTAGTGTGTGTGTGTGGCCTCCACGTGCCTGTATGACCTCCCTACAACGCCTGGGCATGCTCCTGATGAGGTGGCGGATGGTCTCCTGAGGGATCTCCTCCCAGACCTGGACTAAAGCATCCGCCAACTCCTGGACAGTCTGTGGTGCAATGTGGCGTTGGTGGATGGAGCAAGACATGATGTCCCAGATGTGCTCAATTGGATTCAGGTCTGGGGAACGGGCGGGCCAGTCCATAGCATCAATGCCTTCCTCTTGCAGGAACTGCTGACACACTCCAGCCACATGAAGTCTAGCATTGTCTTGCATTAGGAGGAACCCAGGGCCAACCGCACCAGCATATGGTCTCACAAGGGGTCTGAGGATCTCATCTCGGTACCTAATGGCAGTCAGGCTACCTCTGGCGAGCACATGGAGGGCTGTGCGGCCCCACAAAGAAATGCCACCCCACACCATGACTGACCCACCGCCAAACCGGTCATGCTGGACGATGTTGCAGGCAGCAGAACGTTCTCCACGGCGTCTCCAGACTCTGTCACGTCTGTCACATGTGCTCAGTGTGAACCTGCTTTCATCTGTGAAGAGCACATGGCGCCAGTGGCGAATTTTCCAATCTTGGTGTTCTCTGGCAAATGCCAAACGTCCTGCACGGTGTTGGGCTGTAAGCACAACCCCCACCTGTGGACGTCGGGCCCTCATACCACCCTCATGGAGTCTGTTTCTGACCGTTTTAGCAGACACGTGCACATTTGTGGCCTGCTGGAGGTCATTTTACAGGGCTCTGGCAGTGCTCCTCCTGCTCCTCCTTGCACAAAGGCGGAGGTAGCGGTCCTGCTGCTGGGTTGTTGCCCTACTACGGCCTCCTCCACGTCTCCTGATGTACTGGCCTGTCTCCTGGTAGCGCCTCCATGCTCTGAACACTACGCTGACAGACACAGCAAACCTTCTTGCCACAGCTCGCATTGATGTGCCATCCTGGATGAGCTGCACTAGCTGAGCCACTTGTGTGGGTTGTAGACTCCGTCTCATGCTACCACTAGAGTGAAAGCACCGCCAGCATTCAAAAGTGACCAAAACATCAGCCAGGAAGCATAGGAACTGAGAAGTGGTCTGTGGTCACCACCTGCAGAACCACTCCTTTATTGGGGGTGTCTTGCTAATTGCCTATCATTTCCACCTGTTGTCTATTCCATTTGCACAACAGCATGTGAAATTTATTGTCAATCAGTGTTGCTTCCTAAGTGGACAGTTTGATTTCACAGAAGTGTGATTGACTTGGAGTTACATTGTGTTGTTTAAGTGTTCCCTTTATTTTTTTGAGCAGTGTATATAACTAAACCCTACCGGACTCAAAATCCAACCTTGTGGAACGCCACATGTGATGTGTGTTTCCTCTGAATTATGTTCTCTAAAGGTGACAAAATCTCGACCGGTTAAACAGGTCCTAAACCAATTTAGAACTGGACCGGACATCCAACCCACCTCTACAGTCTGTCCAGAAGGTCATCATGGTTAACATTGTCGGATGCAGCACTTAAATCCAAGAATACAAGGACAGAGAGCTGTTTGGCATCTGTGATCATTTACCGCTTTAACTAAGGCTGTCTCTCTGCTGTGGTGGGAAAAATATATATATATTTACTGTTTGAAAACCAATTTCTCCAGAATTTTGCACTGTTTTTAGTGCAGTGGGGAAAGTGCCCGTGAACAGGGAGGGATTTAACAATAGCCTGCACTATTTCAGATATGCAATTAAAAACTGGTTTGAATAGGATTGAGAAGGCAGGTTGAAGGCTTAAATTGTGATATCACTTTCCTGAGCACGTCTGTGTAAACGAGGGGGTAAAAAATCCATAGTTCCTTTGCGTGGTAGGCTAGGGCACATATCATTAAACTTCTCATCAAGGCTTGCTTGACTGATACCCAGCCTCATGTTGGTTATCTTATCTCTGAAATATGCCGCAAACTCATCACATTTAGATGGGAGGAAAGTTCACATAGGTTTGAGGGGGTAGGATTTATCAGGCCATCAATGGTTGAGAAGAACACTCTGGAATTATTCTGATTAATAGTGATCAAGTTAGAAAAATGAGTCCGTCTGGCATTTCTAATTGCCTTGTTATATATGCCAAGTTACTGTCTCAGAACATCATAATGGACCTGCAACTTTAACTTTCTCCACTGCCAGTCTTCCTTTCTGCAATTTCTCTTTAATTGATTAGATGCCTCACTCATTCAAGGGGCTCTCTGTTTGGATGGGGCCTTTTTCAACTCTACTGGAGCTATGGCATCAATGGTTACTCTTAATTTGATGTTAAAGTTATTAACTGAATCATCACAAGAGGAAGGCAGAATAGGTGGTGGCGTATTGTTCATACACGCAATAAAATCTGTCGCAACTTCAAAGGTAAGATAGTGTTTCTTAATAATGCGCTATGGGCAACAAGGTCGTAAAAAATCTGTAGTGGTGATCAGATAAAGCAACATCAACAATAGAGGATATGTCAAAAGAACGACCCTTGGTAATAACCAGGTCCAGAGTATGGCCACAGGTAGGGTGGGCCCAGTAACATGTTGGATCAAGTCCGTAGAGCTCAGTAGATTCAGTAATTAAATGGCCTTGGAGTCAGTCTCTTTTTCTTTACTGGCCTTTACAGGGCCACTTTGCCCCTGGGTCATCTGCCTCGAGGTAACCAATGGAATAACAACCAAATGATTAATATTACAGCCACATTTTCTGACAGTCTCGAATCTAACAGAATGATAGGAGATTACCTTTTCTAAACTCACTAGAAGGCAGAGTATAAAAAAACACATCGATTATGTTACTCACAATAACCATAGTGCCATTTGTACAGGAGTTGATATGGTTTCCAAGTCCTCTGTTGCTTTTTCTGACATGGAGGACTGGAGCACCACCAGACCCTGTCTGTCAGTCTTTAAAACGGTTTGCAATGTTGCTGGAAATTATCCTGGAACCCTGACTCATCGACAGCTTTGCTATAGGAGTAATTTAAAAATGAGATGTGGTTTACCTAAGTTACAGCAAGGTCGGTGTACAGCAAGTTCGGTATACTTAGAAAGCAGGTTATCCTTTTCCCGCAGCCGAGCTAACAGCAGGAGGATATCTTCCCTAAACTGCTTGATGGTGGTGCATTTAGGGCAAACAAATCCCTGTCTATTTTCCAGTTCTACCTTATCTTCATCTTGTGATTGTGTGGAAATCATCTAACACCTAAGGCATTTGTGCCCAGCCGGGGATAAAAACACCCGTGGGCTAACACTGTTAGCATTAGCCTGATTTGCTAATGCTAGCATTAGCATTAGCCTGATTTGGCACTGAGCATCAATACATTATCCATCCCCCACACTGTCAACCAAGAGTCAAGACTAAACCGATTCACCTTGGTGGTATGCAGACTGGTTTTATATTGTTCTTAAAGATTTCACACAAACCAGAAAAATATTAAAAATATTTCTGAAACGATATATTCACAGTATTATGAATGAATTGTGGTTAATTTGGTAGTATTTCGTAGTGTGACTGATTTTACTATTTGCAATAGTACTGTACAAAGTTAGAGGTGCACTATTTGATAGATTCCCCCGCTCCCCCTACCTCGGGCTTCCAGTGGGGAGACCTGAGGTCAACCTACCCTCGCCCTCCTCCCCATCTCGTACTTCTGAGTGGGAGACTTTCCCAGGCAGTAGCCTGCCTAGCTTACAAATTAGAATCAGGGAGCTCACTCCGACAAGATGAATTGACCCACAGTTCCACATGGTGACATGATATTGACGTGACGTGCAAATGAGCAATAGAAAACCGATCACGCAAATGTCACCATTCCAAAGAAAAATAGTGTGGCCGCCCCGTACCGCCCCCGGCAAGATTACGCCCTGGGCGGCTGCCCATGTCGCCTATACCTAAATCTGCCACTGACATTGCAGAATCCTTAGCAATACAAACTTTAGCTACAATTTAAGTATTTGATGAAGACTATACTGAACAAAAATATAAACGCATCATGTAAAGTGTTGGTCCCATAAAAGATCCCAGTGATTTTCCGTATGCACTAAAAGCTTATTTCTCTCTTATTTTGTGCACAAATTTGTTTACATCCCTGTTGGTGAGTATTTCTCCTTTGCCAAGATAATCCATCCATCTAACAGGTGTGGCATATCAAACAGCATTATCATTAGACGGGTGCAGGCTTGTGCAGGGGACAACAAAAGGCCGTTCGGAAATGTTATGTTTTGTCACAACACAACGCCATAGATGTCTCAAGTTTTGAGGGCGCTTGCAATTGGCATGCTGACTGCAGAAATGTCCACCGGAGCTGTTGCTAGAGAATTGAATGTAATTTCTCTACCATACCACTCCAACGTCGTTTTAGAGAATTTGGCAGTACGTCCACCCAGCCTCACAACCGCAGACCATGTGTAACCACGCCAGCCCAGGACCTCCACATCAGGCTTCAGCTGCAGGATCGTCTGAGACCAGTCACCTGGACAGCTGATGAAACTGAGGATTATTTCTGTCTATAATAAAGCCCTTTTGTGTGGAATAAACTAATTCTGTTTTGGCTGGGCCTGGCTCCCAAGTGGGTGGGCCTATGCCCATCCATGGCTGCGCCCCTGCCCAGTCATGTGAAATCCATAGATTAGGGCCTAATTTATTTCAATTGACTGATTTCCTTACATGAACTGTAACTCAGTAAATTCGTTGAAATTGTTGCATGTTGCGTTTGATATTTTTCAGTATATTTCATAACAACAACAAACCGAGTGTAGACCGAGTGTAGACCGAGTGTAGACCGAGTGTAGACCGAGTGTAGACCGAGTGTAGACCGAGTGTAGACCGAGTGTAGACCGAGTGTAGACAGTGCTCTGTTGCGCGCTCTGATGACATCTGTTGCGAGTGACAAAGAATGCATATGTGGTGGCCTAGTGGTCTAAGAAACTTCCTCTGACACACACGACGTATCGCTGCTAGCATAGGCTCTTTCAGCACACTTTCTCCTACCTTTCAGCTCCATCTCTCTCTATCCAATAAACATACAACATACTTAAACATATATGTATTTAAAAGAGGGAATGCATGTGAATGAGTCTTAAGTTGTCCCTGTCCCCTCTGTCTAGGCCCTACTGGAGACCCAGAATGACCTCCGAACCTCTGTCCCCAACTTCACCTTCAACCTGGGCTTCTCTGGGAAGTTCTTCCATACTGGTGGGTGGAGTGGACAGACAGACCCACTGCATGACTGTAACACTCAGGGGGATCAAATACAATGTCTTATGGCAGACAATCATCAATAATCTCTCATGGACAGACTACGTAAACATTTGACCAAATGACACGTGATTTTAGTTCTGGGTTAACTGAGATTAGATCATCAGTTACTTCACACAAAAAAATGCATGGATCAAATGTCCAAATCAATTATTGCATTACTGTTGATGCTTAATATAATGAACTTGCTTTAAGATTTGCCCAGCACATACACTACCAGTCAAAAGTTTGGATGCCTACTCATTCAAGGGTTTTTCTTAGTTTTGATTATTTTCTACATTATAGAATAATAGTGAAGACATCAAAACTATGAAATAACACATATGGAATCGTGTAGTAAACAAAAAAAGTGTTAAACAAATCAAATATATTTGAGATTCTTCAAAGTAGCCACCGTTTGCCTTGATGACAGCTTTGCACCTGCTTGGAATTCTCTCAACCAGATTCATGAGGTAGTCACTAGGAATGCATTTCAATTAACAGGTGTGCCTTGTTAAAAGTTAATTTGTGGAATTTATTTCCTTAATATGTTTGAGCCAATCAGTTGTGTTGTGACAAGGTAGGGGTGGTATACAGAATATAGCCCTATTTGGTAAAAGACCAAGTCCATATTATGGCAAGAACAGCTCAAATAAGCAAAGAGAAACGACAGTCCATCATTACTTTAAGACATGAAGGTCAGTCAATCCGGAACAATTCAAGAACTTTGAAAGTTTCTTCAAGTGCAGTCTCAAAAACCATCAAGCGCTATGATGAAACTGGCTCTCATGAGGACTGCCACAGGAAAGGAAGACCCAGAGTTACCTCTGCTGCAGAGGATAAGTTCATTAGAGTTACCAGCCTCAGAAATTGCAGCCCAAATAAATGCTTCACAGAGTTCAAGTAACAGACGCATCTCATCATCAACTGTTCAGAGGAGACTTTGTGAATCAGGCCTTCATGGTCGAATTGCTGCAAAGAAACCACTACTAAAGAACACCAATAGGAATAATAGACTTGCTTGGGCCAAGAAACACAAGCAATGGACATTAGACTGGTGGAAATCTGTCCTTTTGGTCTGAGTCCAAATTAGAGAATTTTGGTCCCAACTGCTGAGTCGTTGTGAGAAGCAGAGTAGGTGAACGGATGATCTCTGCATGTGTGCTTCTCACCGTGAAGCATGGAGGAGGAGGTGTGATGGTGTGGGGTGCCTTGCTGGTGACACTGTCTGTGATCTATTTAGAATTCAAGGCACACTTAACTTGCATGATTACCACCGCATTCTGCAGCAATACGCCATCCCATCTGGTTTGCGCTTAGTGGGACTATGTTTTTCAACAGGACAATGACCCAACACACATCCAGGCTGTGTAAGGGCTATTTGACCAAGGAGAGAGATGGTGTGCTGCATCAGATGACCTGACCTCCACAATCACCCGACATCAACCCAATTGAAATGGTTTGGGATGAGTTGGAAAGCAGAGTGAAGGAAAAGCAGCCAACAACTGCTCAGTATATTTGGGAACTCCTTCCAGTTGAAGCTGGTTAAGAGAATGCCAAGAGTGTACAAAGCTGTCATCAAGGCAAAGGGTGGCTACTTTGAAGAATTTTAAATGTATTTAGATTTGTTTAACACTTTTTGGGTTACTTCATGATTCCAAATGTGTTATTTCATAGTTTTTATGTCTTCACTATTATTCTATGACGTAGAAAATCGTACAAATAAAGAAAAACCCTTGAATGAGTAGGTGTGACCAAACTTTTGACTGATACTGTATATCTAGGTTTTCAACACCAGCACACACCCTTGCCCATGCCATGTCTGTATATATGTAGACTAGACTAAATCCCCTCTGTGTTTCTATGCTCCAGGTACAGATGAGGAGGACCTGGGGGATGACCTGCTCCTCTCCTATGGGAAGGAGTTCTGGTGGTTCCCCCACATGTGGAGTCACATGCAGCCCCACCTCTTCCACAACCAGTCGGTGCTAGCTGAACAGATGCTCCTCAACAGGAGGTTTGCACAGGTAGGTTGGGGGGTCCTGCTCTATGCTGACTGGGGGTACTACTGTTGGTAAAAAAATATTTGAATGAATGTTATAATTTCGTTGACAAAAAATTGATAAAAAAATAAATAACAAATATATACAGTTGAAATCGAAAGTTTAAATATACTTAGGTTGCCTCCCGGGTGGCGCAGTCGTCTAGGGCACTGCATCGCAGTGCTAGCTACGTCACCAGAGTCTCTGGGTTCGCGCCCAGGCTCTGTCGCAGCCGGCCGCGACCGGGAGGTCCGTGGGGTGACGCACAATTGGCATAGCGTCGTCCGGGTTAGGGAGGGTTTGGCCGGTAGGGATATCCTTGTCTCATCGCGCTCCAGCGACTCCTGTGGCGGGCCGGGCGCAGTGCGCGCTAACCAAGGGGGCCAGGTACACGGTGTTTCCTCCGACACATTGGTGCGGCTGGCTTCCGGGTTGGAGGCGCGCTGTGTTAAGAAGCAGTGCGGCTTGGTTGGGTTGTGCTTCGGAGGACGCATGGCTTTCGACCTTCGTCTCTCCCGAGCCCGTACGGGAGTTGTAGCGATGAGACAAGATAGTAATTACTAGCGATTGGATACCACGAAAATTGGGGAGAAAATGGGATAAAATTAATAAATAAAAAAAATAAAAAAATATATATATACACTTAGGTTGGAGTCATTAAAACTCAACCACTCTACAAATTTCTTGTTAACAAACTATAGTTTTGGCAAGTCGGTTAGGACATCTACTTCGTGCATGACACAAGTAATTTTTCCAACAATTGTTTACATACAGATTATTTCACTTATAATTCACTGTATCACAATTCCAGTGGGTCAGAAGTTTACATATACTAAGTTAACTGTGCCTTTAAACAGCTTGGAAAATTCCAGAAAATGATGTCATGGCTTTAGAAGCTTCTGATAGGCTAATTGACATCATTTGAGACAATAGGTGGTGTACCTGTGGATGTATTTCAAGGCCAACCTTCAAACTCAATGCCTCTTTGCTTGACATCATGGAAAATCTAAAGAAATCAGCCAGAAAGAAATAAGTTCTCGACCTCCAAGTCTGGTTCATCCTTGGGAGCAATTTCCAAATGCCTGAAGGTACCACGTTCATCTGTACAAACAATAGTACGCAAGTATGAACACCATGGGACCACGCAGCCGTCATACCGCTCAGGAAGGAGACGCATTCTGTTTCTTAGAGATTAATGTACTTTGGTGCGAAAAGTGCAAATCAATCCCAGAACAACAGCAAAGGACCTTGTGAAGAAACTTATGGAAACCGGTACCAAAGTATCTATATCCACAGTAAAAATGAGTCCTATATTGACATAACCTGAAAGTCCACTCAGCAAGGAAGAAGCCACTGCTCCAAAATCACCATTAAAAAAGCCAGACTACGGTTTGCAACTGCACATGGTGACCAAGATCGTACTTTTTGGATTAATGTCCTCTGCTCCGATGAAACAAAAATGGAACTGTTTGGCCATAATGACCATCGTTATGTTTGGATGAAAAAGGGGGACGCTTGCAAGCCGAAGAACACCATTCCAACCGTGAAGCACGGGGGTGGCAGCATCATGTTGTGGGGGTGCTTTGCTGCAGGAGGAACTGGTGCACTTCACAAAATAAATGGCATCATGAGGAAGGGAAAATTATGTGGATATATTGAAGCAACATCTCAAGACATCAGTCAGGAAGTTAAAGCTTGGTCTCAAATGGGTCTTCCAAATGGACAATGACCCCAAGCATTCTTCCAAAGTTGTGACAAAATGGCTTAAGGACAACTAAGTCATGGTATTGGAGTGGCCATCACAAAGCCCTGACCTCAATCCCAAAGAAGATTTGTGGGCAGAACTGAAAAAGTGTGTGCGAGCAAGGAGGCCTATAAACCTGACTCAGTTACACCAGCTCTGTCAGGAGCAATGGGCCAAAATTCACCCAAATTGTGGGAAGCTTGCTACCCAAAACATTTGACTCAAGTTAAAAAATTTAAAGGCAATCCTACCAAATACTAATTGTGTGTATGTAAACTTCTGACCCACTGGGAATATGATGAAAGAAATAAAAGCTGAAATAAATCATTATCTTTACTATTATTCTGACAATTCACATTCTTAAAATAAGTGGTGATCCTAACTGACCTAAGAGAAGGAATGTTTACTAGGATTAAATGTCAGGAACTGTGAAACTGAGTTTAAATGTATTTATTTAAGGTGTATGTAAACTTCTGACTTCAACTGTGTGTGTGTATACATATATATATATATATAGTAGAATAATAGTGAAGACATGCAATTATCTCATCATAAATGCAATCATCTTTTCAGCAAATGCTTAATAAGAGCACAGTTGTGAGCTGCGGTCGCTTCTATCCTTTAGCAGGTGTTAGTGCTGATAGAACTGGGAGGATGAGCCAGGTAGTTTCCAGTCTTTCACTATGTGATAATCTTCACATACATACACTACCTGTCAAAAGTTTTAGAACACCTGCTCATTCAAGGGTTTTTCTTTATTTTTACTATTTTCTACATTATAGAATAATAGTGAAGACATCAAAACTATGAAATAACACATGGAATCATGTAGTAACCAAAAAAGTATCATGTAGTAACCAAATCAAAATATATTTTAGATGCGAGATTCTTCAAAGTAGCCACCCTTTGCCTTGATGACAGCTTTGCACACTCTTGGCATTCTCTCAACCAGCTTCACCTGGAATGCTTTTCCAACAGTCTTGAAGGTGTTCCCACTTATGCTGAGCACTTGTTGGCTGCTTTTCCTTCACTCTGCGGTCCGACTCATCCCAAACCATCTCAATTGGGTTGAGGTTGGGTGAGGTTGGAGGCCAGGTCATCAGATGCAGCACACTCCATCCCTATCCTACTTGGTCAAATAGCCCTTACACAACCTGTAGGTTGTCCTGTTGAAAAACAAAAACAAATGATTGTCCCACTAAGCTCAAACCAGATGGGATGGAGTATCGCTGCAGTATGCTGTGGTAGCCATGCTGGTTAAGTGTGTCTTGAATTCTAGATAAATCACTGACAGTGTCACCAGCAAAGCACCATCACACCTCCATCTCAAGGCAAAGGGTGGCTGCTTTGAAGAATCTCAAATATAAAAAATATATTTTGATTTAACACTTTTGGTTACTACATGAATCCGTATATGTTATTTCATAGTTTCGGTGTCTTCACTATTATTGTGCAATGTAGAAAATAGTAAAAAATAAAGAAAAACCTGTGTGTGTGTGTGAATTTATGTATTAATAGCAAGGGTGATTTAAATGCTAACAATGTGTTGAATCCACTGGTTGTCTCTTCCCAGGAGTATGGCATCCCCACCAACATGGGCTACGCGGTGGCTCCCCACCACTCTGGGGTGTACCCCGTCCACGTCCAGCTGTACGACGCTTGGAAGAAGGTGTGGGGCATCAAGGTGACCAGCACGGAGGAGTACCCCCACCTCAAACCTGCCCGCTTCAGACGAGGATTCTACCACAGTGGCATCAGTGTAAGGACTCACCCCTATTCCCCCCCCCCCCCTCTCTCTCTCTCTCTCTCTCTCTCTCTCTCACTCACACACTCACACTCTCACACTAGGTTCTACTGTACGTATAAACTAGCAATTCTTGAAACTAAGTCTTAGTTGGTATTTTCAGTCCTGGGTTTGTGCTCAATAATTTAACTAGAAGTATTAAATTAGGCTGTTTGAAGTATTTACTCTGGTTTAAGTGTAGACAGATGCATTGCACCTCTGTCTTTTGGGAAGTGCTGGGTATTGGAATCCTTGCGTGTGCCTTTGAAAGGACAAAGCTTTATTTTTTTGGTGTGCTTGAACAATTTAGTTTAGCTGTTGGGAACAACGCGCTGAGTAGAGTGAAGGATCAGTAGTGCTGAAGTACTCGTGTTGCCATGCCCTAGTGGCGTGGTCTTTTCACTGCCCCTCAGTGTCTGTGTCTCTCTCTCTGCTCCTCCCCACACCCCATGGAATAAAGCATGCTGACAGACAGATGGAGC
The DNA here is from genome assembly GCF_045679555.1 of Salvelinus alpinus. Taxonomy (NCBI): domain Eukaryota; kingdom Metazoa; phylum Chordata; class Actinopteri; order Salmoniformes; family Salmonidae; genus Salvelinus; species Salvelinus alpinus. Next base: position 35,109,704 of record NC_092109.1, on the reverse strand, counting down.
AGTGTGAATGATCATTATGGAAATTGCCATGTTTATCACTCTCAACAAGACAATCTCACCGCAAATGACAGCCTTGGCAAAATCAACAAAGACAACTGCTAGCTTGTGATGTGACAAGAACATTCCATTTTTTTTGACAAATGTTAATCTGTCTGTCAATGCCAATTTATGTACAGTATCTTTACAAAGTGTAATTTTATGTCCATATGCTTGGCCTGGACATAAACAACAGCTTGCCTCTTTAAGAAATGTATGCTTAAATGTCTCAGATTTTAGAGCTTAAAGACATTTGTATTTTATTAATGTACCAACTTTGTTGTGATTTTTTTATTTTTTTTCCATTATCCTGGTAGAATACTCCTGTTCTAGACCCAGCAGTTTTCTGTTATATGTCTGGTGGAAGAGTGTGATGTCACGAAGATGTTAATTCCGATCTCGACACGTCCCTGTGAAATATACACCGGGAACTTGGCAGAGACTCTGAGGTGTCTCTTCTCTTCTTTCTTCCACTCTCTCTTTCCCCTTAATCAGCAGTCTGTGACTCCCGTTAGCTGTGACCCGCTCTGTGTTTTATAAAGCAGAGAGAGAAAAGCCTGTGAGCTTCAGTCTGTATCCAGCCTTCCCTTCCTTTCTCTTTCTAAGCATCTCAGTACTGCCTTAGCTGCTGCTTCTACCCCTAGCCCTAGCTAGCAAAGATTACTGCCTGATCGATACACCGTGTAGCTAGCTAACATCACAGCCTGATAGATACACTGTGTAGCTAGCTAACATCACAGCCTGATGGATACACTGTGTAGCTAGCTAACATCACAGCCTGATAGATACACTGTGTAGCTAGCTAACATCACAGCCTGATAGATACACCGTGTAGCTAGCAAAGATTACAGCCTGATCGATACACCGTGTAGCTAGCTAACATCACAGCCTGATAGATACACTGTGTAGCTAGCTAACATCACAGCCTGATAGATGCACTGTGTAGCTAGCTAACATCACAGCCTGATGGATACACCATGTAGCTAGCTAACATCACAGCCTGATGGATACACCATGTAGCTAGCTAACATCACAGCCTGATGGATACACTGTGTAGCTAGCTAACATCACAGCCTGATGGATACACTGTGTAGCTAGCTAACATCACAGCCTGATGGATACACCGTGTAGCTAGCTAACATCACAGCCTGATGGATACACTGTGTAGCTAGCTAACATCACAGCCTGATGGATACACTGTGTAACTAGCTAACATTACAGCCTGATAGATGTTGAGATTGTGTTGTTGACCATGTGGTGCAAGGACAACAACCTCTCCCTCAACGTGATCAAGACAAAGGCGATGATTGTGGACTACAGGAAAAGGAGGACTGAGCACGCCCCCATCCTCATCGACAGGGCTGTAGTGGAGCAGATTGAGAGCTTCAAGTTCCTTGGTGTCCACATCACCAGCAAACTAACATGGTCCAAGCACACCAAGACAGTCGTGAAGAGGGCACGACAAAACCTATTCCCCGTCAGGAGACTGCAAAGTTTTGGCATGGGTCCTCAGATCCTAAAGGTTTTACAGCTGCACCATCGAGAGCATCCTGACGGGTTGCATCACTGCCTGGTATGGCAACTGCTCCGCATCCGACTGCAAGGCACTACAGAGGGTAGTGTGTACGGCCCAGTACATCACCAGGACGAAGCTTCCTGCCATCCGGGACCTCTATGCCAGGCGGTGTTGGAGGAAGGCCCAAAAATTGTCAGACTCCAGCCACCCTAGTCAGACTGTTCTCTCTGCTACCACACGGCAAGCAGTACCGGAGCGCCAAGTCTAGGTCCAAGAGGCTTTTAAACAGCTTCTACCCCCAAGCCATAAGTCTCCTGAACAGCTAATCAAATGGCTACCCAGACTTTTGCATTGCCCCCCCCCCCCCCCACCCCCCACGCTGCTGCTACTCTGTTATTATCTATGCATTGCCACTTTAATAACTCTACCTGCATGTACATAATTACCTCGACACCGGTGCCCCCGCACATTGACACATTGGTTCTGTACCGGTACCCCCTGTACATAGCACCGCTTTTGTTATTTACTGCTGCTCTACTTATTTGTTATTCTTATCTCTTACTTTTTTTTTAGGTATTTTCTTAACTGCATTGTTGGTTAAGGGCTTGTAAGTAAGCATTTTACTGTAAGGTCTACACCTGTTGTATTTGGTGCATGTGACAAATAAAATTCGATTTGATACACCATGTAGCTAGCTAACATCACAGCCTGATGGATACACTGTGTAGCTAGCTAACATCACAGCCTGATGGATACACTGTGTAGCTAGCTAACATCACAGCCTGATGAATACACTGTAGCTAGCTAACATCACAACCTGATGGATACACTGTGTAGCTAGCTAACATCACAGCCTGATGGATACACTGTGTAGCTAGCTAACATCACAGCCTGATGGATACACTGTGTACAGCACCTAGGCTGAACAGACAGTGTAATGTTTTCCAGGTCGTTCTGCTCCTGTGATTGTGTGCTCGGATGCCAATCGATTGTGTGTTTTATTGTGTTTCAACTATGTTAGGACAGAGGCTTTATGTTTGGCTCGAGAAATGGGTTTTGCTGACAGCATTAAGATTTGCGTCACATTTTATTCTCCACAGTGTGATCTCTAGTTTACGGGGATAATTGAATCACCTGAGCTGTCAGTGAAGTGGAAACAACACATCGAGGTAGTGTCACCGAGCATTTATGGCTCTGTTTGAATGTTTGTGTATTTGATTTGTTGTTGACTGGGAATCAGCAGGGTGTGGTTATATTAGGACACTCCCCACTGTGCAGATGTGTTGCTATGTAATATTAATTGTGTTGTGTACTGTAGGTGCTGCCGAGGCAGACGTGTGGCCTGTTTACTCACACCATCTTCTACAACGAGTATCCTGGAGGACCCAAGGAGCTGGACAAACTCATCAACGGAGGGGAGCTCTTCCTCACAGTGCTCCTCAACCCGGTGAGACCAGACACACCTCCATCACATCAGGAGAGGAAGGCTCTATGGTTGCTTTAGCCCTTCATGTCCCCTCAAATGTATTTCCTGCAACAGTGGTTGGAAGTGACATTGCAGCCTGCATTGCATTGTGTTTTTCTCTGAACGTTGTTCTGTGTTGATTCCTTCCTCACAGATCAGCATCTTCATGACCCACCTGTCTAACTACGGGAACGACCGTCTGGGTCTGTACACCTTTAGGAACCTGGTGAAGTTCCTCCAGACATGGACTAACCTGCGGCTGCAGACCCTGGCGCCTGTGCAGCTGGCCCAGCGTTACTTACAGATCTTTCCAGAGGAGAGGGACCCCATCTGGCAGGTGGGTGCGTGTGTGTGTGAGAGGCCATGTGAGCTGTGGGTCACTGGGTTTGTGGAGCTCGGGGACTATCATAAACCAGGCTGTCATTTTAGAGAAGGCTAGACAGGAGCTAAAGACTTTGCTTTTTCAATCAGACTCCATTGCATCCTACAGTGCAAGTCCTTTTGACTCAGACCATTGCATCCTACAGTGCAAGTCCTTTTGACTCAGACCATTGCATCCTACAGTGCAAGTGCTTTTGACTCAGACCATTGCATCCTACAGTGCAAGTAATTTTGACTCAGTCTCAATTGCTTCTTACAGTGCAAGTCTTATTTGGGTTTAGAGCTACGAGAGGCTGGCTCTTTGAACTGTGGTTTTGTGGGGGGAGCAGACTTAGACACTGTTTCCCAACAACACAGGAAGAAGATGGTTTCTTTCCCTAAGACGTCCAACTGCCATCTTGGCAGTTCCTCACACTGTCAGTGTGGAGTTGTCACAGTGTAGAAGTTAATGTGTGGAGTTGTCACAGAGTGTAGAAGTCCGTGTGGAGTTGTCACAGTGTAGAAGTTAATGTGTGGAGTTGTCACAGAGTGTAGAAGTCAGTGTGGAGTTGACAGAGTGTAGAAGTCAGTGTGGAGTTGACACAGAGTGTAGAAGTCAGTGTGGAGTTGACACAGAGTGTAGAAGTCAGTGTGGAGTTGACACAGAGTGTAGAAGTCAGTGTGGAGTTGACACAGAGTGTAGAAGTCAGTGTGGAGTTGACACAGAGTGTAGAAGTCAGTGTGGAGTTGACACAGAGTGTAGAAGTCAGTGTGGAGTTGACACAGAGTGTAGAAGTCAGTGTGGAGTTGACACAGAGTGTAGAAGTCAGTGTGGAGTTGACACAGAGTGTAGAAGTCAGTGTGGAGTTGACACAGAGTGTAGAAGTCAGTGTGGAGTTGACACAGAGTGTAGAAGTCAGTGTGGAGTTGACACAGAGTGTAGAAGTCAGTGTGGAGTTGACACAGAGTGTAGAAGTCAGTGTGGAGTTGACACAGAGTGTAGAAGTCAGTGTGGAGTTGACACAGAGTGTAGAAGTCAGTGTGGAGTTGACACAGAGTGTAGAAGTCCGTGTGGAGTTGACACAGAGTGTAGAAGTCCGTGTGGAGTTGACACAGAGTGTAGAAGTCCGTGTGGAGTTGACACAGAGTGTAGAAGTCCGTGTGGAGTTGACACAGAGTGTAGAAGTCCGTGTGGAGTTGACACAGAGTGTAGAAGTCCGTGTGGAGTTGACACAGAGTGTAGAAGTTTAGAGTAAACTTGTGCCTGCCTGGGTCTAGAGGTTTCTTCAACACAGCACTGTGTTAAATGTATTGGGATTAATATGATAGCCTGGTCGCCTCATTACCCATGAGGCAGTTGGCAGTGGGGAGGGAAGGAGGTAGATAGATTTAGGGCAGTTGGTATCGTCTTGTGCCTCAGGGTCAATCTGCATGTCATGAAGCCGCGGGCCTTGCAGGGCTGCTCTGAGCTATCTTCCACATAGATACACTGAAGGTTTCTAACCACTCAGGAAGACCAATGAAAAGGCACCCTTCCTGATACTGATTATGGGTTCTTTCCTTAGTCCCTTCTTGTTGGGACTAAGGAGCATAATTGATCAAGGGGTGATTTAGAAACCAAATGTTTGAGTCTGCTCCCCCAAACCTCTGTTAGACTAGACTGGTTGGGTTCATTTGAGCTGAATTAAAAGCACCCCTCTTGGCACATTGTTGGTCCCACAGGGTGGATACAGTTGTCTGTAACCGTTGTGCCACATGTTAGTACACACACACACACAGGTCTCACTGCTTTACCACACTAACAAGTCCCCTGGCCAAGTTAGTGGTAGACTTTAATTGCAAACAGACTGCCGCTATATATGAGACTGGTGTGTGTGTGAGAATAGTGTTGTACCAGTCAAAAGTTTGGACACACCTACTCAATCAAGGGTTTTACTTTATTTTTACATCGTAGAATAATAGTGAAGACATCAACTATGGAATCATGTAATAACCAAAAAAGTGTTAAACAAATCAAAACATTTGAGATTCTTCAAAGTAGCCACCCTTTGCCTTGATGACAGCTTTGCAAGCTCTTGACATTCTCTCAACCAGCTTCATGAGTTAGTCACCTGGAATGCATTTCAGTTAACTTCTTGACGCTAGGGGTCATATTTTTTTTATAACGTTCCCAAGGTAAACGGACTATTTCTCAGGTCCAGATCGTAGAATATGCATATAATGTACAGATTAGGATAGAAAACACTCCAAAGTTTCCAAAACTGTCAAAATATTGTCTGTGAGTATAACAAAACTGATTCTGCAGGCGAAAACCTGAGAAAATCTAACCCGGAAGTGATATATATATATATTTTTTAATCTGTGTTTCCTGGCCAGTCTTTCTTCCATTTAAAGGGGTATCAACCAGATTCCTTTTCCAATGGCTTCCTCAGGCTGTGACCAGGCTTTAGACATAGTTTCAGGCTTTTATTTTGAAAAATGAACAAGATTTTTCAAAAGTAGTCAGGTGTCCTCTGAATAGTTCCTGAGCGCGAGAGGGGAGCTCTCCATTTTCCTTTTCTCTCTTATTGAATAGGTTACGGTCCGGTTGAAATATTATCGATTATGTTTGTTAAAAACAACCTGAGGATTGATTATAAAAAACATTTGACATGTTTCTACGACCATTACTGATACTTTTTGGAATTTTCGTCGAACGGAACGAGGCTTTAGTTTTCTGAACATAACGCGCAACCCAAATGGCGTTTTTTGTTATAAAAGTAATATTTATCGAACAAAAAGAACATTTGTTGTGTAACTGGGAGTCTCGTGAGTGCAAACATCCAAAGATTATCAAAGGAAAGTGATTAATTTGATTGCTTTTCTGACTTTTGTGACCAAGCTAATATAAGGCTAACTGTTCTAGCATTGATTGATACACTCACAAAAGCTTGGATTTCTTTCTCTGTAAAGCATATTTTCAAAATCTGACACGATAGGTGGATTAACAACAAGCTAAACTGTGTTTTGGTATATTTCACTTGTGATTGCATGATTATAAATATTGTTTGTAATATTTTTGAATTTGGCGCCCTGCAATTCTGCGGTTGTTTAGGGAAATGATCCCGCTAAAGGGATCTGTGCGCAGAGAGGTTAACAGGTGTGCCTTGTTAATTTGTGGATTTTTTTCCCTCAATGTATTTGAGCCAATCAGTTGTGTTGTGACTAGGGCTGTGGCGGTCACAAAATGTTGTCAGCCGGTGATTGTCAAGCAAATAACTGTCGGTCTCATGGTAATTGACCGTTAATTAACATAAACACATTTAGCATCTCCTGGCTTCCATACAAACCATTATAAAAAGTCTAATAAATCCATGTAATATAGCCTACACTTTCACAATAAATCCATTATTTATTTTAGACAGGTCTAAAGAAGCATGATATGGAGAAAATGTAGTCTATTTCAGAAGAAAAAAATAGCATACTCATGTGGCTAGGCCAAATGGCTGTGGGCTACGCTAGTTCATTTAGCAGACAAGATTTGGCATTATTTTATAGTATGAAGAATGCAAAAGAATGCAATTGAACAAAGTTTAATCAAATATAAATATTGTATCCGAACATTTCAGGGAGTGCGCACATGAGTCTATTCTGTGTTGAGCGATTAACAAAGAAACAGGTTCTCCTATATGCCTAATTTAGAGTTATTCATGTAACTTTAGTTACTCTACAAACGTTGGGCTATATGTTTTGAGTTTTGCATTGTAAGGCTGCATGATGAGATTCTAATGATGATTTGAAAAGATTTGCTTGAAAGGCATGAGCTCTGCTTTGTTTTTTTGCGCAGGCTGTACACACTTCATCAGTCTCTCATTCACAATTTGACAAGCACTTGATAATGCCTCAAATTTCAGAGCAGCATTCCCTTTGTGGCCAGATTGCACCCTAAAAAAATCTGTCTTTTGCGGCGTTGTGCCCTTCTCCTGGAGTGTTCCCCGGTAGGCCGTCATTGAAAATAAGAATTTGTTCAAAACTGAATTGCTTAGTTAAATAAAAAATGTATTCTCCCGGAGTGTGCTGCGCAATCGGAAGCTCTCTCACTCACATGGCTCTCCGTCACGTGATCTAGTCTTTCTCACAGGCTGCAAATGAAGATGGGCACATCAGGAAAGCAACTGCGCGCCTCATCCAATTCCGAGATGCATATTGGAAGAACTGTCCACATTTACTTTGTCAGCCAACATGAGTAGGCCTAACGAACAGAAAAAGCACTAGCCTATGTCAATCTACTATCCCCCATAGTACAAAAGTCGACCTACTCTGTGCGAGAAATAAATATTCCAAACATCGTCTGGGACAGTTGTGGGATGCGATAGGTCCCAAATGAATACGACCACTAGCATCAAAACATATTTTTTAAGCAATGTGGCTGATGCAACAGATCAGAACGTTTAGCTTAAAATGTTGATAAATTATTAGGCTATTTCTTCACATTATGAGCGCAGCAATGCACGCATGGCAGTAGGCTGTAAGTGTGAATGTTCCATTAGTGGGAAAACACCATTCTCAAAAGTGACTGCAAATGCAATTATAAATGTAATGCTTTTATTATAATGGTGCGTTTTTATGGCGCAAACTATCTTCCCCAAACTTGAAACTCACGCTCTGCTTATATACAGTTGAAGTCGGAAGTTTACAAACACTTAGGTTGGAGTCATTAAAACTTGTTTTTCAACCACTCCACAAATTTCTTGTTAACAAGTCGGTTAGGACATCTACTTTGTGCATGACACAGGTCATTTTTCCTACATTTGTTTACAGACAGATTATTTCACTTATAATTCACTGTATCACAATTCCAGTGGGTCAGAAGTTTACATACACTCAGTTGACTGTGCCTTTAAACAGCTTGAAAAATTCCAGAAAATTATGTCATGGCTTTAGAAGCTTCTGATAGGCTAATTGACATCATTTGAGCCAATTGGAGGTGTAGCTGTGGATGTATTTCAAGGCCTACCTTCAAACTCAGTGCCTCTTTGCTTGAGATCATGGGAAAATCAAAAGAAATCAGCCAAGACTTCAGGAAAAAAATGTGTAGACCTCCACAAGTCTGGTTCATCCTTGGGAGCAATTTCCAAACACCTAAAGGTACCACGTTCATCTGTACAAACAATAGTACACAAGTTTAAACATCATGGGACCACGCAGCCGTCATACCGCTCAGGAAGGAGACGCATTCTGTCTCCTAGAGATGAACGTACTTTGGTGCGAAAAGTGCAAATCAATCCCAGAACAACAGTGAAGGACCTTGTGAAGATGCTGGAGGAAACGGGTACAAAAGTATCTATATCCACATTAAAACGAGTCCTATATCGACATAACCTGAAAGGCCGCTCAGCAAGGAAGAAGCCACTGCTCCAAAACCGCCATAAAAAAAGCCAGACTACGGTTTGCGACTGCACATGAGGACTTAGATCGTACTTTTTGGAGAAATGTCCTCTGGTCTGATGAAATAAAAATAGAACTGTTTGGCTATAATGACCATCGTTATGTTTGGAGGAAAAAGGGGGAGGCTTGCAAGCTGAAGAACACCATCCCAACCGTGAAGCACGGGGGTGGCAGCATCATGTTGTGAGGGTGCTTTGCTGCAGGAAGGACTGGTGCACTTCACAAAATAGATGGCAGGAAAATTATGTGGATATATTGAAGCAACATCTCAAGACATCAATCAGGAAGTTGAAGCTTTGTCTCAAATGGGTCTTCCGAATGGACAATGACCCCAAGCATACTTCCAAAATTGTGGCAAAATGGCTTAAGGACAACAAAGTCAAGGTATTGGAGTGGCCATCACAAAGCCCTGACCTCAATCCTATAGAAAATGTGTGGGCAGAACTGAAAAAGTGTGTGCAAGCAAGGAGGCCTACAAACCTGACTCAGTTACACCAGCTCTGTCAGGAGGAATGGGCCAAATTTCACCCAACTTATTGTGGGAAGCTTGTGGAAGGATACCAGAAACGTTTGACCCAAAAAAACTATTTAAAGGCAATGCTACCAAATACTAATTGAGTGTATGTAAACTTCTGACCCACTGTGAATGTGATGAAAGAAATAAAAGCTGAAATAAATCATTCTCCCTACTATTATTCTGACATTTCACATTCTTAAAATAAAGTGGTAATTCTAACTGACCTAAGACAGGGAATTTTTGCTCTGATTAAATGTCAGGAATTGTGAAAAACTGAGTTTAAATGTATTTAGCTAAGGTGTGTTAACTTCTGACTTCAACTGTATGCCAGTTAGGCTCTACACCCCTTGTAAACCGGATTAATGTGCTCAATTTTAAGAATTTATTTGTCCACTTGTTGTGATCCAAGCCTTATCAAAATGTATAGGCCTATGGGCTAGATGACATGAGGCTACATGAGGTGTTGAAAAAGTTGCAAAATAAAGGCGTTGGTTCTTATGCTGGGAATCATTCACAAGTTATAATATATAATTCACAAGTGAGGCTAATATTGTCACCCATCAGACTTTTCTTGATTTAATCTTGTCTTTACATATACTAAATAATATATGTGACATTTTTTTGATTTAGAATTTACCATTATGCACCTTCATCGAGATGGGCAGTGGGAAAAAAATAAATGTAATCTATGCACTTAGATAGCGAATGGAAGACGCTTTTCCCCGTGGCTTATTTTTATGCCTGCCAGGTAGGCTATACTCAAGCAATGTGCTTGATATTAGGTAAGTTGAGAAATAAATATAGTAGGCCTAGCCTTTAGAAAGCTGACGCAATCCACATCTTTTTATTAGCACCCATCACTGTTTTCGCCCACATTTGCATAGCCTATAGAAATGTTGCGCAACATGAGATCATGGGCTCTTATGACGTGTTTGATTAGATTTTCGAATACATTTGCATTGATGTCAGAGTAATTAGAGGGACAATAGAGTGCTGAGTGCCAGGCAGTTAGCAAGTTTGGTAGGCTACTAATGACCAGCAGCAGCATCAGAGCATGGAAAAGCCTAATTACCGTGACTAAACGGTCATGTGGCATTTGACTACTCCCTTCATGACTCGTGATAACCGGTGTCGCAGTAATACTGTCACTGCAACAGCCCTAGTTGTGACATGGTAGGGGTGGTTTACAGAAGATAGCCCTATTTGGTAAAAGACCAAGTCCATATTATGGCAAGAACAGCTCAAATATGGAAAGAGAAACGACAGTCCATCATTACTTTAAGACATGGTCAGTCAATCCGGAACATTTCAAAGACTTTGAAAATTTCTTTAAGTGCAGTCACAAAAAACATCAAGTGCTATAATGAAACTGGCACTCATGAGGACCACCACAAGAAAGGAAAGCCCAGAGTTACCTCTGCTGCAGAGGATAAGTTCATTAGTTTCCAGCCTCAGAAATTGCAGCCCAAATAAATGCTTCACAGAGTTCAAGTAACAGACACATCTCAACATCAACTGTTCAGAGGAGACTGTGTGAATCAGGCCATCATGGTCAAATTGCTGCAAAGAAACCACTAAAGGACACCAATAAGAAGAGACTTTCTTGGACCAAGAAACACGAGCAATGGACTTTAGACCGGTGGAAATGTGTCCTTTGGTCTGAGTCCAAATGTGAGATATTTGGTTCCAACCGCTGTGTCTTTGTGAGACAGAGTAGATGAACAGATGATCTCCACATGTGTGGTTCCTATTGTGAAGCATGGTGGAGGAGGTGTGGGGGTGCTTTGCTGGTGACACTGTCAGTGATGTATTTAGAATTCAAGGCACACTTAACCAGCATGGCTACCACAGCATTCTGCAGCAATACGACATCCCACCTGGTTTGCGCTTGGTGGGAATATCCTTTGTTTTTCAACAAGACAATGACCCAACACACCTCCAGGCTTTGTACGGGCTATTTTGCCAAGAAGGATAGGGATGGTGTGCTGCGTCAGATGACCTGGCCTCCACAATCCCCCTACCTCAGCCCAATTGAGATGAGTTAGACCACAGAGTGAAGGAAAAGCAGCCAACAAGTGCTTAGCATATGTGGGAACTCCTTCAAGACTGTTAGAAAAGCATTCCAGGTGAAGCTGGTTGAGAGAAGGCCAAGAGTGTGCAAAGCAGTTATCAATGCAAAGGGTGGCTACTTTGAAGAATCTCGCATCTAAATATATATTTTAATTTGTTTAACGCTTTTTCGTTACGACATGATTCCATACGTGTTATTTTATAGTTTTGAGGTCTTCCCTATTATTCTACAGTGTAGAAAATAGTAAAAATAAACACTTACTCATTGATGGGTTTGTCTAGACTTTTGACTGGTACTGTATATTCTGAACTGGTTGGGCAAGTCATACCTATGGCAGCTCATCCGGAGGCATACATTCCCTCCATGTTTACTGAACGGAACTTCCAGGTGAACTAATTCTGCCCCCTCTGTCCCTACAGGACCCCTGTGAGGACAAAAGGCACAAAGACATCTGGTCCAAAGAGAAGACATGCGACCGATTCCCTAAGCTGCTCATAATTGGACCACAGAAGACAGGTGAGCATTAAACAAATATATTGTACAAAAAACATTTAATTAACAAGGTTACCTCAGTTCAGTGATGCAACCACACTCATAGCAATGACAAGTTTGAACCTAGAGAGAGAAACATGACCTGAGCTTGTGGGGGGGGGGGCACAAAAATAGTGCATTCAAACTGTATATTGTATGGGAAAATATGCAGTACAAACATTTTTGATGAGGCTAATTTGAAGGAGAAAGAAAATGATTGATCGGATGTATTTCTTGGTTTCTTTTCAATTTGATAAGAGGTGAAAATGTAATGAATTGAAGGTTGTGTTTATATAAAAATTGAAATCTACCACTTTTAAGATTGTCATTATATTTGGGGTGGTGAGAAAAAATTGGGTGTCTAGAAATTCTGACGTAAAAATGTTGTCCCCACTGAAAAAGTTTGAATACCACTGTGCTAGGGGGCTATAGATACTGTATGGTTACATCCCTATTCCTTTGATAGTGCAGGACTTTTCCAATATAGGGAATAGAGTCCCATTTTGGACACAGACTATGTCCCAGTCAAGGCGTCAGCATGCTTTGGTTTGGCTGGCTTCTAGCCTACTCCCTTATAAGACCTACACTTAAAAAACGAGAAAACTTGGCAATAGTACTGTTTGTCCATCTTGAGAAGCCGTAGCCAGTATACAATTTCTCAAAATAGTTAGAATTAATCCAAGAAATCTGTCATAAATGTTTACGTTTTTGCCGAGGACTTGTTGCGTGCGCCAGCGTTGCAAAATAAATGTTCACACACAATGTTATTCAATCATTGCACCCACAGTGCTCGCACACGCCAACGAGCATCTGTTTCCAAGCGCTAAAATAGAAGTTGCTTCTATTTGTGACGCCGAACGCGATGCCTCTCCCATCTCCTCATTGGCTTTTAGAAGCATATACCTACGTGCCATATCCTCATTAGTTATACCCACGTGGGTAATTGAAATATGAACTGTGGTCGGTCGGTTGTGGTAATTAATACACCTAATTATGAAAGTTAGATGCCAATCGCCATATTAAGTCCAAAGAAGAAAAGGCCTAGAAGGAGGAGAGGTGACTAGAAACGATTTGATTGACTGTTTTGTGCGTGGATTAATTGTCGGAGTAGAGGACCTTGTGCCTTTCAGCGAAAATAACTCAACGTTTATATCCCAGGACAAATTAGCTAGCAACAGCAGGCTAGCTAAATAGGACAAATTAAATAGCAACTACTAGCTAGCTAAATTGCCATACATGTTTAATGCTTTTCGAACTGTCCCCAAATGAATAGAATTGGTTCATGGTTTGTTTTGATATTTCAACCTGCGTGTCGTGATCACATTTGATGTGGGTGCTTTGGGCATGGTGTTAGTTGCACTATTTTATATCTAAAGAAGGTGTTTGGTGCAGTGTTTCTCAAGTGAAAAATCTTGCATAAAAACGAGTCATCTCTTGTTGAATGACAACAAACACTTCATTGAAGAATCCCTACTGTTGACCAGTCACAGACGAAAGGGCGTGGATTCCGGTTTCTGACTTGGCTTGCCTCGAGAACAAATGTGTGCACGAACAGCTGACCTAACTTGCCGTAATGAAAATTAACGAATACGTCACAAAATGTTGTCATTAATATATGCACAAACTATTCCGGATGTGACGAATGCGGACGCTTTTAGTCTACTCTACACACCACCAGGGTGTGGCTCACTGTACTAGATCCACTGCACCAGGAGGAGAAGTTCTGTCTGGCATGGGGCAGCCTTGAACCTCTGACAGCCTGGAGAGAAAGGATGGATAATTGGCAACTGAGCAGCCATTTACAGAGTGTCACATACTTAATTTCATTTATAGGTTCACCGTAGGCAGGCAGTCAGTCGCTGGCTTTTATTGTAACCTTGACTGCACCCCAGTAAATGGGAATTCCAGATTTACTGCGTAGCCTAATTAAAGTTCTTGAAGATGTCTTAAGGGAGTGATAACCCTCCTTCTGAGAGCGCTGTAAAATGGCCCCGTTAATCTTTTCAATAAAAATGGATTAGGGGGTTGGAGCTGAGAGTAAATTCACACACTTCACCATTTTAATTACCTAACTGCACCAACATTCACTATAGTCACGTCAGCCATCTTGTCTGTCAACTAGTGAACAACCTATATGGAATTTTTAGGACCGATACTGATTTTGGATGGTCAAGGAGGCCCATGGTAAATATTTTAGGCTGATATTCATCATCATAAAATGTGATTTCTTTTTTTTACAAATTTCCCAATTTTAAACAATACATTTGACTTTGGTTTTCACCAATCTAACTACATAACAACACAATGGTGGTAATGTTATTTGAATGATAAATCTCTTAATAAACTGGGTCAATTAAGATGGCATAGGCCTACTCACTATACAGGTGAATGCATATTCAATAGGAGTGTGTGCATATATTGAGCTGAGCTTGTTTGGCTGATCAGTAGAGTATGGTGCTACAGATGACAAATCTAATATCCTCCAATTTGGAAAAAAATAAATAAAATAAGTATGTGGACACCAACTCGTCAAAAACATCTCATTCCAAAATCATGGGCATTAATATGGAGTTGCCCCCCCCCCCCCCCAACTGCTATAACAGCCTCTGCTCTTCTGGGAAGGCTTTACACTAGATGTTGGAACCTTGCTGCGGGGACTTGCTTCCATTCAGCCACGTGCATTGGTGAGGTCAGGCATTGATGTTGGGCGATTAGGCCTGGCTCGCAGCCAGTGTTCCAATTCATCCCAAAGGTGTTAGATGGGGTTGAGGTCAGGGCTCTGTGCAGGCCAGTCAAGCTCTTCCACACCGATATCGACAAACCATTTCTGTATGGACCTCGCATTGGACACGGGGGCATTGTCATGCTGAAACAGGAAAGGGCCTTCCCTAAACTTTTGCCACAAAGTTGGAAGCACAGAATCGTCTAGAACAGGGGTGTCAAACTCATTTCGCATCGTGGGCCACATACGGCCTAGGGAGATGTCAAGTGGGCCGGACCATTAAAATTATACCATACTCTGCTATAAATAACCAAAATATCATGTCTTTCCTTTGTTTTGGTGTAAAGAAGCACAAGAACATTAGGAAAATATTGAAATTTAATGAACTATCCTTTTACAAAACATTTCATGAAACACCTCATATTTCCTTAGACAAATGTGCAATTTACTTTTATCATTCACAAATATGCATTGCAACTGATCCCACTGATTGTACAAAGGCACAAAACTTTAATTGGTACTGAAAAATATAGTAATGCACTTTAAGATTAAATGAGACTTTTAAAGAAAGGAATTTTTAAACCACTTACACATACGCATATAAAATCTAAATGTAATCCCTGCGTACACCTTACAAACTAAGGAGAGTGATTTTAAATGTGTAATGAAGAAAGTGTTCGCCTGTCCTGTAAATCTGTAAACTTCATACATGAAACATACATACACATACAATACATACTGAAAATTTATGGAGTTGTATGAACAGTAGAATTCCATCACACAACTTTTGTTTTGAAGCTGCTGACTAACATTAAAGTGCACATTTTTTAAATCACCACAGTAAGGATTCATCTTCACAGAGCTGTATTCTTTCAATGCAAACAGTATCTAAGGCAGCATTTTAAAGGTGTTAGTCTAGTCTGGACTTGTATTTGTTCCTGAAACTTGGCATCTTTTGGCCTGTACAAGTGCATCAACACCAGGTGTCATGTCCTGACTAGCTGTCACTTTCAGAATGTCATTTAAGTGCTTGTTTGTGAGCCTTGAACGCATTTTTGTTTTATTGATATTCATCACTGAGAAAATTTGTTCACAAAGGTAGGTTGTCCCAAACATGCACAAAATTTTAGCAGCCAGGGCTGTTAATTTGGGGTACCCTGGTAGTAGATACTGATAAAATCTGTCCAGACCTACAGAGGCAAATTTGCCCTTCAAATCTGCATCACACTGCAAATCAATTATCTCTAGCTGAATTTCGACCGGCAGATCAGAAGCTTTAACTGTGAAAGGTGAGCGAAAAACTGAAAATTCTGTCTCAAGTTCACCAAATACCTGAAAACGTTTCTCAAACTCCCGCAGTAGTCCTGCAATTTTGTCTTTGTACCGTTTCATGTCCGCATCAGGTCTGGTCACACACACATCTCTCAGACAGGGGAAATGAGCAGGGTTGCCATTTGCCAGTTGCATCTCCCACAAAGTCAGCTTCAACTTAAATGCATGTATGTTGTCAGAAAACTGTGTGACAACTTTTTTGCGGCCTTGCAACATTTTGTTCAGATTGTTCAAGTGTTCAGTAATATCAACCAAGAATGCAAGGTCCCGTAGCCATTCCTGAGATTGTAATTCCAACACCGGTTTTCCTTTTTTCTCCATGAACTGTCCGATTTCCTCTCGTAGATCAAAGAAATGCCTCAGCACAGCGCCTCGGCTTAACCATCTCACTTCAGTGTGGTATGGCAGGCTGTGGGTAATGTTGCTGTCGCTGAGAAGTTTGTCAAACTGACGATGGTTCAGACCTCAGGACCGGATGAAATTTACAGTGCGAACAACCACCTCCATGACGTGGTCCATTTTCAGCGACTTGCAACACAATGCCTCCTGGTGCAAAATACAGTGAAATGTCCAGAAACGATCTCCTCCATTAAGGGCTTGTACTTTGTCTTTGAACTTTGTCGCGACACCTGCTTTCTTTCCGACCATGGATGGCGCGCCGTCTGTAGCCAGGCTGACAGCGCGGGACCAGTCCACTCCAACTCTGTCCAATGCAGCAACGACAGAGCCGAAAATGTCCTCGGCTGTTGTGGTGTCCATCATTGGCACCAACTCAAGAAACTCTTCAGTAACAGTCAATGTCTCATCAACTCCTCGAATAAATATGGCCAGTTGGGCCACGTCTGTGATGTCAGTGCTCTCGTCAATTGCCACGGAAAATGCAATAAATGACTTGACTCTCTGTTTCAATTGACTGTCTAAATCTGCCGATAGTTCCGAAATCCTCTCTGCTATAGTATTCCTCGTCAGGCTAATATTGGCAAAAGCTTGTCGCTTCTCGGGACATACAAGTTCAGCCGCCTTCATCATGCATCGTTTAACAAAGTCACCGTCGGAATACGGCTTCGATGCTAATGCTATTTCGCTAGCAATTAGGTAGCTGGCTTTTACCGCTGCTTCACTGACTTCTCGGCTCTGGATGAAAGTTGACTGCTGTTTCCTCAGACCCGCCAGCAATTCGTTAATCTTATCTACTTTTCTCCGTTTGGATAACGACATTTTGGCTAATGAGGGTGTAGCGGAGAGGTAGAGACCAAGGTATTAACAACGTCGTAACAAGCAGCAGATGGCGCATTGATACCGTCTGCTGTTTTCAGTCTGTCTCAGTGATGCGGCTTGTCTTCTACTCTGATGGAAAGAGTGCGCCCCTTAGCGGATAATCCATGAATTGCAGCGAATTAAAAATATTAATTCCATGTCTTTTATGCATTTTTTCCACTTTCAAATTATCCTGCGGGCCTGATCGAACCTCCTTGGGGGCCGGTTCCGGCCCGCGGGCCGTATGTTTGACACCCCTGGTCTAGAAGGTCACTGTATGCTGTAGCGTTAAGATTTCCCTTCAATAGAACTAAGGGGCCTGGCCCATTATTGTTGGCACTATGCATTTTGGCAGGTAGCTTTCTGCTGGCATCCACCAAACCCAGATTTGTCTGTTGGACTGCCAGATGGTGAATCGTGATTCATCAATCCAGAGAACACGTTTCCACTGCTCCAGTCCCAAGGGTGGCGAGCTTTACACCACTCCAGCTGACGCTTGGTATTGCGCATGGTGATCTTAGGCTTGTGTGCGGCTGCTCGGCTATGGAAACCCAGTTCATGAAGCTCCCGACATTGCTTCCAGTCAGTTTGGAACACGGTAGTGAATGTTGCAAACGAGAACACATTTTTACGCACAACGAACTCCCGTTCTGTGAGCTTGTGTGGCCTACCACTTTGCGGCTGAGCCGTTGTTGCTCCTAGACGTTTCCACTTCACAGTAACAGCACTTACAGTTGACCGAGGCAGCTCTAGCAGGGCAGAAATTTGACAAACTGACTTGTTGGAAAGGTGGCATCCTATGACGGTGCCCCTTTGAAAGTCACTGAGCTCTTCAGTACATGCTATTCTGCTGCCACTGTTTGTCTATGGAGATTGCATGGCTGTGTGCTCAATTTTATACACCTTGTCAGCAACGGGTGTGGCAGAAATAGTCAAAACCACTATTGAATGGGTGTCCACATACTTTTGGCCATGTAGTGTATATTAGCCTACTGATCAACAACATTTGCATAGAAGCATTACTCCACCATGTCACGCCTGTTTGGAAGGATATCATATAGGCACTGCTGTTTGATAATGTAAAATAACCTCTATTCAATGCAAATAGGTCCAACGCAACATCATGATTTGTATTCGAGAATGAAACTGGTATTTAAGTAATCGAGAACAAAAAAAGAATGTCAGCTGTCAGGAGACATCTGTAAACATGTTAACGATGGAGGATTGGTTGATTTTCAGTTTTTAAGTATACTTTTTTACAATTGACGAGAAAAGTGTCCAACCCATCGTGTATCTCACTGCACCCTCGTATGCCATGTCTGGAAATATGCAGACAAATGGATTAAATGTACATTTACATTGTAATACGTATGACAGCCAACTTTTTAGCTGCCTGTACCTTTTGGTACATTCCCAGAAGGCATGGATTATTGAGTCATTGTTAGTTTTACACTTAAGACATGACTCTGCCGTTATGCTATAGAATTTGTGAATTTTGTCTCTTGTGTAATAAATTCTATACATTAGTTTATACTGGATTAAGTGTACATTTTCATTAATTGCAATTGTGTTAGTAATGTTCCACCATTCCCTCCATCTTGTGCCAATATCACTTATTTTTATGTCTCGGTTCCAGTAGTTTTTCTTTTTTTCAAGAGATTATCAGTTGGATAGGCACTCGGCAAGGTCTTGTATATCTTACCTATCATATCAACATCCTTTTCTGGCTCAAATAGGATTCCCTCAAGATTTCTCTGATGTCCAAGATTTCAAATTTAAATTTCTTGATATGAAACTTAAGTTGCATGTATTTGAACACATCTACATTGTTCAGTCCAAAATTGGTTTATAATTCTGTCATGGAAATAAATGTATTTCCTATTACCAAATCATTTCCGGTTTCTATGCCTTCCATGTGGAAGGCATATTTTATCGGTGAATTCTGAAAAGATATCCAAGGATTGTTCCATAGTGTTGTGTTTTTAGTGATGATATCGATTCTTGTAGAAAACGTTTAATTATCTTCCATATTGTTATTGTGTTAACTATGAAGTTGTTAATGTTCTTAGCTTATTTCTTAGACAAGTGAAAAGATTCTGGGGATGAGCATTTGCATCTAAAATATGTGCCCATTGTTCCTCTTCGGTGCATTTAACGATACATGGATTGTAGAAAACATTATGAACACCTGCTCTTTCCATGACATAGGCTGACCAGGTGAAACTATGATCACTTGTTAAATCTACTTCAATCAGTGTAGATGAATGGGAGGATACAGGTTAAAGAAGGATTTTAAAGCCTTGAGACAATTGAGACATGGATTGAGTTTCGGTGCCTTTCAACGGGGTATTGTAATAAGTGCCAGGCACACCGGTTGGGTCAAGAACTGCAACTTTGCTGGGTTTTTCACGCTCAACAGTTTCCTGTGTGTATCAAGAATGGTCCACCACCCAAAGGACATCCAGCCAACTTGACACAACTGTGGGAATCATTGGAGTCAACATGGGCCAGCATCCCTTTGGAACGCTTTCAACACCTTGTAAAGTTCATGCCCCGACCAATTGAGGCTGTTCTGAGAGCAAAAAGGTGATTCAATATTCGGAAGGTGTTCTTAATATTTTGTACAGTCAGTGTATGTCGCAAGTAAAGGTCCTGGATGGTGAGTTGATACAATTCCAAGACTGGAAGGTTAAAACCACCTGGCTGAGGAAGATGTAAAACTTTTATTCTATCAGTTTTATTTGCCCATATAAAGTCTTATGACTGAGTATACTTTTTTTTAAAGAATATCTTTGGTGGGGTAATTCGGATTACTGAGAATAAATAACTGTTGGAGCCATGCCATTCTGAAAATATTTATTCTACCTGTAAGATTTATGGGAAATTGTTGTATTTAATTAGATCTGCTTTCATATTGTTGATAATGGGATTATGTTATCTTTATTAAATGTATTTGTTGACACTTATTAAGCATCCTAAGTATTTTATATTTTTTTGTGGTCCACTTAAAGGATTGCTGTAGATCATGAGTTATTATGATAGTTTAGTAGTTTAGTTTTTTATGTTCATTTTATATCCTGAGATTTTAGGGCCTTCTGAAAATATTTTTAGCAAGACCGGTATTTGAAAAAAACTGATATTTGAAAATAAAAGAAACAACAAGTGAGATATTGGCAAAACAAACTAACAGTTAAAACTAAGTAAATATAAATAAACATATCTAGTAATGGCACAATGAAGTCACAGTCAATTGTGTGGCGACAACGGTTTCTCAGAATCGTATCCCTCTAAGCCACAGTCCTCTCTGCTATCTGGATCAACCAGTCTCTCTACTTCCTCTTCATCCTCTTCATCATCATCTTCCTCATCCTCCTCCTCCATTGCGTTTCCGGTATTGGTCAGGTATATCAGGAGATCATTTGGAAATACATTTAGATTATATTTGTTTACCAATATTTAGGCATTTTAAAACACTTCCTCCTTTGCCTATTATGACAATTATCTAATCTGTCAATTTACGGATATGGTTGTAGCTTGTCAGATCAGCACACCACTAAATAGCTAACGTTACACCGCAAGTCAGATGGCGTGTAGCTGAAAATGGTGCATGTTCAAAATGATGACCAGCTAATGTTAGCTAGCTACGTTGGCTATTAGCTCCTATCTGATATCAAACACCATGTTTATCTAGCCAGCTAGCTAGCATAGTAGCTAATATAGCTAGCTAGCTAACACCACAGATGAAAGGGTTCGTTATCATTATATTTGCTAACGGGGTCACATAGCTATCTGCTTAGCTAGCTAGCTTATTGCATGCACGTCGACACAAGCCGTATTATTAGTGAATTACACTGAACTAGTATTTGCAACAGGAGATCAATTTTGGTCACTGTCAATTCATCTGTTTCTCAATACTGCACCTTTCTGTTGGAGAATGAGCTTTCTGCTTGCTGGGCAGTGCTCGTGGCTCAGGCGGTGAGTGGCGGCTGGCATAGCAGCAGTTTTGTTATGTGGACAGAGTATCAGCAAAGTCGTTAGAGAAGGGCCGATAGGCGATGGATTAGAAAAGCCAATATCGGCCCGATATATCAGCACGGCTGATAAACGGTCGTTTACTGTCAACATTAGATCCACCACTCCTCTTTAACTGTCACTTCATCTCTAACTTGTTGAGTGTTCTGGTCTTTATTGCTATTTAAGCTTTGGCACATTTGAGATGGGTAGTAAATAGCTGTTCTAATTACCCAGAAATATGCATGTTTAGCATTTACATCAAGTTCTGTATTTAAATTAAATCTTTAAATTTACATCACCTAATAGTAGCTATCTACGTTTGATATTAGTATGAGCAATACTAATGAAAACTTGTGTTCTCTGCTAAGGCACCACAGCCCTGTACCTGTTCTTAGGGATGCATCCTGATCTGACCAGTAACTACCCCAGCAAGGAGACCTTTGAGGAGATCCAATTCTTCAGTGGCCACAGCTACCACAGAGGCATTGACTGGTATGTTATTCCCCTTGTCTTACCCTAACATATGCATTGCCACCAGTCAGTTGGGCATTAATTCCTCTTCTCCAACACATTTACAATATTCCAGCATGACTGAATGGAGACACGTTGCTCCTGTAAACCACTGTGCTTTTCGTAGTATATTAAACCAACTGAGTTGCCCAGTTTTGAAACAAATTCCAGTTACTATTTTTGGCTTTAGAGGAACGTTTCATCCTTCAAAGGGAGAGGCTTTGGTTCATCCCACTCTGAGCACAATCATTGATTAACAGAAAGCAGACAATTGGATTTATGAATCAAACATTAGTGTGTGGTGGGCTCAGTTGTGGAAAATCTTTCATGTCTGCAAAGTCTGTCTCTCTTACTCCCATTCAGCTTGTGACTGGTTTTTGCTGGTGCAGTCATATGTTTTATCCATTAAATTGCATAGTTATTGATGAAAAATTATAGGTTTGTGGTGTATAGGTAGGACTACGGCTGTTACGGTGACCGTATTACCGCCACACCTGGGGTCACGAGTCATGACGGCAGTCAAATTCCACGAAGACCGTTTAGTCACGGTAATTAGGCTTTTCCAAGCTCTGATGCTGCTGCTGGTCATTAGTAGCCTACCAAACTTGCTAACTGCCTGGTACTCAGCACTCTATTGTCCCTCTAATCACTCTGAAATCAATGCAAATGTCATTGAAAATCTAATCAAACACTTCATGAGAGCCCATAAGCTCATGTTGTGCAACATTTCTTTAGGCTATGGAATTGTGTGAGAAAACAGTGATGGCCTCTCTTAAAAATAGTAGGATCCCATCAGCTTTCTGGCCTCCTATACAGTGCATTCGGAAAGTATTCAGACCCCTTGACTTTTTCCACATTTTTGTTACGTTACAGGCTTATTCTAAAATTGATATATATTTTTTAATCCCTCATCAATCTACACACAATACCCCATAAAAACAAAGTGCTAACAGGTTTTTAGACATTTTTAGCTAATTTATTACAAATAAAAAAGATACCTTATTTACGTAAGTATTCAGACGCTTTGCTATGAGATTCGAAATTGAGCTCAGGTGCATCCTGTTTCCATTGATCAACCTTGAGCTGTTTCTACAACTTGATTGAGTCCACCTGCGGTAAATTCAATTGATTGGACATGATTTGGAAAGGTACCCACCTGTCTATATAAGGTCCCACAGTTGACAGGTTGAAGGAATTGTCCGTAGAACTCCGAGATAGGATTGTGTCGAGGCACAGATCTGGGGAAGGTTTCTAAAACAAATTCTTTATCTTTGAATGTCCCCAAGAACACCGTGGCCTCCGTCATTTTTAAATGGAAGATGTGTGTTGCCTCCGGAGTGGCGCAGCAGTCTAAGGCACTGCATCGCAGAGCTTCAGGGGTCACGAAAGCCCCGGGTTCGTTCCCAGGTTGTGTCACAGCCGACCGTGACCGGGAGACCCATGAGGCGGCACTCAAAAAGGGATTTCCTTTTTCCATCGCACTGTAGCGACTCGTGGCTGGCCGGGCGCTTGTAAGCTAACTTAAGTCGCCAGCGTTTCCTCCGACACATTGGAGCGGCTGGCTTCCGAGTTAAGCGAGCAGTGTCAAGAAGCAGTGCGGCTTGGCAGGGTCGTGTTTCAGAGGACGCGTGGCTCTCGACCTGCAGCAATGGGACAAGACTGTAATTACCAATTGGATATCACAAAACTGTGGAGAAAAAAAATTAATTGTAAGCAGTTTGAAACCACCAAGACTCTTCCTTGAGCTGGCCGCCCGGCCAAACTGAGAAATCAGGGGAGAATGGCTTTGGTCAGGGAGGTTACCAAGAACCCGATGGCTACTCTGACAGAGTTCCAGATTTCCTCTGTGGAGATGAGAGAACCTTCCAGAAGGACAACCATCTCTGCAGCATTCCACCAATTAGACCTTTATGGTAGAGTGGCCAGAAAGAAGCCGCCACTCAGTAAAAGCCACATGACAGCCCGCTTGGAGGACTCTGACCATGAGAAACAAGATTCTCTGGTGAAGCAAGATGGTGGCAGCATCATGCTGTGAGGATGTTTTTCAGCTTCAGGGACTGGAAGACTAGTCAGGATCGAGGGAACGATGAATGGCACAAAGTACAGAGATCCTTGATGACAACCTGCTCCGGAGTGCTCAGAACCTCAGACTAGGGAGAAGGTTTACCTTCCAACAGGACAACGACCCTAAGCACACAGCCAAGACCACACAGGAGTGGCTTTGGGACAAGTCTCAATGTCCTTGAGTGGCCCAGCCAGGCCCAGACTTGAAACTGATTTCAACATCTGGAGAGAACTGGAAATAGCTGTGCAGCGACGCTCCCCATCCAACCTGACAGGGGATCTGCAGAGAAGAATGGGAGAAACTCCCCAAATACAGGTGTGCCAAGCTTGTAGTGTCATACCCAAGAAGACTCAAGGCTGTAATCGCTGTCAAAGGTCCTTCAACAAAGTACTGAGTGAAGGGACTGAAATACTTATGTAAATGTGGTATTTCAGTTTTTATTTTATTTTATACAATTTCAAAAATGTACAACCTGTTTTTTGGTTTGTCATTATGGGGTATTGTGTGTAGATACAATTCTATCCATTTAGAACAAGGATGAAACGTAACAAAATGTTGAAAAATTAAAGGGGTCTGAATACTTTCTGACTGTACTCTATTTCTCAACTTTCCTACATTTACAAGAGGAGTATAGCCTACCTGGCTGGCATGAAAATGAACCACGGGAAAAGCGTCCTCCATGCGCTATTTGAGTGGATAGATTACATGTATTTTTTCGATTTAGTCCATTCTAAATCGCAACAAATTTCACACAGAACAGACACATTTGTATTTATATATATATAAACAGTACCAGTCAAAAGTTTGGACACACCTATTAATTCAAGGGGTTTTCTTTATATTTACTATTTTCTACATTGTAGAATAATAGTGAAGACATCGAAACTATTAAATAACACATATGGAATCATGTAGTATTTCTTCAAAGTAGCCACCCTTTGCCTTGTTGAAGGCTTTACACAGTCTGGGCATTCTCTCAACCAGCTTCACCTGGAATGCTTTTACGACAGTCTTGAAGGAGTTCCCACAATGTTGAGCACTTGTTGGCTGCTTTTCCTTCTCGGTGGTCCAACTCATTCCAAACCACCTCAATCTTGAGGTCGGGTGATTGTGGAGGCCAGGTCATCTGATGCAGCACTCCATCACTCTCCTTCTTGGTCAAACAGCCCTTACACAGCCTGGATGTGTGTTGGGTCATTGTCCTATTGAAAAACAAATGATAGTCCCACTAAGCTCAAACCAGATGGGATGGCGTATCGCTGCAGAATACTGTGGTAGCCATGCTGGTTAAGTGCGCCTTGAATTCTAAATAAATCACTGACAGTGTCACCCGCAAAGCACCCCCACACAATCACACCTCCTCCATGCCTAATGGTGGGAACCGCACATGCAGAGATCATCCGTTCACCTACTCTGCGTTTCACGAAAGACAAGGCGGTTAGAACTAAAAATCTCATATTTTAACTCATCAGACCGAAGGACAGATTTCCACCGGTCAATGTCCATTGCTCATGTTTCTTGGCCCAAGCAAGTTTCTTCTTATTGGTGTCCTTAAGTAGTGGTTTCTTTGCAGCAATTCGACCATGAAGGCCTGATTCACGCAGTCTCTGAACAGTTGATGTTGAGATGTGTCTGCATTTATTTGGGCTCCAATTTCTGAGGCTGATAACTAATGAATGTATCCTCTGCGGCATATGTAACTCTGCGTCGGTCCTCATGAAAATAAGTTTCATCATAGTGCTTGATAGTTTTTGTGAATGCATTTGAATAAACTGGAAACTATCGACTGACCATCTTAAAGTACTGCATTTTTCTTTGCTTATTTGAGCTGTTCGTGCCATAATATGATTTTATGGCACGAACAGATTTTATTTGACCAAATAGGTATTTCTTCTACCTTGTCACAACACAACTGATTGGCTCAAATGCATTAAGAAGGAAAGAAATGCCATAAAATTTACTTTTAACAAGGCACACTTGTTAATTTAAATTCATTCCAGGTGACTACCTCATGAAGCTGGTTGAGAGAATGCCAAGAGTATGCAAAGGGTGGCTACTTTGAAGAATCTCAAATCTAAAATACATTTAATTTAACACTTTTTGGTAACTACATGATTCCATATGTTTCATAGTTTTGATGTCTTCATTATTATTCTACAATGTGGAAAATAGTAAAAAATTAAGAAAAACCCTTGAATGAGTAGGCTTGTCCAAACTTTTGACTGGTACTGTATATTATTTAATATATTTAAAGACAATATTATATCAAGAATAGTGTGATGGGTGACTATTATCCTATCACTTGTGAATTATATATTATAACTTGTGAATGATGCCAAGCTTAAGGCAAGAAACGGCACAAGTTTCCCCCCCCCAAACGTTTTCGGATCATAGTCGCACACCTCGTAGTCTTGCCCATAGGCCTATATGTTTTGATAAGGTTTGTATCACAACTGAAGTGGCCAAATAACGTCTTAAAATGAAGCACATTAATCCGCATTACAAGGGGTTTAGAGACACCTTTTGTAATAAAAGCATTACATGCATAATCGCATTTGTGGTCACTTTTGAGAATGTTTTCCTGCTAATGTAACATTTGTGCTTATAGCCTACTGCTGTGTACGCATTGCTGGGCTTCTAATGTGAAGAAATAGCCTAATAGTTGATCAACATTTTAAGCTAAGTGTTCTCATCTGTTTATCATGCTCATTGCTTAAAATAGGTTATTTTTTTGCTAGTGGTTGTGTTTATTTGGGATCTATCGCATCCCGCAACTGGAATATTTATTTGTCGTACAGAATAGAATAGGGTAACTTTTTTGTACTTATGGGGGATAGTAGATTGACACAGGCTAGTGCTTTTGCTGTTCGTTAGGCCTACTCATCTTTGTTGGCTGACGAAAGTAAATGTGGACAGTTCTTCCAATATCTTCAATATGCTCCTCGGAATTGGATAAGGACCCACGCAGTTGTATCCCCGATGTGTCTGTCTTCACTTGTAGCCTGTGAGAAAGACCCGATCACGTGACGGAGAGCCATGTGAGTGAGAGGTGCTTCGACACGCAGCCGGGAGAAGGGAATTATAATTATTATATTCAGCCCAAGGGTGAATCCCATGGATTCTTTTCAGTGGGCATTACGGCCACAGAAGTGGATACAGCCGGGAAATTAAAGGCATTATCAAGTGCTTGTCAAATTGTGAACGAGAGGCTGATTAAGTGTGTACAGCCTGCGCAAAAATGAACAAAGCAAAGCTCATGCCTTTCATACAACTTTTTTCAAATCATCATTAGTCGTATCATGCAGCCTTAGAATGTATTAAAAATCAAAACATATAGCCTAACATTTATTTCACAACCAAAGTTACATAACTCTAAATTAAACATATAGGAGTACCTGTTTCTTTGATAACCGCTCAACACAGAATAGCCGCATATTCAAATAGTTTGAAGAAAATAGCCTTTCTATTTTATTGTGCTATGTTCAATCGTAATTCTTCATACTATGAAATTCCACAGAATTCTAAGCAAATATGTTCTTCTGAAATAGACTACATTTTCTTCATACGTTTCTTTAGACCTGTGTAAAATAAATATATTTAATGTGATGGTGTAGGCTATATTACATGGATTTATTAGACTTTTTAAAATGTAAACGTTCCAAAAGTCTGCATCAATGGCTTGTAGGCTATGCGTGGATCAAGCAGATGCTAAATGTTTGTTAATTAACGGTCAATTACCGTGAGACTGGCAGTTATTTGTTTGACAATCACCCGCTGACAAATTGTCATGAGCGCCACAGCCCTAGGTAGGACATTGGTATTTGTTATGTATTCAAAGACTTAGATAGACAGCTCTAATGCCCAAAGCCTTTTTTATCATGGACAGCGCCAATCGGCACTTTCACCATTTTGAAGTAGTCAACTGTGTGGGACTTCCTAGGAGTTAAGGAAGAATCACATAATTCAGTCCAAGTCATCAGAAGAGATCAGCCGATGAATTATACTCCTGAGCAAACATTCTATAACTGCAGGTGGCAGTTAATCACCGCCCTTTGCTTTATACCTGTTTAGACAACAACTCCAGGTGGCAGTTAATCACCAACCTTGGCTTTATATCTGTTCAGACAACACACTCCAGGTGACAGTAAATGCACCCTTTCATAGACGTAGTAGATGCGCTTGGCCCGTAATACCATACCTGCCAAACCCTCCCCTAACCCGGACGACACTAGGCCAATTGTGCACCTTCTCATGGGTTTCCCTGTCGTAGCCGGCTGCGACACAGCCCAGGATTGAACCCTGATCTGTAGTGAAGCTTCTAGCACTGCTATGCGCCGCTCAGGAGGCCCCTAAAAATCATTCTTTAACCTGTCTCCTCCCCTTCATCTACACTGATTTGAAGTGGATTTAACAAGTGACATCAATAAGGGATCGTAGCATTCACCTGGTCAGTCAGTATTTTGGAAATAGCAGGTGTTCCCAATGTTTTGTCCGCTCAGTGTATGTATCGAGTCCAGTGGCCTTGTTTAAACCCCTGTCTGTCTGTGTGTTATGATTGACAGGTACATGGAGTACTTTCCCCTACCCTCCAACACCAGCTCAGACTTTTACTATGAGAAGAGCGCCAACTACTTTGACTCAGAGGTGGCTGCACGCCGGGCGGCTGCCCTCCTGCCCAAGGCTAAAATAATCACCATCCTCATCAACCCTGCAGACAGGGCCTACTCATGGTACCAGGTGAGCCTCCCTCCCTTTGAGTTAAACCTCTACCAACTGTTACATTTCCAACACCAGACTATATTATAGGGATAGCAATTGGGTGAAATGCTGTGGGTGTCTTGAGGGTAGCATCACTCCTTTTCCAGGTCAGCTGTACTGCTGATTTCACTTGAACTTGGAAATAAAGTAGCTAATATCCTGGTGAAGAAATAGGTGATGTACCGGTTTGTAGGAGTGAGAAATCAGTTGGAATGACCTCTGCAAGGGCACTGGATTAAACTGGCAAGGTGGACTGACTGTCATATCTGTCTGCTCTACTCTTAGCACCAACGTGCCCATGACGACTCAGTCGCCCTGAAGTATACTTTCCATGATGTCATCACTGCTGGCAACGACGCCCCCATCAAGCTGCGGGTGCTCCAGAACCGCTGTCTGGTGCCGGGCTTGTACGCCACCCACCTGGACCGCTGGCTTAGCCACTACCACATCAGCCAGGTAGGTTTGGTAATCTGGGTCCCAGGTGTGCATGGTCATGCTTATGTGTTTGCAGATTTGTTCATAAGCATATCGTTTAAATGTAAACAAACATTGATGTATTCAGTCTGTGTCTATATGTACATGGTTAGTACAGTGGGTGTGTGTATAGATTGTTGCTGGTATTTGAATTTGAGACCGCTCCGCTAGTCTATCTTGACCTACTGTGGTATTTTAACTGTGGTTCCTCAGATCCTGGTTCTGGATGGTCAGGTGCTGAGGACGGAGCCTGCTGCAGTGATGGACAAGATCCAGAAGTTCCTTGAGCTGACAAACACACTGAACTACCACAAGATTCTAGCGTAAGTGTCTTATTAGGCCTGCTAAACACTATAGACTAGAGCCAACATCACTTTTGTAGAAAACGCATGGCAAATGAAGGCTTTTGTTTCCCTAACTGTTTGGCATGTAACATTAAAGTGTATAAATGGTCCAATGCAGCCTTTTTATCTCTATTAAATTAATTCGGTGTAAAAATTAAGTTTCTTACAATTAAAATGGTCGAAAAGAAATAGCTTCTTAGCAAAGGATAATTTCTCAAGCAGTAATTCTTCTAGGACTGTCTGGGAGTGGTCTGAGTGGGGAGGGGAAAACAAAAAATGTGCTTTTATTGGCAGAGAGTTTTGGAACTCTTTCTTATAGGTCGTAATCAATAAAATGTCACAATATGGTACAGAGGGTTCGATTTGGCTGCTGGGGGACAAGGAGACCCCCAGCTTCGCTAAAACCAATGACAACTTTTGTGCATGTGATTTGAACTACACGCGGTTTTAAAGGAATTATTAAATAAATGTTATAGCTAACTGTTTTGTTTTAATATCATCACCTCTTGAAGAGCATTGTCAGAACTACACATTTCTGATTATTCCGCATTTAGCTCTGTCATCAGTAGGGATGCACGATATATCGGTGAACATATCGGAATCGGCCGATATTAACTAAAAATGCCAACATCGGTGTTGGCCCGATGTCTAGTTTAACGCCGATGTGCAAAACCGATATCAAAGCTGACGTGCATACCTATATAACGTATGTACATGACGTAATGACGCCATGTAAAATGTTGTGCTATACGTGCAACACAGCATTCCTAACCTAGCCCACAATGTCTGCTGTGTGGATCGAGCAGTCAACAAGTCGAGCAGTCATTTAAAAGAGTAAGAACATTTCAGCGAGACAACTCGATGGCGAAATCCATTAACGCCAAGATAATGGAATGAATTGCCCTTGACAATCAACCATTCTCTGTCGTGGGTGAACGGTTGATAGATAGTAGTGGTGGCGCTTGGCTTGCATGTGCAAGTTCAGAACACACAACATTCTATAATAGAACTGTGTTATTTCACGTGTCAAATTCGGCTTTCGCCGACTGGTCGAGCACCGGTACACATGTTGCCCTACCGAAGTTGCACAGTAATACCGTCACTGCTATTAGCTTCACGACGTACTATGGAACGCCGTATGGGTGTTTGCATGTCAAAAAAGATACAAGTCAAATTACACTATTTTACGCTTTAAATAAGCTTTTAATTTGACACATCAAATAACAGAGTTATATTATAGAATGTTGTGTGTTCTGAATTTGCACGTGCAAGTCAAGCGCCACCACTACTATCAGTAGATCACTATCAGTGATCATGAACATGAAATGACATGTTCATGATCATGAAAAACATGCATTTACTTACTCTAACTCTGATAGATCTAAATGTGAGCAATTGTTTGGCATTGAATAATCTGTCATTTGTAGTTCTGACTATGCTCTTCAAGAGGTGATGATATTACAACCAAACAGTTAATATTTATTTAACTATCCCGGCACAGTTATTCATGGTTTTAGCGGAGCTGGGCATCTCCTTGCCCACCAACAGGCAAATCGAGCACTCTGCACCTTATTGTGACGTTTTATTGATAATGGCATATACTATACTGAACAAAAATGTAAAGTGTTGGTCCCATGTTTCATGAGCTGAAATAAAAGAACCCAGAAATGTTCCATATGCACAAAAAGCTTATTTTAAAATGTCCCAGTTCATCCATGACCTGCATACTCACCAGACCTGTCACCCATTGAGCATGTTTGGGATGCTCTGGATTGATGTGTACAACAGTGTGTTCCAGTTCCCTCCAATATCCCAGCAACTTTGCACAGCCATTGAAGAGGAGTGGAACAACATTCCACTGCATGAGGCAAATGGTGGTCACACCAGATACTGACTGGTCTTCTGATCCACGACCTTCTTTTGTTTTGTTTTGATATTGGTGACCAGCAGATATGTTTCCAGTCATGTGAAATCTATAGATAAGGGCCAAATGAATGTATTTCAATTGGCTGATTTCCTCATATGAATTGTAACTCAGTAAAATCTTTGAAATTGTTGCATGTTGCGTTTATTTTTGTCAGTGTAATTTACCACATGGTGATGTCAGGCAAATGTTTTTAACCGGCTCTTACACTAAAAGGGCTTTTTTTTGACTGCACTGGGCCTTTAATGCAGGAATGGGCGACTTTGATGGGTGTGGGGGCCACAAAAAATCTGAACTCATCATGAAGGTCCGCAGTTGCTCGCGGGTGTGCGTACCTACATCCGCCACATTGTGATCAAAACAATTTTTGTGGCCCCTCATTTTTGCCATGTGGTGTAGAGAAAATGTTGCAGTTTTAAAGCAATTTGCTGTAATTCTAAACATTTTGACATAGGGTAGAGAGAAATGTTAGCCGTTTTTAATATGTCTAAGTGAGATTGACTAACGAAATCAACTTTGGTCCCCCAGCCGATAATTCTAGCGTTTTAGTTTAGATAGCTGGCTGCTAAACTAACTTAGCAATGAAATTTTTTTCTGCTGAATTGACTATCTGTGAATGACACGAGAAAAACTGCTGATGCACAACCACATTTCTAAATTGCACCTTGTGTATTCTACTATTCTAACTCTCAACATGAAGTTGAGACTCCGACTGAGTTGCTAAAACATTTTAAGTAAAACATTTAAATTGTTGGAAATTCATCCGAGGGCCTTCAAAAGGGTGCGGGACTCCCGTTGCCCATCCCTGCTTTAAAGCATTGAGCTGTTCAACACCGCTGTGATTGTGAAGGATCCTATCTTTTCAGGCGGAGCGGAGGTGCTTGGTTTGAACAGCTTTGATGTGTTTTTCAGAATGCTTACCATCGCTTTGACATTACCATGCCAACCTATTCCCTTTCTTCTGCTTCCCCCTGTTCACAACAACCCCCCCCCCCCCCCCATATCTGTTTCTGCCTCTGATGCTTGACCACATAATCACCCAGCCAGACTGCAGTAAACAGCAACATCTGTCAGCCACATCCCCCTGTGGACAATGGATATGGTTTGTCGCCGTGTCTCTTCTCTAAACACGAAGAGTCGCAAACCATCTGTTCAGGATGTTCCCTTTTAATTAGATTGATGAGCATTAATTTAAACATTCTGACTTGCCTACCTCCATTGTGTGTTTCTGTGTTCCTCTCTTCCAGGTTTGATCCCAAAAAAGGGTTCTGGTGCCAGTTGTTAGACGGAGGGAAGACCAAATGTCTGGGCAAGAGTAAAGGACGGAGATACCCCGACATGGACACAGATGTAAGTTACTATGAACCATGTACACAAACCTCAAAAATGTCTGTCTTTTCCCTCCACTTAAAAACATATTAAATTATGTCACCTTGATAAGCAAGTATTTTTTTTTTTTTTTTATATAGTTGAATTGTCTCTCCTAGAATAGATGTTATAGAAGTATTTCCTACTCTAGTCAGTGGTGCTTTATGGTCTCATTGCTTGTCTGTGACTGCCTCCGCTCAGCTCTTCTCAGGATGGGCATGGAAATCCACCGGATCTGGTAGAGTGTCTCAGGAGCAGCCATGGAGAGGGGTGTTGAGGGGGACAGGGTGGGCATTGAGCTCAGGTCCTTGAAGTTACCTTGACTGTTTTGGCACAGACACCTCTGGGGTAATTAGCTGGGATGACAGGGCTCATGAGACCTGCAGAGCTGCAGTGCCCTCTGCCTGAGTTACTCAGTAGCCTGGACTAAAGCTCTCTCTGCACACTAAGTTAACTAAAGGTCATGTAACATTAAATGTGATGTTGTTCCCTGGGCATAAGAGTTAAATACTCATCATAACATTGAATATTGTTATATAATTTCAATACCAAAACTAGCTGCAAGCAGCCATATACATGTACCTTTGAGTCACTTAGCAGACACTCATCCAGAGCGACTTACACAAGCAATTGGGGTTAAGTGTCTTGCTCAAGGGCACATCGATAGATGTTTCACCTAGTCGACTTGGGGATTTGAACCAGCAAACTTTGTTACTGGCCCAACACTCTTAGCAGCTAGGCTATCTGCCGCCCCATATCTAGGGGTTCAAGCTTTGGCCGCCCAGCGCCACCATCAGGAGAAATTGGACAAGCTACTTCTGTACTTATCACGTTTGCCAAATATCAGAACTCAAAATCACAGATCACGCAGTATGCTTTTGATGGATTATGTACTGTTTTTATGTTGACTACTTTAAAAGTCTTCTATTCCGGAACCGCTTAACCGATTGGCACCTAATTTGGTATGTAAGCATCTATAGACCCACGTCTTTTAACACTCTTAATTCAAACAACATAAGCCAATGAGCTTGCATTAATGTTTTTTCCTGTCCAATATCACCCCCATGAGGCCAAACTGAACCATACTCTACAGGTTAGCTAGAGTTGCAGCCCTGAGCATGTGTCAAATTCCATGACTGAGTCAAACCGATCAAGAGATATGAATATGTGCCCGTTATAGCTCCACCATGTGGTGAATCTGATTAATTGAATGCGAATAACTGTGTCTGATTGATATGCATTTATGTGCCAGGTCACGCCCACTTGAATGTTTATTAGTCAGTAGTGGCCATGTTGTTTACGATGCTAGTCTGGAAAAACATGCATTGTGAGACCTTGGCCGTGTATTAAGTTTTGTGCAGATACATGGCAAATGTGTTCCTTGTGAGGACAGAGACCTTTAATGAATTTCAGGACTAGCTCAAACAGGGTGAGGGGTGTGAGCTTTCAAAGTTAGCATTTTCAGTCACTTGTTATTGCGCCACCATGTGGCCAATTAGCATTGCATGAGCGGTGTGGCCAATTGGCCCTTTACCATGATGCAAGGTTGTAACCTCCAAGGCCCGACCATCTCACGGGAATTAGAATTTTATTTCACCAAATCGTCAGAAGAAAATAACCAATGGCTACAAATACCGTAGGGTTTGACCCAGCTTCGCTGATGAACCCCTAACTGAATGGGTAACTGCTGTATCTAGGGTGGGAGCTACAAACAATGTATGTTTATTAAACATTTTCTTCTATGTGCCCTATATCTGACACACTCTTTCTCTCGTTCTGTGGCAGTCTCGCTCCTTCCTTAGGGAGCACTACAGGGACAACAACATAGAGTTGTCCAAGCTGCTCTATAAGATGGGCCAGCCTCTGCCCAGCTGGCTCAGGGAGGAGCTGCTCCACACCAGGTAGCCTCAGCATGGCCGTGGACACGAGGACAGAGACACCACCCCAACCTGACCCTCCTGTCTCCCACAGAGGGGGATGCACGTGCTCGCCCCTTGGCTCCAGCTATTCACCGCCATGCGGGCTGACCAGGAGCTGAGGAAGGCAGGAGAGACAGGCCCCCCCATGCCAAGTCAGCCCAGCTGTTCCCAGTGGCCCCCAGGGACCCTAGAATGGGTGTGGGCCCTCAGGAGGGAGAAGAGGCAGAGGTGAAGGAGAGACATGAACTGAGTTTAGGATTGTTCTACTTCCTTCTCGGAGAGAATGACACTGGGGCAAAGAGAGAAGAGGGATGTTCCTGTTCCACCACTGAAGTTTGCACTCTCTGACAGACAAGGAAGACGACGTCATTTCTCTGTGCCTGTCATGAACAATACATTAGCCAATAATGGATATTCAAGTGCCAGAGTGGAATGTTAATTTGAAAGTATTTCTGAATTTATATTTTCATAATTAACACTCATACTGCTGGATGTCTGTATTTGTTTCTGAGGTGTTGTGGTTGCACAACTCATCTGTCGAGCCTTTATGTTCTTTTTAACTGTTCCATGTTTTTAATCTGTGTTCATCTGAAAACCTAACTGGAGCCCATGTATTGCTACCACAGACCACACTGACCCTTGACCTTTATCAAGTCAAATTACATTTGGTTGTCTGAGACCTTCAATTGAATGAATTCACAGTGGATTAAAAAAGTTAAATCCATAATGATATTTCCGAACGAGACAAGCTGGCCTTGCCTTGGTCAGTGGAATGTTCCCGCTTGTCCTTGGTTGTAACTTCCTTTAATAATTAAATATTGAAACCCATTCCTAAATACAGCTGATCCTACCATGTCTGTAGAGTACACTGCAAACTGAACATAAATGTGACATGAGAAATGTAGCCGCATGTTAAAAGGCCTTAAGGTAGACATTGCAATTTATCACTGGGGAGATGCGCATCATCATCGCCATCCGATGTGTTACTGTACCGAGCATATCTCTTTGTTTCCACTAGTGATGGTAGAGCAAGTGGAGCATGATGTTGACTGTTTGTTTTTTTTACATTTATTTTGACAGCAGGTTAATGTTATAATCCGCATAATAATTCACATTTCCTATTGCTGACTGATTATTTTCTGGCTCAAATTAAGATCCTACATCTGTAAATTTGCAGTAATGCGCCTCTTATATTTGCACTTCACATTCTTATCAAATGCCTTACCAATTTAAGACTAAATTAAGTTTTGAATAATTGATTAAAAACATTAAGCACTACATTTTTACTGAACCTTCATTTTGACAGGGAGTCGATGCTGAGACCAAGGTCTATTTAACAGATGAGCCCTGTTCAGCACAATAATACACATCAGAATACAATACGCACATTAAACGTCACATTCATATACACATTAAAATAGACGTTATTATACACAACAATACATGTTAAGTAAACTGACACATTCTTCAGTAAAAAGGTCCCCTAACAACCGTCTGAAAGGCCCTAGAGCAGGCCTGGGCAATTCCAGTCCTCGGGAGCCTGATTGGTGTCACACTTTTCCCCCATCCCTAGCAAACACAGCTGATTTAAACTAATTGCATTCTAAACTGAAGATCTTTATTATTGGAGTCAGGTGTGTTGGCTGTGGAAAAAGTGTGACACATCAGGGCCCTGAGGACTGGAGTTGCCCAGGCCTGCCCTAGAGGCACCAATTCCTCCCATTTTAAAGTGTATTGTAGATCATTCCACGTGTAAGGTACAACAAAACTAAAAGCAGGTCTCCCCAACTCAGTGTAGATGGAAGGGATCGCCAGAGTTCTCCATCCCTGAGCCTGAGTCAGGTAGTCCGTACATCTATACGTTATTAATGAGGTAAGGACTCCTGGTCTTTCCCAACTCAACTCAAGCTAAATCCCCTCCCTATGCATTCGGCCACCTGATTTGTTCCTCCTACTGTTCCTGTAAAATTAGGCTATGTGGGAGAGTAGAATGGAAGGTTATCTGTTGATTTACTCCACTGAGGAAGTCTACTGGTTCCCTTAAGCCATAATGTCCTAGTTTACAGTTAGACAACATCACAGTCTCCCCTTTCACCTAGAGTAGAATGACTTGGCCACATGCTAAATCCAACACAGGATGTTGAGGATCGTCAGTCACAGCAACATGTCTCTAGCTCGGCAGCATTTAGCTGCAGTGGTGAAGTTGATTTAGTATTTAGTATGCCCTTTGAACCGAAGCCCACTGGGTCAGTTGATGGTGTAAATGGACGCCTGTAAGAAGTGGTCCTTATCTGTCCCTGTATGATGGCTCTCTCTGCCCCGTCATCCTCATGGTTTATCTATCACCACAGCTTGTGGTCCTAGCTCATTTCAAAGAGACTAATCAGGAGAGTTTTAGTGTTGTGCAAAGACTTGAGCGAAAATGAAAGGAGGTGGAATTGGATTTTGAAGCTGCAAAATCAAACATTCTGAGGAGCTGGTGTTTTCTGTACAGGACACACAGGGCTTTCTTTTCTCCAGTTATTAGTCAAAGTTAGAGGAATGTGAACTGGCATCATTTCATCTGTTCGTTGCTATACAGATACAAAGCATCTAAACATATATGGGGGTTTAATGACATTTCTTTATTGTATTACAGTTCCAGTATGTACAGACACATGATCTACTCTGAATCCATTCTCTCCTAGAAGCACAATATTTATTTCTCAGCACTAGGTGTTAGAAGGTTCTGCTACAACTTTCCTGTTAAGAACAGTCCTTGTTTGTGGTAGGAATTTTGCAGGGCTCCATTTTCTATTTTGTATTACTTGTTCTCTTGTAAGGAAGTGTGGATTTACGAGTCCATTCAAGATTAATTGTATGTAAGGTACTGAATCATGCACCTTGTGTGGTGATACACGGATGCACAAATGCTGCTCTCATTTCGATTTGCTCGAGGAGCTGTAATATATTCACGTTTCCTTTTTTTGTCTTGAGCCGTTTTACAACTTCCTGTGACTTGAGCCATTTTACAATGCAATATGTGGTACAAGTGTTCTGGTTCCAAGTATCAGGGAGGGTGTTGTGGTGTTCCAGCCTATACATTACAGTCAGGAGATGAGCCCAGCACATCTCATGTCTGGGTTGTTCCTTCTTTACCCCACCCCAGCAAAAGTCCTAGTGTTGTACTTTCAAAGATTCTGTATGACATTTAATGAGTAGTTAATTAATGAATGGTTAATATTGGACATTAATGAGTAGTAATTGTTAATTAACTATAAGGAAATAATCATCTGGACTGTACAATCAACCAATTGTTAATATTTTTTTATTGTTGGTAGCTAATATTTTTGTGATTTTTAATTTACAAATAAAGAAACCACTTTTTTAAACTCTTGTCGTGCATCTTCATTTTCTATGTAGTTGATCTCTTGTACAAAGTAAAGTAACAGCTATTAGCCAGGAGAGGGAGCATCATGAAAGCTGTGTAAACTCATGTGGCTCATAGACTGTAAATTGGTTTCTTAGCTGCCAAATGACAATAAATCCAACCTGTATCAGTTCTGCACTGCAAGCACAAACCTCAGCCATCTGTCCCTACTACTGTAAGCACAAACCTCAGCCATCTGTCCCTACTACTGCAAGCTCAAACCTCAGCCATCTGTCCCTACTACTGCAAGCACAAACCTCAGCCATCTGTCCCTACTACTGCAAGCACAAACCTCGGTCATCTATCCCTACTACTGTAAGCACAAACCTCAGCCATCTGTCCCTACTACTGTAAGCACAAACCTCAGCCATCTGTCCCTACTACTGCAAGCACAAACCTCAGCCATCTGTCCCTACTACTGCAAACACAAACCTCAGTCATCTGTCCCTACTACTGTAAGCACAAACCTCAGCCATCTGTCCCTACTACTACAAGCACAAACCTCAGCCATCTGTCCCTACTACTGCAAGCACAAACCTCAGTCATCTGTCCCTACTACTGTAAGCACAAACCTCAGCCATCTGTCCCTACTACTGCATTTCAGCCACACCTGTTGCCGACAGGTGTATAAAATGTAGCAATCTCCGAAGACAGACAAACATTGGCAGTAGAATGGCCTTACTGAAGAGCTCAGGGACTTTCAATGTGGCACTGTCATGTGATGCCACCTTTCCAACAAGTCAGTACGTCAGATTTCTGCCCTGCTAGAGCTACGCTGGTCAACTGTAAGTATTGTTATTGTGAAGTGGAAACATCTAGGAGCAACAACGGCTCAGCTGCGAAGTGGAGTGGTGTAAAGGTCGCTGCCATTGGACTCTGGAGAAGTGGAAAACCGTTCTCTGGAGTGAGGAATCACGCTTCACATTCTGGCAGACCGACGGACAACTCGGGGTTTGGCGGATGCCCCAATGCATAGTGCCAACTGTGAAGTTTGTTGGAGGATTAATAATGGTATGGGGCTGTTTTACATGGTTCGGGGTAGGCCCCTTAGTTCCAGTGAAGGGAAATCTTAATGCTAAACAGCATACAATGAAATTCTTGATGATTCTGTGCTTCCAACTTTGTGGCAACAGTTTGGGTAAGGCCCTTTCCTGTTTCAACATGACAATGCCTTCGTGCACAAAGCAAGGTCCATACAGAAATGGTTTGTCGAGATCGGTGTAGAAGATAGAGGACATTTCACCAAAGGAGCTTGGCACCGTAATAGATTTTAAACTCAACCTTTTGAATCAAGATCATCTGATTTAACACTTGCGCTTTGGTTGCACTGCACACCACCCCCATGTCAATGTACAGATTGAGAGGGTTAAATGGGCATTTTATCCAATGTGTAATTTACATCAATTAAATTACAGGGGTCCTAATTTCAGCAAGCCAGAAGAGATTACAGGGTTTCAGAAGTTGATATGCCTATATAACAATAATATATTACCAAATTGAATGAAGTGGTGCCAATTAAGTCATATTTCTGGATAAAGCCTTTACAGAAACAGAAACGGACATTTAGATGGATGAAAATATGTGCTAAAATGAACTGCCGCATCTTGCATGGGTGGTTAACTTGATCAATTCCTATTACATAAACAATATCCATGTTGGTGGATGTTTGAGTAATCTAGAGCATGTCCAGAATACAGCTCAATCTCCTGTTGACACAAAATGGATGCCTGAGTGAGCAGTGCCCTGTGCTACTACCGCTGACATCCATTATCCCAGAGTGCATCTTGACCAACTTTGGACTTTCAATCATCCTGGCATTCAGAATGAGCCGAAACATTAACCGCACACATTGGTCATTTACTTCAGGGTTTCACCGCCAACTGGCTGAGTATTTCATAGAAGGTGACACTTTCTGTCACAGAGTCCCGACGCTTATGAGGACTGTGTGCTATCGTTCTCTGTGGCCGACATGAGTAAGTCATTTAAGCATGTTAACCCTCGCAAGGCTGCCGGCCCAAACGGCATCCCAAGCCGCGTCTTCAGGGCATGTGCAGACCAGCTGGCTGGAGTGTTTACGGACATATTAAATCTCTCCATATCCCAGTCTGTTATCCCCACTTCCTTCAAAATGGCCACCATTGTTACTTTACCCAAGAAAGCAAAGGTAACTGAACTAAATGATTATCACCTGTAGCACCCACTTCTGTCATCATGAAGTGCTTTGACGGGTAGGTGAAGGTGGTAGGCAACAACACCTCCACCACGCTGATCAACACGGGGGCCCCACAGCGGCGCGTGCTCTGCACAGGAGGTTAGCGGCACCTTAATTGGGGAGGACGGGCTCGTGGTAATGGCTGGAGTGGAAAATTAAGGAGTTGATCATGGACAACAGAAGACAGCAGAGAGAGCACACACTCATCCTCATTGATGGGGCTGCAGTGGAGAGGCTCAAAAGCTTAAAGTTCCTTGGCGTGCACTTCACTGACAACCTGAAATGGTTCCTTCACACAGACAGCGTGATATAAAGAAGGTGCAACAGCGCCTCTTCAACTTCAGGAGGCTGAAAAAATAAACTTAACCCTAACCTTAGCCCCAACCCATAGCCTAGCTAACGTTAGCCAGCTACCTAAGGTTAGCCACCTAGCTAGAATTCGTAATATATCATACATTTAGCAAATTCCTAACATATAGTACATTTTGCAAATTCCTAACATATTGTAAGTTTTAGCAAATTTGTAACATACTGTTTAATATGAATTATAATTTGGAACATATCATACGAAATGGTTGATTGTTATCCACAAATGAATACATAGCATACTGAATGGAATGTCTCGGATTTACGAACAGAATAATACGAAATGCTCTGACACCAGTTTGGGTACACAGTCATTGAACACTGGTCACTTTAATAATGTTTACATTCTGTATTGCCCACTTTATATGTATTTACTGTATTCTAGTCATGACTCATCTTATATAACTACTGCTATACACACCTTTTCTATTCATATACTGGCCTTACTGTTTTTACACACCATTATATGTATATATATTTATATTCTGGTCTCTGACACTGCTCGTTCTGATATTACTTAATTTTTTATTTTTCAGTGTTATGTGTGTATTTATTTATTAAATTTTTTTGCTAGGTATTACTGCACTGCTGGAGCTAGAAACACAAGCATTTCACTGCACCTGCGATAACATCTGCAAATCTTTGTACACGACAAATAAACTTTGATGTGAATCTTAGATGGTAGCCTCTTGGGTGATTCGACTCAGCCATAGATATAGATGGAGGACTCTACTGCCCAAAAACTTGTTTAAGCATGGGCAGTGCCATTGAGGACTTTCACCATTTTGAAGTAGCCAACTGGGTGGGACTTGCTGTGGGTTATGGAAGGACAACATAACTCCATCCAGGTCACCAGGAGGGATCAGCCAATAGATTATACTTGTGAGGAAACATTCCATGACTTGACTAGTTGAATCAGGTGTGCTTGTCTGTGGCAGATGTGCTTGTAACAGATGTGGTTGCAGCTATAAATAATTTCTAAAGATATAATGTGACTCAAGCCTTTTGAATAAGTTACTCAATGAAAATGGAATGTCTCTAAAGACTAAAAAGGCAATGGTCATCATTATTACCCACAAAAATAGTCAACCCTTTGAAAAACATGCATGCTTGGATCCAGAATCTTCAAAATACATTGCAGGAATAAGTAAAGTAAGGAATTCATGAATTAGGTCTGTTTATTATTTTCTCTAAACAAATATCTAGGTCTAAGGACTTTGTAAACAGTTAGAGGATTTTGACATTCTTTAATGTAGTGAAACAAATTGTATAATTTGGCATGGAATATGACAGGACAAAATAGCATTATATATATTGATTATATATTTTCTTGGTTGAAATAGCAGAATTTCCCAAGTTGAAAATGATGCTGTTGAAAAAAATAAACGGCCGATCCTTTCCAAACTGATTGCGTGCTGTGCACATACAAACCGCTAAGAGGCAGTAAAGAGCAAGATCCACTTCCGGGGGGTAACTTTCAACCCGGTTGCGAAAGTTCTTTCCTTTTCTGTTTCGGCATTACTAGAGACACACACAGGTAAATTATCGCAAATTTGTTATCCAAGTGAATCCTCAATCCCGTAAAGTATATATTGCCCCTTGTCCTTGTATTCGATAAAGTAAGCGTTTATAGCTAAGGAAAATGTGCAATTTGTTCGAAAATAGGACTAGAAGTTTATGGATTAGACTACTTTAGTGTAGGCTGGAAGAAGCGATTTCCATCATAGCAAGGCCTGAAAATGTAGTTTTCTGAAGCACATTGAGTGGGGTTCATGTGTAACTAGTTATATTAACCATATTGTGCCGAATGTCTTCACTCGTGTGCATATTTGCTGCTGGGAAGTGTTATCTATGTCTATATTGTACCGGAGTGTCATGTGGGGTGGAGTGTAGCTTGCTCATGGTGCGCTAACGGTTAGCTCTTGTAGCTAGCTTGCTGTCGCTTTGGTTGGACCCGTGCTAACCAGGTAAACTATGGGCCACTGTAGTTTTTAGTCTTTACATTGTTGTGACAAGCACACATTGTCGTGTTATACATTCTGGTGTCTGGTAGTTAACAAAAAGTTAGTTGACCTTAACGCCACTCCACTGGCGTGTGTTGCCATGTGACACTTGTATACACTGGTGTAAAGTTCGTAAGTAAAAATGTTTTAAAGTATTACGTAAGTCGTTTTTGGGGGGTATCTGTACCTTGATAATATTTTGCCTGCTTCAACTTCCTAAAGAAAATAATGTACTTTTTACTCCATACATTTTCCCTGACACCCAGAAGTACTCGTTACATTTTGATAGGAAAATGGTTCAATTCACACACTTCTCAAGAGAACATCCCTGGTCATCTCTACTGCCTCTGATCTGGCAGACTCACTAAAAAATGAACACAAATGCTTAGTTTGTAAATTATGTTGGAGTGTGTCCCTGGCTATCCTAAAATAAAAACAAGCACATTGTGCCTTCTGGTTTGCTTACTATAAGGAATGTTAAATGGTTTATACTTTTGGTACATTTTAGCAATTCCATTTACTTTTGATACCAAATACTTTTCCTCTAGTATTTTACAGGGTTGACTACCTTGAGTTGTTTTCTATTAAGATATCTTTACTTTTACTCAAGTATGACAATTGAGTACTTTTTCCACCACTGCTTGTATATAACGTTAGCTAGTAGTTATTGGCCAGTTGCAATAATGGTTGACATTTTGCTAATTATTCTCATTGTGCACATAACTAGTGAGTGACACTTTTTAAATACAGCAATTCAAACGCATCTTGTGGTGAAGTTGTCTAGTAATGTATCCATCCTCTACCAGGAGTCAGGATCTAGCCAGTTTGCTAGATATAGATATGAAAATGTTACTTCCTGCCTCGCCCCAATCCGGTCACTTGCTAATGCCAGGATTGGTAACTGACGCTTAAACTAAATGCTGACCGACGTATATTCCTCTGCAGCTATGGCACCTCGCAAGGGTAAAGAAAAGAAGGAAGAACAGGTCATCGCTCTGGGACCTCAGGTTGCCGAAGGCGAGAATGTCTTTGGAGTCTGCCACATCTTTGCATCCTTCAATGACACCTTCGTTCATGTCACTGACCTCTCCGGCAAGTAAGTACTGGAGGCATTGGAACCGTGCATGCTCGGCTTTGGAAAATATTCAAGTGGCCTGATACATTATCAATCGACCTGCATTATTGTTTGTTCAGTGTTGATTTCAAATGCTTTGCCCTAAACGTGTCCCGGTACCCTCCAGGGAAACTATCTGCCGTGTGACTGGTGGTATGAAGGTAAAGGCCGACAGAGACGAATCCTCCCCCTACGCTGCCATGTTGGCCGCCCAGGATGTGGCACAGAGGTGCAAGGAGCTGGGAATCACTGCCCTGCATATTAAGCTGAGGGCCACTGGCGGTAACAGGTAATGAATCCCTCCCTCTGTTCGCTGAAGCGCAACCTATTATTGCTCCGTCAGAACTTGTCTTTTGTACATCCACTGGGTTGCACAGTGCTTGATGTAGCTAAATAGTTTTGGTAGGCCACATTGTTTCCTTTTGACTACTATTCTTGTTACCACTGTAAATAGAACAATCCATTTAGGAGTGCAGTCTATATTTTGCTTAGTCTTCTGAGTTGTGGAACTGGATCTCTCTAGTCGACTACACATTAGATTTGTCTTTTGTGTAACT
This sequence comes from Salvelinus alpinus, assembly GCF_045679555.1. Lineage (NCBI taxonomy): Eukaryota > Metazoa > Chordata > Actinopteri > Salmoniformes > Salmonidae > Salvelinus > Salvelinus alpinus. Next base: position 35,065,433 of record NC_092109.1, on the reverse strand, counting down.
GAAGATTTTCCTTTCAGAACCAAGACCCCTGGACCAGGAGCACAGTCTGCTCTCCGTGCCCTAGCTCGTTCTGGCATGAAAATCGGACGCATCGGTAAGCTTTAGCTCAGCCGTCCTGTTGGGAGAATAATTTATTTGATATACCAATGTTTCTCACCCCTCGCCTTGGACCAATGGATGGTCCCGTCCACATGTTAGTTATAGCCCCTGCACTGATGTGGTTGAGTCAACTAATCAAGGAGAGGGTTGGGAAACACTGTACCATGCTTGTGCATATTTAATGCGTCAATGGTGAAATCTATTGGTTGTATGATGTTTTCCAGAGGATATACATTTTTCAGTTGAAAATGTATTTTTTGCTGGTCTTGAATACTACATGTGAAACAGTTCAACTCTTCTCTTGGGAGTGTCCTGAACAAGGAGGCTGTGTTATTTACATTACAGTTTACGCTATACTCTCGCATGATGTAGTCACAGCCATGGCATTTTTTACACTTGTCATTTAGCAGACGCACTTATTCAGCGTGATGTATCGTTAGCGAGTCGCTCTATTCCAATGCCCTAAAGACCATATTAATTACAAATGTAAATGGGGGTGTCAATGAATCTGGGATTCAATGTACAATTCTGTTAATGCATGTGAAGACCACCAATGCTCTCTCTCCTTGCAGAGGATGTCACCCCTATTCCATCAGACAGCACCCGGAGAAAGGGAGGTCGTCGTGGGCGTCGTCTGTAAATGTGCTTTGAGTTTTTCACTCAATAAAAGGTTAATTCCAAACAACCGTTTTGTCTGGTTCTTCAGTGTGTTTTCTATTTGTTTCCAAGTCTTTCTAGGAAAATAAAGATATATACACACAGAGTACCAGTCAAAAGTTTGGACACCCCTACTCATTCAAGGGTTTTTCTTTATTTTAACTTTTTTCTATATTGTAGAATAATAGTGAAGACATCAAAACGATGAAATAACACGTATGGAATCATTTAGTAACCAAAAGTGTTTTTATATTTCCGATTCTTCAAAGTAGCCACACTGCCTTGACGACAGCTTTGCACACTGTATTCTCTCAACCAGCTTCACCTGGAATGCTTTTCCAACAGTCTTGAAGGAGATCCCACATATGCTGAGTACTTGTTGGCTGCTTTTCATTTATTTGGGCTGCAATTTCTGAGGCAGGTAACTAATGAACTTATCATCTGCAGCAAAGGTAACTAACTGGGTCTTGGGTATTTTCTTGTGGCGGTCCTCATGAGCCAGTTTCATCAAAGCTTTTGATAGTTTTTGTGACTGCACTTAACTTTCAAAGTTATAAATTTTGCAGATTGACTGACCATGTCTTAAAGTAATGATCGACTGCCGTTTGTCTTTGCTTTTTTGAGCTGTTCTTGACATGATATGGACTTGGTCTTACCAAATAGGGCTATCTTCTGTATGCTGACCTTGTCACAACACATCTGATTGGCTCAAATACATTAAGGAGGAAATAAGTTCATTTCTGGAATTTAAGGCACACCTGTTAATTTAAATGCATTCAGGTGACTACCTCATGAAGCTGGTTGAAAGAATGCCAGGAGTGTGCAAAGCTGTCATCAAGGCAAAGGGTGGCTACTTTGAAGAAAGTTAAACATAAAATATACTTTTTGTTTAACGCTTATGTTACATAATTCCATGTGTGATTTTTCATAGTTTTGTCTTCACTACTTTACAATGTAGAAAATTAGCAAAAATAAAGAAACCCTGGAATGAGTAGGTGTCCAAACTTTTGACTGGTACTGTGTATACAGTTGAAGTGGGAAGTTTACATACACCTTAGCCAAATACATTTAAACTCAGTTTTTCACGATTCCTGACATTTAATCCTAGTAAAATCTCCCTGTTTTAGGTCAGTTAGGATCACCACTTTATTTTAACAATGTGAAATGTCAGAGTGATTTATTTCAGCACATTTCCTGTGGGTCTGAAGTTTACATACACTCAATTAGTATTTGGTAGCTCTGCCTTTAAATTGTTTAACTTCTAAATTGTTTAAACTAATGTTTCGGGTAGCCTTCCACAAGCTTCCCACAATACGTTGGGTGAATTTTGGCCCATTCCTCCTGACAGCTGGTGTAACTGAGTCAGGTTTGTAGGCCTCCTTGCTCGCACACGCTTTTTCAATTCTGCCCACAAATTTTCTATAGGAATGAGGTCAGAGCTTTGTGATGGCCACTCTAATACCTTGACTTTGTTGTCCTTAAGCCATTTTGCCACAACTTTGGAAGTATGCTTGGGGTCATTGTCCCCCCCTTTGTGATGGCCAAATGGAAGACCCATTTGCGACCAAGCTTCAACTTCCTGACTGATGTCTTGAGATGTTGCTTCAATATATCCGCATCATTTTCCTGCCTCATGATGCCATCTATTTTGTGAAGTGCACCAGTCCCTCCTGCAGCAAAGCACCCCCGCAACATGATGCTGCCACCCCCGTGCTTCACGGTTAGGATGGTGTTCTTCGCCTTGCAAGCATCCCCCTTTTTCCTCCAAACAACGATGGTCATTATGGCCGAACGGTTCTATTTTTGTTTCATGAGACCAGAGGACATTTCTCCAAAAAGTACGATCTTTTTCCCTATGTGCAGTTGCAAACTGTATTTGGAGCAAATGCTTCTTCCTTGCTGAGCGGCCTTTCAGGTTATGTCGATATAGGACTCGTTTTACTGTGGATATACATACTTTTGTACCTGTTTCCTCCAGCATCTTCACAAGGTCCTTTGCTGTTGTTCTGGGATTGATTTGCACTTTTTGCACCAAGTACATTAATCTCTAGGAGACAGTACGCGTCTCCTTCCTGAGCAGTATGACGGCTGCGTGGTCCAATGGTGTTTATACTTGCGTACTATTGTTTGTACAGATGAACGTGGTACCTTCAGGCATTTGGAAATTGCTCCCAATGATGAACCAGACTTGTGGAGCTCTACAATTTCTTTCCTGAGGTCTTGACTGATTTCTTTTGATTTTCCCATGTCAAGCAAATAGGCACTGAGTTTGAAGGTAGGCCTTGAAATACATCCACAGGTACACCTCCAATTGATTCAAATGATGTCAATTAGCCTATCAGAAGCTTCTAAAGCCATGACATAATTTTCTGGAATTTTCCAAGCTGTTTAAAGGCACAGTTAACTTAGTGTATGTAAACTTCTGACCCACTGGAATTGTGATACAGTGAATTATAAGTGAAATAATCTGTATGTAAACAATTGTTGGAAAAATTACTTGTGTCATGCACGAAGTAGATGTCCTAACCGACTTGCCAAAACTATAGTTTGTTAACAAGAAATTTGTAGAGTGGTTGAAAAACGAGTTTTAATGACTCCAACCTAAGTGTATGTAAACTTCCGACTTCAACTGTAAGTAACCGGTGCTGTACTGTACCTCTGCATTGTGTGATTGAGACTATAGACGTGGACTTCAGAAATCAGGCTGTATTAATGAATTAGAATTCTCTTTGTATCCAAAAGAAAAGACAAAACATTTGTAGAGCATAAAAATGTTCTGCCAATTGTCGCCTCTTTCTACAACATAGACGCACAATAGAAAAGACTGAGATCAGTCGAGGAGCAAGGCATCGTTCACACATACAATACCTTAGCTAGCTAGTAACCACATGTTGAATTCAGAATGTTAATATCATCCTAAAAAAGTACAATTAAAGTCTAAGTCACAAAGTCTAAATATACAACATTATTCATGAACAAAAAAACGGTGTATGACTTTGTGCTTAAAGGAATGTTACTTTTCTGAAGATAACAGAAAAAGAGTGCCTACCTCTCATAGTGCATCAAAATTATTTGAGAACGAGCATGCAGGGCAAAACACAAGTACACACTCCCCTATTCCCAGGATGCAGGCATGCATAATAACAAATCAACATGCTATATTAATATATGAACCTGGTGAAATTCACAAAGTATTTAAACAACTGTTAAATTCACCCCTCCTGAATTTCACCAAACGTGGAAAACTACCAAGCTCACGGCATAATTCTGAATTCAGCTCAAAGTTACCCATAGGGTTCAAGGCAAGTGAAGGTTGGTCAGGCCTTCAACTGCCCCTAAATGCACAGTGCCTCTTACATTATATGTACCTTAGCCGTAAAGAGAAAAAAAACAGTCATTCTGTACTATGTTAAACATGCACCTTCTGGGGGATTGACTCAATTAGTCTCTTGACTGGTTTAACTACCCTCCCTGCCCTTGTGCGACCTGCCACTGGGCTGCTTTTATCAGGTGCATTACAGTGGACTGGGCTAGGGGCCATGGTGACTAATAGTGGTTCTGGCCTAAGATCAGTGATCAGAAGAAGATTTGAAGGAATCAGCTCCAGGATCTCAGGGGTGCTTCCCAAGTCATTTTCCTTAGGGAGGTTCTGTCTTTCCATCCGATGTCCAGAGCTCGGAGTAATTGCTTGAATCCTCCGCCATCCAAGATGCACTTTCCTCCCCAGAGTCCTCCATTTCCTCCCTGTCCAGTCTATCACCGGAGTGCATGGCCTCTCCTGCATCTACATTGATGGAAGATCCTGCAGCATCACTCTCATTGAAGTGCTCTGAATCATCGATTTCAAATGGCAGGAAGTTCACCTGCAGCAGTATATTTCTATGAACCACCACCTCTCTGCCGTCGTGGTCTTGGATTCTGTACATGTGAGTTTGTGGATTGACTGAAGTCACTGAAAATCTCAGGATTCCACTTGTCAGCCAACTTGCGGCTGCCCCTTTCACCCTTGTTGGCGATGAGGACACGATCCCACATGGACAAACTGATGCCTCTAACCTGCTTGTCGTACTCCCAACCATGTCGTCTCTGTTGCTTGTCAGTGTGCCTTTGGGCAACACTCATAGCTTCCTTCAGCCCAGTGATCAGAGTCTCGACATACTTGTTGCAATCCACAACACTGGAGTCATCCAAGACATTGTGGAACATCACATTCACTGGTAGCCGAGGGACCCTACCAAACATGAGAAAGAATGGAGCATAGCCCGTAGTCTCATGAACAGTGGCATTGTAGGCAAATGTCAATGACTGGATTTGTTCATGCCAATGTTCTTTGGTTTTCAGGGGTAGACTCCTGAGCGTGTTGCCTAAAGTCCTGTTGAAGCATTCAGTCTCTCCATTCCCCATTGGGTGATATGCAGTGGTTCTTGACTTTTGGACACCGGAGAGCTTAAGCAGTTCTGCTATTAGCTCGCTCTTGAAATTCACACCCTGATCAGTATGAATCCTTGCAGCACATTTCATAGACACAGAAGACATGATCCCACAGCTTACAAGCCACTTGCTTGGCTGTCTGGTTTCTGCATGGCCATGCATGGGCAACTTTAGTGGAGTGGTCAGTCACCCCCAGAACGTCAACGTGAGTTCTTCTTACTGTCTTCCGCGGTCCAAAAATCCAAACACACCAACTCCATGGGAGAGCAGGTTTTGATGCTCTCTAATGGGGCTCTAGCCGTTGGCTCTGGAGTTTTTGCTAGAACGCATCTCTGGCAGCAGCGTACATACTCCTTGATGTCTCTCTCTATTGCAGGTCAGAAAAACCTCTGTCTGGCCAGGGCTAGAGTTTTAGCTTGGCCTTGATGTCCTGCAAGGTTGTGAATGATGGTCATTGCTTTGAGTCTCAACACCTCTGGTTAGACATACTGGAACTTTCTCCGGTTTGTGTGACTCTCCTTAATGACACGATACAGAACTCCCTCTCTTAGGATCAAGTGGTCCCACTGCTTCATCAGCAACAACATTTTAGAAGAAACAGCATATCGGTCCTGTCTGGTGGGCTGTTTCTTATTGAAGATGAAAGGAATGGCCTTGGAAATCACAGAGTCTTGCAGCTGGAGATCCCAAAGTTCCTCGTGCGAGAGTTCAGGCAAAGTGTCAATACCAGGAGAAAGCAGCTGTTGGATGTTGGAACCAAGCTGGATTGCTTGCATCTCTGTTGAACATTCCCAGTCGATATGGAGCTGACATATGGCTTTCACTTCAGCAGTGGTCAAGGAAGTTAACTCCTGTGGATAAGAAGCCCACAGGAAGGCATCTTGAACATCATCATTCAGCGTCCCAACAGCCTCAGACAGAAGTGCTTGGTAGGACTCCCTCATCAGTCTCTGCGTGACAGTCCCTGCGAAGGGGTCACGGCTCAGTGCATCTGCTACTGTATTCATGCTCCCTGGGATATGCTTCAAATTGAAGTTGTATGCTGCCAGCTTGGCAACCCATCTTTGCTCACAAGCGTCCAGCTTGGGTTTTGTCATGATGTACGTTAACGGGTTACTATCTGTCCAGACAGTGAACTCGTGCCCCTTAAGCCAGTGACTGAATTTCTCACACACGCTCCATTTCAGGGCTAGAAATTCAAGTCTGTGTGCCAGATACCTTCTCTGCGACTTACTCAGGGTCTTGCTCGCGAATGCCTTCAGGCACTTGACAAACCACAGCCCCGAGACCATCCAAAGAGGCTTCAGTGAAGAGAATGAACGACCTCTCAAAATCAGGGTGAGCCAGCACAACACAATTCAGAAGAGCATCCTTTAGCTTCTAGAATGCAACGACACACTCCTCAGTCCAATCCGATAGCATCAGCTTCCAAAAAATAACACTGTTGCCTTTCTTCTTCCCATCTCTTCCTCTTCTCTTTTGACCCCCGATGAGTGCATACAAAGGCTTGGCTATGGGGGCACAGTCAGGAATTAAGTACTGGTAATGTAATACCATAACCAAGATGGATTTCAGCCTCCGAGCAGATGGAGTGCATCCGTCTACCTCCATCAGCTGAGCTTGGCTCATCTTGGCAATGGCCTCCACCTTCTCCACCCCAAATCCGTAAACACAGGCACCCTCATAGATATCATCCTAACCATCCTTCCCTCCATATACCTCTGCTGTCTTCAACCAGGATCATAGCGATCACTGCCTCATTGCTTGTGTCCTTAATGGGTCTGCGGTCAAACGACCACCCCTCATCACTGTCAAACGCTCCCTAAAACACTTCAGCAAGCAGGCCTTTCTAATCGACCTGGCCCGGGTATCCTGGAAGGATATTGACCTCATTCCGTCAGTAGAAGATGCCTGGTTATTCTTTAAAAGTGCTTTCCTCACAATCTTAAATAAGCATGCTCCGTTCAAAAAATGTAGAACCTGGAACAGGTATAGCCCTTGGTTTACTCCAGACCTGACTGCCCTTGACCAGCACAAAAACATCCTGTGGCGTACTGCATTAACATCGAATAGCCCCCGCGATATGCAAATTTTAAGGGAAGTTAGGAACCAATATACACAGGCCGTTAGGAAAGCAAAGGTTAGATTTTTCAAACAGAAATTTGCATCCTGCAGCACAAACTCCAAAAAGTTCTGGGACACTGTAAAGTCCATGGAGAATAAGAGCACCTCCTCCCAGCTGCCCACTGCACTGAGGCTAGGAAACACTGTCACCACCGATAAAGAATTTCAATAAGCATTTCTCTACGGCTGGCCATGCTTTCCACCCCTACCCTGGTCAACAGCCCTGCACCCCCCACAGCAACTTGCCCAACCCCCCCAATTTCTCTTTCGCCCAAATCCAGAGAGCTGATGATCTGAAAGAGCTGCAAAATCTGGACCCCTACAAATCAGCAGGACTAGACAATCTGGACCCTCTCTTTCTAAAATTATCAGCCGAAATTGTTGCAACCCCTATTACTAGCCTGTTCAACCTCTCTTTCGTATCGTCTGAGATCCCCAAAGATTGAAAAGCTGCCGCGGTCATCCCCCTCTTCAAAGGGGGAGACACTCTAGACCCAAACTGCTACAAACCTATATCTATCTTACCCTGACTTTTTAAGGTCTTCGAAAGCCAAGTTAACAAACAGATCACCGACCATTTCGAATCCCACCGTACCTTCTCCGCTATGCAATCTGGTTTCCGAGCTGGTCATGGGGGCACCTCAGCCACACTCAAGGTCCTAATCAGATCCTCCTCTCCACCCTCTCCGAGCTGGGCATCTCCGGCAAGGTCCACGCTTGGATTGCGTCCTACCTGACAGGTCGCTCCTACCAGGTGGCGTGGCGAGAATCTGTCTCCGCACAACGTGCTCTCACCACTGGTGTCCCCCAGGGCTCTGTTCTAGGCCCTCTCCTATTCTCGCTATACACCAAGTCACTTGGCTCTGTCATATCCTCACATGGTCTCTCCTATCATTGCTATGCAGACGACACACAATTAATCTTCTCCTTTCCCCCCTCTGATAACCAGGTGGTGAATCGCATCTCTGCATGTCTGGCAGACATATCAGTGTGGATGACGGATCACCACCTCAAGCTGAACCTCGGCAAGACGGAGCTGCTCTTCCTCCCGGGGAAGGACTGCCCGTTCCATGATCTCGCCATCACGGTTGACAACTCCATTGTGTCCTCCTCCCAGAGTGCTAAGAACCTTGGCGTGATCCTGGACAACACCCTGTCGTTCTCAACTAACATCAAGGCGGTGACCCGTTCCTGTAGGTTCATGCTCTACAACATTCGCAGAGTACGACCCTGCCTCACGCAGGAAGCGGCGCAGGTCCTAATCCAGGCACTTGTCATCTCCCGTCTGGATTACTGCAACTCGCTGTTGGCTGGGCTCCCTGCCTGTGCCATTAAACCCCTACAACTCATCCAGAACGCCGCAGCCCGTCTGGTGTTCAACTTTCCCAAGTTCTCTCACGTCACCCCGCTCCTCTGCTCTCTCCACTGGCTTCCAGTTGAAGCTCGCATCCGCTACAAGACCATGGTGCTTGCCTACGGAGCTGTGAGGGGAACGGCACCTCCGTACCTTCAGGCTCTGATCAGGCCCTACACCCAAACAAGGGCACTGCGTTCATCCACCTCTGGCCTGCTCGCCTCCCTACCTCTGAGGAAGTACAGTTCCCGCTCAGCCCAGTCAAAACTGTTCGCTGCTCTGGCACCCCAATGGTGGAACAAACTCCCTCACGACGCCAGGTCAGCGGAGTCAATCACCACCTTCCGGAGACACCTGAAACCCCACCTCTTTAAGGAATACCTAGGATAGGATAAAGTAATCCTTCTAACCCCCCCCCCCCCCCCCCCTTAAAAGAGTTAGATGCACTATTGTAAAGTGGTTGTTCCACTGGATATCATAAGGTGAATGCACCAATTTGTAAGTCGCTCTGGATAAGAGCGTCTGCTAAATGACTTAAATGTTAAATGTAAATGTAAACGATATCATAACCTCCATCGATAAGAGACAATACTGTGCAGCTGTATTCATAGACCTTGCCAAGGCTTTCAACTCTGTCAATCACCACATTCTCATCAGCAGACTCAACAGCCTTGGTTTCTCAAATGACTGCCTCGCCTGGTTCACCAACTACTTCTCAGACAGAGTTCAGTGTGTTAAATCGGAGGGCCTGTTGTCCGGACCTCTGGCAGTCTCTATTGGGGTGCCACAGGGTTCAATTCTCGGGCTGACTCTTTTCTCTGTATACATAAATGATGTCGCTCTTGCTGCTGGTGATTTTTTGATCCACCTCTACGCAGACGATACCATTCTGTATACTTCTGGCCCTTCTTTGGACACTGTGTTAACTAACCCCCAGACGAGCTTCAATGCCATACAACTCTTCTTCCGTGGCCTCCAACTGCTCTTAAATGCAAGTAAAACTAAATGCATGCTCTTGAACCGATCGCTACCAGCACCTGCCCGCCCATCCAGCATCACTACTCTGGACGGTTCTGACTTAGAATATGTGGACATCTACAAATTCCTAAGTGTCTGGTTAGACTGTAAACTCCTTCCAGACTCACATTAAGCATCTCCAATCCAAAATGAAATCTAGAATCGGCTTCCTATTTCTCAACAAAGCATCCTACACTCATGCTGCCAAACATAACCTCGTAAAACTGACTATCCTACCGATCCTTGACTTCAACAATGTAATTTACAAAATAGCCTTCAACACTCTACTCAGCAAATTGGATGCAGTCTATCACAGTGCCATCCGTTTTGTCACCAAAGCCCCATATACTACCCACCACTGCGACCTGTATGCTCTTGTTGGCTGGCCCTCGCTTCATATTCATCGCAAAACCCACTGGCTCCAGGTCATCTACAAGTCTTTGCTAAGGAAAGCCCCGCCTTATCTCAGCTCACTGGTCACCGTAGCAGCACCCAACCATAGCACGCGCTCCAGCAGGTATATTTCACTGGTCACCCCCAAAGCCAATTCCTCCTTTGGCCGCCTTTCCATCCAGTTCTTTGCTGCCAATGACTGGAACAAATTGCAAAAATCACTGAAGCTGGAGACTCATATCTCCCTCATTAACTTTAAGCACCAGCTGTCAGAGCAGCTCACAGATCACTGCACCTGTACATAGCCCATCTGTAAATATCCCATCCAACTACCTCATCCCCATACTGTTCTCTTTTTTTTTTTGCTCCTTTGCACACCAGTATCTCTACTTGCACATTCATCTTCTGCACATCTATCACTCCAGTCTCTATCACTCCAGTGTTTAATTGCTAAATTGTAATTATTTCGCCACTATGGCTTATTCATTGCTTTACCTCCCTTATCTTACCTCATTTGCACACACTGTATATAGACTTTTTTCTATTGTGTTATTGACTGTATGTTTTGATAATTCCATGTGTAACTTTGTGTTGTTGTTTGTGTCGCACTGCTTTGCTTTATCTTGGCCAGGTCGCAGTTGTAAATGAGAACTTGTTCTCGACTAGCCTACCTGGTTAAATAAAGGTGAAATAAAAAAATTCTCGGAGTCCACTGACACACCGTCCTTTTTAATGATTTGTCCAAGGAATTTCACTGTTCTTCGTAGGAAGTGGCATTTCTTGGGTGCTAGTTTTGTTGGTACTTAGATGGCTAAACACAACTTCAAGTCGCTGCAGAGCCAGTTCCTCAGTGGGTGCAAAGATCAACAAGTCATCCAGGTAACAAAGGAGATTTGAGAAATGTAGGTCCCCAAATATACTTAACATCATTCTCATGAAAGAGGCCGGGCTGTTACACAGACCCTGTGGCATGCGATTGTACTCATAAAGTCCCATCGGTGTGGTAAAGGCTGTGTACTTCTTGTCCTCTTCATGAACTGGGATGTTATAAAATCCTGAGGGTCAAGTCCATGGTGCTGAAAAATGCACTGCCACCAAGGGCTGCGAGAAAATCTGCTTGATGAGGAAGGGGATGAGCGTCCTTCACCGTCCGTGCATTCATCCACCTGAAGTCAGTGCCTAACCTCAGACTCCCATCTTCCTTCCATACCATGACTAAAGGGGAGACATACTCACTAACCGACTTGCGTATAAGGCCTACTTCCTCCATATCCGTTAACGCCTTCCTCAGCTTCAGGTAATGAGCAGGCAGAACCCTTCTGAATGGTAGGCGGAAGGGTCTGTCATCAACCAGGTGGATACGGTGAACATAACCCCTGGCTTCTCCACAGTCCAGATTATGTCTTGAGAAGATGTTTTCATATTCTGTGATGGTATTCACAAGCTTCTCATTCAACTGGTCAGTCACTTGGCATCCATCAATGTCTATGTCTCCTAATCCTAGATCAGACAGTCTTTGTTTCAGGTTGTGGCAGCCATTGTCCTCCTGCTTCTGTTCCATTGGGGTTTTACCCACCTCATGAAGGGAAAGGGAAAGGGGGATACCTAGTCAGTTGTACAACTGAATGCATTCACCTGAATGTGTCTTCAGCATTTAACCCAACCCCTCTGAATCAGAGAGGTGTGGGAGTTGCCATAATCAACATCCACGTCTTTGGCGCCCAGGGAACAGTAGGTTAACTGCCTTGCTCGGGGGCAGAATAACAGATTTTTACCTTGTCAGCTCTGGGATTCGATCCAGCAACCTTTCGGTTACTGGCCCAACACTCTAACCACTAGGCAACCTGCCGTGAAGGCCCTGAAAGATTGTTGCATCCTCACCAGCCAAGCATGTAGACACATCGTTCAGCTTCATGTTACGTCTTAGAGTGAGATGTTTATCGGAACAGTTTACTACCTTTAAAGGGGCCCAGCCATGTCCTCACATGGGCATAATAACTCTACCCACAAGTATGTTTCTGGGCATGACCTTTGACCTGGTAGGCTCGACTATTACAGTGCTGCCTGGAGACAATGCCAAATTTTTTAGGAAGTTTACCCCAAACTAAGTGTTCAGTCTTGGGAAAAAGAGTCACAGCTTGAGTAAGCTTCATGGTCCCAATCTTGCCATCAACTTCCTGTCCCTTCCATCTTGTGACACTTGTCATCATCTATAGAAACTGCCCACATACTGTTGAGTGAGTCTGGCCATCCATGTTGTTGACTAGCTTCCAGTATTCGTCAGTGCCCCTCACGCAATAGATGCTTAATGACATTCGATCCCAGGATGAGATCATCATGCTGTCCAGGAACAACTAGGGTGGGCACTTTAACATCAATCCCATAGATTTGCATCTCCAAGTCATAGAAACACTTTGATGAGGTCTTCTTCCCCCCACGCCCCACTAACACTAACTCTGTAGGAGGCTGATAATGCTGAGGAAGGGCACCTGCTTCCAAAATTCTCTGCTCAGCATGTTCACTCAATGTACAGGCCATAGATCCAGTGTCAAGCATGCCCTTAAGCAGCACTTTCCCATGTACAGACACAGAGCTGTAAAACAAATCTGAAAAGCCTCAGCCTCTTGTGAACCTAACATAACAATTTTCTCTCCTTCTTTCACATCAGAGCACAACATCTCATATGTTTTCTCGAGATCATCAAATTCTTTCTTGGAGGCAGACAGTTGAACACCCACATTTCCCCCCTTCACCTGTGGGCGTGTCAGTTGAACGGTTGCTGCTGCTGTGGGTTTCTCTGCTGCTGTGTTGGGCGTCTCTCACCGCCAGAATTGGCATAGCGTTCCCCCTGTTTTAGACAATTTGACTTCCAATGATCAGGGGAAAAGCACCAGAAGCACAAGTTCTCATGTCTAGGGTAAATCACAGTGGAGTAATCTGTTGATCCACAAACCCTGAATTTCCTAAGCCAGGGCCTCCCGGGTGGCGCAGTGGTCTAGAGCACTGCATCGCAGTGCTATGCTGCGCCACCAGAGTCTGGGTTCGCGCCCAGGCTCTGTCGCAGCCGCCCGCGACCGGGAGGTCCGTGGGGCGACGCACAATTGGCTTAGCGTCGTCCGGGTTAGGGAGGGTTTGGCCGGTAGGGATATCCTTGTCTCATCGCGCTCCAGCGACTCCTGTGGCGGGCCGGGCGCAGTGCGCGCTAACCGAGGGGGCGGGTGCACGGTGTTTCCTCCGACACATTGGTGCGGCTGGCTTCCGGGTTGGAGGCGCGCTGTGTTAAGAAGCAGTGCGGCTAGGTTGGGTTGTGCTTCGGAGGACGCATGACTTTCGACCTTCGTCTCTCCCGAGCCCGTACGGGAGTTGTAGCGATGAGACAAGATAGTAATTACTAGCGATTGGATACCACGAAAAATTGGGGAGAAAAGGGGATCAAATTAAAAAAAATATATATATAAAAAAAAAAAAAATCCTAAGCCTGAAGGGCGTGTGTGAAACCATAACAGGTGGTATGCTCTTCTCTGAGGTACGTTCAAGCAGGTGAATGAGCCTCTCGATACTTGCACTCTGCACATCTTGTTTGGCGGTGAGAGAAGTGTCACTGCACGCACCTGCATTGGCCCCGCCTTCACATGGAGTTGCCTGGGGTTCATAGATTCTCTCCTGTACTTCACTTGCAGTCCATTTCTCAGCAGACTTGTATTGGAATGCTGCTGCCAGTTTGGAGTCAGGGCAGTGTTACAAACATCATGACGACATCTGAGTTGGTGCTGTCACTCTTCTTACCTTGTCTCTTAAGGCCCTCGTCAGCGACATCTATGGCCTTGTTCAATCGAATCCAATACTCCATAACAGCCTCTCCGGGTTCAGGTTTAGTATTGTACAAATCAGCTAAAGGCATGCATGAATAGGCCAATTCGCTGAAAGTCTGTTTCAGAATGTCAAATACAATCTCTAGCTTCTCTTTAAGATCAACAGTTGTCTCATTGTGTAAATGTATCTTTACCATGTCTCTTTCTTTGCCAGATAATCGACTAATCATCTCATCCGAATTGTTCCCCAACAGGACATCCCTTCCTCCTCAAGTATATTCTCATCAGCTCCTCCCATTTATGAATGGAACATTTGTCTGTACCATCTCCTCTATATGTAGGAGGTTCCTTCACGTCTGATTGCATGATGAACTTCATTTTACTGAGGTCTACATATCCTGCTGACTCCGAGTGATGATCACTTATCTTCTCTGTACTTACTGGTGGCTCATGAGTACTGGACCTACCACTGCATTTTTTCCCTAATGGAGCTCCCTATTTCCCGGGCTAACTGAGTGACCAGCTCAGCTAGACCATCTACAGGGGCATTTTGATTAACACTAGATGAAGGGCTTTCATCAGAACTTTGTTTGGAGCAAAACATGGGGGAACCTACTGCACCTACACGCTCTACAGTAGTTTAATCGGGGTATGATAAAAACCTCCACCTCCCGGCAGTGAATTTGGGTTCATCATCACCATTATAAGATGCCATGTCACTAAACCACTGTTATGTTAAAATGTATGTTGGTGAACATACTTCTATGTTAGTTAACCATAAACAGCATTCTCAATACATTGTTTTCAGAAAAATTATTAAACAGGAAAGAAAATAGACTGCAGTTCCGCTCTTTGCCACAATGCGGCAGGAGTACCTCAATGATGTAAAGAGTCTCTAGAGCAGCAGCGCCGCCGTGATTGAGCTAACGTCGATCAACGATGAATCCAGGTCACTGGTGCCGTACTGCACAGCTGTAGCTCTACGTTGTGTGTGATTGATTGAGACTATAGAAGTGGACTTTGGAGATCTGGGGCCTGTTGCACAAAAGTAGAATTAAGACATCCGGGATAAATGACTCAGCTGAGCTCAATGAAGCCAAAACATGTGCGTCCAGGCTTAATTGGTTGCACAAAGACCAAGCCAGGATGAGCAGACACGGATTCATTAAGCCAGGTGAAACCAATCCTGGATAGGTGCGCGCTCACGGCTCACTCAAATAGACCCCGCCACAGATCACAGATTAACTGATTTACCATGGCAACTAGAGCCGCGTACTTTTCCCCGTCGGAAGCACAAATCCTCATGGAGGCATACGAGGAGGTAAAAGATATAATTAAGAAGAAAGGCAACACCGCCACAGTGATAAAGCAAAGAGAAAAAGCGTGGCAAAGTATTGCAGACCGCCTGAATGCGTAAGTAGTGCACAATTACACACTCACCGCTCCGCTGAAACATCACAATTACAATTCAAATATTTAATTCACATCTCCAAAAATGCAGTTGTACTGTAATTATGAAACGGTTAAATTTTTAATTGAAATGCACTGCAGATATGAGTGAAATTGTGTAAAGTAACTCCATCACACTGTATAAAGCTATGATAAATTGTTTGATATTTTTACTGAAAACAAGACAAAAATACCAAGTAATTTTTTGCAGTGTGACTCCATTAAATGTGGTGTGTGTGTGTGTGTGTGTGTGTGTGTGTGTGTAGATTAAACATGAACGGGCCAAAACGGACATGGCAGCAGGTCAAAATCAAATACAAGAACATTCTGCAGAATGGTATGGTCCCTGACTAATATTTAACAAAGCACAAGCATATATTGTACCCAGAAGGTGCCTGCTCACACATTGTCTGTACTGTTTTAGCAGTGAAAAAGAATACCCACAGACAAGGCACGGGTGGTGGGTCACCAAAGGCTGACCTTACCCCAGCAGAGGACATGGCCTTGGAGCTAAATAAAGGCAGGCCCGTCTTAGAGGGGATCCCTGGGGGGAAAGAGACGAGCATAGGTTCCTCCCAAGATGCCACCCGCTTCATTCAAGGTATGTCCTTCCATCTCTACATGGGATACAACCACATTCATATTGAATCAATTTGGACTGTCTGACTTTGGTTTACCTATTGCCTTGCAGTGTCTGGCAGCACTGTGTTCCTGTTAGAGCCACCAGCACAAGCACCAGACGATGCTGATCCAGTGAGTACTCCATCAAAGGCATACTGTAGGCCTGGCATGTCTTGTCTACTAGCTTCAATATGAATCCGATTAAATGTGATAGGGTGAAGGCCCCAGTGCAGCAGCAACAGCACATGATGGAGACGATGATGAGGAGGAGACCATCTCTCTGGATTCCAGAAGGCATGAGGTATCATGTTAAGACTGTGAAAGTACTATTTACTCTACAATGGTGAGGAGTCCTCATCAAAATCAAAAAATCTAATTTCTTTTACAGGACCCAGATGCTATACAGTGGGAAAACCAGCCTGGCAACATAGTGCGTATTAATAAAAGGACACCACATCCTGCCAAATTCCAGCTGCGCTAATTGTATTGTGTTCACAGAGCTCACAAGCTATCAGAAAGTTGTATGGCAACCACCTCCGGCGCCAAATAGAACTGGCAGACATAGACATTCAGTACAAGAAGAAAAAGATGGAAAATCTTGCACTGGAGTCCGAAATAAAAAAGAGGACAATTAGGAAACTGGACCTTGAAATAAATAAACTTGAGAGGGAGGTGAGATATGCCTTCAATGT
This sequence comes from Salvelinus alpinus, assembly GCF_045679555.1. Classification (NCBI taxonomy): domain Eukaryota; kingdom Metazoa; phylum Chordata; class Actinopteri; order Salmoniformes; family Salmonidae; genus Salvelinus; species Salvelinus alpinus. Next base: position 35,048,784 of record NC_092109.1, on the reverse strand, counting down.
ACACTGTATGCTAACTGTAACACAAATGTATTAATCATTATTTTTCTTTCCTCCCCCAGCTCCAAGAAGATGACACAGCTCAAAATAAAAATTAGGTATATTCTCGTAAAGTCAAGTGAGCCATGACATATGAGCTCTTATTGTGAGCACACAGGACGGTGGCATCTTTCTAAGGTTTTTTTTATTTTCCCAGCAATCAGTACAACCAAGTCATCGTTATAAGGCATCGCCCTCTTTTGCCCACCCCCCCAGCACCAGGTGTGGCCACTAGCCTATATGAAGGCCCAAAATTGTGTGTTCCTTTCTGCTCTGACAATGGCATGCCCATTCGTGCGAGATGTGGTGGATGAAGAAGCACTTGTGCTGAGGAGAGCCTTCAGGCGAGAAAGGGTCTTCAGGGACCGGTTGGACCCACTGGCCTTCCCTGATGACCATCTATATGAAAGATACAGGTTTTCTGCAGATGGCATCAGGTATCTATGCAGACTACTGGGTCCCAGGATTAAGCACCGCACTGCACGGAGCCATGCACTGAGTGTGGAGCAAATGGTTTGTGTGGCCTTGCGCTTTTTTGCTAGTGGAGCCTTCCTGTACTCAGTGGGGGATGCAGAACAGCTGAACAAGGCCACAATTTGCCGCACAATAAGGAGTGTGTGTCTGGCTATCAAAGCATTAGCAGATGTCTTCATCTCCTTCCCTGGCCACAGAAGACTCTGTGACATCAAAGAGGAGTTCTATAGGATTGCAGGTAAGAGGATCTACAAATTACAGGACAACTGTTAACACATAGTAGGATACTCATTACTTTGTGTGACAGGTTTCCCCAATGTCATTGGTGCAGTGGACTGCACACACATAAGGATAAAAGCCCCCTCAGGTGCCCATGAGGCCGATTTTGTGAATAGGAAATCCTTTCACAGCATTAATGTTCAGGTGAACATAACTTTTTGATATTGTCCATTGACGAACACTCTGCATTGCCAGTGATGTGCATTGATTGGTGTAATATTCCTCATCTTATGATTTCAGATGGTCTGCAATGCTGACTGTGTGATCAGCAATGTTGTGGCAAAATGGCCTGGCTCAGTCCATGACTCCAGAATCTTTCGGGCCTCTGAAATCTATCAGTGCCTATCACAAGGTAAGCCACACAACCCCTATTTATAACCATCATGGCTGTGTCAAGAATATCACTGTGTTTATGAGGTAGTAATGATGAGATTTTGTGTTGACAGGTGAATTCTCTGGTGTGTTGCTGGGAGACAGGGGGTATGGCTGCCAGCCTTTTCTCCTGACACCTTTCACAGACCCCCAGGAAGCACAGCAGGCCTACAACCATGCCCATGCCAGGACCAGGGCCAGAGTTGAAATGACCTTTGGCCTCCTGAAGGCACGCTTTCACTGCCTTCACAAATTAAGGGTCAGCCCTGTTAGGGCATGTGATATTACTGTGGCTTGTGCTGTCCTCCACAATGTGGCCTGCCTGAGGAAGGAGAGGGCCCCCAGAGTGCCACCAGCCATGGACTGGGACAATCCGGCAATCTTCCCTGATGACGACAGTGGTCGGCTGCTGAGGGACCAATATGTGTTGAATTATTTTAGTTAGTATATGTGCTTTCAATTTTGGTTAAATATGTCCTGCGGTGGCAGAGGAATTTGGGTTTTTTTGGGTTCGTTTTTTGACGAATTTGGCCTCTTATGATGTTTGTGCGGTATACTGTGTGTAATACAAGGCTGCAGGGAGGCTACTGCATCCATTCATTTGTCTGTTCAGTTGATGTGTATGGATTTGTCCTGCATTTATTTTAGTGTGCAGACATGCAGGGTGTGTTATATACAGACCTTTGAATGTGTATGTATCATTTTGTATAATATGCTTGGATTCTGTGCTTTCCATCTTGTAGAGTCACTGTGACTTCAGTTTCGAAAGGAGCTGATGGTTTACCTGCTTTGTTTTGTCCTTATTCAATAAAGGAACATAATGTTACACATTGTGTTTTTATATTCATATGGAATGTGTATTTGTTTATATGACAGAGTACTAGGGCCACACTGAAGAAAAAGGATAAAGTCATAAATTTATGAGGCTGGTTCTTTCTGCAGAAAAGCTACATATTGTTTTTACAGTTTTGATACTTATGACAATGTGATACTTAATATTCTGGCACATCAGCATGTCTTTGTTTATGAAACCATACTGAAGTACAATTTCACGAAATGCCCCACATCTGTCATTTTAACAACTGTCCTCCTTTAAAACAACTGGTTACAATATTATGACTTGTGTTTTTTTCCCCTCTGTGGCCCTAATATTCTATCATTTTATATATAGCCTTATAGTCTATGGGAAACTGTAAATTATCTAATGATAGCAACATCATCTAAAAATCATTTTTTATCCAAAATCATTGAAATTAATGATCACAAACGTTTAAATAATAACAGTGGGTCTAGTTATATGTGATAACAATGTATAGTGAGCAGTGAAATAACTATTGGTTTCCATTTGTGGTGACTGCTGACTGACATTAGGGATGAGATTAAATAGATCCTGGAATTTAGCCTGGTCTGGAGCAGGCTAGCTCCACAGAATAAATCTCCATGGTAATTTATACCATAACATATCCTCCTGCCCCCTATCCATCTTTAGTGCAACCGGATTACGGATCAATTGAGCCAGGATCACCAAGATATCCTGGCTTAATCCCTTATCCTAGTTTTGTGCAACAGGCCCCTGGTTGTTCAAAATAAAATACAAAACATTTGTAGAGCACAAAAATGTTATGCCAATTGTCGCCACTTTCTACAACATAGACGCACAATAGAAAAGACTGGGATCAGTCGAGGAGCAAGGCATCGTTCACACATACAATACCTTAGCTAGCTAGTAACCACATGTTGAATTCAGAATGTTAATATCATCCTAAAAAAGTACAATTAAAGTCTAAGTCACAAAAAAAAAAAAAACGGTGTATGACTTTGTGCTTAAAGGAATGTTACTTTTCTGAAGATAACAGAAAAAGAGTACCTACCTCTCATAGTGCATCAAAACTATTTGAGAACGAGCATGCAGGGCAAAACACAAGTACACACTCAAATATTCCCAGGCTGCAGGCATGCATAATAACAAATCAACATGCTACAGTCGTGGCCAAAAGTTTTGAGAATGACACAAATATTAATTTCCACAAAGTTTGCTGCTTCAGTGTCTTTAGATATTTTTGTCAGATGTTACTATGGAATACTGAAGTATAATTATAAGCATTTCATAAGTGTCAAAGGCTTTTATTGACAATTACATGAAGTTGATGCAAAGGGTCAATTTGCAGCGTTGACCCTTCTTTTTCAAGACCTCTGCAATCCACCCTGGCATGCTGTCAATTAACTTCTGGGCCACATCCTGACTGATGGCAGCCCATTCTTGCATAATCAATGCTTGGAATTTGTCAGAATTTGTTTTGTTTTTGTTTGTCCAACCGCCTCTTGAGGATTGACCACAAGCTCTCAATGGGATTAAGGTCTGGGGGAGTTTCCTGGCCATGGACCCAAAATGTTGATGTTTTGTTCCCTGAGCCACTTAGTTATAACTTTTGCCTTATGGCAAGGTGCTCCATCATGCTGGAAAAGGCATTGTTCTGCACCAAACTGTTCCTGGATGGTTGGAAGAAGTTGCTCTCGAAGGATGTGTTGGTACCATTCTTTATTCAGTGCTGTGTTCTTAGGCAAAAGTGTGAGTGAGCCCACTCCCTTGGCTGAGAAGCAACCCCACACATTAATGGTCTCAGGATGCTTTACTGTTGGCATGACACAGGACTGATGGTAGCGCTCACCTTGTCTTCTCCGGACAAACTTTTTTCCGGATGCCCCAAACAATCGGAAAGGGGATTCATCAGAGAAAATGACTTTACCCCAGTCCTCAGCAGTCCAATCCCTGTACCTTTGGCAGAATATCAGTCTGTCCCTGATGTTTTTCCTGGAGAGAAGTGGCTTCTTTGCTGCCCTTCTTGACACCAGGCCATCCTCCAGAAGTCTCCGCCTCACTGTGCGTACAGATGCACTCACACCTGCCTGCTGCCATTCCTGAGCAAGCTCTGTACTGGTGGTGCCCCGATCCCGCAACTGAATCAACTTTAGGAGACGGTCCTGGCATTCTTGGGCGCCCTGAAGCCTTCTTCACAACAATTGATCCGCTCTCCTTGAAGTTCTTGATGATCCAATAAATGGTTGATTTAGGTGCAATCTTACTGTCAGCAATATCCTTGCCTGTGAAGCCCTTTTTGTGCAAAGCAATGATGACGGCATGTGTTTCCTTGCAGGTAACCATGGTTGACAGAGGAAGAACAATGATTCCATGCACCACCCTCCTTTTGAAGCTTCCAGTCTGTTATTCAAACTCAATCAGCATGACAGAGTGATCTCCAGCCTTCACACCTGTGTTAACGAGAGAATCACTGAAAGGACAGCTGGACCTTTTGTGGCAGGGCTGAAATGCAGTGGAAATGTTTTTTAGGGATTCAGTTCATTTGCATGGCGAAGATGGACTTTGCAATTAATTGCAATTCATCTGATCACTCTTCATAACATTCTGGAGTATATGCAAATTGCCATCATACAAACTGAGGCAGCAGACTTTGTGAAAATTAATATTTGTGTCATTCTCAAAACTTTTGGCCACGACTGTATATGAATATATGGACCTGGTGAAATTGACAAAGTATTTTAACAACTGTTACATACACTACTGGTCAAAAGTTTTAGAACACCTACTCATTCAAAGGTTTTTCTTTATTTTTACTATGTTCTACGTAGAATAATAGGGAAGACATCAAAACTATGAAATAACAAATATGGAATCATGTAGTAACCAAAAAAAGTGTTTAACAAATCAAAATACATTTTATATTTGAGATTCTTCAAACAGCCACCCTTTGCCTTAATGTCAGCTTTGCACACTCTTGGCCTTCTCTCAACCAGCTTCACCTGGAATGCTTTCACAACAGTCTTGAAAGAGATCCCGCATATGCTGAGCACTTGTTGGCTGCTTTTCCTTCACTCTGTGGTTTGACTCATCCCAAACCATGTCAATTTGGTTGAGGTCGAGGGATTGTGGAGGCCAGGTCATCTGATGCAGCACTCCATCACTCTCCTTCTTGTTCAAATAGCCCTTACACAGATGTAGGTGTGTTGGGTCATTGTAGAATTGAAAAACAAATGATAGTCCCACTAAGCACAAACCAGATGGGATGGCATATCGCTGCAGAATGCTGTGGTAGCCAAGCTGGTTAAGTGTGCCTTGAATTCTAAATAAATCACTGACAGTGTCACCAGCAAAGCACCCCCACACCATCACACCTCCTCCTCCATGCTTCACGGTGGGAACCACGCATGCGGAGATCATCCGTTCACCTACTCTGCATCTCACAAAGACACAGTGGTTGGAACCAACAATCTCAAATTTGGACTTATTGTCAGGATTTGGCCAGGATTGTTCCGGTTTTGGTCACTAGATGCCCCCATTGTGCTTTTTTGACCCTTTTGTTTTTCCCTTGTTTCCATCTGATGCAGCAATTCATCACTCTTCTTCTTGGTCAAATAGCCCTTACACAACCTGGAGGTGTGTTGGGTCATTGTCCTGTTGAAAACAAATGATAGTCCCACTAAGCGGAAACCAGATAGGATGGCGTATCGCTGCAGAATGCTGGTTAAGTGTGCCTTGAATTCTAAATAAATCACCGACAGTGTCACCAGCAAAGCACCCCCACACAATCACACCTCCTCCTACATGCTTTACGGTGGGAAGTACAAATGCGGAGATCATACGTTCACCCACACGGCGTCTCACAAAGACACAGAGGTTGGAACCAAAATCTCCAATTTGGACTCCAGACCAAAGGACACATTTCCACCAGTGTTATGTCCATTGCTCATGTTTCTTGGCCCAAGCAAGTCTCTTCTTATTATTGGTGTCCTTTTGTAGTGGTTTCTTTGCAGCAATTCAACCATGAAGGCCTGATTGACACAGTCTCCTCTGAACAGTTGATGTTGAGATGTGCCTGTTACTTGAACTCTGTTTTATTTGGGCTGCAATTTATTTTCGTAATTATTTTTGTAATTATTATTTTACCCTCTTTTTTCTCCCCAATTTCATGGTATCCAATTGGTAGTAGTTACAGTCTTGTCTCATCGCTGCAACTACCGTACGGACTCGGGAGAGGCGAAGGTCGAGAGCCATGCGTCCTCCGAAACACAACCCAACCAAGCCGCACTACTTCTTGACACAATGCACATCCAACCCGGAAGCCAGCCGCACCAATGTGTCGGAGGAAACACCGTACACCTGGCGACCTGGTCAGCGTGCACTGCGCCCGGCCCGACACAGGAATCGCTAGTGCGCGATAAGACATGGATATCGCTGCTGGCCAAACCCTCCCCAACCCGGATGACGCTGGGCCAATTGTGTGCCGCCCCATGGACCTCCCGGTCGCGGCCGGCTGCAACAGAGCCTGGGCTCGAACCCAGAATCTCTGGTGGCACAGCTAGCACTGCGATGCAATGCCTTAGACCACTGCGCCACCCGGGAGGCTGGGCTGCAATTTCTGAGGCTGGTAACTATAATTAACATATCCTCTGCAGCAGAGGTAACTCTGGGTCTTCCATTCCTGTGGCGGTCCTCATGAGAGCCAGTTTCATCATCGCGCTTGATGGTTTTTGTGACTGCACTTAAAGAAACTTTCAAAGTTCTTGAAATGTTCTATATTGACTGACCTTCATGTCCCCCCTACCTTGTCACAACACAACTGATTGACTCAAACGCATTTAAGAAGGAAATAAATTCCACAAATTAAGTTTTAAGAAGGCACACAAAAAAATATTTTGATTTGTTTAACACTTTTTTGGTTACTACATGATTACATATGTGTTATTTCATAGTTTTGATGTCTTATTCTACAATGTAGAAAATAGTGAAAAATAAAGAAAAACCCTTGAATGAGTAGGTGTTCTAAAACTGTTGCCCGATAGTGTATATATTTTTATTTCCACATAGGTTGGAATAATATTGTGGAAATTATGGTAATACCCTTTTAGTGTATGAGCTTTTTTATTTATTTTTTATTTCAGCCTGTTTTGGTGTGATGGGGTTTTGGCCTGACTGGGGACATCACTAGGCGATACTTTGGTTAATAGAGCAATGAGTTCCAAACCTCTCTACCACTAAAGGCTAGTTTCCAGCCTGGATGAAAATTTCCATCAGTCTCGCTGAGCCACTGCGTTGTTTTGCCAATGCTTTGCTTTATTCCTGTTCATCCACACTGCCAAGGAGGTCGATTTTTGTTGGACCACTCAAAACGGGCTTCAATACCACAATCCAACCCTTTTAAATTAAACTAACAAATTATTTTATAGATAATTATTTGAATGAGAACAAAATGGAATATTATAGGCTGATAAAGTAGTCAACATTTTGTAGTGACAAACATTTCTGCTTGTACTATATGTGTCAAGATCGTCAAAATAACATTCGGACCAAGGCGCAGCGTGATATGGGTTCCACATCTTTTTATTTGTGAAACGCACAAAACAAGAAAAAAACAGCAAACGATACATGTGCTCACAGGCAACTACACATAAACAAGATCCCACAAAACACAGTGGGGAAATGGCTGCCTAAATATGATCCCCAATCAGAGACAACGATAAACAGCTGCCTCTGATTGGGAGCCATACCAGGCCAACATAGAAAAAAACAACCTAGATTACCCACCCTAGTCACACCCCGACATAGAGAATAAAAAGGCTCTCTATGGTCAGGGCGTGACAACATGCACGTAATCAGTCTGGGAGAACCTGGATGTCTATCGAGAAAGGGGGATACATAGTCATTTTTGTACAACTGAATGCATTCAACCAAAATCTTCCGCATTTAACCCAACCCCTTAACCCCCAATGCTCTTAAACACTGTCCTGGGGCGCGCCCCCCCCCCCCCCCATACACATATTTAGCAGATGTTACTGGAGGAGTAGCGAAATGCTTGTGTTACTAGCTCAGTAGTATCTAACAATTCACAACAATACACCACATCTAAAAAATAAAAGGATGGAATTTAGAAATATATAAATATTAGGACGAGCAAGGTAGGCATGGCAAAGACTAAAATAGGGTAGAATAGAATACAGTATATACATATGAAATGAGTTAAACAGAATGGAAACATTATTAAAGTGACCAGTGATTTCATGTCTATGTATATCGCGCAGCAGCCTCTAAGGTGCAGATTTGAGTAACCGGGTGGTAGCCGGCTAGTGATGGCTAGTGATGGAAGTCTGATGGCCTTAAGCTAGAAGTTGATTTTCAGTCTCTCAGTCCCAGCTTTGGTGCGCCTGTACTGACCTTGCCTTCTGTACTGACCTTGCCTTCTGGTAGCTGGTGACTAGATAGTGAACGGGCCGTGGCCTGGGTGGTTGATGTCCTTGGTGATCTTTTTGGCCTTCCTGTGACATCGGGTGACTTAGGTGTCCTGGAGGGCAGGCAGTGTGCCCCCGGTGATGCGTTGGGCAGACCGGACCACCCTCTGGAGATCCCTGAGGTTGTGGGTGGTGCAGTTGACGTACCAGGCGGTGATACAGTCTGACAGGATGCTCTCAATTGCGCATCTGTAAAAGTTTGTGAGGGTCTTAGGGGCCAAGCCAAATTTCTTCAGCCTCCTGAGGTTGAAGAGACGCTGTTGCGCCTTCTTTACCACACTGTCTGTGTGGGTGGACCATTTCAAATTGTCAGTGATGTGTACGCCAACGAACTTGAAGCTTTGCACCTTTTCCACTGCGGTCCCGTCGATGTGGATGGGTGCGTGCTCACTCTGCTGTGTCCTGAGGTCCACAATCAGCTCCTTTGTTTTGTTGACTTTGAGGGAGAGATTATTTTCCTGGCAACACTCTGCCAGGGCCCTCACCTCCTCCCTTTAGGCGGTCTCGTCATTGTTGGTAATTAGGCCTACTACTGTTGTAGTGAATCAGCTGTGTAGTGCTAGTGCAAAAAACAAAACGTGCACCCAGTGTGGGCCCCAGGACCGAGTTTGGGAAACTCTGCGCTAGGCTACCTGTCGCCCCTGAGTTTACACAGGCAGCCCAATTCTGACTTCTTTCAACAAATGTGTCTTTTGACCAATCACAGATCTTTTCACGTTCCTCTGCCCAGGCGTTGCTGATGCATGCCAGATCTTACAACGCCTGGATTTGGTATTTTACATACCGGCTAACAACATCTTACAGCAATCTGTCAGTCGATGAGGCACACAATCATTAGTTGATGCATGCAACATCTGAGCAGGGGAATGCGACCTTTGTAACTGCTTTGTAGTGTAAACTCATTTGGGCTATTACCCTTCATTGACCACCTTTTTGACCTTTCGTCCAATATACTAATCATTGGTTCCAAATAATTAAGTCTGGTTCATGTTTTGCATGTTTTAAAGTAAAATTACTGTAAATTATCTTTGGGAGATTTCTAAAGGTGACACTACTAGGGGAATACCATTGTCAGACAGGTAAATGCCCATCCAATTTTCTCTGACAATTCCCCTTATTAGAGAAGAGTCTATTATCCCTGAGGTGCAATTAATTTTGCAGTACATAGTAAAAACAATAGACACATTAAATACAGCAATATGTGCACAACAAATATACCTCTAAACCAGACAAGAATAGTAAATCCATACCTAAACAGTACACATTGAGGGATTGTATTATACTCAAATGTTGGGTCCCATAAACACAAAACCTACTTCACTTTTCTCTATGGGCTGGTTTCCCGGACACAGATTAAGGCTAATCCTTAAAAAGCATGGTCAATGGAGAATCTTAATTTAAATCGTTTTTTAGGCCAGCATTAATCTCTCTAGGAATCCTGCCCTAGAAGTTCCAACTAACCATTTGATCTCTTTAACAAGTATATTGTTTACGGTTTAGTCACAGGTTATCCATTATATTGACCAGATACTTAAGTGGCAGCTCTAACAATGAATTATAGTTAATAAGAGGGAAAATACGCGTGTGGACAGGCACAACTCCGATATAAAGTGTTTTTCTCAACGTGGCTGGGATGTCACGTGTCCTACTTATATCAGTACACTCGTGACAACCTGAACATTACGAAATGTATATTAGATCAAATAAGACATACGTAGCAAATAAGCAATTACTTTTTTCGTTAATCAAATTCAAAACTCCTATTGACCTCTAGCAAAAACAACTCGCTTGGTGAGCGAATAAAACAAAGAAATGCCACCTGCTGGAGAAGACAGATTTTGGGCCCAGTTATGCTTCGCTTCGCCTCTTCCTCTCTGGTTGAATTGCTGCAGACACCTAATATTGTAGTTCCTCTTTGTGTTAAATAAAATATGCCACCAACAACTGCTGACGCTGATCAAGTCAGCCAATCAGAAATCATTTAATGAAACCAAACTGTCCAACCTGAGTTTATTTTATGTATCAGGGACTTTCCTTGAATTTGACCAATCTCAAAATTCCCTTCTCCTCGGACAGGTTATAAACTGTGTCTGTTTTGGGTGAGCCATTTCAGATTGAACCCCCCTTTAAAAGGTTGTAACAGAGAGACTGCTACAGGATGTCTGAGCCAGAGAGACAGCCCCTCGTCGGAGCTTCCAGCGAGCAGACCGCAATCAATGTAGGAACTACAGCAGAGTAAGGAATATTACATACCTTTTTCTCTTGTCAATGTCTTTATTATAATTTTCTAACATTTACAGGGTAATTTCAAAGAAGTCGTTTTATGTAAAAAAAAAAAAAAAAAAAAGTATTCTCAGGGGAAAGGAAACAATGATCAAACTGACAGAAATGTACTTTTTTTTGCCAAACTAAAAAGCATGATCATCACTACTACGCTGTCCAAACGCCTATCTAGATATACAAATTGTTGAGCAGTATTAGTTTTAATCTGTGATTACATAAATTGTGTATGTATACGCTGATAGATTTTATCTTTGTTTAAATGTGATTTAGAATCTAGATAAATTCCTTAAACTTAAAAAGGTTGTCTGCCCAGCAACCCCTGACGTCATCATTTTTGTTGTGAAAATAATTTACCGTCATAAAGAAGGTATGATTTAGTATGGTCTAGTAATTGATTCAAAACTCTTTTCTTTGTTGCCACATACACATTTATATTGATTACTGTAATAGCGGAATTATACGAAAAGTCCCATCCATCAGACTCATAACAAAGCAATAAAGTATCCATCATGTTCTCAATTTCTATATTCTGTCTCCTCACAGAGGGTCCAACAAGAGGGCCTTCAAGATAGCTGGTTTCACCCTCTTGGCCTGCCTGCTCATTGCTGGTCAGGCTCTGACGGCCTACTTCGTCCTGGGCCAGAAGAACGACATTAAAGACCTGCAGGAAGAGAGCAAATCCCTGAAGAAGGAGCTGAGTCAAGGGCACGCTGGTGAGACGATATGTTCCCCTCAGGACCCGGTCCTGTAAAGTTCTAGTGTTAGCTAATGGCTATCAGAGCTACACCCTTTATTTGGAGCCTTTTGAACAGGAAATTAGTGAACTACCACTCAAAAAGATACTGTATCTTATGTAGGCTAAACTTTGTAAATGTATATGAAAGTTTCTCTCTTTCTGTCTACAGCTGCTGTCCCCATGAAGCTGCATGTGCCCATGAACACCATGCCATTGCTGATCGATGGGTCTGCTGATGAGGTCAGTCTTCAGCTATAGAAATGACATGTTAAACCATGATTAGCATGCTTAGCTGTCTCTTGAATATGCCTTTATTCTCAGTTCTGTCTTTCGGCTTCCTTTTTCAGGGGACATCTACCCAAGGGCCAAAGGAAGGTATGAAATGTTATTCATTGACATTTCAACTGTCATGCCAGTAAACCCCCCTTTCAAAGCTCCCCCACCCACTCTTTATCTCACTTCCTCTCTCATCACATAACATCATCCACACAGGATCAGGTTCTCCCACACAGTGTCAGCTGGAGTCAACAGGGTTGAAGCCAACAAGTATTGAATTCTTCCGACCCCAGTGTGATGAGCAGGGCAACTACCTGCTCCAGCAGTGCCTGGATGCCACACCCCTTTGCTGGTGTGTGGATGCCAGTGGGAAGCAGCTCTCTGGCACCGTAACCAGTGGGCCTGCTAGGTGCGGCGCCACATCCGGTAAGATCCTGTTTGAAGTTGATTATTCATTTTGAAGTTGAATATAGATGGATTTTTTTTTAAATTATACTCAGATGTTGCGACCCATAAACACAAGACCCACTGCACTCTTTTCTACTTCAGGGACTAGTTTCCCAGACAAAGAATAAGCCATATCCTTAAAAAGCATGCTCAATAGAGAATCTCCGTAGGAATAGTTTTTAAAGTCCAGGTGTTATCTTAATCTGTTTCTAAACAAACTGACCCTAGAAGTTCCAACTAACCATTTGATTTCTTGAACAAGTGCACTATTTTCCTTTTAGTTGCATCAGAGACAAGATATTTTAGTTTCCCTTTGTGTTCAAGAAAATCTTCCACTAACATCTGATGATGCTGATCAAGTCAGCCAATCAGAAATACTTAAATGAAACCAAAGAATTCCAACCTGAAGTTTCCTTATGAATCCGGAATTTTCCTTGGACCTGACTTGTCTCACTTTCCCTTTCTTCAGAGAAGATAGATATGAATTAATTTTTTTGTGAATTAATCCATTGTGATTAATGCTCTTAGATTATGAAGTATTCATACTGGGGCTGTCAGAGTTAATCCATTAACTCAAATTAACTTTTTGTAATTTTAGGGCACTATTTATTTTATGCAATAATTCGCAGTCTGAAAGCATTCAAAATACACTGAAAACATCCAAAATACATAATCTATTCAGCTAAAAACAACAGTGCGATGTCAAAACAAGTTTACGTTGAGGTTAGATTTTGTTTACCATTACTTCGAACAAAATCAAGATGTCAATATTCTTGTAATGCTTTTTGTATTAAAATAAATAAGTTAAATTTAAGCAAATTATGAATTTGCAATTAATCACAGCAAATCCAGCAATTAACTCTTATAATAGTTTGACAGCCCTAATTCACATCCATTATTACTACCTTTTGCAGCACTCAATCATGTGATGGCCATACCTGATGTGATGCGGAGTGGTAAGTATCCTTGTGGCATGTCATTTTCCAATAAAATAGGAAGCAATTAATCGTTGACCTTTCTTCAAGTATCGTCTGACTACATTTGTATGCTGTAAGGAACTATCTGGCTATTCTGTTGGTAATGTACATTTCTCTTTATTTACAGATGAGTAAAAACCAGTGAGCTGTGAGGACCAGTAAAACTGTCCCACTAGACATGTCTACATTTAAGCACTTCCTTTCAGAATGCCCTGATTCTGTGGACATTCTAAATAATCCAGCACATGGATTTGGAAACTAACAAGTTCTCTTTTGTTGTATTTTCTGTATGGGTCTATTTAATTAACCTATGATTTTGATATAATAATGCCAGGTGTACTAACTGCTGCTCACTGCTAACCATAAAACTGAGATTAGGCCAACCAAGGTGTAACAGTCATTCTAGCTAATAAAATAAAGTCAAAATAAATGCCACTGAAATGAAACACTTTATTTAAAGGGCTGCCATATAATTGAAATTTCATACCATTTCAAGTGTACAAACCAAAGCAAAAGAAAATGCGCAGCTACATTGTCACAACAAGAACAGACATCACTGACATAGCATACCTCATGTATGGAAAACCAATTATAAATGCTCTGCTATTGGTGATTTCTCATTTCACTGCGAGATTAAACCGATATAGATTGCATGTTAGTGCTAAAAAAAACAACTGTGAGCATCTCATTCTTTTAGGCTCTCCAACATCTGTCAGTCTGGTAACAATGGCAGTGGTTTTCAAATCTCTCCCCTGGCATTTTTTAAGTTTAGTTGTAGCTCTGAAATAGCACACCTGATTCTGATTCACCTATTCAATGGTTTGATGATTAGTTGAACCAGGTGTGCTAGCTGTGGCACATTTAAAATACATGGAACGGCTGGGGGTCCTAGAAGCTAGGTTTGAAACCCCCCCCTGAGCTAGGAGACTACAACCCCCTCTGAGGACAATATCATTCACCTAATAGTGCATGGCTCAAGATTGTTTACTAGTCCCAAGTATTGTGGTAAATCAGAAACTTCTCCCATGTAGTTCGTTCTGGCTGAGAAGGCAGTACTGAACATTAATAGAACTGCAATGCTTGAGCCAGATGTCCAGGGTTATATCAGTTGGTATATGGATTTACTTTGCTAAATCACAGGAACTCCTGCCAGAACCACCTGACCGATATGGATGCAAACTGCAGGTCGATAGTTCCCCTGTAGAGGTCACTGTGCACCATTATATAGACTGCATTGTGATGTACTCAGTGTACAGAACTATCAACCAGACACAATAAAGACTGGTCTACTAGGAGCAGGTCAATATGGGTTTACAGTGACCTAAAAGTCAGAACATAGGCAGAGAACTTGCTAGGAACAGATTTGTAGATATTAACATAATATTCTCATGTTTAGCATATGGGTACTACAGTATGTTGTAAATATAATTTGGGTATAACAAGGTTGGATGGTTAATCTACAAGCAAGACCAAATAGAAAGCTGCCCTGAGGCAAAGGAAATCTCCCCCTATAAAGCACCCACTTCCATCAGTAAAATCCCCATTGCATAAAATAAGACCGTTATCTTTCCAGTTAATATAAAATATATATATAAGCCCCTGAGGCGTATTGCACACATAGCAAGAGATGATTGTGAAGACATGATGCATGATTCAAGCAACCATATTGGTTTTTCCTAAATTTCTCCACACAAACAAATATCATTTTTCTAAATTCCGTACCATTGTGCAATCTAAAACTGAAGGCTGTGGAGTGGAGTAGTTCAATGGATCTTTTTTAGGGGGCAGGTTTATTGGTTCAGTGATCCATCTTCTCCCCCAGAACCAGGGCTGTTATTTGCCAGGTCCTTTTAGAGTGTTGAAAAAGTCTTTCAGGGTTTGCTCGATGTTGGGCACGCCAAAATTTTGAGCTGCAAAGATGCCTGTGCAAGTACCAAGGATCACGCCCAAAACCGCAGAGGATCGCAGCCTAGACACAATATATCCTGCCAAGAAGCCCTTAAGGAAAGGAGAGGCCAGCACACTGCCACCCTGGAACAGAAACACACAACAAACAGGTATGATGTTCTTCTAAGGCCCATCTGACAGTTTAACAAGATGTATGGAAAACGTGTACTCTTATCTGCACATATACAGACCTGATATATAACTACAGAAAAGTGAGGGTTTGTATGAGATCATGTTTGCGTGAAAGCAGCCCGAGGCCTGCATGTGTGTCAGACATCTGACCTGTGGGATCCCAGCCTGTACTTCCTTCTCCACACGCCGCTGAATGTCCTCTAGCTGGTCCTTGAGCTCTGCCAGGTCCTTCAGTGGTCTCAAGGGGTCCTGTTGTGGTACATGTCAAAGGTCAATTACTATACTTATCAAACAGGATTTCAGTTAATATATGAATCTTCTATAAATAGGCGTGGTTGGTCATATCCTCGGTGGCTACTGATAACTGGAAGAAAAAAATCTACAATGAGAATAAAATAGAATGCAGTCATTCTTAGGACCAAAATGTGAGCCTCAAAACAAGAATGTAGGGCCAGCCCACCCATTAGGCAGGATTAGGCGGCCGATTAACCAGGGCGGCATTTTCTGTGCTAAACTGACCAACATTCACCTGCAACAACATAAAACCTCACATATTTCTGCCGAGAAACAATGACAATTTCTGTCAACCAGTGGCATATGGGATTTTTAGGTGGGCGCTGACGCTACCCTGTGATAATACGTGCCCACTTTGTCAAAGGCACAAAATGTTTTTGCTTGTCTATTCTTAGCCCGCGGTTGGAGATACGCATCGCTGCGGCGCTCCACCAATGTTGCGTCATTTTTTTTAAACATAAATCATGTAGCATATACAGTCTATGTAGAAATAATGTGGTCTTTTCTGTAGCATACAGGATGGAGATAAAATGTATGACAATGTAATGCGACAGACCTTTTACATCATGCAAGTTTCTCCGATCAAATAGCCTAACCTAAATGGCGCCCAATCAAATACACTGCCATGTTAAACAACATCTCCTAAAAATGGGCCAGGTCAAAGTAAAATGGACAATCAGGATACTCACAACTGCGCTCCATGAGTTTCACCCCGTGGGCTAAATTGTCATGATCAGTGGTTTAAAGCTCGTATCCGTATATTTCTGATAAACTGAACATTGAGAATTTGAGAATCAGAATTTACGCTGTGTAAACAGATTGATTATTTTTGCAAATAGGCTCAGTTTAACGCCTGATAAAGTTAGCTGGGTTGCTGATATTCCGAACTTAAATAGCCAAATTGATTAGTCACAGAAATCAGGACTAATAAAGCCAATGCAACTGCCTGTTTTACAAACCGTAAGCCTACCACATGGATGGGCATTCATAAAATTCCATTGTAGCCTACACCCCAGTAAACACGGTCCAACGCCAGCGTCTTTCTTTGGTGCATTCCGGACCGGCCTTGACGTTTATGTTTGGTTAAAATTTTGTTCGGTCTGGACCAATCTTCATTTGGCCCAAACATAGACTTCACATAAGGTCAGTAGCAACTTAATTGGGGAGGACGGGCTGGTGGTAATGGCTGGAGCAGAATCGGGAATTGTTTCAAATACATTTGTTTACAGGTGTTTGATGCCATTCCATTTGCTCCATTACAGCCATTATTAGGAGCCGTCCCTCCCCTCAGCAGCCTCTTGTGATGGACGTCCATGTTTGGTTCAGATTTGGTCTGGTCTGGTCTGAATTTGGTCCAAACATAGACGTCTATAAGTTAGGTATTTTCAACTGTCATTCAGAACTGAAAATGAACCCGAATTCACGTCTGTAAAATACATATTTCAACGTCCAGAAAATACGTATTTTCGCCTTTCATTCGAAATCTACATTTAACCTAACTTCGGCGTCTGGAAAACAAACCCTCGACCTTCTAGCCCGAAGTCCAGCGCGCTATCGACTGTGCCCCAAAAGCATGCTCGAGGGGCAGAGTCGATAACCGCGCTTATAAACCCAGCGTCGTTTCAACGTCATTTTGCTTATTGGGACTATTTTAGTTTGTCTCACTTAGTGCAGCAGAACGGCCAACAAATATTCCATCCAAATCTTCTAATTGTTACTGTCACATTACCTATATTGTAAACGAAATCCATTATTCGGCGATACTAATGCTTGTTAAAGTAGTTTACGTTACTGTTTTACTTTCTTGATCGACTATTGATTACTCTAGACTAGCGTAACACAGCACAACTTTGACAGCTCATGGGAATTCTACAGGCCATAAATATGGCTTATGAGTATCGTGTTTCTATTCTACATTCTTACAGACATCATACCCAGCATAATAACGGCAGCAGTTGCCTAATGAACCAGTAAATCAGGTTGCTGATACGAATGTAATGTGTAGTTAGCTAACATTAGCTAGCTAGTAGGCTAGCGTGACAGCTCTTACGCAAAAACATAAAGCTAGCAAAACCACGGTCACGTTATCTACAATGAACAGACTTGAAGGTAAATAACGTTAATAAACAAGTACTACAACTGCGAATAAAAGCTCAGATTTTAACTCCCCAATTTATGGCACTAACCTTGTCGTCCGCCATGTCTTCAAATCAATGCTCCGTCAGTCTATACCACTGGCTTATGACTGGGCTCGATTTTCTTTCCTGCTCGAAGACATTTTGTTATTTATTTTTAATTTAACCTTTATTTTATCCGTCATAGAGTTCAAGGTATATTTTACAAAAAAGCCAGAAATTACAGAAATTACAAAATGCAAGCAGAAAGAAAACAAGGGCATAAAAAAACAAACACATTCATCAAGGTTTTCAATAAGCTTTCTGAATTGCCATAGAGGCACTAAAACATCCTCTCAGAATGCCGTATTCTGGAAGACTGTAACTCAAATCAGTGCCGACTGTTTTTACTCTGCTTACTTGCTACATCGGTGTTTCATTATCTTTACAATGTGTCAATGTTTTATATCTTGATAGCTTTGTGACATTGAGGCCAGTCCTGTAGCCTGTGCACAGGTAACAGGACATGCCAGGCGTAAAGTCAGCTTGTTTTATTATTAGTACAAATCAACTGGTTTGAAACAGACTTTTTTGAAACTAGGGCAAATTTGTATTTGCCTGGCTACCCAACTCCTTGCTCTGGCCTAACGCTAAACCACGTTCACAGACGTAAATTTCTTCTCAAAAATGAAGTATGTAGCGAACCAGAGATATTAAATAAAGGGGGAGATAGTAATCCTATAGGCAATGTATGGAGGAACGTGTAACGCCCCACCCAGCAGACCGTTGACCAGTCGCGTTCACGTTCATGCTGCGTCACGCAACCCGTTCTCAAATTCCGCATTCAAAACAACTGGGAACTCAGAAATCTCCGACTTCTGACTTCAGTGCTTTCAATACAACTAGGAACTAGGGAAAAAACGATCTCCAACTTGGAAAAATCTTTTGAACAGTCATCCAACTCGGAATTCCAACCCAGGAACTCAGGCCTCTTTCTAGAGCTCAGACTTCTCGACCCAACCTCATATTTTTCAGAGTTCCCAGTTGTCTTGAATGCACCAAAAGTCAGGGTATTGGTGCTTTCAAGACAAATGGAAACTGAAAAAAACAAGGTCTAATCATGACGCTGATGATCTTCAGGTTGGAAAGTCAGAGCTCTAGAATGATGGGAGTTTCCGACTTGGAATTTCGAGTTGGGTGACCATTCAAAAATATTTCTCAGTCGGAGCTAGTTTTTTTGAATAAGTTCCCAGTTGTCTTGAATACATTGAAGTCGGAAGTATGAGATTTCCCGAGTTCTCAGTTGTTTTGAACGCAGCATATGAGTCTAGAAACCTGCCTTTTCCCCTTGAAATAATGTGTAATGGCACGAGTCCAAAGCTATACGATATTACAGAGAACAAGTTAATTATCTCACATCATGAAATAGAGCTCCACAGTGGAGGTGTCATAGTACCCAATATTTTTCTCATAGGCGATTTTAGAAACACTTAAAATAAGGTCTGTGTTTCGTGTAGGCTTACCCCTGCAATTACGTTTTGATAATCATGCAAATCTCTCTTGGACAAGGTGACTTATCAATATATTAGTCTCTGTCTGATTCGAAAATGATAATTAGCACTAAAGTAGAAATGCAAAACTACAAATCTCACAAGCTCCTGCATGTCACCTCTAGCTGATGCCTTTGCTAACCGGTATTGTGTTAATTTTACAGAATTGTCTGTGAAGAACACATTCATATTTACAATGACGGCCTACTGCCTTGTTCAGGGGCAGAACAACAGATTTTTACCTTGTCAGCTCTGGGATTCGATCCAGCAACCTTTCAGTTACTGGCCCAACACTGACCACTAGGCTCCCTGCTGCCCGTTTAATCCAGAGATTCTTACCTTTGCCTCGATTTGGCTATTTATGATAGCCACATTAGCAGCTAATTAGCAATTCATTTGTTGGGGGTAAATAGAGGCAAATATATTGATAAAAGTTACCTTGTCCTAAAGAGATTTACAAGGTTATCAAAATGTCATGCCAGGGTAAGTTTACATGAAACACAGCCCTTATTTTAAGTGTTTCTAAAATCGCCTATTTATTTTACCTTTATTTAACTAGGCAAGTCAGTTAAGAACTGGTGGGGAAATGATTGGAACCATTTTCCTGTTTGACCGCTAGGTTTTATGGGTATTATGACTCATACTGTGGTGCTCTATTCATGCTAATGTTGTGTTTTTGAGCTATCGCCCAATAGACTCCAATTGAAGGAGTGCGCTCCTTGTCTCAGAATCGTCCAGAATGCACCGCGCTACCCATTGACGACGCAAGGGCAACGTTCACAATGGAGTTTCCCATCTCCTCAAAAGTATCTCTGAGCGAACATAGAGCAGAGGAAGAATTCAGTTTGTCGTCAGGCAAACTTTGTATCGTCTGCATAGAACGATCGCGCGGCGCGCGCTCTCCCCTCATCATGTGCCATCAAGGGGTGCATGCTACGCGCGAGCTGGGAGGTGGTTGCCACGGCAACCCAAGTGGAGGTGAGAATCGGATGACGCAAGCAGACTGGACGATGACGGGCAGTGTGAGCCTTCAAGACGTGGATGCTGATTAAGGTGGACCATAGAAATAATGTAGGATGGAACTGTAGACCATGTGTAGCCAATGGCAGTCAAATGTTTTTCACTTTCCATATAAGCATGCTCAGTACAATTTTGTTGGCTATATGCAGCTAGGGAGTCTTTTTTTTGTTGATAATTCATCCATTCATCAAATTGTACTGGCCATAGAATGACATACAATCTCTCTGCCTTACGTTGCCCTGCCGAGCCAACCTACAATTTTTGCTCAGTTTATTTGTGGAGACTGGGATAACGATCACTTTACTGTCAGATTGATGGCCATCAATTTAATTACACTAAAACATTGCATCTAGGGAAATGAGACGTTTTAGAAAAGCTGCAGTAATTCCCTTTAAGGGATGCTGCTTGTAGAACACCTTTGCTACCAACACCTTAGCATAGAGAAGCACCCATTAGGAAAAATAAGATTTACAGTAGCTATTCCTGTATTCTGTCAAATGTAAATGTTGCTGGCATTGCTATAAAAAAGCGCTCTTAATATTGCCCTCCCAAATATATTTTTTTAAACAGTAGACCATGACAGATGCGGGTTCTTTGTGTGGGATAGATTTATGTCACTAATCTTCCTGAGACATCCCATTTACACAGAGAGGTGTGTGTATCCCATCTCAAATTGAATTAAATCCTATTACAGCTCCCTCGCTACACAGACACTTGATATAAGCTACACCAATCGCATTAACTGTTTGAGAAAGTGTGTTTGTTTTGGTTTCTGTATTATTGCCCTTTTATTGGCCTCCATATTCCTGTAGTAATGTATTTATTCTATATTCTAGAAAAGTATGATTTTGTGTCTGTTTGCTGGTGTGCACTTCACCCTTGTCCCTAAAGTACATTTTCTCTGCCTCCTGCCCAGCCGTCCTTAAGGCACAGAGAGAGAGAGAGAGAGAGCAGAGCCAGGGGACAATCGGAGAGGGGGGGAGAGAGAGAAAAAGCTAGAGTGTGTGTGAGAGAGGTAAGGGGTGGGGGGAAAGAGGAGGGGGAGTGGCAGAAGCTGCAGGCACCACTGAGCACAATATAGAAAGAGAGAGAGAGAGAAACGATAGGCGGCAGCAGTATAACAAACAGCATCCCTCCAGCACAGATAAAGAGATAGAGAGAGAGATCATCAAGACAGACAGAGAGATCATCAAGACAGATAGAGATCATCAAGACAGACAGAGAGAGATCATCAAGACAGAGAGAGATCATCAAGACAGAGAGAGAGTTCATCATTACAGAGAGAGATCATCGATGGAGAGAGATCATCAATACAGAGAGAGATCATAAAGACAGAGAGAGAGAGATATCATCAAAACAGAGAGGGAGATTTTCAAGACAGAGAGAGAGAGAGATCATCAAGACATTGAGAGATCATCAATACAGAGAGAAAGAGAGAGATTATCAATACCGACAGGGGGATCTTCAAGACAGAGATAAAGCTCTTCAAGACAGAGAGGGAGATCATCAAGACAGAGAGGGAGAAGGGATTATATTTTCATAGCTTTTACTCAGAGTGCTGGCCAGAGCTTGTACAGAGAGGAAGAGAGAGGAGAGAGTGACACAGACGGAGATAGAGAGTGGAGTGAAGATTTTAATCCTCTTGGCATGCGAGTGTGTCCCTGGCTGCTTGGAATGTGTTGCAGCTAACCCGGGGGCCAGGACGGAAGGAACAACTCTCACCATGCTGGGGAAGGATTACATGCTCGCCATCATCATAGTCAATTATGACGGTGAGTAGGCTACACACACACACACACACACACACACACACACACACACACACACACACACACACACACACACACACACACACACACACACACACACAGAGACACACACTGTCCTGGGCTCCTCCAGACTTTTTTCTCTTAGCCCTCGTTCCTCAGAGGAAGTGGAGGAGAAGAGGAGGAGTGAGTTAATGTTAGTCTGTAGGTGTGAGCTGATTAAGGCCAGCCAGGCATTCTGTCCCACAAACACTGAAGAGTGATTCTTAGCGATACGTTTAACTCTGAAGAATGATCATGGAAATACAATGTTTATGAAGACTGAGTTAGATGATTGTGGGTTTGTTGAGAGGTCAGGTAGTGAACTATAGTGCCTCTGTTAGACAAAGAACATGTGGATCTATGAATGTTTTGTATTTAGCTTTGTATTAAAGATAGTAATGATGATGGTGGGCATTTCACTAGCAGTGATGCATCATATATGTATCAGTGATGTATGTTGCTTCTGAGAAGTTTCATATATCACAGTGTTACTAGCTGGTCTTGCTCAAAGCATTGGATCATAGAGAGAGATAATTCACAGTTTTCCCTTGCAATACCAAACGTCTGTCTAGTGAGTCCAGTCTGCAACGTGGTCCTTGAGGGCCTTCCTACATGAATTCACAGGATGGCTGCTTAAAATTCTGTGCATCCGTATGTTTGCCGCTGATCTTCATGTAATTCTTGGATTTTGTGATATTAAAATATATCATGCCATGATTGTGTTTGGAAGATTGTTTAGGTGAGTTTAGTCTCATTTTCTGTCCAACTTAGTGTCCCTCACCCTCCCCACACACAGTAAACAAATACCAGCCTAGAGATGTTATTTATAGAGGACAGGATGTGTTGTTCACCTGGGTGACTGTGTGGGTTGCCATGTGACTTGGTGTTGTCTTGGTAACTGTTGCCCTCCTGGTGTAAGGAGCGGCTGTCAGCTAGTATATTATTGGGAGTATTGGATAGGACAGTAGCCAGTCAGCACAGTGTTTTGTTGTTAGCACAAAGGAGAGTGGAGTCAATGGAGAGTCAATAATCAGTTTTCATGACTAAAACATCAATATTACATTTAATGATTTATTCTAAGGTATGTTATTATAGTAATGATGAATTAAATGTCAAATCCAAAACATATTGGTGAGCAACTGCATTGTTAATATCCTCTAGTAGGCTATAGAAGGCTTGTCCCTCTGATGTTAAACCTTTTTTGTTATTAACTTTTCCCTCATTCATAATAAAAAACACCACTGGTTCCTCAAATAAAGCATCTGTCTTAATAACTGGGTATGTCATTGCTCCCAAAATAACTCTCTTTGAAGAGGGGGAGGGAGAGAGGGAGAGTGGGGAGAGAGCGAGAAGGCGTCATACTTATGCTGGGCACGATAAACAGGGTCACGCTGTGTCAATACTAGGACAGGTTGTTAGAAAATAGTCTGCAACAGTAGCCTAATGTTAGTGTAGTATACACATCGTCCTGCTATTGTTCTGTGTAAGCAAGGGTTTTGGTGATGGATTATTTAACTGGTAAATCCAATGTAAAAACTTGGTATATTGTCGAGTCAAGGACATACACTTTATATGATGGAGAGTTTGGGTGTGTGTTCGTATATGTGTGTGTGTGACACTGTGTGTTGGAGGGGGTTAGGGTGTGGAATGGAGTACTGATAGAACCCTGTGGAACATAAAACTAGTCCCATATCTGTACAGTTTGTGCTTTAACCAACTTCATCTGACTTTCATTGTCATGCCATGTATGAGTTGGGTTGGTCCCTGATTCAGTGCTGAATCCCAGATTGATGTTGTGATTCAGTCTGACCCATAATCCCTCTGGCAGATAGAGCCTATCTCTGACCTTGCACAGATGCACAGCTGGGATTACTCTCTCTCTCTCTCCTCCAGATGTACCCCTCTCTCTTTCTCTCTCTCTCTCTCTCTGTCGCTCTCTCTCGCTGTCTCTCTCTCTCTCCTCAAGATGTACCTCTTTCTCTCTCCTCCAGATGTACCTCTCTCTCCTCCAGATGTACCTCTCTCTCTCTCTCCTCCAGATGTACCTCTCTCTCTCGCTCTGCAGTTTATCATATTACTGTTATTTATAGTCTCCGCTTAATTCTCTCTTTGCATAATGCAATTTCTTGTCTCTAGTCTACAGCAGGGTGTTTTCTTACATTGTTACAGTATAAACATATTCTGTTATTTTGATCTAATTTTAAGCACGCTCTCAGTTGAGGCTGCTGAGGGGTGGACGGCTCATAATCATTTCTGGAATGGAGTCAATGGAATGGTATCAACCACATCAGAGATGTGGTTTTCATATGTTTGATACCACTCCATTGACTCCATTTCATCCATTATTATGAGCCGTCCTCCCCTCAGCAGCCTCCACTGCTCTCGTTTATAAATCCCATTACCCCTCAATATTCCATTTGTTAAGCTGTCCCAGTCCGTCATTCCCCATTCGGTTGTGTAAGGGGTAGTTCTGGGCAGAGAGAAAGATGAGAGATACCCAACTGCAATCACTGCTTAATTACAGCTGTTCACAGCCTTGTGGGGAGCTCAGTCTTCATTGGCCATTTGGGAGTTATTTGGTAACAGGCTCAGTCCAAACGTGTGTTGAGAGACTCCAGTGTGTATCTGCATCTAGATTAGATAGGCCATGATTTATTTTGGTCACTGGTGTCATCAGTGACAATGACAAGGGGGTGAGGACCGTACTGTGCTCCTCCTCCATAAAGTCACTGCATCCTTACATCCACTAGTCTCAAAGGAGACTTGAGGTATTTGAACGAGGTCCACGAGTAAATAAAGCCTGCCAAAATTGATGAAGCAAGATACTTGGGAATACTTCTCAATTGCAGGCTGGCATCCATTACTGCACAGTAGGAAAGGCAATGCTGACAAAGCAATGGTTGACGGCGCATAGAGGACTAGCTAGTTTCTGCCGGTACCGGAAATATCAGTCACATTCATCCTCATGCATCAATCTAATGTACATGTACAGCTCACACAACAATATCACGTGAAATCTCTTTACCCCGTTTAGCTTATTTGATTAGCTGATTTAGAGAAGTAGTTGCTATAGGAACTGATCACGCATTGCAGACTCACTCTCTGGGACTCATCAATAATTCACTAACATCGTCTCTCTGTCTCTGTCTCTGTCTCTCTCAGTCTCCGTCTATGTCTCTGTTTCTCTCTCTCTCTCTCTCTCTCTCTCTCTCTCCCTCCGTCTCCTGAAAGTTCAAACTTTCCCTAGTGTGCATTCTGCTCTCTACTCCCAACACTAGAGGAAGAAATGCAAGTGTAGCTTCCCTTCTGTGTGATTGGAACATTAACCACCCTATCACCTTCCAGGACAGAGGCCTCAGTTCTACAATGTAGGTGGTAATGGAGGCTTCACTGACATCAGATAATTCAATATTTCGGTAGATCAAAAGCCATGATATATAGAGAAGATTATATACTAGGTGAAAGTAGCATGATAAGGGCATTACTTTAGAGATCACCATTTGAAATGGCCAACTGAAATGGCCAAGTATTACTCTCCTGTATCATTAGTGTTGAGAGAATACACCAATACTTCATGGACTTCATGGACTCCACTATTCAATAGAAAGCCCTCTGAGTAAGGAAAGCCATTACAGATCCATGCAAACAGTAAACAAGGGCTATTTTGTGTACTGTGTCAACATCGAAAAAAAGGTTTAATCAATACTATTCACTTACCATGGGAATTAAATGCACAGCACATTGAATCTGTTATTGGAAATTATTTTACAGTGGAGACTGGTTGAGAGCAGGGTACTGGGTGGAGGCCGGCTAGTGGTGACTGTTTAACAGTCTGATGGCCTGTAGATAGAAGCTGTTTCTCAGCCTTTGGAACAGAGTCTCCCATAGAGATGGAGCCATTGGAATAGAGTCTCTCATAGTCTCCCATAGAGATGGAGCCATTGGAATAGAGTCTCTCATAGTCTCCCATAGATGGAGCCATTGGAATAGAGTCTCTCATAGTCTCCCATAGATGGAGCCATTGGAATAGAGTCTCTCATAGTCTCCCATAGAGATGGAGCCATTGGAATAGAGTCTCTCATAGTCTCCCATAGATGGAGCCATTGGAATAGAGTCTCTCATAGTCTCCCATAGATGGAGCCATTGGAATAGAGTCTCTCATAGTCTCCCATAGAGATGGAGCCATTGGAATAGAGTCTCTCATAGTCTCCCATAGATGGAGCCATTGGAACAGTCTCTCATAGTCTCCCATAGAGATGGAGCCATTGGAATAGAGTCTCTCATAGTCTCCCATAGATGGAGCCATTGGAACAGTCTCGCATAGTCTCCCATAGCGATGGAGCCATTGGAACAGTCTCTCATAGTCTCCCATAGAGATGGAGCCATTGGAATAGAGTCTCTCATAGTCTCCCATAGAGATGGAGCCATTGGAACAGTCTCTCATAGTCTCCCATAGAGATGGAGCCATTGGCATAGAGTCTCTCATAGTCTCCCATAGAGATGGAGCCATTGGAATAGAGTCTCTCATAGTCTCCCATAGAGATGGAGCCATTGGAATAGAGTCTCTCATAGTCTCCCATAGCGATGGAGCCATTGGAACAGTCTCTCATAGTCTCCCATAGAGATGGAGCCATTGGAATAGAGTCTCTCATAGTCTCCCATAGAGATGGAGCCATTGGAATATAGTCTCTCATAGTCTCCCATAGAGATGGAGCCATTGGAATAGAGTCTCTCATAGTCTCCCATAGCGATGGAGCCATTGGAACAGTCTCTCATAGTCTCCCATAGAGATGGAGCCATTGGAACAGTCTCTCATAGTCTCCCATAGAGATGGAGCCATTGGAACAGTCTCTCATAGTCTCCCATAGAGATGGAGCCATTGGAACAGTCTCATAGTCTCCCATAGAGATGGAGCCATTGGAACAGTCTCTCATAGTCTCCCATAGAGATGGAGCCATTGGAACAGTCTCTCATAGTCTCCCATAGAGATGGAGCCATTGGAACAGTCTCATAGTCTCCCATAGAGATGGAGCCATTGGAATAGAGTCTCTCATAGTCTCCCATAGAGATGGAGCCATTGGAACAGTCTCTCATAGTCTCCCATAGAGATGGAGCCATTGGAATAGAGTCTCTCATAGTCTCCCATAGATGGAGCCATTGGAACAGTCTCTCATAGTCTCCCATAGAGATGGAGCCATTGGAACAGTCTCTCATAGTCTCCCATAGAGATGGAGCCATTGGAACAGTCTCTCATAGTCTCCCATAGAACCCAATGTGGCGGTAAGAACTCAGCGTAGCAGTAAGAACCCAATGTAGCAGTAAGAACTCAGCGTAGCAGTAAGAACCCAATGTAGCAGTAAGAACTCAGCGTAGCAGTAAGAACCCAGTGTAGCAGTAAGAACTCAGCGTAGCAGTAAGAACCCAGTGTAGCAGTAAGAACTCAGCGTAGCAGTAAGAACCCAGTGTAGCAGTAAGAACTCAGCGTAGCAGTAAGAACCCAGTGTAGCAGTAAGAACTCAGCGTAGCAGTAAGAACCCAGTGTAGCAGTAAGAACTCAGCGTAGCAGTAAGAACTCAGCGTAGCAGTAAGAACCCAATGTAGCAGTAAGAACTCAGCGTAGCAGTAAGAACCCAGCGTAGCAGTAAGAACTCAGCGTAGCAGTAAGAACCCAGCGTAGCAGTAAGAACTCAGCGTAGCAGTAACAACCCAGCGTAGCAGTAAGAACTCAGCGTAGCAGTAAGAACCCAGTGTAGCAGTAAGAACTCAGCGTAGCAGTAAGAACCCAATGTAGCAGTAAGAACTCAGCGTAGCAGTAAGAACCCAGCGTAGCAGTAAGAACCCAATGTAGCAGTAAGAACTCAGCGTAGCAGTAAGAACCCAGCGTAGCAGTAAGAACCCAGCGTAGCAGTAAGAACTCAGCGTAGCAGTAAGAACCCAGCGTAGCTGTAAGAACTCAGCGTAGCAGTAAGAACTCAGCGTAGCAGTAAGAACCCAGCGTAGCAGTAAGAACTCAGCGTAGCAGTAAGAACCCAATGTAGCAGTAAGAACTCAGCGTAGCAGTAAGAACCCAGCGTAGCAGTAAGAACCCAATGTAGCAGTAAGAACTCAGCGTAGCAGTATGAACCCAGCGTAGCAGTAAGAACCCAGCGTAGCAGTAAGAACTCAGCGTAGCAGTAAGAACCCAGCGTAGCTGTAAGAACTCAGCGTAGCAGTAAGAACTCAGCGTAGCAGTAAGAACCCAGCGTAGCAGTAAGAACTCAGCGTAGCTGTAAGAACTCAGCGTAGCAGTAAGAACTCAGCGTAGCTGTAAGAACTCAGTGTAGCAGTAAGAACTCAGCGTAGCAGTAAGAACTCAGCGTAGCACCCAGCGTAGCTGTAAGAACCCAGCGTAGCAGCAAGAACCTATCTCCCACCTGTGCATCAGGGATTAGGACTAGGCTACATCACACAGACTCAGGATTAGGACTAGGCTATATCACACACTCAGGATTAGGACTAGGCTACATCACACAGACTCAGGATTGGGACTAGGCTACATCACACACTCATGATTAGGACTAGGCTACATCACACAGACTCAGGATTGGGACTAGGCTACATCACACACTCAGGATTAGGACTAGGCTACATCACACAGACTCAGGATTAGGACTAGGCTACATCACACACTCATGATTAGGACTAGGCTACATCACACAAACTCAGGATTGGGACTAGGCTACATCATACACTCATGATTAGGACTAGGCTACATCACACAGACTCAGGATTAGGACTAGGCTACATCACACACTCAGGATTAGGACTAGGCTACATCACACACTCAGGATTAGGACTAGGCTACATCACACAGACTCAGGATTAGGACTAGGCTCTACATCACACAGACTCAGGATTAGGACTAGGCTACATCACACACTCAGGATTAGGACTAGGCTACATCACACACTCAGGATTAGGACTAGGCTACATCACACAGACTCAGGATTAGGACTAGGCTCTACATCACACAGACTCAGGATTAGGACTAGGCTACATCACACAGAGCCATTGTTCTGATCTCAAGGAGCAGAATTGGGAGGCAAGGCTATATACAGCCTCAGCCATTGTGATATACAGTAATGGTTGGTGACAAGTATACTTGGTACATAGTAAACCTACTGGATTGTAATGTACAATTATATTTTAAAGCAGAAAATATCCATTCCTTTAGAACTGTCATGCACTACTATGTCTCACTGATGCTAGTTCTTAGAATCCCTCCCTGTATGACTCATTGGTAATAACATGGGAGAAGGCAGGCTAAGATGGGAGAACTCTGGGAGAAGACTGACTAAGATGGGAGAATTATGTGGGAGAAGGCAGGCTAAGATGGGAGAACTCTGTGGGAGAAGACTGACTAAGATGGGAGAACTCTGTGGGAGAAGGCAGGCTAAGATGGGAGAACTCTGTGGGAGAAGACTGACTAAGATGGGAGAACTCTGTGGGAGAAGGCGGGCTACATTAGGAGAACTCTGTGGGAGAAGGCTGGCTAAGATGGGAGAACTCTGTGGGAGAAGACTGACTAAGATGGGAGAATTCTGTGGGAGAAGGCGGGCTACATTAGGAGAACTCTGTGGGAGAAGGCTGGCTAAGATGGGAGAACTCTGTGGGAGAAGGCTGGCTAAGATGGGAGAACTCTGTGGGAGAAGGCTGGCTAAGATGGGAGAACTCTGTGGGAGAAGGCTGGCTAAGATGGGAGAACTCTGTGGGAGAAGGCAGGCTACTTTAGGAGAACTCTGTGGGAGAAGGCTGGCTAAGATGGCAGAACTCTGTGGGAGAAGGCAGGCTACTTTAGGAGAACTCTGTGGGACAAGGCTGGCTAAGATGGCAGAACTCTGTGGGAGAAGGCGGGCTAAGATGGCAGAACTCTGTGGGAGAAGGCAGGCTACTTTAGGAGAACTCTGTGGGACAAGGCTGGCTAAGATGGGAGAACTCTGGGAGAAGACTGGCTAAGATGGGAGAACTCTGGGAGAAGGCAGACTACATTAAGAAAACTCTGTCGGAGAAGGCAGGCGAAGATGGGAGAATTCTGTGGGAGAAGGCTGGCTAAGATGGCAGAACTCTGTGGGAGAAGGCAGGCTAAGATGGCAGAACTCTGTGGGAGAAGGCAGGCTAAGATGGCAGAACTCTGTGGGAGAAGGCAGGCTAAGATGGCAGAACTCTGTGGGAGAAGGCAGGCTAAGATGGCAGAACTCTGTGGGAGAAGGCAGACGAAGATGGGAGAATTGTGTGGGAGAAGGCAGGCTAAAATAGGAGAACTCTGTGGGAGAAGGCAGACTAAGATGGGAGAACTCTGTGGGAGAAGGCAGGCTAAAATAGGAGAACTCTGTGGGAGAAGGCAGGCTAAGATGGGAGAACTCTGTGGGAGAAGGCAGGCTAAAATAGGAGAACTCTGTGGGAGAAGGCAGACTAAGATGGGAGAACTCTGTGGGAGAAGGCAGGCTAAGGTGGGAGAATTCTGTGCCAAATTGTCTCCTCTTGTCTCCTCCATGTTCTCAGGGCTGAGATGAATTATAATTATGCACACAGCTTCATCATCCCCCGAAGATGCTGCACTGACTGACCCATCAATCAGCCGGTGAAAATTGCTGAATAGTGGTGTCATCCAGAGGCTGGTCCAGTCCTTAGCCCCATGCCCAGGAGGCCCGCCTGCCTACCTGCCTGCCTATAAACCCCCCTATAAAGCCTGGAGAGTTCTGCCTCTCATCTTTCTCTAACACTGTTGTCTCATTGATTTTCTCTCCCTGTAACAGGGTTCAGCTGATCTGTTCCTGGGTCTAATCTTCTCATGCTGTCTATCCCAGGGATGCGTGGTGTTGTTTTTCATTGTCAGACACAAGGGTGACCAGGGTTAAACAGCGAGATGAATGTGGATGACATGTACAAGGCATGAAATCATGTAAAATTAGCAATAAATGACAGACCAGACTTAAAGAAAAACTGGCATAAATGGTTTTTGCATGATTGATTTAGCCTCTCTTTGATTTAGCCTCTCTTTGATTTAGCCTCTCTTTGATTTAGCCTCTCTTTGATTTAGCACCTATTTGATTTAGCCTCTATTTGATTTAGCCTCTATTTGATTTAGCCTCTATTTGGTTTAGCACCTATTTATTTGAGCATCTATTTGATTTAGACTCCTTGATTTAGCCTCTATTTGGTTTAGCTCTTCTTTCTCTCTCGTTCCGTGATAACAGCGAGAAAACTGTGGCATGCTGCTGAGAGGGAAACACCCGTGCCCAGGCAACCCTGTCCCAAATGACACACTATTCCCTATGTAGTTCCTGGTCAAAAGTAGTGCACTACATAGGGAATAGTGTTCCATTTAGGATGCAGTCCTTGTGTCACTTCTGACCCACTTCTCGCGTTCTCGCTTTTTTTGTTGTTGTTGTTCACCACTCCATTCACCCAGCTCTCATTCGAGCGAAGCACATTGAGTTAATGGCAGAATTAGTCCAAACTATATTGAAGTGTCCAAAGAAATCACTCTTCGTCTGCTGAGCATAAGGTCTTTTTCTCTCCCATCACGTCTTTTAATTTAGTCTTTATGTCTCTACTCCTCTCTGCACATTTTAAATAATTGATCTCCTGATTTACATATTAATTTGCCCTTTCAAACACAAATCTGTCCCATCGCATATTCAGTGTTAGGGGAAAACAAAGGAGCCGAGCCTCAGACACTAGTTTTGCCAGCCAGCCCTGTGTGATGCAGAGGGACTGTTCTGAATTCTATTCTGGTAATTGGTAGATTTATCATGTGGCCAGAGGATCTCACACGCCCTGCTGTGCTCTCCTCTGCCAGTCACGTGTAGCAGGGCCGTGAGAGCAAGGCCAGCCGTGGGGCTTACATAGGCTTTAGATTGGGTGAGGCTACTGCTAGATGCCAATGGGATGCAGCCCCCTGTGTACGATGGACCTCAAAGAGCTATGTTTATGCTAGAGCCAGCCGCCATTATGAACATAATTAAATATTGACCTGACACTACTGTTACATTTTGACACCAAAATGCACTGTAATATTGTCCATGACTACTTCTTCATTAAGATGACTTACTGTCACCTGTCATCATCGTGCTTCCTGCCTGTTCTGTGTTCTTCAGACAACATTTGGAACGACCCAAGCCTTGACTTGGACTCTGACCTACCGTCAGGGTGGCGCACCATCCGGGACAGCACCGGCACCTATTACTGGCACGTGGCCACTGGCGCCACCCAATGGCAGCACCCGTCCTACAGCACCGAGGAGGACCAGAACTCCATCAATGGCATCACTGCCGCGGACATCAAGGTTAGGGCTTCAACTTCTAAATAAAGTTCAGTCTCACCGTTTGACTTTGTGTCCTTTATTCTGAATGTGGTGCCATCAGAGAGGAAGGATCACACCTCTAATAATGTCTCTTGTTCTCTTTTCCAGAGCCTGGAGGCTGGGGGCAGACGTGAATCAAGGGCAAGGCTGACAGAGAGCCCATTGGCCTCCATAAATGACAGGTAGTCTTTCAAAATCCTCTGCAGACCCAAACCAACACTCATTCACCTGTGCAAGCCCTGTAGCCTTGTTCCTGGATTATGCTACCCACGGTGGAGTAATGAGTACATTTCAGTTGTGTGATGAAGGTTATTCTACAAGGTGACTGGGTTGACTACATTTCAGTTGTGTGATGAAGGTTATTCTACTAGGTGAATGTGTTGATGATGTAATCAAATGAGAGGGTTAGAGTGTTGGATGTACTCTCTCTCTCTCTTAATCTCTTCGATGGCTCCATGGCTCATGATGGCTTCACTGGCCTGGAAATGTGGCAGATCACATATCCCTATGCCTCCTGGAATACTTCCCCCACTATTCCATTCTCTGTGTTCTGATCAGAGGCCTGTCATATTTGTCCCCAGGCTGATAAAGTCAGGAATAGATAAATCCTCTGAGATTTAGGCCCTAGTTCAGCACCACACTACATCATATCATTATTACAGTTCAGCCATTGTACCATGATCTGAATACATACAAGCGATTAGGGAAAATACTGTTTGATGTAGTTCCTGGGGATGAGTCTTAACCATCTGTGGCACGTCTGTGTTCTTAGGTTTCTTTAGCGTAGATGGGTTGGCTGACAAGATCACAAATGCTGCATGCGCATCGATGTGGCCGGAAGCCGTGCTTTGTTATGATTCTGAATGGTCATATCGCTAGCGACAATGAAAGGAGCAGCCTTGTGGGGAATCGTAGGTGGCTCGTTTCAGCTTGTATATTTTTATTGATACCATGTTTTGAGGTGTTTTGACTGATGTCATGTCTATGCTAATATGGCTAAAATTCGCTAGCTAGCTGTAACGATGTATTTGAGAGACAACAAGTGCTCATTGTGCAAATGTATTTATGTTTTCAATAAACATTGGAGACTAAATCTAGTTTACACGTTGTCAACATTCTAAGCCCACCCCGTCTGTTTTGCCCCATAGTTGCGCACGCCTCATTTTTGTTGCTAAACAACCAACCCGTCTATACAGCAAGGTCAAACCTGTTAGGTCAAATGCATCTTAGATCACCTTGATGGTTGTTCATAGGTTCTTTAATATTATGTATAGCTACCTTGCCTTTACCAAAAGCACTTAACAATTAAATTATCTGGAGTTATTTTATTTTAGCAGCCCCTTGAGGGGCCCTGTGTCCTGTGTGACGTGTAGAGGTTAATGAGCCAACCAATAAACACAGTCCCTGCTGCAGTGGTTATGTGTTGAATCAGGATGCATTTGACACAGGGGAGCTTAATGTTCTGTATGGACAGAGATTGTGGAGAATAGTGAAACTCAGTTCACTGAGCGTAGCATCAAGAAATGCATAGGTCTAATAATGGACACTATCTTATCCTGCTCTGCTTCACCAAAGAGTTTAATGGACAGAGAGGGAGAGTCTTGGGCCCCTGGTTGCAGGAATAGCAGCCTCTTGGAATTGTCTCCAGTCAGCTGTATCAGAGAGGTAAATGTCTAACAACCTCCTCTGAGTCAGCCAGCGTGAGGGGATCAGAACAGCTCTCTGTTTATTTTTGATCATCCATGACCCACTCAACAGCTGTTTCCCCATCAAGAGCAGACAGGCAGGCAGCATCAAACAGAAAGGAAGGGCTTTACTTTCAAAGTCAAACACAAACAAACAGATGAACAAAGAACTAGATTATAACATCATATAATACGCCATACCGAACAGCATCTTACAGGGAAGCAGGTAGGGATGCAGAAAAGGCAACAGCGTAATTTGTGCTGTCATGGTAGTAATCCTTCATGTCATTTGACTGTTCTGCTGATCTCCCACAGGGTTTCCTGGCAGGACGATTATTTCTGCACCAACATGGATCCTGACTCCAAGGTAGAGTGGACTTTGATGTTGTCCAAACCATAGAAATACAGTATAATCCTTAGAACGGGCCTTCACATTTGAGACAAGCCTGTTCTATAGATTACATTTCTATGGTCCAAATCCCTCTTCTTCTGACCAATAACATCCATACCCAAGACCAATTTTTGGGGGGTAAACACTTCTGTGCTCCTCCAGAGAATACCAATCTATTTTAGCTGATTTTTAACTCTTAACACTACTTTCCATCATTTATTATTCAAGGGTAAAAAGGGACCACATTTATAATGTTAGCATTGATCAATATAGTTTTGTTGTTGTTCAGACTAGGCAGCTCTTAGAGGAATTCATATACCATGTCCGCTAAAAAGATTTGAGA
This sequence comes from Salvelinus alpinus, assembly GCF_045679555.1. Classification (NCBI taxonomy): domain Eukaryota; kingdom Metazoa; phylum Chordata; class Actinopteri; order Salmoniformes; family Salmonidae; genus Salvelinus; species Salvelinus alpinus. The sequence continues at coordinate 35,013,973 of NC_092109.1, read as the reverse complement.
GTCATCTCTGGAGTCAGGCAGGAGCAGTATTGATGGACTGTAGATACAGTAAATACATTATATAGAGGCATCATGTTGATATACTGTAGATACTGAACATTATTATCTAGTCTGAATCATGTTGATATACTGTAGATACTGAACATTATTATCTAGTCTGAATCATGTTGATATACTGTAGATACTGAACACACTGTACATTATTATCTAGTTTGAATAGTCTCTGCTTATTCCCTGCTCTCTGCCTCCTCCCCACCTCTACCCTCCACTCCTCTCCCTCCTGGGTCTGTTGGCATGGTGTGGTGTGCTGGCATGGTGTGGTTGTGCTGGCATGGTATGGTTCTGTTGGTGTGGTGTGGTTGTGTTGGCATGGTGTGGTTCTGTTGGTATGGTGTGGTGTGCTGGCATGGTGTGGTTGTGTTGGTATGGTGTGGTGTGCTGGCATGGTGTGGTGTGGTTCTGTTGGTATGGTGTGGTGTGCTGGCATGGTGTGGTTGTGTTGGCATGGTGTGGTTGTGTTGGTGTGCTGTGGTTGTGCTTCTGTTGGCATGATGTGATGTGATGTGGTTGTGTTGGCATGGTGTACTGTGGTTGTGTTGGCATGGTGTTGTGTTGGTGTGGTTGTGTTGGCATGGTGTGGTTGTGTTGGCATGGTGTGCTGTGGTTGTGCTTCTGTTGGCATGATGTGATGTGGTTGTGTTGGCATGGTGTGCTGTGGTTGTGTTGGCATGGTGTTGTGTTGGTGTGGTTGTGTTGGCATGGTGTGGTTGTGTTGGCATGGTGTGCTGTGGTTGTGTTGGTATGGTGTGGTTGTGCTGGCATGGTGTGGTTGTGTTGGCATGGTGTGGTTGTGTTGGTATGGTGTGGTTGTGCTGGCATGGTGTGGTGTGGTTGGCATGGTGTGGTTGTGTTGGCATGGTGTGGTGTGGTTGTGTTGGCATGGTGTGGTTGTGTTGGTGTGGTTGTGCTGGCATGGTGTGGTGTGGTGTGGTTGTGCTGGCATGGTGTGGTTGTGTTGGCATGGTGTGGTTCTGTTGGTATGGTGTGGTTGTGCTGGCATGGTGTGGTTGTGTTGGCATGGTGTGGTGTGGTTGTGTTGGCATGGTGTGGTTGTGTTGGTGTGGTGTGATGTGGTTGTGTTGGTCAGTGTTTTGCAGTGCGCTCCCTGGGCTGGGTGGAGATTCCAGAGGAGGAGCTGATCCCGGGGAAGAGCAGTCTGGCTGTCAATAACTGCATCCAGCAGCTGTCCAGCAGCAAGGCAGAGGGCCGCGATGACACACTGGGCGCCTGGGGAGAGGTGAGGGGGGGGGGTGAGAGAGTCTTCTCTGTCTTCTCTCCCTGTCCTCTCTGTCCTCCCTTTCATCTCTGTCTTCTCTGTCCTCCCTGTCCTCCCTGTCCTCCCTGTCCTCCCTGTCCTCTCTGTCCTCCCTGTCCTCCCTGTCCTCTCTGTCCTCCCTGTCCTCCCTGTCCTCTCTGTTCTCCCTGTCTTCTCTCCCTGTCCTCTCTGTCCTCCCTTTCCTCTCTGTCTTCTCTGTCCTCCCTGTCCTCTCTGTCCTCTCTGTTCTCCCTGTCTTCTCTCTCATCTCTCCCTGTCCTCTCTCCCTGTCCTCTCCCAGGGCCAGGACATGATGATGGTTCTGAAGAAGGATACCCTCAGCCTGATGGACCCAGTGGACCGCAGCCTTCTCCACTGCCAGCCTATCATTGACATCCGCGTGTGGGGCGTGGGCTGCAACAACGGCAGGTGGGCCAACCTGGGAAACGTATTGGGAAATACTCCCCAGTCCTCTCTCCTTCTCTTTTTGTTATGGTCAGTGTTGATACCTGAAGTTACATGTTGAAATACGGTATAATATGGTGAACCAACTAAGCACAATGCTCTTGGGTTGATGGTCAGGGAAGACTATTTAAAGTTTTTGTTATTGTTTATACTTGATGACATGGAAATATTCCATTGAGTGAAGAAAGTAAACCATTTATAAAAGAGTGTTTTTATATGGGCTATACAGCCTTGGGTTTGGTTGGTAATTCAGCGTAGCAGACATGTCAGGTCTATTGTAGTACACTGGGAGTTGAGTGCATCTGAGGGCAGTTATATTTGGCTCTGTTCTTGCTGGAGAAAATTCAGGCATTGACCTGTTGGCAGTGTCAGTGGTACTACGTCTCAGACGCCGGCTGAGTAGAATAGAATAGCCCTGAGGAAGAGACGTGACAAGGGTAGAGAATTAGAATTAGTTATTTTTTTTTATTTTTTATTTAACCTTTATTTAACTAAGCAAGTCAGTTAAGAACAAATTCATATTTACAATGACGGCCTACCCAGACGACGCTGGGCCAATTGTGCGCCGCCCTATGGGACTCCCAATCACGGCCAGATGTGATACAGCCTGGATACAGAAGGACTGAAACTAGTGAAAATAACTCAGTACAGCAGTGCCCAATTGTTACTGACAGTAGGCTATGTTGTATGAGGATCATAGTTATGAAGCAATACAACCATTTTGTCTCCTAGTTAAGGTAGTTGTAATAATTAACTTTCTTTCTTTTTTAAATGCCACTCATGAAAACAGAGACAGGTAATCACTCTTTTCTTGGTCAACTAATTTTCTGTTGACATGCCATGTGTGACTTTGCCAGCTTGCATCAGGGTCTCAAGAAAAAAGCTCAGTGCTCCAGTAGGTCCGGCGTACTTTCTGTAGTCATGCTGTGTATTATTGCCTCATCAATAATGTAACATGCTTCTGCCAACATGTTTCTCATGCACGTTCAAAGAAACCCGTCTATTTCTTTCTCCATTTCTATCCACCGTTATTTCTTATGCAGTGTATGTACCAAGCAGTTCTGTCCTTGTCTCACAACAAATGCCCACCCAGCCTCATCTCAGACTGTTTTCTTGCCCTATTCCCATACTGCTGATGATTGAGCTAAAATGTGAGAATCATAATGGACTATCTTCCTGAGGTAAATTCTGCTCAAACTCCATAATGATTGCATTCCTCTGAGAGCTGAGTAGAGGATGCATCAATGTGTAAATTCATGTAACAGACTTTTCTACAACAGTTGGATGGGCCTTTGTGAAGATAAATGGACAAGGAGAGCTTGCTGGGTCATGTCCAAATGATCAGCTCCCCCCGTGCCTTAGCCAAGTCTCCTTCCTTTCTGCTGTGCCAACCAGGGTCGAGCTGCAAGGTCGCATCTGCCACTGTGACAAATTACCTCCATTTACACCTGGCTTTACTGTATTACACCTCAACAAAAGACATGGCTTATTGTCATAAAACAACTCCCGTTCCACTGTGGATGGAATACAGAATATTGTACGCACACACAAACACACACACAAACATCTTACCGTTTGTGGACCCACCGCTGATGCCAAAGGGAAGCTCATCTGTTATTCCCTCTGACTCCAGTGTTTTCCCTCAATATTTGAGTTCCTTTCCCAGGCATCAGCACATTCTGGTGTGCCAGAGCTGTGGCCTACATAACAGCACTGTTGCTCCTGATCGTTTTAAGTGGGGAAACCCACTGAGGATGTTACAGAGACAATAGAGAGAATTACACCTCGGCAACAATCACTGTGCCATTTCCCATTTAGCAACTGCACATTGGACACAGAACAGTTCTTCATTTACTAACTACGTGTCAGAGAGTTTACAGTACAATGTCAGTTGGGTGCTTTTGCTCTGATATGTGATTACAGGATCATGACTCTTTAGTCCCTTTCTGATATGAGAACTTGGTGACAGAGCAATACATTCCCTGTCCATGTTGCATAACGTGCTGAGAACAATGTCTGTCCATATGGATCCTTGGTATTTATAGACCTCTGATATCTGACACTGCCTGGTCCTGTCAGCTCCTGAGGGACGCTGCCTGAGGTCACCCCCCCCCCCCCATCTCTTCTAAAATATGAGCCAGAGTAACTGATAGTATCAATGTTAAAAATAGTCTGTGTTGTCTGTCTTCAGTGCTCAGTTGCTTAGTAGTCGTTTGATGATTGTGCGCTTGATCAAACTAACTGATGATATTTGCTGATGCACCGCTAGCTTTAGTTCAGTGTGCTAACACAGTGATGTAGGACCAGTGCAGAAGATGTGTATTCAATATGGCTTTCAATTCCTTTCCATTCTCAGTCATACTAATGGAATGATATTGTTATACATACAGTACCAGATCACCAGGTGAAGCAGGGAGTCAGCTTTCCCTCCACAACCCAGACCTATAGATAGTGCCTGTACTCTGTGTTAATCTATGCTGTTGTGTTCTGTTCCTTTCCAGAGATTTTGCCTTCGTGGCCAGCGACAAAGACACCTCTATGCTGAAGTGCCATGTGTTTCGCTGTAACGCCCCAGCAAAAACCATCGCCACGGCTTTGCACAAAATGTGCTCAAAGGTAACCACAGAGTGAAGCATAGGAAGTGGTTTAACACCCCTTTAGTCCACCGTAGTAGTTTAGGTTCATTCTAGAGTGAGCCAGTGTGAATGCTGTGTCTGTGTGTATGTGTCCAGATCATGGCAGAGAAGACCACTAGAAGCCCATCTATGGCCCGCTCCCTCACCATGGCGACCATCTCCCCTGAGGACCTGCCACGCCAAGGTACAGTAGGTCACAGAGACCTTCAGTTACAGTCTGTACTGGTTTTCTCAATGTCCAGTTTATACAAGTTATCAACTCCATAATATTGTAAATCATATGACTTTTTAATTCTTATTTTTTTTACTGCAGTGGACTTCCTGGATGCAATGAGGCAGAGGGTGCAGAAGTTTGAGGTGCAGTACATCGGAAACCTGCCCGTCTCCAGGGCAATGGGTACTGTATTCTAATCTAGTCTATTATTAAACTGGCAAAATACCATCACATTTTTCATCTATTGATTTATTAAACTAGCTCAAAGAAGAGAGACAATCTTCTCCTTCCTATAACAACCTTGAGACTCAACAGGGGAACACAAGATCTGTGATGTCTCATCAACAGATATAGAGGATTAGACAGCAGCCAGGACTCACAGGCATGTTTGAAATTGGGTCTGGATCATTTAAGAGACAGAGGACATCATCTCATTATTATCAGCAAATGCACCGAGTCACGTTGTGATTGTGAAGCTAGCTGCTAGCGCCCGTTAGCTAGCGCTCAGGGTCACTGTGTCAGTTGGCAGTCCCTAGGCGAGGTACTGTATTCACCACAAGCTCCAAAACGGTAGCATCCATCAAGGTGCCCTGCCTGCCTCCTGTTAGCCGGACCAGCTGACTGACCGACATAGAGCCGGTTCCAGATGCTTTATGTCTGGGTTATTATGGTCCACTGAGGTGTTCTTAGTAGTGATGACAAGCCATTTGTCCTCATTTGAGATCACACACCTTTGCTGATCAGCCTATATTTTAACAATCACTAGAAGTTAGGCAAGGAAATCAGTTTGGTACAACGGAAAAGTCCTTGAAACTCTGAGCATGTTCTCTCACAACAGAAAAGAGCAGAGAATACCACTAGAAGCCCATCTATGGTTTTACCTCGCTTTTGGAGGTCACTGTGGCTGTGTTGTTTCTGAAGCAGCTGTATTAAGGTCCTCTATGTGGGATCCTCTGGCAGGTATGGAGGTGCTGAACCGGGCCATAGAGAGCATCATGAACACCTCAGACAGTGACGATTGGGAGCCCATCGTCATCCACATCTCTGACACTGTCCTGTCACTCTGGAAAGGAGAGGTGAGGAGGAGAAATCAGGAAACCTGTAAACACCGGTGGTCAGACCAACCAATGAAATTACTACATTTCTCTGGCTATCTGTTGTTTCTCTCACTTTTTTAAAACCTTTGTCTCTCTCTCTCTCTCTCTCTCTCTCTCTCTCTCTCTCTCTCTCTCTCTCTCTCTCTCTCTCTCTCTCTCTCTCCTCTCTGTCTCTCACTTTCTCTTTCTCTCTCTGTCTCTCTCTCTCTCTCTTCTCTCTGTCTCTCACTTTCTCTTTCTCTCTCTCTCTCTCTCGCTCTCTCTTTCTTTCTCTACCTTCTCTATGATTTCTCTTTCAGGATGGAGATGATCCATTTTGGGAATGTCAAGTGCGTTTGCTGACCTTTCTGGGTGTGGGGCATGATACACACACCTTTGCAGTGATAGTGGACGGCGGGACGCAGCGGTTTGAGTGTCATGTTTTCTGGTGTGAGCCAGACGCAGGGATAATCTCTGAGTCTGTGCAGGCTGCGTGCATGGTGAGTCACTTAGTTAGGGGTCACCCTGAAGGATGAAACACAGTGATGGAGAACTAATGGACAAAATGGCTGGCATGATAAATACTTGAATTTATACATGCTATCATGGCTGAATGATTAATAATTTAAAGGAATTGGCAGAGAATGGTAGAGAATGTTATGGAGTCATGACTCATTTATGGTATCTTTCTAACATGAAAAGTGACATTATGGTCACTGCTTAACATGACTCCATTGTGTCCCCTGCAGGTCCAGTACCAGAAGTGCTTGGTAGCCCAGACTCCACCACCCAGGTCCAAAATGTGGCGGGCGGGTTCCAAGGTGAAGCGGGCCAACTCCATGGACGGCTTCAGTTTTCCAGCTCCCCGTCACCAAGGACTGTCCCCTCCCAAGGCTGGCTCCTCCACCACCAAAAAGAGCATGCTGGCGTTTTTTGAGACTTTCAGAAATAAACAGTCAGCCGTTTCCACACCATAGCAACCAGAGAGGGTGGGAGAGGATGGATGGATGGATGGAGGGAGGGAGGGAGGGAGGGAGGTGAAGCAAGTGATGGATGGAGGGAGGGAGTAAGAGACGGAAGGGGAGTTGAGTTAAGGGGGGTAGGGAGGGAGGGAGGGAGGGAGGGAGGGAGGGAGGGAGGGAGGGGAGGAGGGGGGGGGTGAGTTGAGTTGAGTAAAGGGAGGGAGCGAAGGGGTTGAGCAAAGGGGGTAGGGAGGGAGGGAGAGAGGGAGGGAGTTGAGTAAAGGGGGTAGGGAGGGAGTTGAGTAAGGGGGTTGGGAGGGAGGGAGTTGAGTAAAGGGGTGCGTATCAGATTTAGGGGAATAGTAGAATGAGTAGTTAGAGGGAGGACAATACAGATGTAACCAGCCATTTGAATGTGAAGTTTGAAGGCAAGCTGAGTTTCTATTTTACCAGGCAGGGATGGCCATTATCTTAAACAAAACAAACTGGCAGCATTTCTGCTTCAACTGTGTTTTTGTGAGTATACAACATATCTCACCTAGGCTGGTTTGTGGTACAGTAACATGGAGGTGCTGTACTCTCACATTCCATACCTTGTTTAAGTCACTAGGATCTAAACTTGTACTTTTATGACAAACTACAAACAAATACACAACAATAACCCCCTGCTTCTAAGTGAAACGTACAGTAGCAAAAAAATATGGTGCAATAATGGACAACTCTTTAATATAGTTTTCTGGTATTGAACATCAGCAAAATGTAACTTGATTCTTGTACAATTAATGTAGTTAGATAGGTTGTATTAAATACGTATACTGTTCTTTCTAATAAATGTAAAGTGATCTTTAACTTCAAATATATTCACAGTGTGTCAACCTTATAGCTTTATAGTCCTTCTGACAGTTGACAACAAAAAGTCCTCTAATGTGAGATTAGTCGTCATAAAGATGGGACATAAGATATCACACTATATATTTCTCCATTATTCTAATTAGACATCATGACAAAATTGAGAATTAGACCGTTGAACATCCTAGGCCCCAGTTTGTCAACAGAAAATGAAGACTGACCGGATCCGGGCTTTGGTCCAACTCTCTATTTTGATGCAACATACTCAGACAGAATCCCTTTAGCCAAAAGTGGTGCCAGTCCTACAGTGGCCTTCCCATTAAAGAGAAAGAGTTATAGTTCTGAAAAAAAGTTTGTGTTAGCACATACAACACAAAAAGCATTGAAAGTGTTAAAAAAAAGGGTTAGATTTAAAAAAGGGGGAGAGTGCTATTTCAATCCAACAGTTTGCTTGAAACCCCTTAAAGCTTTACAGAAGCACTGCATGCTTTCGGACGTGCTTGGGAATGAAATGCTTTGCTCAGGTACTTTCCATGCTATTGGCGATTAAAAAAAATAATATATATATTGGCTCTCACAAGTAAAAGTGAAAACACTTAGAAATCAGGTCAATGACTAAACTCTAAATGCAACCAGTCACCGCCACTGAAAGCTTGTGCTATGTTGTTCCTAATGGAGGACATACTAGGACATTTTCACTAGAGGAAACACCAAAAAAAACACAGAATTTATATATCACTGTTGTGATTCACCCCAAAATAAAAACTTATTTGCACTTCATTGAATGAAATATGTTAAGGGTTATCAACAGTTTGCACTTGGTTTAATGCATGCTGATTTTCTAAGTAATTTGCAGTAGTAGGCCCACATTATGCTGTGAAACACTTGGACACAAAAAGAATGGCACTTCAGAGAGGTCATGCTATATGTTACTGATATGCAACTGCACCTCGCTCATTCTAAATATGTATTATATAACAAAACAACTCAGGTCTCCTTATTAAGGATCATGTCAAAGTTGGGAAAATTAAAAGGCAGAGCTTTGGCATATAAGAACATGAATGGAGAAGTGATATCCTTATTATCCAGGAGAATTAGTTAGGGGCATTGGTTAGAGGTAGTGTCGTAGGTCATGTAGCATTGGTTAGAGGTAGTGTCGTAGGTCATGTAGCATTGGTTAAAGGTAATGTCATAGGTCATGTAGCATTGGTTAGAGGTAGTGTCGTAGGTCATGTAGCATTGGTTAGAGGTAGTGTCGTAGGTCATGTAGCATTGGTTAAAGGTAATGTCATAGGTCATGTAGCATTGGTTAGAGGTAGTGTCGTAGGTCATGTAGCATTGGTTAGAGGTAATGTCATGTAGCACCTTGAGAATATTTTTTTTTTGTAAATAAACTAGTAAATAAATGTCTCTCTCTATATATTTGCAGTACTTTAGCACAGAAGAAAATAGGATGTCATGTAAATGCTATTTTTTTGAATTGTGATTATTTCGCACAGTTGTACCTAACTAGGTCCACATTGTGGTGGTCTATGCTGGAATAATAAATTGCTCGTAAATCCTGTTCTTTTCTGTTTCCTGTGTGTGACATTAATCAAAGTTTAACTTCAATTCCTCTTACATGATTCCATATGTGTTATTTCATAGTTTTGATGTCTTCAATATTATTCTACAATGTAGAAAATAGTAAATATAAAGAAAAACCCTTGAATGAGTAGGCGTGTCCAAACTTTTGACTGGCACTGTATATTTTTAGACTGCAAATTGACCGCAAGAAGCCCAAACAGCTATAATATTAAGGCCAGCATTCCGGAGTCGCCTCTTCAATGTTGACGTTGAGACTGGTGTTTTGCGGGTACTATTTAATGAAGCTGCCATTTGAGGACTTGTCAGGTGTCTGTTTCTGAAACTAGACACTCTAATGTACTTGTCCTCTTGCTCAGTTGTGCACCGGGGCCTCCCACTCCTCTTTCAATTCTGTTTAGAGACAGTTTGCACTGTTCTGTGAAAGGAGTAGTACACAGCGTTGTACGAGATCTTCAGTTTCTTGGCAATTTCTCGCATTTCTGATCAATATGATGTTAATTCAATGGACAATTTTTTTTATTTTCTTTCAAAAACAAGGACATTTCTAAGCGTCCCCAAACTTTTGAACGGTAGTGTATGTCTTTCTATTATGCGTGGGAATACTTGGGAACAGATTTCCAAAATTAAAATCACTTGTGTCTTTAATGTCCAACAATGAAAATTCAAAAATTAAATGACATATGTCTCTCTATTATGCGTGGAAATACTTGGGAACAGATTTCTGAAATGAAAACATCTTGGAGCTGATTTCCTGGTGTTTTTACAGTCTTTTATGTCAACAATGAAAATATCTCCCCCCCAAAAACAATTGCTGAAAACTTGGCCAAAATTCAAACCGCTGACCACTAGTTACAGAACGTTTTCCCACCATCAAATATTGTAGCGTGAGGAAATCTAATTATGGGTTGGGCCGACATTATGCTAATTTTCTCAATAAATGTTTCTGTTCCCAAAACTAGAATATGTTAAAAACACAGTGCATTGCGTTTTATAGACTTGACGTTTTGCAAAAGTTGTAAAAAATTGCGTTGTTTAGAAGAAGTGCAGGGTGGAATTGAGCTTGTGTACACGCGCACTTCATATAAGAGGCGTTCCCTAACTGAAATATGCAAATAAATGATACAACGCACCAATAGCCGTTGCCAACCTCATTGCTTGTTCTGCTCACTATGCTTCATTTGCTCCCACTGTAACAAACACACAGATGAACTACCTTGGCTTAGTTATAAATATTTTGTATTATGTTCGAGTCACCAACCGGATATGAGTTATGTCAATGTTCAACATCCTGTTCACGTGTCCGGGAAAAACGAGTGGAGAGTTTTATTTTATTTTGTGAAATAAGCAATGGAGGCTGAGGACCTTTACATCAAACCAGGTATTTTCTGTCCAATTGAATGCTTCTACTGTGTTAATTTATCGAGAATATGTAATTACATACATGTTTGTAGTATCAGTTTACTGCAACTGTGCTAGGGTGAGAACTTAGTTTGAAGGCAAGCTAGCAGAAGCAAGCTAGTTTGAGAGTTAACTAGCTAACAAAGTTATAAAAACTTTTTTAATATGCTTTTGCATATAACGTTACTTAATGCTACATCTTCGCCTTAGTTGTTTCCCCAGTGCTTTATGGCATCTAGTTTGAGTATGACTACTGGTACATCACATTATACTGGTGATGATTTATAAGCAGTTTTGTTCATGTGTATGACTGAATGAATACTACAAGCTAACTGGTAAATGGTTGTTTCATCCATCTGTTCTCATATTCTGATAGGTCTTTTGAAATAAAACTCTCCCTGGCTTTATTACTCAAGGTAACCAGGAGCGGGGCTGGAATGACCCTCCACAGTTCTCCTACGGTTTGCAGACAGCAGCACAAGGTGCACCCAAGAGGACCCCTCTCAACAAGAGAGTGCCCCCACCTCAACTCACTGGATCCCCCAGTACGTTCTCTAGACTGTCGGAAATAAATGTATATATTCGCACCTTGAACATGTTTAGAAATCCATTAATCTTTTGAGTATCTCGGTACTTTGATGTCTACTCAGGGGCTGTGTGATTGTCTTTCTGATGGCTGGACTTTCCCTAGAATGTCAGAGGAGATGATGAATCATCCGGGTTCTATTTATCCACAGTAGTGGTGCGGGGTCCGCTGTTTGTTCACCTGCCCGCAATTGCTAACAACCCATCCGCAACCACCCGACTATATGTGATAAAGTGAAAATCCCAACTCTAACTCACAAATATAGAATTGGCGCTATAGGCTAGTCAGAGACTGCAGAACAATTTTTTGACATGGGGTGTAGGATTTTGTTTTGCCTGATTTTAGATATGTTTCTGGTTATAGATTCAGACATTTTGGTAGCTATTCGTTAGTCGATTTTTCTATAACTAGATACATGTAGCGTCTCTTTTGTCATATGTTGCCCTAGAAGACTAAATAAACCCTTCCTCAACAGAATAATGTCATAGATCCATAGAATGAATGTTTCAATCTAGTTGACATCGGTAAAGTTCTCTGTCATCTTTCACGGAGCAAAGACGTTTAGGGACTGGGTAGAAAATACAATAAAGCAAAAACAAACAGGAAAGATTTTCTGTGCAAAATGTCCAAATGACATCAGTTTGACTGGTTGTAAAGAAAGCTGAAAACCACCCAATGTGTTTCTGATAAGATTTCAGAATATTGCATGTTTTATGTGGTTTAAATACTATCAGCTATTATTATGCTTTGATGATGAAGAAAACACCTCTACACTTCGTATCTCTGAGCATTGCATTCTCTCAAGATGCAGAAATAAATCATATTTCTCCACTCTTGTTCCCAAGTCCAAATTTTGCCTACATTTGGTGTATAATTTTACAGCAATAAATGCATAATTCTGCAGGAGTTATCATTAAGGCTGTAGCCCTACTCGCATGGGGCTAGTATTACTAGAGAACGTTGGATATGGATTTATTTCCCAGAATGTCCGTTATTTCAGAAGACGATTTGGACGGGATAGGTTTTTTCCAAACTGCCCTCTAAATCTCCTCTTTCATTTTTTTTGACAGTTGACGGAAGCTTGGAAGTTTTTTTTTCTTTTTTCTAGTTGTGACGCTATTTGAACAAGACCAGTCAATAACAGGCTACACTGATAACTCGAGCTTGGTTCCCAAGTTTCTAAACCATACCAAACCATCTTTGGTATAGTGTCGCCATAATATTTGAATTGAGGAAGTGTGATTGTAGTCGTTCTGATATTTGAGCGATCTGCAGTAGATGTCCTAACAGCCCCCCAGCCTTCAGATGTGAGCTAACTTGCACTTGATATGTGTTTTTAGGCTATGGATGAGAGCGAACTTGTTCCAAATGTTTAGCTCAGTTGTATGCTGCTTTGCCATCTATTAACAGCAAGGGTAGCATCGTTTTTTTTTATGATGCATTTGGCAATGTTCAATTCATTCGCACAAAACGCATAAAGAAAAGCATTCACTGTGAAAGTTGATACATATAGGCCCTTCATATATGGGCTATGCGCAGCACTTCGTTCAATTTATCCAATCAGTTATTGTTTTCTTGCTTAAACTGTGAGCAACACCTGTAAAACCCAGACATTTCTCTTAACACAGGGATGTCGATTCGCACAGGACTAGTATTATCAGAGGTCTTTGGAGTTTGCCAAAAAAACAGATGGTTATTCTGGTTAGTCAATGTCCAGATTAAATGTTTCATTTAACCCATCTAAACAGTAGGCTACAGTTTCCTTGACATGCCATAGGCCTATTTGAAGTCCCGTCTTGTGACTGTCGAATTTGTATAGTGCCTCACAATCATCACACATAACAGCCGTCACTACTATCATCCGCTTTTATCCCTTCACCAAATCTTTCCCAAACATTACTTTTCTGTCCCTCCCTTCTCTTTATTTTCAACTCTCCTTTCGCAACTTTTGTCTTTTTGAATTAAACCGCCCCGCAGATATAACTGCGGGTTATGAGTCAAACCGTGCGTCACTAATCCGCATCGCTAATCCACAGGTCCGGTCCCAGGAACTTCTCCAACCTCAACAGTTCCAATGACTCCTCCTACCAACCCACTGGCCCCTCCTCCATGTAGTATGAACACGCCCCCTCGGCCATGTCAGGTTGCAGCCCCTCCTGGTGGGGTGATGATGATGGCCACACCTCCACCACCTTGCCATGTGGTAGAGCACACAGAGTCTGCCAGTGGCCAATCAGAAAGTGAGCCAGACGTCGACATCGTAGTTACTCTTCTCAACTGGGCACTGACAGCTTGTCGACACACAGTCAAAGTAAGAAGGATTTCTCTAGCTCTAGAATTCCCAGCCACAGTTGACACACCATTTACAAATAGCATTGTGTATGTAGTTCTGTCATTTCGGTTAACCCAAAATTAAAATTGGGTGTAATTTGTCAGATGTCGTCTGGCCATGAGAAATTTGTAGCTCTGTTATTGTGCACAGGGTGAAATGACACTTACTGCTTTACCAACCAAAATGCTGAATGTTTGACATGTTCCCCTTGCAGAAACAGGTGTGTGACGATGTGGCGAAGCGCTTGAAGCTCTTTGAGGACATGTGGAGGTCTGGGAAGTTGTCACTTCCTGTTAGACGAAGAATGAATGGACTGGTGCAAGGTAGGAGAACCTGTTCACTTTGATAGATGTCATATTTCTGCTGAGGAAAAATACATGGGTCAATAAGCGGGTCACCCATTTTTAAATGAAAGAAATTTGTTGAAATGAGCCAAAACGTGCTGCTCCTGTCTTTATGCTCCTGTCAGAGTTGAAGAGCTGGAACTGGAACGCTGCTGATGAAGTCCATCGGGCTCTGATGGTTGACCATGTTAACGAGGTCAGTCAGTGGATGGTGGGGGTCAAACGTCTCATCGCTGAAACGCGCAACTTGAACTTAGATCTTCTGCACAGACAGGAGATAGACCAGAGTCTAGATACCAGCAGCACCGCTAACTCCAACTAGATCAATAATTACACTTTCTGAACTTTTTTTATTAGGTTGTGGCATCCTGAGGACTCTCGGTCGTCCTTGTGAAAGCCGTTGAAATTCTTAACTTTTAGGCTAACTGTCTTTTGATTTTGCTAATATTTTGACATGGGTTTCCTGTAATTATGCAATGTGCATATTTTTTTCAAATATATATTTTTTAACATTCTATAAATTGCATTTGATCGCAGTGTCAATTGCTATTACCGAGATCCACCAATTCAGACAATACAAAGATAGCTTTTATCTACGTTTTTTTAATGTCGACGTTTGATAGTCTTTCCTTGTCGTGTCTTGTTTGATTTAAGGTGCTTATATCAAAGATGGCAGTAATACCATATTTATCTTGGCCATTCTCTGGTGTATAGTCTCCCTTGGACAGCCTTGTAAAAAGTATTTTGCTGGAGCTGGGATTAAGATCACTTTATTCATCCAATTGTACACGGTACTATGTATTATTCCTGATGCATGAGAAAGCTTAACGCTTGACAGTTTTCAATGACCTGCCATCCCCCCTGTGTGCTGTACATAATCATAAGAGCAATAACTACAATAACAATGTAAAAGCCCATCTGCTTATGTTGGCAGTGGCATTGCACTTTAAGATGGACCATACATGAGAAGACAAAATAAATCAGATTTGTGGTGGAAGTAGTCCTTTTTTTTTTTGTTCTTTTTCTTCCATTTACTTATGTATCAGGTAAGTTAATGCATTTGATCACAGACTGTTATTTCTATCTGTTCTGTAGTTAGACAATGAGGATGTTCCAGCTTTCCATACTGGTTGGTCTTCCTCCATAGAGACAGATGCCAGGAGAAGCCACAAACTCTCACCAATAGGTGGCGTCTTAGGCCTATTTATCACTGGTGACTGTGTTGTATGGAGCTATGATTTCTAGAGAAACTTGGGCACTTTATGAGATGGGTGGACACAAGATTTTCAGTTTTAATTTTATAGAGATGAGGTGTGGCTTTGTTTTGACCATGTGAGGACTGTTACGACAACAACAACGTTGTTTATTGTTACTATGTGGGACTGTTTATTGTTGCTAAGTGAGAGTAATTCATGTGAACTCATTACAGATAATGTCATCCATCTGAAAATTGCCCCAGTCTACATATGAAAGATTGGAGCATGTTTGTGAAAAGAATATGTTGGGAGTAAAGTCTGAATGTTTTAATCAAGTGGTAATTGAGCTTAAAGGAGGAGAGATTGTTGCTTTAGATCTCCTGTACTTTATCGGAGAGAGTGCGATTGCATGTTGGCAGGGTCGAGGTTTTGTGTTTACTAATTCCCAATACTGTATCTCTGTGGTACTGAAGAACCTGATGTCTGGGTTGGGACTAATACTGTATCTCTCTGTGGTACTGAATAACCTGATGCCTGGGTTGGGACTAATACTGTATCTCTCTGTGGTACTGAAGAACCTGATGTTTGGGTTGGGGCTAATACTGTATCTCTGTGGTACTGAAGAACCTGATGTTTGGGTTGGGGCTAATACTGTATCTCTCTGTGGTACTGAATAACCTGATGCCTGGGTTGGGACTAATACTGTATCTCTGTGGTACTGAAGAACCTGATGTTTGGGTTGGGGCTAATACTGTATCTCTGTGGTACTGAAGAACCTGATGTTTGGGTTGGGGCTAATACTGTATCTCTGCGGTACTGAAGAACCTGATGTCTGGGTTGGGACTAATACTGTATCTCTCTGTGGTACTGAATAACCTGATGCCTGGGTTGGGGTTAATACTGTATCTCTCTGTGGTACTGAATAACCTGATGCCTGGGTTGGGGTTAATACTGTATCTCTGTGCTATTGAAGCAGGGATCTGTTAATGCATGATTCTGCTAAATACAGAAAAAATATCTGCGTTTTGTAAATGCAGATAAGAATATTTTTTTCTGCTTGGCTACAAATTATGAATGTAATCGGGCTAATTTTGTGCCACAGTTGCACTTCTCCACTCGGATGAAATGTCTTTGCTCTCATTGGATCACTAGTGATGGGCATTCCGAGTCTTTTCAGTGAACCAGCTCATTTGGGTCCGTTCACTTAAAAAAAGTTGGCTTATTTGGTTCAAAATCCTTACAAATCGACTTAGAACCATGACTTTCAGAACCACCTAGAACCAATCTCCAATACAAAGCCCCGAAAGTAGGCTCCCATTGTGTCCGATGAAATCCATTTTTACCTGGGCAAATTATTAGATCACCTGCTTCTTTTTAACGCGTTGCAAAACTGAGAGTGAACCAGAATGTATGCGCTCTCTCCCCACTAATTATTGTTTCTGCGGTGCGGATTCACCCTCTCAGAGAGTAATTTTGTAACGTGTCTGCAGATAATTGTTGTTTTGATCTTAGAAAGCAGTGGTAGCAATATGCAAATCAGGGAGCCAAATGAACGTCTCTTTCACCGATGTGTTTCGGTTCCCGACGTTCACCTAAAAGATCTGTTCAAAAAGAACCGTTCGTTCGCGAACGACCCATCAGACAGCGTTCTGACTGATGTGTAGGCTACTTTTCTACCGTATGTTCGTCCTGGGTAGCTTTTCTCCTGTAGCAAAATAAAATGCAAGATTATCTTCAACCAAAACATTATGAAATGTAGCTAGCTACATTCTTTTTTTTTTAATGGTAAACATTTGAAATATGATGGCCAAGCATCGTTTTAGAAAAACATCTTGCTTTAACATTGTAAGCTAATTTACTTGTGTGGTTGCCAGCCAAATAGCGTTGCACTTCTGTTGTCATTGATGAAAAGATTTTCTGCCAAATGTGTTGCACTAATGTATTTATTTTGTGTGAAGAAAAGGTATAGTTTCACTCCCCTACCTGCTCCCCCTCTTCCCCACCTGCTCCCCCTCTTCCCCTCCTGCTCCCACCCCCCCAATGGACATTTATCATTGTTACAGGTGTAAATATGTACACCTCAACACAGTCGTGAAGAGGGCACGACAACTCCTCTTCCCCCTCAGGAGACTGAAAAGATTTGGCATGCACCCTAAGATCCTGAAAAAGCACCATCGAGAGTGGCTGCATCACTGCTTGGTATGGCAACTGCTCGGCATCCGACCACAAGGTGATACAGAGGGTAGTGCGTACGGCGCATCACTGGGGCCGAATTCCCTGCCATCTAGGACCTCTATATCAGGCAGTGTCAGAGGAAGGCCCTAAAAATTGTCAAAGTCTCCAGCCACCCAAGTCAAATACCGTTCTCTCTGCTACCACACGGTAACCAATGCATTTTATTTTGATTTATTATTATTCATATTGTATTTTTATTATTGCTTCAATCACTTCGCTTTTTGACCTGCACTGTTGGAGCTCGGAGTTTAAGAATTTCACTGTATCCTGCTATTAAATCTGCGACCCTGTGCGTGTGACTAATAAACTCATCTAGTCTAATAAACAGTAGTGTCTGGTGTACTGTAGTAAACTCTGTTGTACGTCCAACCTTCCATGATTAGCCTACAACAGCTCTGGCAGCCACTGTCGTCACAAGGCCTTATGTCAAAACCACTCCCCTGTCATTATTTCTTTGCTGAGAACATTGACATAAAAAGTATTGAGAAGTGAACTTAAATGTAATGAAAGGAATGTGCATTTATAGTGTTGATTTCAACACCTACTGCATAGTCTACAGTGCAAGCAGACACTCGCTGTGGAGGTTGAGAAATGATCTTGTGTTATTAAACACATCACACCATGCCAGCACTCCTTAAATCCTGAGTGGCTGGCTGTTGTATCGGATGTTTTCTCATCCAAGCAATGTTGTATTGAATGGTGAAATGCCTTTCATGGATTAGCTCTTACATTTCCTGATTCTTCTCCAGATTACTGGTAGGTGGTTGTTTTCATTTCACAAAGTGAACATTCCAAAATCCTAGTCAAAGTGAAAGCATTAACATTATCTGACGCAGTTACACCTATAAAAACAGTTTCATGCTTGAGTTAACTGATGCTATTTCTTTGTAACTTGCCCAGATCTTAGTTTGGTCTCCATGGTTTGTGTGTGGAAGAGTCTGTTTACATTCCTTTTCTTTTAAAAGTCTAGTTTACCGCCACTTACAGTAAACGATCAACTGTTGTAAAGTTTCCCCGTTAGCTCCTGAGAAAAGGCTACTCTTTTTGTTTGTTTGTTCAACAACAGTTCTCTTTGTTAAATTTGTTTATCAACCATTTTGTTTGCACCGTTACTTGTAGCGGAAGGTCCAGTAGGTCATACAGTGTATTCTGAAAGTATTCAGACCCCTTGAATTTCCCCACATTTGTTATGTTACAGCCTTATTCTCAAAAACTCCTGAGCAATCTACACACAATACCCCATAATGACATCACAATACCCCATAATGACATCACAATACCCCATAATGACATCACAATACCCCATAATGAAAACAGGTTTTTAGAAAGATTTTCTAATTTATTAAAAATGTAAAACAGTATTCAGACCCTTTTGCTATAAGACTCAAATTTGAGCTCTGGTGCGTCCTGTTTCCATCGATGTTTCTACAACTTGATTGGAGTCCACCTGTGGTAAATTCAATTGATTGGACATGATTTGGAAAGGCACACTCCTGTCTATATAAGGTCCCACTGTTGACAGTGCATGTCAGAGCAAAAACCAAGCCATGAGATTGAAGGAATTGTCTGTAGAGCGCCGAGACAAGATTGTGAACTGGGGAAGGGTACCAAAACATTTGAAGGTCTTCAAGAACACAGTCATTCTTAAATGGAAGAAGTTTGGAACCACCAAAATTCTTCCTAGAGCTGGCCGCCCTGCCAAACTGAGAAATCGGGAGAAGGGTCTTGGTCAGGAAGGTGACCAAGAACCCAATGGTCACTCTGACAGAGCTCCAGAGTTCCTCTGTGAAGAACCTTTCAGATGGACAACCATCTCTGCAGCACTCCACCAATCAGGCCTTAATGGTAGAGTGGACAGACGGAGGCTACTCCTCAGTAAAAGGCACCTAAAGACTCTCAGACCATGAGAAGCAAGATTCTCTGGTCTGATGAAACCAAGACTGAACTCTTTCGCCTGAATGCCAAGCGTCACGTCTGGAGGAAACCTGGCACCATCCCTATGGTGAAGCATGGTGGTGGCAGCATCATGCTGTGGGGATGTTTTTTAGCGGCAGGAACTGGGAGACTAGTCAGGATCGAGGGAAAGATGAACGGAGCAAAGTACAGAAATCCTTAATGAAAACCTGCTCAGGACCTCAGACTGGGGCGAAGGTTCACCTTTCAACAAGACAATGACCCTAAGCACGCAGCCAAGCCAACGCAGGAGTGGCTTCGGGACAAGTCTCTGAATGTCCTTGAGTGGCACAGCCAGTGCCTGGACTTGAACCCGATCGAACATCTCTGGAGAGACCTGAAAATAGCTGAGCTGCAACGCTACCCATGTAACCTGACAGAGCTTGAGAGGTTCTACAGAGAGGAATGGGAGAAACTCCCCAAATACAGATGTGCCAAGCTTGTAGCGTCATACCCAAGAAGACTCGAGGCTGTAATCGCTGCCAAAGGTGCTTCAACAAAGTACTGAGTAAAGGGTCTGAATACTTACACTACCGTTCAAAAGTTTGGGGTCACTTAGAAATGTCCTTGTTTTTGAAAGAAAAGCATTAAAATTGCTATTAAAATAACATCAAATTGATCAGAAATACAATCAACGTCAACAGTGAAGAGGCGACTCTGGGATGCTGGCCTTCTAGGCAGAGTTCCCCTGTCCGCTGTCTGTGTTCTTTTGCCCATCTTAATTTCTTTTTATTGGCCAGTCTGAGATTTTTCTTTGAAACTCTGCCTAGAAGGCCAGCATCCCGGAGTCGCCTCTTTACTGTTGATGTTGAGACTGGTGTTTTGCAGGTACTATTTAAGGAAGCTGCCAGTTAAGGACTTGTGAGGCGTCTGTTTCTCAAACTAGACACTCTAATGTACTCGTCGTCTTACTTTTCACCGGGGCCTCCCACTCCTTTCTATTCTGGTTAGAGCCAGTTCGCTCTGTTCTGTGAAGGGAGTAGTACACAGCGGTGTACGAGATCTTCAGTTTCTTGGCAATTTCTTGCATGGAATAGCCTTCATTTCTCAGAACAAGAATAGACTGATGCGTTTCAGAAGAAAGTTCTTTGTTTCTGGCCATTTTGAGCCTGTAATCAAACCCACAAATGCTGATGATCCAGATACTCAACTAGTCTAAAGAAGGACAGTTTTATTGCTTCTTTAATCAGGACAACAGTTTTCAGCTGTGCTAACATAATTGCAAAAGGGTTTTCTAATGATCAATTAGCCTTTTTAAAATGATCAAATTGAATTAGCTAACACAACGTGCCATTGGAACACAGGAGTGATGGTTGCTGATAATGGGCCTCTGTACGCCTATGTAGATATTCCATTAACATTCAGCCGTTTCCATCTACAATAGTCATTTACAACATTACCAATGTCTACACTGTATTTCGGATCAATTTGATGTTATTTTAAAGGACAAAAAATGTGCTTTTCTTTCAAAAACAAGGACATTTCTAAGTGACCCCAAACTTTTGAACGGCAGTGTATGTAAATGTGATATTTCAGTTACATTTTTTTGTCATTATGGGGTATTGTTTGTAGATTGATGAGGGGAAAACAATTTAATCAAGTTTAGAATAAGGCTATAACCTAACAAAATGTAGAAAAAGTCAAGGGGTCTGAATACTTTCCGAAGGCACGTCATTCATAACACAGCTAAATCAGCCTCACAGTCGCAGCCAGTATATGGTCTTCTTCTCTGACAAATAGCTTTAAGCAGAAGGGGTGGGAACTAAACACTTCCTTTACAGCAGGTCTGGGCATCTCCAGTCCTCGGGGGGCTGATTGGTGTCACTCTTTTCCCCCATCCCTGAACACTTCCTTTAGACAGAGCTCCAGAGGCTAGTTTGACAGAAATCAGTCATATTTCTTAAAACGTAGCCCAAAAACGAGTTAAATCAACATTGTTTCCACGTCATTTCAACAAAATAATTTAATGTGATGACTTTAAATCAATGTGGAAAACTGATTGGATTTGCAAAAAGTAATCAACGTAAGGGAATTTCATTTTTTTTTTCACCCAACTTTTAACCTAAGTAAAATGACATGGTGCCATTTTTTTTATTGAATTCATGTTAGTTGACAACTCAACCAAATGTAAATCAAAACTAGATGTTGATGTCTGTGTTGGGCGTCTGTCTCAGGAGACCTCTATGTTTGAACAGGTGATGCAGGAAAGGAAATTTACAGGATATCCATACTTATATTTGGTTGTATATGTGAAGATACTGTGAGACTGAGTTGTCCATGCTGTTGCCGCTGTAAAGAAGAACTAACACCCAATTACAGTATTCCTGCTGGGTTGTTAAACTCCCTCTCTCCAGATGAGGGGCAAAGCAAGTCAATCTCTTTCTCCCGCTGTGGTGGTGATTGCTGAGACCATAGACACTCATACACCCCTAGCAATAGGCACTCATACACCCCTAGCAATAGGCACTCATACACCCCTAGCAATAGGCACTCATACACCCCTAGCAATAGGCACTCATACACCCCTAGCAATAGGCACTCATACACCCCTAGCAATAGGCAGTCATACACCCCTAGCAATAGGCACTCATACACCCCTAGCAATAGGCACTCATACACCCCTAGCAATAGGCACGCATACACCCCTAGCAATAGGCACTCATACACCCCTAGCAATAGGCACTCATAAACCCTAGCAATAGGCACTCATACACCCCTAGCAATAGGCACTCATACACCCCTAGCAATAGGCACGCATACACCCCTAGCAATAGACACGCATACACCCCTAGCAATAGACACTCATACACCACTATCAGCAGGCATTCATACACCCCTAGCAATAGGCACTCATACACCCCTAGCAGCAGGCACTCATACACCCCTAGCAGCAGGCACTCATACACCCCTAGCAGCAGGCACTCATACACCCCTAGCAGCAGGCACTCATACACCCCTAGCAGCACTCATACACCCCTAGCAGCACTCTTATACTGCCACTTTGTGCTTCTCTCTGTCAGTTATTTTTTACGGAGGTGAGAACTAGTAAATGAACTTGTCCAGCGTCTCATAATGTGTGCCAAAACTACAGGTTGCTGCAACGAGTTGTTTATTCAGAATAATTAAAGATGGTTATTAAGACTTCACAGGGCAGATTCAGACTTGACTGTCCTGGCCACAGGCATAACATAGTATGTTTTCCATAATTTATACCAAGAAGATTTAGGAAGAGCATCAATGAGAACTGTGTGTCTTCCCATTCCTCCCTCTCAATCATAGTAACTGTTGATTGAAAGTAAGAGTTGTTGCTCCAGGTTTAGGAACAATACAAAGCTGGAAGAGACTCTTCACAGGGCAGATTCAGGCTTGACTATTCTGGCCACAGGCATAACATAGTATCTTTTCCACAATTTATACCAACAGGATTTAGGAAGAGCATCAAAGAGAACTGTGTGTCTTCCCATTCCTCCCCTTCAATCATAGTAACTGAGAAAAATACATTTCATGAGATGAATTGACACTTTAATTGACACTTTGAGACGGTGGTGTAGCCTTGAAATTGAAGTGAGATTCACAATATTGAACTTTGTAAAAACAAAAAAAGTGACCTTTCCGCTAACAAAACATATATCACCCTTGACAAAGTCAACCGTCTAAACTACTGTCTCTACTCTGTAGGCCTACTTATAAACCAAACTATTTGGATTATCACAAACAAAAGCTACTATCACTGAGTTTAGCTATGCAGTCCTGTTTCTGTACAGAGGGCTGCGCTGGTTTAGAGTACCAACTGTGGATGGCAGTTTCTAAAGACAAAAGCCAGACGGGAATTAGATCTCTCTGCAATTGACCTCGAGATAGTGTTTATTGTTCCAAACACATAAGGCTGGTATGAGGAATTTGAGACAAAGGTCTTGGATCCATTTTCACTGCAGGAGTGTGTGTTTTTTAATGCCTTTGTTTTGTGATTGGAGACATCACATCACACTCTCCATGGTGCCAGTCTGGTCTGGTTCCCATAGTCTGTTGCCAAACTTCTTGTCACGAAACTCTTATCAAACACACAGAGTACACATTTACCAAAGCCAATCAAGTTTGTATTTTATTTTATCAATAGCGTGTATTTTAAATACAATACAAATAGGATATGACATTAAAAACACACTTTTCATTCACAGCCACCACTGACTACAGTCACACGTTTTGTACAATACAGTATATGCATGGCCTTTACATTTCAGTCTTTTGTCTTCCTTCTCATGTCAGGGCGTTTCTTCCCAGTTACATCATCGTCATCTCGGAGAGCTGCAAGGTCACTTGCAATAAATATCAATTTCAGATAATTGAAAATGATTTCATTTTATGGAATGAAATCATTTTTTTCCTTCTCATTTTAACAGCCACACATAATGAATCTGAGGCAATGTCAATAACGTCCATGATTCAGACCATGACCTGCAGTATCTAGACGACTGAATCGTTGTGTGCTTCATTGTATGTTCCCTGGTCTGAAGATGGAGAGCCTCTTGGCCTATCAGGAGAATTCATCAAAAAGCATTCCCCTAGTCTAGCCTCCATCTACCGGCTCTACATTGCAAACACACCGCCTCGTTTCCACCATACAGTTACAGTACATTGACCCTAGAGTTTGGCACCAGTGCTGTTAACACCCGTGCTGGTAACACCAGCTTTGTCAGTTCCACTCCCCTGACCTCATGTGGTTGGGTATGCACTGGCAGACGTAGTGGCTGTAGTAGAAGCCTGTTGGACAGCTGTTGTGTGGCTTTCTGCACGGCAGCCGGTAACAGCTTGGTGTAGGGGAAGAGAAACAGACAGAACAGTTGGTTTTACTTAATGTATTGTAGTTTCAATATAACTGGGCTGCGTGCATGACCCTGCGTGTGTAGGCTACTTATGCGCGTGTGTTTAATCTGGGACCAATCCCCATAGCCTTAATGATTCTTTCCAGTGTTAAAAAAAAATCTCTCGCTGGAAAGGGGAATTCTGTGCTTACTGGAAAATCTGGTTTCTCTATTCCAAAGAAATGTGTCAGGTGCCTTGCCTCAGCTTCATGTTAAGGGAAGTAAGCAGGATATGAATTCTCACGCTAGAGTTGTACTTCTTATTTAAGTCTTGTTACTACCGGGAAGTGTTTATAATGTTTCTATAGTTATCGTTACGTTTAACAGATGTGCAGAACTGTGAACTATGTGAATTTGACATTCCACTGAAATGTGTATTGCTCTTTATACCCATTCAGTATTTAACATTATAGCATACAGTATTTAACATTATAGCATACAGAGTATTTAACATGATAACATTCAGTATTTAAGATTATAACGCGGTTGTTTCGAGCCCTCAATGCTGATTGGCTGAAAGCCATGGTATATCAGACCGCATACTGTGGGTATGACAAAAAAAATACTTTTTACTGTTCTAATTACATTGGTAAACAGTTTATAATAGCGTTGCGTCGTGCCTAAGAACAGCCCTTAGCGGTGGTATATTGGCCATATACCACACCACCTCAGGTCTTATTGCTTAATTATACCATACAGTATAAACAATTATACCATACATTATTTAACATCATACCATTCAGTATTTAAAGCTGCAATATGTAACTTTTTGGGCAACCTGACCAAATGTACATAGAAATGTGAGTTATAGATCTGTAATTCTTATTGAAAGCAAGTCTAAGAAGCAGTAGATCTGTTCTATGTGCTCTATTTCTATGCATCCCATTATTAAGTTTCGTTTTTGCGTCTTTTTCTTTCGGTTTTGTACACCAGCTACAAATAGCTGAAAATACTATATTTTTGGTAATTTAAAATACACTGTCCTCAGTTGCAACACTCAGTACGAGTTCCAAACTGCCTCTGGAAGCAACGTCAGCACAAGAACTGTCCGTCGGGAGCTTCATGAAATGGGTTTCCATGGCCGAGCAGCTGCAGACAAGCCTAAGATCACCATGTGCAATGCTAAGTGTTGGCTGGAGTGGTGTAAAGCTCACCGCAATTGGACTCTGTGATGAATCAAGCTGCACCATCTGGCAGATGCCAGGAGAATGCTACCTGCCCGAATGCATAGTGCCAACTGTAAAGTTTGGTGGAAGAGGTATAATGGTCTGTGGCTGTTGTTCATGGTTCAGGCTAGACCCCTTAGTTCCAGTGAAGGGAAATCTTAATGCTACAGCATACAAGGACATTCTAGACAATTCTGTGCTTCCAACTTTGTGGCAACAGTTTGGGGAAGACCCTTTCCTGTTTCAGCATGACAATGCACCGTGAATGAAGTGAGGTCCATACAGAAATGATTTGTCGAGATCGATGTGGAACAACTTGACTGGCAGAGCCCTGACTACAACACCATCGAACACCTTTGGGATGAATTAGAATGCCAACTGCGAGCCAGGCCTAATCGCTCAACATCAGTGCCCGACCTCACTAATTCTCCTGTGGCTGAATGGAAGCAAGTCCCCGCAGATGTGTTCCAACATCTAGTGGAAAGCCTTCCCAGAAGAGTGGAGGCTGTAATGGCAGCAAACTAACCCCATATTAATGACCATGATTTTGGAATGAGATGTTCGACGAGCAGGTGTCCACATACGTTTGGTCCAGGTCGCAGTTGTAAATGAGAACTTGTTCTCAACTGGCCTACCTGGTGAAATTAAATAAATGTAGTGCATATTTCACAGCGGTTTAGATGTTGTGTTTTGCTCTTTTCAAATAACTGTACCTATAACAGTAATAGCTTTTTGTTCCCACGCTGTCCGATCCAACTTAGGTCAAACAACACGTATTATTACCTTGGCCACCGTGACAGCATCATAGTTCTGGGAATAGTACTCGGGGGGGATCTATAAAGGTATATTGGGACGTCCAGCATCATATGAAATGCCTTCTGTGTTAGATTCTATTTCTTACCTGCAGTTGTGTGCGTTGAACCTCTTGCCCTCTAGCAGGCAGGTCTGAGGGCTATCCCTGCACTGGCAGAGGCATGTCTCTGGGTTGAGAGGCTGGCTACGGGGGCACTCTGCCCGGCACACACAGCCACACAGCTCTGGGTCCCAGCGTTGGTTGGGTGGGCAGGTCCCCGGGGCGGGCTGGTCCTCACAGAGACACTCACAGGACGCCTGGTCTAGACGCCAGCCCGGCCCACAGCTGGCCTCTGTCAGACCGTTCTCACACACACACTCACAGCTGTCCTCGTCCAGGTCTTTGTTGGGGCCACACAGCGCCAGCAAGGCCAACTCCAGGGGTTCTGCACCAGATGGTGGAGAGGAGAGATGCTATTGAGTGTCCCTTATTGACAGACGTCATGTGGTTTAGTACATTTCACCTCAATGTATATCGCCCTAATTTGCCAACTCTCTGACCTATGAGGTATCTCTGGGTGTTGGCGAACAGACACGACTGTACTGGGGTTGTATGGGTATGGAGTTAGTTTAACTTACCCAGCTCTCTCTCAGAGAAGAAGCTTGTGTCTATGGGAACACACAGGCAGCTGGTGGGGTCCCAGACCAGTCCTGTACTGCAGGGAACATCTGGCGGAGAACACCTGCAGAGGGAGGCAGGGACACACAGGCCAGGATCAGATCAGAGGTCTTTTCTTGGCTTAGGGGGACCTCTTGGCTACTCTCACAAAGCATTCCTGTGAAGGGGCTGGACACCATGGGCGGCATGTGGCTCCTCCCTGTGAGAGGGAACTGAATCCCCCAGCCCTCCTCCCTGCTGGCCTTGGCCTGGCAGATAGCCTACACACAGCAGTCTAGAGCAGTTAGGCTGGACACAGGGAGAGGAGAGCAGGGGGAAACATGGCCTCTTCCACATGGCTTCAGTTCAAAGGCAAATGCACACTCAAAGCGCTTTTGACCAAATATCTGATGATCTAGCTCATTCCCTTGCATCGTCACACCCTTGTTGTTGTCCACATCAGATAGGGTCAGATGGAATGTTTCAGTATCCTTGTCTAAAGTCAGACAGCTATATTATTACATTGCACCTTCTTTTTTATTTTTTTTATTTAGCAGCCGGTCTTATCCAGAGCGACTTACAGGAGCATAGAGAGTTAAGTGCCTTGCTCAAGGGCATATGGGCAGAATTTTCACCTAGATTGCTTGGGGATTTGAACCAGCAACCTTTTGGTTACTGGCCCAACGCACTTAGCCGTTAGGCTACCTACCTAAAAGATGTTGTTCAACATGAACCAAACATACTTTATTGAAAACGGTATTGCTTAATAATAATTGTGTGTGTGTGCACATTGTATCTCGTTCGGTAGGGGCAGATGTTGCGTCTCGAAGGTGACTACTCCTCACTACTCACTCACACGGTGAGGTGGGCTGCAGCAGCCCTCCTGATGACGGAGTGCTGGGGCCTCTTGGACAGACACTCACAGGACGTGTGGTTGACGAACGCCACCATCACCACAGAGTGTTCACGGTGACTCATCTCCAGCAGCTGAGTCCACAGGAGAAACAACACCGTGTCAATGACTGGCGTTCAGATTTGGGGTCTACCTTATATCCTTTCTTACTGTATACTATGAAACGACAACTCACTTAAATAGATATGTTGAAACATGTGAATAGAATGTCCTTACTGATGGTATTACAGTTTAAGAGCAACTTTACTTGTGTGTCAGCATCGTTGAACATTTTGAATGATCTAGTTTGTCCTCTGTTGCTCACCGTCTTGTTGCTGTAAGTATGGCTGGTGTTGGTGCAGTACAGACCCTCGTGGGTACAGCAGCCCCCACAGCGGTGCACAGACACACAGCGAGGCATGTAGAAGTGACTGGTGCTCTCTGGGTACTCTTTAGACACCTCCAGACACACCTCCCGAGGACTACACATGGTACGCTGGATCTCCTCCAGAATAACTGGGGATGAATGGAGGGACATTAAGAGACTGGTTATCAGGTATGATTGGAGGGATGTGAACCGAGACAGGTTATCAGGGATGAATGGAGGAACAGTAAGAGACAGGTTATCAGGGATGAATGGAGGAACAGTAACAGACAGGTTATCAGGGATGAATGGAGGAACAGTAACAGACAGGTTATCAGGGATGAATGGAGGAACAGTAACAGACAGGTTATCAGGGATGAATGGAGGAACAGTAACAGACAGGTTATCAGGGATGAATGGAGGAACAGTAACAGACAGGTTATCAGGGATGAATGGAGGAACAGTAAGAGACAGGTTATCAGGGATGAATGGAGGAACAGTAACAGACAGGTTATCAGGGATGAATGGAGGAACAGTAACAGACAGGTTATCAGGGATGAATGGAGGAACAGTAACAGACAGGTTATCAGGGATGAATGGAGGAACAGTAACAGACAGGTTATCAGGGATGAATGGAGGAACAGTAACAGACAGGTTATCAGGGATATACAGAATATCCTGACTGATATGGAATACAATAGAACATCCGGAACATTCTGTTCTTGACCATCTTAAGTCACCCTGCCAATAATGCTGCTGCGTTAGGATTAGGCTATGTTGCTTGGTTGGTTGCAACATCCAACGACATTGTACCCACACCTACAATTAGATTTTTGTAATGGTTCATTTCCTTTTGGAAAGCCCATTCCAGTAATCACAGAGCCACTCTGCCACCAACTAAGCCACATTATGAGAGATGCATGTCACTTGATGAAAAATTTAATTCAACAAATAATTTCCTTTTTAGTGCAATCTCTGTTGTCAGATGACCACCATAATTATGTGCAATTTGTCTCGGTAACTAATTCAATATGGCCTCCTTCTGACTGGCACTGGTCGTGGTCAAATTTCCAGCATGAGTGGTTTCTTTAGAAGAGCTTTAGTCACTAGGTCTGAGTTCCTTTCTTTGAATTGTTTCTGGCATCATTTCATAGAGGTTGGGGATGGTCAATGAAAGGCAATGGAGCAAGATACACAGTTGTATCATGTGCCATTTCTACCACTTTCTCTCAATAGCATCTGGAGGGAACTGAGGTCAGGTCAGGCCACCTCTTATCATTGTTGTTTACGTGGTAGTGGTCCATTCAGCTCTCCAGTAGGACCTACATCTTCTGGGATGAGCTCCTGTGATCAGGAAGCAGACACAGCTAGTCTATGCTGACAGCCTGAATCTCTGCTTTAAACTGGAGCACTCAGTCTCTAATGAGTGGGGAGGGGGGGAGTGAGGGGCCTCTTTAACTGTTAGGAAATTGAACAAAGTCCTTTCTTTCTCCTTTTAACAAAGACACCCATTTGTGGGTTTGGGGAAAGAGAAATGGGGTTATCACACAAAAATCTGCCCCCTGTGGGATGGGAAGACAACTTTCTTTCTCTATTGGTGTAGGCTGTTATTAGGGCCAATCAACTGAAGAGCCTTACCGTCAAAGGTGCCTTTGTCAGACTTGTACAGTGCACCCTCCCTGGGCTTGCCCCAGGCCCAGACATCGTCTTCAGCATGGAGAGGAGTGGAGGTGCGCTGGGTTTTCCTACGTAGGCAATGCTGCACCAGACTGTACTCTGGATACAACAGCTCCACCAGCTCGTCCACATTGGACACTGTGTCTAAATCACCGAGTCCCTCCCCAACCAGCGGGGCCTGTCGAGGAACAAAATGAACAGATTTATATATTTGATCTAACAAAATTCAATTAAAATCAATTCAGTTGATTATGCACTGCAATATACTATGTACAAATTTATTGAGTATCTCAACAGAGTTTATTGAGTGTCTCGACAGAGTTTATTGAGTGTCTCGACAGAGTTTATTGAGTGTCTCGACAGAGTTTAATGAGTGTCTCGACACAGTTTATTGAGTGTCTCGACAGAGTTTATTGAGTGTCTCGACACAGTTTATTGAGTGTCTCGACACAGTTTATTGAGTGTCTCGACAGAGTTTATTGAGTGTCTCGACAGAGTTTATTGAGTGTATCGACACAGTTTATTGAGTGTCTCGACAGAGTTTATTGAGTGTCTCGACAGAGTTTATTGAGTGTCTCGACAGAGTTTATTGAGTGTCTCGACAGAGTTTATTGAGTGTCTCGACAGAGTTTATTGAGTGTCTCGACAGAGTTTATTGAGTGTCTCGACAGAGTTTATTGAGTGTCTCGACAGAGTTTATTGAGTGTATCGACACAGTTTATTGAGTGTCTCGACAGAGTTTATTGAGTGTCTCGACAGAGTTTATTGAGTGTATCGACACAGTTTATTGAGTGTCTCGACAGAGTTTATTGAGTGTCTCGACAGAGTTTATTGAGTGTCTCGACAGAGTTTATTGAGTGTCTCGACAGAGTTTATTGAGTGTCTCGACAGAGTTTATCGGGGCGGCAGGTAGCCTAGTGGTTAGAGCATTGGGCCAGCAACTGAAAAGATGCTGGATTGAATCCCCGAGCTGACATGGTAAAAATCTGTCGTTCTGCCCCTGAACAAGGTAGTTAACCCACTGTTCCCTGGTAGGCCGTCATTGTAAATGAGAATTTGTTCTTAACTGGATTGCCTTGTTAAATAAAGGTTAAATTTAATATATATATATATATATATATATATATATATATATATATATATACAGTGGGGAGAACAAGTATTTGATACACTGCCGATTTTGCAGGTTTTCCTACTTACAAAGCATGTAGAGGTCTGTAATTTTTATCATAGGTACACTTCAACTGTGAGAGACGGAATCTAAAACAAAAATCCAGAAAATCACATTGTATGATTTTTAAATAATTAATTTGCATTTTATTGCATGACATAAGTATTTGATCACCTACCAACCAGTAAGAATTCCGGCTCTCACAGACCTGTTAGTTTTTCTTTAAGAAGCCCTCCTGTTCTCCACTCATTACCTGTATTAACTGCACCTGTTTGAACTCGTTACCTGTATAAAAGACACCTGTCCACACACAATCAAACAGATTCCAACCTCTCCACAATGGCCAAGACCAGAGAGCTGTGTAAGGACATCAGGGATAAAATTGTAGACCTGCACAAGGCTGGGATGGGCTACAGGACAATAGGCAAGCAGCTTGGTGAGAAGGAAACAACTGTTGGCGCAATTATTAGAAAATGGAAGAAGTTCAAGATGACGGTCAATCACCCTCGGTCTGGGGCTCCATGCAAGATTTCACCTCGTGGGGCATCAATGATCATGAGGAAGGTGAGGGATCAGCCCAGAACTACACGGCAGGACCTGGTCAATGACCTGAAGAGAGCTGGGACCACAGTCTCAAAGAAAACCATTAGTAACACACTACGCCGTCATGGATTAAAATCCTGCAGCGCACGCAAGGTCCCCCTGCTTAAGCCAGTGCATGTCCAGGCCTGTCTGAAGTTTGCCAATGACCATCTGGATGATCCAGAGGAGGAATGGGAGAAGGTCATGTGGTCTGATGAGACAAAAATAGAGCTTTTTGGTCTAACTCCACTCGCCGTGTTTGGAGGAAGAAGAAGTATGAGTACAACCCCAAGAACACCATCCCAACCGTGAAGCATGGAGGTGGAAACATCATTCTTTGGGGATGCTTTTCTGCAAAGGGGACAGGACGACTGCACCGTATTGAGGGGAGGATGGATGGGGCCATGTATCGCGAGATCTTGGCCAACAACCTCCTTCCCTCAGTAAGAGCATTGAAGATGGGTCGTGGCTGGGTCTTCCAGCATGACAACGACCCGAAACACACAGCCAGGGCAACTAAGGAGTGGCTCCGTAAGAAGCATCTCAAGGTCCTGGAGTGGCCTAGCCAGTCTCCAGACCTGAACCCAATAGAAAATCTTTGGAGGGAGCTGAAAGTCCGTATTGCCCAGCGACAGCCCCGAAACCTGAAGGATCTGGAGAAGATCTGTAGGGAGGAGTGGGCCAAAATCCCTGCTGCAGTGTGTGCAAACCTAGTCAAGAACTACAGGAAACGTATGATCTCTGTAATTGCAAACAAAGGTTTCTGTACCAAATATTAAGTTCTGCTTTTCTGATGTATCAAATACTTATGTCATGCAATAAAATGCAAATTAATTACTTAAAAATCATACAATGTGATTTTCTGGATTTTTGTTTTAGATTCCGTCTCTCATAGTTGAAGTGTACCTATGATAAAAATTACAGACCTCTACATGCTTTGTAAGTAGGAAAACCTGCAAAATCGGCAGTGTATCAAATACTTGTTCTCCCCACTGTATATATATATATATATATATATATATATATATAATCAATAAATATATTTATATATTTAATATCAACAGAGTTTGAGTATCTCAACAGAGTGTATTGAGTATCTCAACATACACTACCGTTAAAAAATTTGGGGTCACTTAGAAATGTCCTTCTTTTTGAAAGAAAAGCAATTTTTTTTGTCCATTAAAATAACATCAAATTGATCAGAAATACAGTGTAGACATTGTTAATGTTGTAAATGACTATTGTAGCTGGAAACGGCAGTTTTTTTATGGAATATCTACATAGGCGTACAGAGGCCCATTATCAGCAACCATCACTCCTGTGTTCCAATGGCACGTTGTGTTAGCTAATCCAAGTTGATCATTTTAAAAGGCTAATTGATCATTAGACCACACTTTTGCAATTATGTTAGCACAGCTGAAAACTGTTGTGCTGATTAAAGAAGAAATAAAATTGCCCTTCTTTAGACGAGTTGAGTGTTAGGAGCATCAGCATTTGTTGGTTTGATTACAGGCTCAAAATGTCCAGAAACAAAGTACTTTCTTCTGAAACGCGTCAGTCTATTCTTGTTCTGAGAAATGAAGGCTATTCCATGTGAGAAATTGCCAAGAAACTGAAGATCTCCTACAACGCTGTGTACTACTCCCTTCACAGAACAGAGCAAACTGGCTCTAACCAGAATAGAAAGAGGAGTGGGCCAGTTTTATTGCTTCTTTAAATCAGCACAACAGTTTTCAACTGTGCTAACATAATTGCAAAAGAGTTTTCTTATGATCAATTAGCCTTTTAAAATTATTAACTTGGATTAGCTAACGCAATATGCCATTGGATCACAGGAGTGACGGTGGCTGATAATGGGCCTCTGTACGCCTATGAAGATATTCCATTAACAATCTTCCGTTTCCAGCTACAATAGTCATTTACAACATTAACAATGTCTACACAGTATTTCGGATCAATTTGATGTTATTTTAATGGACAAAAAATGTGCTTTTCTTTCAAAAACAAGGACATTTCCAAGTGACCCCAAACTTTTGAACGGTAGTGTACACATGAGTTTGATTAGGAGAATACAATTTAATAAGTCAGAATCAGAAATGTCTATAACTAAGTTGCAATCCATCCCTAGGGCATCACTGTAACATTATCACTGTCTTTCTCAGAGATCAACACCCACCAAGCAGCCTGGGTGCTACCTTGTCATTATGGAAACAAATGCTGTTGTTGTATCTATCCGAGTTGGTAAAGCTAGACTGGCACTTTGGCAGCGACACCATGGAAACTGAGCCAGTATGGGAAAACTATGCAATGCAAGATCAGATTTTTTCCAATGAGATTAGCCAAGTTCTTTCTTAGAGATAAGGAACAAGGTTATTATGTCTGTTATAATCAAAGTTCTGCGTATTCCGATGAATGTCTTGAGTTCACTATCGGTATATATATGTATGTAAGTGTATATATACAGTACCATTAAAACATTTGGACACACCTACTCATTTCAGGGTTTTAATTTATTTGGACTATTTTCTACATTGTAGAATAAGAGTGAAGACATCAAAACTATAAAATAACACATATGGAATCATGTAGTAACCAAAAAAGTGTTAAACAAATATAAATATATTTTAGATTTTAGATTCTTCAAACAGCCACCCTTTGCCTTGATGATAGCTTTGCACACTCTTGGCATTCTCTCAACCAACTTCATAAGGAATGCTTTTCCAACAGTCTTGAAGGAGTTCCCACATATGCTGAGCACTTGTTGGCTGCTTTTCCTTTACTCTGCGGTCTAACTCATCCCAAACCATCTCAATTGGGTTGAGGTTGGGTGGTTGTGGAGGCCAGGTCATCTGATGCAGCACTCCATCACTCTTCTTTTTGGTCAAATAACCCTTACACAGCCTGGAGGTGTGTTTTGGGTCATTGTCTTGTTGAAAAACAAATGATAGTCCCACTAAGCGCATACCAGATGGGATGGCGTATCGCTGCAGAATGCTGTGGTAGCCATGCTGGTTAAGTGTGCCTTGAATTCTAAATAAATCACAGACATTGTCACCAGCAAAGCACCATCACACCTCCTCCTCCATGCTTTACGGTGGGAAATACACATGCGGAGATCATCCGTTCACCCATACCGCGTCTCACAAAGACACAAGGCACTGCAACCTACATGATCTGGCATAGTCTTCAGAGTGAGTGTTTATCATCACACCCAACCTATTGTCAGTTTACCTCACTATTGTTATAACGTAGCCACAGCTCTGAATGGCTCTTGAGTGGAATGTAACCATCAAAAGTCACAATCCCTCAATCCCTCTCTCCATTCAACCTTTTCAATGGCAGACATGTCTGTCTAAAGGTGTGGCCTACCACCCTCAACAGGGGAAATAGACATGCACATGATGATTTATTCATTCATTCACCTTCAATGACACACAATGTAGCCACAGAGGAGGAGGTTATATTGCCAAAGAAAGACACACCCACTGTAGTGGAAGCAACAACTACGCCCTGAGTAACGAGTGTGGGAAACTGCCTGTCTTGTCTGGTTATTGAATGATAGAGATTGCTTTAGTCAACAAACTGATTATCAACAAACAGATTTAGTCAACAAACGGATTTAGTCAACAAACAGATTTAGTCAACAAACAGATTTAGTCAACAAACTGATTGTCAACAAACGGATTTAGTCAACAAACGGATTTAGTCAACAAACAGATTTAGTCAACAAACAGATTTAGTCAACAAACAGATTTAGTCAACAAACTGATGTAGTCAACAAACTGATGTAGTCAACAAATTGAATTAGTCAACAAACTGAATTAGTCAACAAACTGATGTAGTCAACAGCACTAGTCTAATACTTTCACAGGCCTATTTCTGACCTGAAATCAGAGTCCTGTGCATAATAAAGGTTCACCATGCAGAAAAAGCATAATCTGGGGAATTGTTATCTGTCCCGTTAACGTACAATATGACACATAATCCAAGAGCAGCAGCCTGTTGTTAGTTACTCACCTTGGTTTCCTCCTCGCCTGGGTAATACTCATCATAGTCATATCCATGAGTGAGATTTGTGACATTGAGAATCCATACGGCTAAAGATAACATCCACATAGTGTGTCGATGATGAAATGGGGAGCAGGTGGAGGGGGAGATGATCAGCTAATGCACCACAGTTGAACTCTCATCCCACAGAGCACAAGGATTTCCTCTTCCCTTAGCCAGGAACTGACCTTGAGTGTGGATACGATGAGCCCCGTGCTTTTCAAACACACCATTTTCCTCCCAGGAAGGATTTTCTTTCACTTCATACAGCATGTATCATTGTGTTCTTTCCAAGTGTTTCCACAACCTCTGCCATCGAGTTTCCCTCGGAAGGCTTTGTATTTGGATCAGATTCTTTGTAGATTAGGTTAATCAGAAAAGAGGTGTAGAGATTGAGAGGCCAGATCTCATAGATGTCCTGTAGGTCCAGAGGAGGTGAGGGCTGTATGTCTCCTGTGAAGCTAGAGTACAGAGGAGGTGAGGGCAGACACGTGTGACAGCAGACAGGCTCCCTCAGCAGAGTGTACTCCTCTCTCTCTCTCTCTCTCTCTCTCTCTCTCTCCCACTCTCTCTATTTTGGGAGGAGCTGCCACTGCCTCTCCAGACTGGGAGTTAGCGTTTGTGTGTTCGTGCGTGTGTGGGTGGGTGTGTGCCTTGAGTACGCTTTTTAAGGTGCTATATTTTCCATATCTGTAATCTCTATATGTTTGAATGCTCACTCTGTATATTTCCCTATAACATGCTGAGGCAATGTTGTCCTCTCTTATCACCTGGCCTCCTGCCTCTCAGGCTGGTATACTGTATAGAGCACCTGGCCTCCTGCCTCTCAGGCTGGTATACTGTACTGCTCTGTATAGATCACCTAGCCTCCTGCCTCTCAGGCTGGTTTACTGTATAGAGCACCTGGCCTCCTGCCTCTCAGGCTGGTATACTGTACTGCTCTGTATAGATCACCTATCCTCCTGCCTCTCAGGCTGGTTTACTGTATAGATCACCTAGCCTCCTGCCTCTCAGGCTGGTATACTGTACTGCTCTGTATAGATCACCTATCCTCCTGCCTCTCAGGCTGGTTTACTGTATAGAGCACCTGGCCTCCTGCCTCTCAGGCTGGTATACTGTACTGCTCTGTATAGAGCACCTGGCCTCCTGCCTCTCAGGCTGGTATACTGTACTGCTCTGTATAGATCACCTAGCCTCCTGCCTCTCAGGCTGGTTTACTGTATGGAGCACCTGGCCTCCTGCCTCTCAGGCTGGTATACTGTACTGCTCTGTATAGATCACCTATCCTCCTGCCTCTCAGGCTGGTTTACTGTATAGAGCATCTGGCCTCCTGCCTCTCAGGCTGGTATACTGTATGGAGCACCTGGCCTGCCTCTCAGGCTGGTATACTGTACTGCTCTGTATAGATCACCTATCCTCCTGCCTCTCAGGCTGGTTTACTGTATAGAGCACCTGGCCTCCTGCCTCTCAGGCTGGTATACTGTATGGAGCACCTGGCCTCCTGCCTCTCAGGCTGGTATACTGTACTGCTCTGTATAGATCACCTAGCCTCCTGCCTCTCAGGCTGGTTTACTGTATAGAGCACCTGGCCTCCTGCCTCTCAGGCTGGTATACTGTATGGAGCACCTGGCCTCCTGCCTCTCAGGCTGGTATACTGTACTGCTCTGTATAGATCACCTAGCCTCCTGCCTCTCAGGCTGGTTTACTGTATAGAGCACCTGGCCTCCTGCCTCTCAGGCTGGTATACTGTACTGCTCTGTATAGATCACCTATCCTCCTGCCTCTCAGGCTGGTTTACTGTATAGAGCACCTGGCCTCCTGCTTCTCAGGCTGGTATACTGTACTGCTCTGTATAGATCACCTATCCTCCTGCCTCTCAGGCTGGTTTACTGTATAGAGCATCTGGCCTCCTGCCTCTCAGGCTGGTATACTGTACTGCTCTGTATAGATCACCTATCCTCCTGCCTCTCAGGCTGGTTTACTGTATAGAGCACCTGGCCTCCTGCCTCTCAGGCTGGTATACTGTACTGCTCTGTATAGATCACCTATCCTCCTGCCTCTCAGGCTGGTTTACTGTATAAAGCACCTGGCCTCCTGCCTCTCAGGCTGGTTTACTGTATAGAGCACCTGGCCTCCTGCCTCTCAGGCTGGTATACTGTACTGCTCTGTATAGATCACCTATCCTCCTGCTTCTCAGGCTGGTTTACTGTATAGAGCATCTGGCCTCCTGCCTCTCAGGCTGGTATACTGTACTGCTCTGTATAGAGGGGAGAAGCAGAAGCACTCATTCTATGATTCAATGCTATAAAAAACAGCACATACTTAACTGCATGATGTCCCTATGGCTATAAGCTGTATGATCGTCTACTATCCTCCTCGACGCTCCCATCGCCAACAGGCTACAGTAATGATGTCCCTATGGCTATAAGCTGTATGATCGTCTACTATCCTCCTCGACGCTCCCATCGCCAACAGGCTACAGTAATGATGTCCCTGTGGCTATAAGCTGTATGATCGTCTACTATCCTCCTCGACGCTCCCATCCCCAACAGGCTACAGTAATCATGTCCCTGTGGCTATAAGCTGTATGATCGTCTACTATCCTCCTCGACGCTCCCATCGCCAACAGGCTACAGTAATGATGTCCCTGTGGCTATAAGCTGTATGATCGTCTACTATCCTCCTCGACGCTCCCATCCCCAACAGGCTACAGTAATGATGTCCCTGTGGCTATAAGCTGTATGATCGTCTACTATCCTCCTCGACGCTCCCATCGCCAACAGGCTACAGTAAACTTTAGATATGTCTTGCCTGTCTTTGTAAATCACTGATGTTTCGACATCACCCTATTCCGTTTTACCCTTGATCTGTACCTTTCACCCTATTTCAGCATTTCCTTGGGTGTCAGTGTTGTCATGGTGATCTGTGGAGTGAATATTCCTACAACTACAATGTTTCTTTTGGATGATTGAGCTACAGAAATAGTTGAACAGTAATAGGGCCGTTAATGAGTTAGTATGCTTTATGAAACGATTTTCAAATTTTTGGGTCCTCTGGTATTAACACAATGCTCTTTAATCAATGTCTCAATGCAATGTAAGTGTTGATGCAATCTCACATCTTACTTGTTGAACGCTTGAGTCCCCCTAGTGTACAACTGCTGTACATCCGTCATCATGCGTCATGCTGCTGGCGCAG
Organism: Salvelinus alpinus; assembly: GCF_045679555.1. Lineage (NCBI taxonomy): Eukaryota > Metazoa > Chordata > Actinopteri > Salmoniformes > Salmonidae > Salvelinus > Salvelinus alpinus. The sequence continues at coordinate 34,975,416 of NC_092109.1, read as the reverse complement.
GGACAGCCAGTCAGGCAGCCAGCCAGTCAGGCAGCCAGCCACCAAGGCAGCCAGGCAGCGAGCACAGCTCAGACCAGCCACAGTCATTACTCTTAATGAGCTCAATCCTCCCAAGTAGGGCCTCATCTACCTGATCTGGCTCACGCATTTCTCCCACAGCCGGAACACCCATTTCCTCCCAACAACTGCTCTGTTTCCCCCATTGTTTTCTGCTGAATGGTGGTGTTCAAACTGAGACACACACCTAACAAACTGTATTACTGGAGCACAAGTGTTCTGTATAAGCATTGTCTTTAGTGTGAGCAGGAGACTAAGGCAATGGAAGAGAAATTAATGGTATTGTGTAACAGTATAACTTTAGACCGTCCCCTCGCGCGAACCAGGGACCCTCTGCACACATCAACAACTGACACCCACGAAGCGTCGTTACCCATCGCTCCACAAAGGCCGCGGCCCTTGTAGAGCAAGGGGAACCACTACTTCTAGGTTTCAGAGCAAGTGACATAACCGACTGAAAGGCTGCTAGCGCGCACCACCGCTAACTAGCTAGCCATTTCACATCCGTTACACTCACCCCCATTTCGACCTCCTCCTTTTCCGCAGCAACCAGTGATCCGGGTCAACAGCATCAATGTAACAGTTTAACTTTACGGCGTCCCCTCGCCCCGACCCGGGCGCAAACCAGGGACCCTCTGCACACATCAACAACAGTCGCCCACGAAGCATCATTACCCATTGCTCCACAAAGGCCGAGGCCCTTGCAGAGCAAGGGGAACCACTACTTCTAGGTTTCAGAGCAAGTGACGTCACCGACTGAAAGGCTGCTAGCGCGCACCACCGCTAACTAGCTAGCCATTTCACATCCGTTACAATTGCATTGTTCCATGATCTCTCCCATAACAGGGTGAGGCGGCAGGTAGCCTAGTGGTTAGAGCACTGTACCAGTAACTGAAAGGTTGCTGGATCGAATCCCCGAGCTGACAAGGTAAAAATCTGTCTTTCTGCCACTGATCAAGGCAGTTAACCCACCCACTGTTCCCTGGCAGGCCGTCATTATAAATAAGAATTTGTTCTGAACTGACTTGCCTAGTTAAATAAAGGTATAAAATCTAGTCAGCAGCTGGTCATTGTATGCTGTAAGCTCAGCAGCTCTATTGGGACAATAAAGATTTGTCCAGTTTGTAGAATTGACAATATTCTGCATGGCACAATAGTGATGATGTGCTCTTCCCTCAGCCACCTACCTCTCTTTTCTCCACATGTTGAACACCACATTATGTATGGATGTATGGTGAATGTAAAATTCGATGAATACAAATCCTGTTTTTAATGTGGCGCAGAGTGCTGTAGGTGGATTTTCCAGTGCACAGTAGCAGGTCTTGTCAGTGCATATCTTAGATATCTGTGTGTGCAGTAAACCTCTTACAATCGGGGACGTGTTGGAGCTTGCACCTAATGCAACTCAGAAATGTGACCTCTCCTATGAGACAAAGACTAAGGTGTGAAGGAAGGGGAATTCCAATATGGCTGAAATGGTAGACAATAACCATAAAATAGGTAATAAAATCTACACTGCTAACGTTAGAGTCTGAGAACGAACAAGCGAATTCAAATGGAGAGATGGATTGGTACGTGAAAAATGTGCATGAATCCATTTTAAAGGATGTGCCAAAGCTTAATTTTGATGTGCCTGTTTTATAAACTACACATTGTTAGATGCAACAGATCTCTGTAGATTCTCTTAACAGATGTGATCTGATGACAACAAAGGGTTGACGGTCAACAGATGGAGAAACACCAGTTTTATTCCGCCAAATAGAAGACAAAGATAACTAAGTGTCTTCTCAGTGATAACAGACCAACTTGGACTCAGGGGTAGACGTAACATAGTAAATGTAAATACAGCCACTCCAATTAGTATGATATGTTACATTTCGTATGGTATGTATTCATTTGTGGTTGTCCATCATCTATTTCGTATGATATGTTACAAATTACAATTCGTATAATATGTTAATAATTTGCAAAATGTATGATACGTTACAAATCCCAATTTGTTGTGGCTAATGTCAGCTAGGTCGCTATACATTTACTATGTTATGTCTAGTTTATGAGACCAGGCTGTGTAGACAGACAAAGGCTGCAGGTGAGACATGAGAACAAGGCGGAAGGAAGCTATTCAGATCTATGCTAAGATCCTGTAAATCTCTGTGATGAGACAGGCAGACAGCTTCCAGGAACCTCCTCCGGCTCTGGATTTACTGGCAGGAAACTCAGCGGAATGTTGTGTTTCTCCCACATACACTGTAGACCATGGCCTGGGGCCCTCAATGTGTTCATAGAAAAACATTCTCATAAACCCACATACCACCAATGCAATAGGACCAAGAGTAGTACGGATCCATGTTACCGTATGTACTCATTAGAGATGGATGATTCAGATTTCAGATGAAAATTCTGAAAGGGAAGCCATTATTTGGCTTTATTTTTAAATGCGACCCGTCACAGGAAGCTAGGCGTATGCCGCACGTCACTTCTTCACAGAAGAGGTATTTTAATATATATTTTTTAATTGTGTGTTTCTTTGGGGCAGAAATGCCTTCTGGAACATGTGAACTTTCATGTGCCTTAAAAATAAAGTTGTATTCCATCTGTAAATATGAAATAAAATAGTTAAATTACGAGCCTAGTTGGTTTAGCCACGGAAAAATACAGGAACCTTCCCGGTAGCCATGAGTTAATGGATGGGCTGGACATGCTGGGAGATGGTCTGCCGTATATCATGCCTCTGTCTATAACGTGAGCTGTTCAGTACTGTATGCGTTGATAGTCCTTTCTGCCACAGCGTTTATGAAAGATATAACGTTAGCTGTCAATAACTACAAAAGTGTTTCTACTTTGGCCAACAACATTGATGCCCTGAATTTAGTAGGCGCTATCGACAGATCAGTTGGAAAAAGTTTCTGCACAAGCCACGGTCAGTGTTAACCGGAGTGACTTGACACAACGCTGGCCAAACAAGACGTAGCTACAAACAAAACAGAGTTAAATGGTTCCAGTCTGCTGTGAAGCATTCATCCATGTGGAGTGCATTCGGAAAGTATTCAGACCACTTGACTTTTTCAACATTTTGTTAAGTTACAGCCTTATTCTAAAATGTGTTTCATCGTTTTTTCCCCCTCATCAATCTACACACAATACCCCATAATGACAAAGCAAAAACATTTTTTTTGATTTTTTTTGCAAATGTATAAAATAAAAAAACAGAAATATCACATTTACATAAGTATTCAGACGCTTTACTCAGTACTTTGTTGAAGCACGTTTGGCAGCGATTACAGCCTTGAGTCTTCTTGGGTATGACGCTGCAAGCTTGGCACACCTGTATTTGAAGAGTTTCTCCCATTCTTCTCTGCAGATCCGCTCAAGTTCTCTCAGGTTGGATGGGGAGCATCGCTGCACAGCTATTTTCAGGTCTCTCCAGAGATGTTTGATCAGGTTCAACTCCGGGCTCTGGCTGGGCCACTCAAGGACATTCAGAGACTTGTCCCGAAGCCACTCCTGCGTTGACTTGGCTGTGTGCTTAGGGTCGTTGTCCTGTTGGAAGGTGAACCTTCACCCCAGTCTGAGGTCCTGAGCGCTCTGGAGCAGGTTTACGTCAAGGATCTCTCTGTACTTTGCTCCGTTCATCTTTCTCTCGATCCTGTCTAGTCTCCCAGTCCCTGCCACTGAAAACATCCCCACAACATGTTGCTGCCACCACCATGCTTCACCGTAGTGATGGTGCCAGGTTTCCTCCAGACTTGACACTTGACATTCAGGCCAAAGAGTTCAATCTTGGTTTCATCAGACCAGAGAATCTTGTTTAGGAATCTTGTCCTTTAGGTGCCTTTTGGCAAACTCCAAGCGGGCTGTCATGTGCCTTTTACTGAGGAGTTGCTTCAGTCTGGCCACTCTACCATAAAGGCCTGATTGGTGGAGTGCTGCAGAGATGGTTGTCCTTCTGCAAGGTTCTCCCATCTTCACAGACAAACTCTGGAGCTCTGTCAGAGTGACCATCAGGTTCTTGGTCGCCTCCCTGACCAAGGCCCTTCTCCCCAATTACTCAGTTTGGCCGGGCGGCAAGCTCTAGGAAGAGTCTTGGTGGTTCCAAACTTCTTCCATTTAAGAAGGATGGAGGCCACAGTGTTCTTGGGGACCTGCTGCAGACATTTTTTGGTACTCTTCCCCAGATCTGTGCCTCAACACAATCCTGTCTCGGAGCTTTACGAACAATTCCTTTGACCTCATGGCTTGGTTTTTGCTCTGACATGCACTGCCAACTGTGGGACCTTATATAGACAGGTATGTGCCTTTCCAAATCACGTCCAATCAATTGAATTTACCACAGGTGGACTCCAATGAAGTTGTAGAAATATCTCAAGGATGATCAATGGAAACAGGATGCACCTGAGCTCAATTTTGAGTCTCTTAGCAAAGGGTCTGAATAGTTATGTAAATAAGGCTTTTCTGTTTTTTATTTTTAATACATTTGCAAAAATGTCTAAACCTGTTTTTGTTTCGTCATTATGGGGTATTGTTTGTAGATTGATGAACAACGTTTTTTATTTAATCCATTTTAGAGTACGGTTGTAACCTAACAAAATGTGGAAAAAGTTAAGGGGTCTGAATACTTTCCAAATACACTGTATATGGGTAAGAGTCTAGCTACATTTTCATTGCAAGTTAAAGCGTACTGTTAGCTAGCTAGCTAAAAAACGTTAGTATGCTGGCTCGCTAGCTAACGTTACTTGTATGATCTTTGTAGTAATATTATTCGAATCAGAAATACATTTGCATTGCTAGTTATAGCCTAATGTTAGCTAGCTAGCTAACATTTAACCTAGGTGTCATAGCTGTAGTATGAATACAGTTTGTATTGGTAGTGGTATGAGTTGAGATTATGTCGTCAAATTAGCCAGGTGTGTCTGGGGGTGACTACGGCCATCTATTGTGTTTCATGAACACCCTGTCTAGACAATAGTGACCCATCCACTTAGGTAGATGTGGCTAGGTGGTGGTTATAGCATTTATTTCACATGACCCATCAATTTAGACAAGTGTGTCTGGGTAACCGTAATCTAATAGATATCTGGATGCTTTCTGTTTTGATATTGTTACTATGAAAATATGCAAGTAACCATTTCAACTATTTACACCTTCTGTATCCTGTGCATATGATATATAAACGTAGATTTTATTTGATATAGTGTGTGTTTACCAGAGACAGTAATGTGAAGAACAACATGACCTGCACCAAAGTCAGATTAGGATATAGGCCAAGGACTAGATCAAGTGTATTTCTACCTGGAGTTGTTCCTTATTGTAGGCTACTACTTTCACCTCTTTTAGTCTTGAAATCTTTGGTTGTTTACTACACTACTCACTCTGTTTAAAACATGGCTTCACATGTGAATCCTTAAAGAGATGGGTGGGGCTAAGGCTTAAGAGGGTGTGAACGATGCTGAATGGGTACCAAAACATTCAAGAGCCATTTTCTCAAAAGTGGGGTTTATCAAAGCAGAATTTACTTTACTTCTAGCTCTGTCTCTACTTTTATCCAATGTAACAATCACAATTTCAGATTTTGCTACATAGGACCGAATCCAGGTGGTGGATCCCAAATATATTTAAATATAGCGGAGGGCCCCAAAACATTTGGTCTCCGGCAAATATTGCCCTCAGATGTCTCTTGACATGCCAAGCTTTCATGAAAGTTTAGGAAAGGGCTTGGAAGGTTAATACAGCAATGTTCTTTGCTCATAGCACAGTAGGCTGGAATCTTTGTTTGACAGTATACATTATTTTCACACCTATTGTATCTTGGATGTGTTTTTTATGAGAAAGAAAGTTTAGTCTAAAGTTATTATCAGGTTCGTCTCAGGTTAGTCTCAAGTTTATCTAAAGTTATTATCAGGTTGGTCTCAGGTTTGTCTCAGGTTAGTCTAAAGTTATTATCATGTTGGTCTCGGTTTATTCTAAAGTTATTATTAGGTTAGTCTCAGGTTGGTCTAAAGTAATTCTAAAGTTAGTCAAAAGTTAGTTTAAAATTAGTCAAGTTAGTCTAAAGTTATTATCAGGTTGGTCTCAGGTTAGTCTAAAGTTAATATCAGGTTAGTCTCAAGTTAGTCTAAAGTTAGACTAAAGTTAGTCTCAGGTTAGTCTCAAGTTAGACTAAAGTTAGTCTCAGGTTAGACTCAAGTTAGTCTAACATTTGTCTCAGGTTAGTCCCAGGTTAGTCTCAATTTAGTGTAAAGTTAGTCTAACAGTAGTCTAAAAATAGTCTCAAATTAGTCTAAAGTTGTCTAAAATGTGTCTCCGGTTAGTCCCAGGTTCCTGTAAATAGCCCACCCAACTACCTCATCCCTATATTGTTTAAAAAAAAATCCTTTGCACCCCAGTATCTCTACTTGCACATTCATCTTCTGCACATCTGTCACTTCAGTCTTAATTGCTAAATTGGAATTATTTTGCCACTATGGCCTATTTATTGCCTTACCTCCCTAATCTTACTACATTTGCACACACTGTATATAAATGTTTCTATTGTGTTATTGACTGTACGTTTCTTTATCCCATGTGTAACTCTGTGTTGTTGTTTGTGTCGCACTGCTCTGCTTTATCTTGGCCAGGTCGCAGTTGTAAATGAGAACTTGTTCTCAACTGGCCTACCTGGTTAAATAAAGGTGAAATAAAAAAATTAAATGATCAGATCAGATTAGTCTCAGGTTTGTCTAAAGTTATTCTCAGGTTAGTCTAAAGTTAGTTTAAAGTTAGTCTAACATTTGTCTGAAGTTAGTCAAAAGTTAATCAATGTTTCTAAATGTAGTCTCAGGTTAGACTCAAGTTAGTCTCAAGTTCGTCTAAAATTAGTCTCAGGTTAGTGTTACAGGCTTTGGTTTTTCCATGTATATTTCGAAGTTGGACGTTAGCACATGGGGCACTCCAATTGGCGTCACGTCGTTAGTCAGTATGTGTTACACCTGTACTGGCTTGTCATCTCGTTAGTCAGAATATGTTTCACCTGTGCTGGCTCAGTGCTCCAGTGGTCTTGAGAGATGTGGGGTTTAACACCTTTAGATGGCTCTCCCTATTTGATTTCTTCCCTGTTTTCGTTTTGCTCCACTTTTTGGTTTGCTTCCTGTCTTTAAGTTTGGTGTGGGTTTTAATTTTGTTTGCTTGTTCTTGGGCAAATTTAGTGGGCGCTCGTGGTGGGTGTCTTGTAGGCCCCAGTTGTTGTTGCTAGTCAACCTTCAGTGGACACCCCCATGGGTGTCTTTCAGAACCCCTCCTAAAACCCCACCTTTTTCAGTGGCTCTTGTGGTCAGTGACTCTTTATTGGTTCCCCCTTCTGTTTCAGCGATATTATTCTTGCTGGGGAACGTAACAAAATGGGGGCTCATCCAGGATCTTGTTTCCCATGAGTATGATAGTTGATCTAATCACCTTCTCTGAAGCTCTGCTGTGCCCAGATATTTGAGTGTTCAAAATACACTTTTGTCGTAGAGTTTCAGTCACTGACATCCACCCTGAGGGGTTATACGATTGGTGGAATGATTTTGAAAGTTGCATAAACGCTTATAAAATAAATAAAAAACCATGGACTTTAAGTTGGAAGCATTTGTGGAAAACCCTACGTGGGAGATGCTAGATAATTGTGCGAAGGCAAATCTGCTTATCATCGCAAAGCATTATGACATAAAAGTTGCACATGCCGATTCAAAAGCAGTACTCAAAGAGTTAGTCTATACTGCTTAGGTGGAGGAGGAAATCTTTCTGGAGAGGGAGAATGATGAAAAAGGTTCTACGGGTGGTAGAGTTCACCCCGTAGATGTACAATTGAGAAAGGTATAACTAAAGGCAAAATGGGAACAACAGAAATTAGAGTTGGAGCACAGGGAAAGACAAGATGAGCGTGCAGCCAAACAACAAGAACAGGAACATGAGCCATTCAACCTAGAGAGATCTGGAAGCACTCCAAATCCATTAAGGCCACCCTGCACCCTCAACAGAGTTTGATCTTGGTCGGAACAGCCGACTTGTACCGCCTTTCAATGAAAAGGAGGTGGATGTATACTTTACTCTGTTTGAGAGAATTGCCACATCCCTAAAATGGCCACGAGATATTTGGTCACTGCTCCTTCAGTGTTCTTGTGAAAAAAACTCAGAAAGTGTACACCGCTTTATCTCTTGTCCAGAGTTCAGATTATGACACTGTTAAAGCTGCTATCCTTCGAGCTATCCTTTGGGCTTACGAGTTGGTCCCAGAGGCATACAGACAACAGTTCCGTAAATTACAAAAGACAGAACCACAAAGCCATGTTGAGTTTGCAAAGGAACAAGCATGTCAAGGACCTTGAGGATTTAAAGACACTCATACTTCTCTAGCAGTTCAAGAATTGCCTTCATGAAAGGGTTGCCACCTACATTTATGAGCACAAGGATCTCACTCTTGAGAAAGCTGCAGTCCTTGTAGATGAGTTTGTGTTGACACATAAAACTACTTTCACAAACAAAGCATCAAGTAGTTATTCCTACGCAAAATCAATCCAGAGCAGTCACCTTCTACTGTGTCCTTTTCTACAGTGCCCAAAAGATAAAGATTGTCAGAAAATAGATTTTTCGTATCTGCCAGTTTGTCATGACTGCCGTGAGAAAGGACACATTGTCTCTCATTGTCCTGAGTTGAAACTGAAAAATGAGAGAGAGAGAAAAGGCAGCTTCTTCTTGTGGGAGCACTCCAGCCCATTAAGTCTCTGGTTGGGAATGGTGTATCTCCTAAACAAGATTTTGGTTCAGATGTGTATGAACTCTTTGTTTCAGACGGGTTTGTGTCTCTGTAGAATGGCGATGCTGTTAAGCAGTCAGTGAAGATACTGCGAGACACTTGGGCAGCCCAGTCTTTCATTTTAGAGGGTGTTTTGCCTTTGTCTGACAATTCAGAAAGTGGTTACAGTGTGTTAGTACAAGGCATGGAGATGTGTTGTGTGGAAGCTCCTTTGTATAATGTGTAACTCTGATCTTACATCTTATATAATGTGGAAGTCTGATCTTATTTCTGGTTGCATTGTCGTTGGAGTGAGGCTTAGCTTGCTGGTGAAGGGGGTCTCATTCATTTTGGGAAACGATTTGGCTGGAGGGTAGGCTGTGCCAAATCCTGTTGTTTGTAAGGAACCCAGAGTAGAGGAACCTGATGGGTTATCAGAAAAGTACCCTAGCGTATTCCGAATGTGTGCCGTTACACGTGCTATGTCTAAGAAAGGCTCCCGGAGCAAGTCTAGTGTTGAGGAGGATGTCAGCGATCCCACCATGGTTAATCTGTCTGAGACGTTTATGGGTGATCCTGAATTCGGTATATGTCCTGAGTTGAACTCTCCTTTGAAAACCCCAGGTGAGCGAGTTTGTAGAACCGCTGTAGGAAGAGATGGTCCCTACAGTTCACACTTCACTTTTTGCTGAGATACATCAAGAGGAGGAGTTTGATGAAGTTCATAGGGGTTACTTTGACAGAGATGGTGTTCTAATGAGGAGATGGTGTTCTAATGAGGAGATGGTGTTCTAATGAGGAAACGGTGTTCTAATGAGGAAATTGTGTTCTAATGAGGAGATGGTGTTCTAATGAGGAAACGGTGTTCTAATGAGGAAACTGTGTTCTAATGAGGAAACTGTGTTCTAATGAGGAAATTGTGTTCTAATGAGGAAACGGTGTTCTAATGAGGAAATGGTGTTCTAATGAGGAAACGGTGTTCTAATGAGGAAATTGTGTTCTAATGAGGAGATGGTGTTCGAATGAGGAAATGGTGTTCGAATGAGGAAATGGTGTTCGAATGAGGAAATGGTGTTCGAATGAGGAAATGGTGTTCTAATGAGGAAATGGTGTTCGAATGATGAAATGGCATTCTAATGAGGAGATGTTGTTCTAATGAGGAAATGGCGTTCTCATGCCACCTCTGGGCAAAACGATTGGCCCAGTGTATCTCAAATTGTCCTTGCAGTTACGCTTCGACAAGAGATACTGAGGTTGGCTCATGATATTTGTATGGCAGGCCATCTTGGAGTCAACAAGACGTATGACCGTATCTTGCATAACTTCTTCTGGCCTGGTCTGAAACAGGATGGTGTGTCTTACTGTAAATCCCATCGTGTTTGTCAGCGGACAGCTAAACCGGACCAAGCTGTACTGGTGTGCGCAGACCAGCTGGCTGGTGTGTTTACGGACATATTCAATCAATCCTTATCCCAGTCTGCTGTCCCCACATGCTTCAAGAGGGCCACCATTGTTCCTGTTCCCAAGAAAGCTAAGGTAACTGAGCTAAACGACTACCGCCCCGTAGCACTCACTTCCGTCATCATGAAGTGCTTTGAGAGACTAGTCAAGGACCATATCACCTCCACCCTACCGGACACCCTAGACCCACTCCAATTTGCTTACCGACCCAATAGGTCCACAGACGACGCAATCGCAACCACACTGCACACTGCCCTAACCCATCTGGACAAGAGGAATACCTATGTGAGAATGCTGTTCATCGACTACAGCTCAGCATTTAACACCATAGTACCCTCCAAACTCGTCATCAAGCTCGAGACCCTGGGTCTCGACCCCGCCCTGTGCAACTGGGTCCTGGACTTCCTGACGGGCCGCCCCCAGGTGGTGAGGGTAGGTAACAACATCTCCACCCTGCTGATCCTCAACACTGGGGCCCCACAAGGGTGCGTTCTGAGCCCTCTCCTGTACTCCCTGTTCACCCACGACTGCGTGGCCATGCACGCCTCCAACTCAATCATCAAGTTTGCGGACGACACTACAGTGATAGGCTTGATTACCAACAACGACGAGACGGCCTACAGGGAGGAGGTGAGGGCCCTCGGAGTGTGGTGTCAGGAAAATAACCTCACACTCAACGTCAACAAAACAAAGGAGATGATTGTGGACTTCAGGAAACAGCAGAGGGAGCACCCCCCTATCCACATCGACGGGACAGTAGTGGAGAAGATGGAAAGTTTTAAGTTCGTCGGTGTACACATCACGGACAAACTGAATTGGTCCACCCACACAGACAGCGTTGTGTAGAAGGCGCAGCAGCGCCTCTTCAACCTCAGGAGGCTGAAGAAATTCGGCTTGTCACCAAAAGCACTCACAAACTTCTACAGATGCACAATCGAGAGCATCCTGTCGGGCTGTATCACCGCCTGGTACGGCAACTGCTCCGCCCACAACCGTAAGGCTCTCCAGAGGGTAGTGAGGTCTGCACAACGCATCACCGGGGGCAAACTACCTGCCCTCCAGGACACCTACACCACCCGATGTCACAGGAAGGCCATAAAGATCATCAAGGACAACAACCACCCAAGCCACTGCCTGTTCACCCCGCTATCATCCAGAAGGCGAGGTCAGTACAGGTGCATCAAAGCAGGGACCGAGAGACTGAAAAACAGCTTCTATCTCAAGGCCATCAGACTGTTAAACAGCCACCACTAACATTTAGTGGCCGCTGCCAACATACTGACTCAACTCCAGCCTCTTTAATAATGGGAATTGATGGAAATTATGTAAAAATGTACCACTAGCCACTCTAAACAATGCCACTTAATATAATGTTTACATACCCTACATTACTCATCTCATATGTATATGTATATACTGTACTCTATATCATCTACTGCATCTTGCCATCTTTATGTAATACATGTATCACTAGCCACTTTAAACTAAGCCACTTTATGTTTACATACCCTACATTACTCATCTCATATGTATATACTGTACTCTATACCATCTACTGCATCTTGCCTATGCCGTTCTGTACCATCACTCATTCATATATCTTTATGTACATATTCTTTATCCCTTTACACTTGTGTGTATAAGGTAGTAGTTGTGGAATTGTTAGGTTAGATTACTTGTTGGTTATTACTGCATTGTCGGAACTAGAAGCACAAGCATTTCGCTACACTCGCATTAACATCTGCTAACCATGTGTATGTGACAAATAAAAATTGATTTGATTTGATTTGGTTGTACCTTTGCAGCCTATTCCTGCTTTTGACAAACCTTTCATCAGGGTTCTAGTGGACTGTGTTGGTCCTTTGCCCAAAGCCAAGAGGGGTAACCAGTTTCTCTTAACCATCATGTGTGCTGCCACTTGTTTCCCTGAGGCCATTCCAGTGAGGACGATCACGGCTCCCAGTATTGTTAAAACTTCTTTAGGATTGGTGGGTCCCCTGCGGGAAGGTTGAGCTAACATAGGCTAATGCGATTAGCATGAGGTTGTAAGTAACAAGAACATTTCCCAGGACATAGACATATCTGATATTGTTCAAAAGATACAATTCTTGTTAATCTAACTGCACTTTCCAATTTACAGTAGCTATTACAGTGAAATAATACCATGCAATTGTTTGAGGAGAGTGCACAGTTTTGAACATGAAAAGTTATTAATAAACAAATTAGGCACATTTGGGCAGTCTTGGTACAACATTTAGAACAGAATGCAATGTTTCATTGGATCAGTCTAAAACTGTGCACATACACTGCTGCCATCTTGTGGCCAAAATCTAAATTGCACCTGGGCTGGAATAATACATTATGTGTTATATTCTCCTACATTCCTTTCACATTTCCACACACTTCGAAGTGTTTCCTTTCAAATGGTACCAAGAATATGCATATCCTTGCTTCAGGGCCTGAGCTACAGCCAGTTAGATTTGGGTATGACATTTTAGGCAAAAATTTAAAAAAAGGAGCCAATCCTAAATAAATTATTTTTAACGTTTGGATTTCCGCAGGTAGTGTAATCGGACCAAATTTAGAATTTCATGTCAAAGGTTATTCCTGCAAGTGCTACAATAGTTGGGTGTAACCCATTGCTCCTATTGTACCTACCACCCAGTCTCAAGGTGCTCTTGAGAGATTTCATCAGACTTTGAAGTCCATGTTAAGAGCTTACTGCTTTGAGTTGGAGAAATACTGGGATGAAGGGGTCCCTCTTGTGCTGTTTGCATCGGAAGGTTGATCAGGAATTTCTTGTTTTTCTTTCAAATGTTTCTTTCAAATGATTTTGTGTTTGGACATCATGCCAGAGGTCCTTTGAACTTTCTGAGATAAAGGTTGTTGCATGGCGACACAAACACAAACCTGTTGGAGCATGTTAGCGCTTTTCGATAAAGATTGCAATGTGCCTGTGAAGGCGCAAACGAAAGTTTGGTACGATCAAATGGCCTGAAAACGCACTTTCCATGTGGTTGACCCAGTCCTGGTTTTGTTGCCCATTCTGGGGTCACCATCAATCTCGCTTTTCAGGCCTTTACCCCATAGTGAAAAGAAAATTGTAATTTGGATTACATCATCGCCACACTGGAGCGGAGGAAGTAACAAACAGCTGTGTTATGTCAACATGTTGCAACCGTACTTCACCCGGTACGATTGGACAGAGAAAGTCTGTGGAAACCGGTAATGATGTTCTGCCTGTAGCCACTGCTGCAACTGTTCAGGCTGTGTAAGGGCTATTTGACCAAGAAGGAGAGTGATGGAATGCTGCATCAGATGACCTGGCCTCCACAATCACCCGACCTCAACCCAATTGAGATGGTTTGGGATGAGTTGGACCGCATTGAGACGGAAAAGCAGCCAACAAGTGCTCAGCATACGTGGGAACTCCTTCAAGACTGTTGGAAAATAATCCCAGGTGAAGCTGGTTGAAAGAATGACAAGAGTGTGCAAAGCTGTCAAGGCAAAGGGTGGCTACTTTGAAGAATCTCAAATATAAAATATATTTTGATTTGTTTAACACTTTTTTTAGTTACTACATGATTCCATATGTGTTATTTCATAGTTTTGATATCTTCACTATTATTCTACAATGTAGAAAATAGTCCAAATAAAGAAAAACCTTGGAATGAGTAACTTTGTCCAAACTTTTGACTGGTACTGTTTATATATATATATACAAATGTGTCTGTTTTGTCTATTTAAGTGCTGACAGACAGTAGACACCACGTTTATGCTGGAAAAGGTGACGCATTTAAATTGATAATGTTCTAAAATGGAAGATGTTTTCTGTTGGTTGTGAGCAAACTTGTCCAATAAAAATATAGGATATATTTGTGGTCTTAAGGGGAAGGTGTTACATTCTTTAGTTTTTTCATGTATATTCCAAGGTTGTACGTTAGCACGTGGGGCGCACCAATTGTTGTCACCTCTTTAGTCAGTATGGGTTACACCTGTGCTGGCTTGTCATCTATTTAGTCAGAATGTGTTTCACCTTTAGTTGGCTCTCCCTATTTGATTTCTAGACAAACAATCCTTATTCTATTTTCGATTTTGCTCCACTTATTGGTTTACTTCCTGTCTTTAAGTTTGGTGTGGGTTTTAATTCTGTTTGCCTGTTCTTGGGTAAATTTAGTCGGGGCTCATGGTGAGTGTATTTTAGGCCCCAGTTGTTTTTGCTAGTCAACTTTCAGTGGACACTCCTACGAGTGTCTTCCAGAACCCCTCCTAAAACCCCATCTGTTTCGTTTTGGTTACTGACTCTTTGTTAGTTCCCCCTTCTCTTTGAGTGACATTATTTGGTTTTCTTGCTGGGGAACATAACATTAGTCTAACGTTATTATCAGGCTAGTCTAAAGGTAGTCTCAGGTTAGTCTGACGCTAGTTTTAAGCTATTATCAGGTTAGTCTCATGTTAGTCTCAGGTTAGTCTCATGTTAGTAAAAAGTTAGTCTAAAGTTAGTCTAACGTTAGTCTCAGGTTAGTCTCAAGTCATTATCAGGTCAGTCTCAGTTTAGTCGAATGTTAGTCTCAAGTTAGTCCCAGGTTAGTCTCATGTTAGTCCCAGGTTAGTCTCAAGTTAGTCCAAAGTTAATCTAAGGTTAGTCTCAGGTTAGTCTAAAGTTATCAGGTTAGTCTCAGGTTAGTCAAAAGTTATTATCAGGTTAGTCTCAGGTTAGTCTAAAGTTATTATCAGGTTAGTCTCAGGTTAGTTTAAAGTTGTTATCAGGTTAGTCAAAAGTTAAGGATGTAATAGAATGAGAAATAAGAGTGATATCTCACAGTGAGAGGATGTTGGTGAGGATCAATCTGTGAGAAGTAGCATGTAACCTTTAGCCTCGCAAGCAGCCTGATCTTGCGAGCTTACATGAATGTTCGCTGAGTGGATAACGGGAATCAGTCGGGTAATTATGAGGCTACGTCACCTTAGGCAACATATTGAGATGTAGCTGGGTGGCTAGTTTCTTAGAACTCTGTTTAATTGTGTGCAATGGTGCTGCTCCCTAGTGGTATAAACAGTCACATACCGTTAATGGTTATAGTAGGGCAACTGTTCATAAAAGATCAGCATAAATTACAGTTGTTTGTCATCAATCATTCTTACTCTTTTTATATCCAATCTCTCTTGTGGATTTTTACTTTTTATGGTTCGTTTTTGTGGTTATGAAGGGGTATGTGCCATCTTCCAGAATTGCAAAATAGTTTAGCAGGAGAAGTAACTTGAATGTTTATGCAATGTCTAGGTTCTTGTTTTTCAAGAAATGAGGGCAAACTCAGCACTTCCTGATAGTAAAAATAAAAGGTTTACTTCTCCGAAATTGTTATATATGAAAGAATATTTTGGGTAGGTATGCATGGAAAACATACCCTTTACCATGAGTGGCTATGGGGTCAAAGAAATGTATAGTAGCCTACCTGATAGAATAACTTTGCAGGGAATATATGATACTACAACAACTAACTATTATGAATTGGTATCAGGAATTCATAGAAGGTAGGAAATGAATTTGAACTTTTCTATTTGATTACATACTTACAGTACATTTCCATGTATTGGTAAAATGTTCTTACACTCAAGGCAAGACCAAAAATACAGTAATTGTTTTGCTACATTGTTACAAGCACTTTTAATAGGGAAAATATGTTGCTACAATTCATAATAATATACCTACAGTACCAGTCAAAAGGTTGGACACACCTACTCATTCAAGGGTTTTTCTTTATTTTTACTATTTTCTACATTGTAGAATAATAGTGAAGATATCAAAACTATGAAATAACACATGGAATCATGTAGTAACCAAAAAAGTGTTAAACAAATCAAGTTTTTGAAATGTTCCTGATTGACTGACTGACTGACTGATGTCTTAAAGTAATGATGGACTGTCATTTCTCTTTGCTTATTTGAGCTGTTCTTGACATAATATGGACTTGGTCTTTTACAAAATAGGGCTATCTTCTGTGTACCACCCCTACCTTTTCACAACACAACTGATTGACTTAAACAAATTAAGAAGGAAAGAAATTCCACAAATTAACTTTTAACAAGGCACACTTGGTTGAGAGAATGCCAAGATTGTGCAAAGCTGTCACCAAGGCAAAGTTTGGCTACTTTGAAGAATCTGAAATATAAACACTTTTTTGGTTACTACATGATTCCATATGTGTTATTTCATAGTTTTGATGTCATCACTATTATTCTACAATGTAGAAAATAGTAAAAATAAAGAAAAACCCTTGAATGAGTAGGTGTGTCCAAACTTTTGACTGGTACTGTACATTTCTTTAACTCTCATCCCCTTGGAACGAGCCCAACCAAAACTAATCTCCAAAACAGCAAAACGTGTTCAAAATAAATTGTGAGCCAAGGCTACACACTGGCTAAACACAAAACACAAAAGTTATTGACTGCCCACCATAATATAAAAACGTTTTCGCAGTAACTTGTGTTACTTAGGCATATTGAAACGTTGATCTCAGTTCAGTAAAACTGGTGTTGAGAACTTTGTGAGTATTGGAAACAAATGAAACTGCATATGTAAGTGGCTCCATTCTACAATCATTTTTAAAGAGATGCATTAAGCAGTGGCTCACGAAGCAGTATTCATGGCAGGCTTCACCAAAAAACTTACCAAGAAAAAAACATAAAATAATTTCCTTTCATCTGTGTTTCATCATTTTCTTTCAAGTCGCAAGAGGCTGAATGTGTCCCTCCAGAGAAAGCATCCCAGCGAGCCAAACAGTGCCCCTCTGTCTCTGTATGTGTAGCCCATCTATCTGATGCTGTCTGGTGAAAAAGAGTATGACATTGTTGCCGCCCGTAGCATTGAATGCAAGGGAATACAGCAAGCATTTGGCCTCCCTTGATAAAAATTTAAATGAAATAATAACCAATCGGCGTTGAGCTAAACTGAGTGAGCTCAACTGTGAATGGTCCTGGCGCACCAAAAAAAAAGTGTCAAGGGAAGCCAGCTTGGATTTGCTTCACACAAATAACATCATCAAAAGCAAAACGTCATTGACAGAAACAACTTGAATTGTTGCATCACATTGTGTCATTGTTAGGCTAGCGAGCAAACATTCTAGCCAGGTAGCCTAGGACAACTAAAACTAAAAGCGTGTACTGTATGACAGAGTCATAGACCGTTTCCTCAACATGGAAGAAAGGAGGATGGCATTGGCGTTTCTCTACAAGTAGGGTGAGACATGTTTTTTTCTAGTTGCACAAACAGAGGACAGCGGTTGCTCTCTGGTTTTGTGATGAAACAAAGGTGTGGTTGAAATAATTCTGCCACTGTATCTTCTTATTGTCTCGGCCTTAGACCTATATATCACGGTGTCAAGACATATGAACTAACAGGTTATAGAGCAAATAATGCAATTATCACAACACATAGGTTGTAATATGGCTTTTCCCCCTGACTCGGGTTCCCTAGGGATTTTACCCACGCATCGCTACTGGCATTAAGTTGTCACAGTCCGATCAGAGTTTGTAAAATATCTTGATCTGTGTAAATATAAAAGTTAAATGCGTAGAATAATGTCTGGGTTTATGGTCATTTTCTGTACATAAAATGTTGAAGGCATACACGCTTAGTTCCTTTTAAAACTGTTGTTGCTTACTGGAACTTGACTTTGTACTTCGTAAAAAAGGTACTGAATGACACTAAAACCATGTTCTGTACAATGAGAGTCAAGACATTT
Organism: Salvelinus alpinus; assembly: GCF_045679555.1. NCBI lineage: Eukaryota > Metazoa > Chordata > Actinopteri > Salmoniformes > Salmonidae > Salvelinus > Salvelinus alpinus. The sequence continues at coordinate 34,957,404 of NC_092109.1, read as the reverse complement.
GGATAATTTGGTGTGTCTAGTCCATCCAACTCTTGGCTATGACCGGCAGACAGTCATCTATGAACGTATAGTAATGGAGGATGGCCTGATGTGCTCTCAGCAGAACTGGTAGTTGTTATTCCTCATCAGGGGCTTTTCCTCTTCTTCATGGTTCAGTGTCTGATCACAATCCTCACTAATCTTAGCTTGGTCACTCTGCTCTCCTGCCTCCTGCTGTGGCGTCTTGTCCTGCACATTCCTGTAGGTCTGGCAGAAGAAAGGATACTTTGTGTCAAATTAAAAGTGTTGATGTCCCCAAACCATTTTATCCACCAAATTATATTATTCTTACTGTAAATACATTTTAGGAGTACAGAAAATCCTGCTTTAGGAAATAATAAGAAGTTAGCAGAATGCTAAGAGAGAGACTGTAAATGTAAAATGTAAAAAGACTACAGTGGGTCACTTGAGTCCATCTGACCTGGTCTGGCTGGTCAGGCAGTAGACTCTGGATAAGCTGGCCAATGGTACTGAAGGTTGGACGCACTGTTGGTTCCATGTTCCAACACATCTTCATGATGGTGTATCTGAGGAGAACTCTCAGTTTCAGATACTGCAGCAGGTTGTCAGGTTACATCATCTCTTTTCGCCGATCTTGAAATATAATACTCACATCTCTGGAGGGGCAAAGTCCGGCTGTGACATGTGGCATCCATCTTTGATCATCTTGTAAAACCGGGTGTCCACCACAATATTAGGGTATGGGCTCTTACCTAGAAATAACAACAAAACATTTATTTAAAAAAATATATATATATTTTATCACATACTTTGATTCGACATAAGACATAATTTTTGTCATCATGTGCCAGAGTGACCTAGCCTGATCCCAGATCTGTTTGTGCTTTTTCCGACTTCATTTTCATTGGCAAGCGAACAGACAGACTGGCACCCATGCTAAGTGTCAGAGTGACCCACCCAGAGAGAAGACCTCCCACAGCAGTATCCCATAGGACCAGACATCACTCTGCACTGTGTACACACAGTCAAAGATGCTCTCGGGGGCCATCCACTTCACTGGCAGACGGGCCTGGGAAGGAACATAGTTCACAATCATTGGAGAATCTGAGCTTCCTAAACTAAAGTGATTTCTTTATTCCTTTATATTGTTTTATTAACTCACATTTCCTTTCACCACATAGTTGGAGTCATTCTCGATGTCTCGAGCGAGCCCAAAGTCGCAGATCTTAGCCACGTGGCCATCGGTCAATAGGACGTTCCTAGCGGCCACGTCCCTGTGAATGCACTGCAAAGACAACATTGGTTTCACTCATATAATCATGTGTCAATCTGCATGTTACACTACACGAGTTGACTTTAAATTAAAATTACATTTTTCTATTACATTTTTGGATGCAAGGAAGTCCATTCCCTGAGCCACCTGATAGGAGACCCTCAACAAGTCTTCTATGTCCAGCGACCAGGTGTCTGTCTCTGGATCCTCACATAAAGAACCTATGACGGAGAGAGAGAGGAAGAGAGAGACTATATGAGACTTAACAGTGTATATTACCACCCGTCACTCCATAACCTAGCAGAGAGATAGAGAGAAAGATGGAGGAAGAGTGTATAACGCCCTTCCACTCCACAACCCTCTCTGTGTTACTGCAGTGTGGAGACGGATGTTAATTACCCATAGGGCAGTATTTGGGCCTCTGCGCTGGATGCATGTCCTGGTAGTTGTCTGAGCTGGAGCAGGAAATCCCACTGTCACTGCAGACACATAAAGGCCTGAGAGGTTACACTACGGTCTACACTGGACAGGTACACTGAGTGGACAAAACATTAAGAACACCTGCTCTTACCATGACGTAGACTGACCAGGTGAATCCAGGTGAAAGCTATGATCCCTTAGTGATGTCACTTCTTAAATATACTTTCATCAGTGTAGATGAAGGGGAGGAGACAGGTTAAAGAAGGATTTTTAAGCCTTGAGACATGGATTGTGTATGTGTGCCATTCAGGCGATGAAGTGCCTTTGAACAATGTGTGGTAGTAGGTGCCAGGTGCACCGGTTTGTGTCAAGAACTGCAACGCTGCTGTGTTTTTCACACTCAACAGTTTCCGATGTGAATCAAGAATGATCCACCACCCAAAGGACATCCAGTCAACTTAACACAACTGTGAGAAGCATTGGAGTCAACATTGGCCAGCATCCCTGTGGAACGCTTTCGACACATTGTAGAGTCCATGCCCTGACAAATTGAGGCTGTTCTGGTGTTTCTAATGTTTTGTACACTCAGTGTATTCTGTGTAGAAATGAAAATGTACGGTCAGTGATAACGTAGAGACCATGACGTGCGTCAAGAGGCATGAATGCCTTGTTAGTATAGAATGTAGATTTTGATACGGCACCACAGAGAGCAATGCATAAAATGAGGGCAGAGGAGGTCCCTGGCTAGAAGAATGCACAGCTTTGTCACCTGGTTGACGGTATATAAAACATGTGTGGAGACTGAAACTTGTGCCTCACATCTATTTCTCATTTCTCGTTTTGGTGCACTTTCACTAACCCAGAAACCATGTCTCTGGTCGGAGAATGGAGAAAGGAGAGTGAGTTGAGACTAGAGGCATGTTAGTGATCGTTCAGCCTACCTCCTGACACGAGACTCCTGGCTACATGTGTTCTTGTAGTGATCACTATCCCCTGGAACCTCTGGAACCCCTGGTCCACTCAGGATGGAGTCCAGGAACAGCTTGGCCTTGCCACGCAGGAAGTTCAGCAGGTCGCCATGGCTACAGTACTCTGTGATCATCAGCATTGGGCCTGTGGTCGAACACAACAATGAGATGACCGATTTGGTTAACCAATGAAACTCACCCTACAAGTCATGTTACCTTCTTCTATGGAAATGCAAGTACAGAAAAGAGTTTGTCCCACCTCCTTGAGTACACGCCCCCAACAGGTTAACAATGTTGTCATGACATCCCAGGTGACTGAGGATCTTCAGTTCTGACATCAGAGCTTCTCTCTCCTCTGAGTGGGCACTTGCTGCTGAGGAGGAGGAGTAACTCTTTCATTATTGCATGTACTGAGATACTGCTTCATCTATGATGGGAACTACTTTCATGCCAGCATGTATCCAATAGCAGTTATGTATTGTACAATCATTTTGACTTCCTTCTGTAAATTAAAAGCAATGCTGTAGGGTTAAAGATGTTTAGGAACAGTATGAGGAGGCGAACTCACGCTTGAGCATCTTTACTGCCACACGGGTAGTCCTGTTGTCATCGGTCCCCAGACCATAGGCAGTGGCCTCCACAACTTTCCCAAAAGCCCCTGCTCCCAGAATCTGGCCTGGAACACAGAGTATTCAGTCAGTCATTACTGTTTCATGACCTGATCTCTGTTTTAACCCCCAAAACGACAATAAAACATACCAAGCCTCAGCTTATCACGAGGGAACTCCCACTTCTTGTTATAAGGAAGTTGAGTAGGGTCAATAAAGGTGTAGTTATTCCCATCATTGGCCTCGATGATCTTCCACCGGACTTCATATTTGGGTTTCTATGAGAGAAAACATATGTTGTGTAATGGTCTAACTGCAAATGTATTTGGGCAGTGAAAGCCAATGAACGAGTCAGTAAATGCAGCTCACCTGCTTGTATTTGTACAGAACGATGACAAGCAGTAGGAACAGAAGGGCTGCTGTGCTGGTGGCTCCAATGAGAGTGGGGGTGAACAGCTCTGACATTACAAATGTTGGAGTGGCAGCAAGAACATCTAAAACATAGCAAACAACACGGTACATTTGGATGCCCTTGAAGTCAGCTCATGACATTATTCAATACTAAACAGGGAAACGAGAAATAACACTGCCCGTGGCTGTTTCAGTACTAGTCACAGTAAGAGACCACCGGCGCCATGTGAGAATCTCACTAAACGTTTGTTTGTGCAGTATACTATATAGCTGTAATGGTCGTCTTACGCGATACGAAGGTGACCCGATTTTTGCCAGCAAAGTTAAAGGTGACACACTCCACTGTGACCTCCTCAGTTGAGGGACTGAGGGTCAGCTCACTCTGCACCTCCATGGTGCTGGTGAAGAGAGGCTGCACCTCCACGGTGTCATTGTCCGCATCACACCTGACAACAGAGGAACGTCAAGATGAGCACAGACAGTAGGCCTGTTTCATTTAAGAGTGAAACAGCTCTCTCTGCATATTTTGCTGTGCAAAGCTCTTGGCTTATTGGTATCCAGTTAGAGAACCTACAATCAATCAAATTGAGTATATAAAGCCCTTTTCTACAGCATCAGTTTTTACACCTACGTGCTTTGTATTCCTGGGCACTGGTACCAGAGGATTGTGGGAGCTGGGTATCCAGAGGAGGTGCAGATCAGGGTGGTAGAATTCTTCAGTCTGAGCATGGCACTGGGTTTCTCTACTCAGTCAGAGAGGACAGACAGCATCACACTGTGTAAGTCATCATCACGTCACTCTCACAGTACACGGCACAGTTTTGCTCCATATTTTCTCGCTAGTTTGATAGTCGGTGTGACCGGTCACATTGGAATAAGATATCTTACGGTAGACTTGGATATTGAAGGTGATGGAGCTGTCGAGGCGCGTGCTCCTGGTGTGGAGGGTGTACAGGCCCCTCTCCTCAGACCTGACTCTGTGTAGCAGCAGGCTGCTCTCGTACCTACAGGATGACAGGACAGGATCAAATAACAGCACCGGCTCCTGTATTTATTCAGCATCTTTTACAAATGATGTGGTATACACATTCAGAAGCAGGGTAATTATTGGGGAAATAATGACCTGTAATTGTCTTGGGCGGTCCATGTGTCGCCATGAGTGGAGATGTTGTGACTGTGAGACATGGGCACGTCCCACCAACGCTCCTTGATTTGGGGATAGGCCTCGATCAGAATGCTTATCTCAAGGTTCTCCCCTTCTTTCACATTGACTAAGGAGCCATTTTGGTATAGATTGGGTGACAGGCGGGGTATGAACCTAATGTAAGGCTCGTCTGAAGAAGGGAGAAAGACAAACAGAGAGAGAACATTTAAAGATGACATTATTTTGATCACAAACTTCAACAAAACTTAACATTTTAAATTATCACACCGCCATTTCCTTTGAGGATGCTAAGCTGAGTTACACTTTTAAAACCGGTTTCCATGTTTGGTGTTTGTGGAGATCAACACTAGCTTTGTACTACCATCCTGATCTCGCAGGCTTACGTAAATATGATCCCATGTAGCCAAACATATTAGATGTTAGCCAAACATATTAGATGCTAGCCAAACATATTAGATGTTAGACAAACATATTAAATGTTAGCCAAACATATTACATGTTAGCCAAACATATTAGATGTTAGCCAAACATATTAGATGCTAGCCAAACATATTAAATGTTAGCCAAACATATTAAATGTTAGCCAAACATATTAGATGTTAGCCAAACATATTAAATGTTAGCCAAACATATTAGATGCTAGCCAAACATATTAGATGTTAGCCAAACATATTAGATGCTAGCCAAACATATTAGATGCTAGCCAAACATATTAAATGTTAGCCAAACATATTAGATGTTAGCCAAACATATTAGATGCTAGCCAAACATATTAAATGTTAGCCAAACATATTAGATGTTAGCCAAACATATTAAATGTTAGCCAAACATATTAGATGTTAGCCAAACATATTAGATGTTAGCCAAACATATTAAATGTTAGCCAAACATATTAGATGTTAGCCAAACATATTAGATGTTAGCCAAACATATTAAATGTTAGCCAAACATATTAAATGTTAGCCAAACATATTAGATGTTAGCCAAACATATTAGATGCTAGCCAAACATATTAGATGCTAGCCAAACATATTAAATGTTAGCCAAACATATTAAATGTTAGCCAAACATATTAAATGTTAGCCAAACATATTAAATGTTAGCCAAACATATTAGATGCTAGCCAAACATATTAGATGTTAGCCAAACATATTAGATGTTAGACAAACATATTAGATGTTAGACAAACATATTAGATGTTAGCCAAACATATTAGATGCTAGCCAAACATATTAGATGCTAGCCAAACATATTAGATGCTAGCCAAACATATTAGATGCTAGCCAAACATATTAGATGCTAGCCAAACATATTAAATGTTAGCCAAACATATTAAATGTTAGCCAAACATATTAAATGTTAGCCAAACATATTAGATGCTAGCCAAACATATTAGATGTTAGCCAAACATATTAGATGCTAGCCAAACATATTAGATGTTAGCCAAACATATTAAATGCTAGCCAAACATATTAGATGTTAGCCAAACATATTAAATGTTAGCCAAACATATTAGATGTTAGCCAAACATATTAGATGTTAGCCAAACATATTAGATGCTAGCCAAACATATTAAATGTTAGCCAAACATATTAGATGTTAGCCAAACATATTAGATGCTAGCCAAACATATTAAATGTTAGCCAAACATATTAGATGTTAGCCAAACATATTAAATGTTAGCCAAACATATTAGATGTTAGCCAAACATATTAAATGTTAGCCAAACATATTAGATGTTAGCCAAACATATTAGATGTTAGCCAAACATATTAAATGTTAGCCAAACATATTAAATGTTAGCCAAACATATTAGATGTTAGCCAAACATATTAGATGCTAGCCAAACATATTAGATGCTAGCCAAACATATTAAATGTTAGCCAAACATATTAAATGTTAGCCAAACATATTAAATGTTAGCCAAACATATTAAATGTTAGCCAAACATATTAGATGCTAGCCAAACATATTAGATGTTAGCCAAACATATTAGATGTTAGACAAACATATTAGATGTTAGACAAACATATTAGATGTTAGCCAAACATATTAGATGCTAGCCAAACATATTAGATGCTAGCCAAACATATTAGATGCTAGCCAAACATATTAGATGCTAGCCAAACATATTATATGGTAGATCAACACTCCCTTTCCCTAATGCTTACCTACGACCTGCAGGTAGGTGGTGGACCTGTTGGCCCCAGCCTCATTCACGGCTGTACAGGTGAAGTTTCCTGTGTCAGACATGGTCACAGCCGGGATAGTCACAGTACTGGTGATGTGGATCTGCTTGTCCTGCTTTACTTTTTGTAAGAAGTTCAATGCCTGTATATATATAAACAACACCAACATATCAGTTCAGATCTTCAGACAGATACTGTTTCATACAAGCTAATAGGAAACATATATGATTTAATGATAGAAATTGAGGACAGGTTACTGTTGAACTGACTTTGAGGGAGGAGTGTTTCCAGGTGACGTTGTAGAAGTGGTTAGGGTTACTGGTGATGCAGGGGATGAGGAGCTCCTCTCCCACAATACTCACATACCCATCTACCTCAATTAACACAGACGGTGGCCAACGCAACCCTGGAACATACACATAGAAGTAGATGTGTTTAGATGCTTTGGGACTAATAACCTCAATGCAATGTCCAACAAATACAAAATGCACAGACATCTACTTCATCTTACTTTGAATGACATTGATGTTGATGTCTTTGGAGCGTGTTGTGACCCCATTGATCTTTGCGCTGCAGATGTAGTTTGCACTGTGGCTGGTCAGAAGGTGTCTGATGAGGATCCCTCTCCTGGGATTGACAGTGTAGTTCATGTCAGGGGGTGTTGGGTCTCCGTTGGCCATACGGAGGGACAGGTCTGTGGCACTGGGGTCTGTCAGCTGACAGAGGAGAACATCCCCGCCCTCCTTAACATCTTTCATGTTGCGGGGGGTTACCAGAACATTAATGGGATCTATAAGGAACATAACAGGTTGAGCAATGTTGACTTAACTTGTGACATATTAGCTGATAAACATACAATGTTGTGTGTGGCTTTGGCAGCTGGACAGATAATAATAATAATAATGATAACTTAACATTTCTAGAGCGCATTTCCCACTCTCAACGTCCATAAAAGATGTCATGTCATGAAAACACTTACCTTTCACATAGATGTGGACCTCTGAGAACAGGTCTGGTTGGTTGTCATACACACACTTGTATGTGCCAGTGTAGTCTGCTGTAAGGTGCCTGGTGGAAATCATACTCCCCTGTTTAGTGTTCCTCTTTTTGAACGCTGTGGTAGACCAGGTGGCTGTACTGTCCCCCTCACAGGTCAAGGTGAACGACGTTCCTAAAGGCAAAGTCCTCTCAGTCTCCCACAGCAACACAGAGTTCAGCTTGATCACTGGAGGACTTCGCTCTGTCAACAAACCAAACACAGAACCAGGAATAAACTATCAAGATTAACAATCCCTCACATGTCCATCACATGTCCCTCACATGTTTCATGGAATATAGACATAGACTACGGTAATAATAGATTTCAATGAATTATCACATTTGTAACTCTAAAACCTATCTTCTCAGGGATGAACATGTTCAAGTGGATGCCCCACTGATTTGTATTTATTCCGTTTATATATTTGATCTTCAACTTCAATCATTACATGTTTTAAATATGTGAACATTTGTTCAGAGATCTCTCCATTTGACACATTTGTAGGGCGATTGAATGTGCCGTGGACAGCTTGTTGTACAGATTGTTGTTTTTCAGGGTGGTGGTTGAAAATGTTTTGAACATTTTAAAGACCACTGAAAAATATAACACTGATCCATCCTTGCATAAGGAGTAATAGTCAGATGGAATTGAGTCATCAGCAGTAAATGCAGAGCCGGACAGATAGAACAGGATCTACCTTGGACAGAAGAGGAAGAACAATTTAAAGCTACAATATTTAACTTTTTGGGGCGACCCCACCAAATTCTTAAAGAAATATGAGTTATAGATCTCTCATTCCCATTGAAGGCCAGTCTAAGAAGCAGTATATCTGTTCTATGTGCTCTATTTCTATGCCTCCCATTCTTAAGTTTCGTTTTTACGTCTTTTACTTTCTCGTTTGTACACCATCTTCAAACCGCTGAAATTACAATATTTTTGGTTATTGAAAAGATATTTCACTGCAGTTTGGATTGTACCAAGATTCTCTACATTGTTTGTTTTGTCACATTAACTGAAATTAGGCAAATTATTAGAATTGTAGCAACCAGGAAATGGCGGCGCATCACAAGGAAGACTTGTAAAATAAATGTTATTTTGAATCTGTTTATTTGGTTTTCAGGCGATTCAGACAGTGATGCTATACATTGGTAATCAATCATTTATGTTATAATCCAAAACAGTAAAAAATAAACAAATCAGATAATGTGATTTAGTACTGGGATATCAGACTGTGATTGGTTCATAAGTTAATTGTTAAATCCATACAAGCAAATTGACTTTATCAATGCATTCTCTATTGTATGCCTTATTGAACACATTTGGTTTAGTAGCAGGTTATTGCCCACAATCTGAAACTGGATTGAACTGCTGCTTAGTTTGTTATGAAGCTTATTCATCCTGATTGGACAGCCTGTCTCATGCAGGTTAAGATCTGAGCATCTCATTGGCTGGCAGCGTTGGGTTTCTTGGCCAGGTCCTGGAGGTGGGTGGAGATGCGGGACACCTGCAGCAGCAGGGCCTGGTGGTTCTCCACCAGAAGACTCTGGTGTCTGCCCAGGTTCTGCAGGTTATTCAGGTGCTGAGCTCCCTGGTCCTTCATGGCTTTCAGCAGGTTGATGACCTCCCTCTGGCCGCTGGACACCTCTCGGTGCTCCTGGACCAGCTGAGACAGCGCCTTGACCACCTCTCCTTTCCAGCTAGCAGCTTCTCGCTGGTCCTGGGTATGTTGGGAGAGTAACTGTTTCAGCTCATCCACTCCACAGCAGAGAGACGTAGGGGCTACCACCGGGTCTGGGGGAGCCTGACTGAACTCTGGGTTGGCTGGGAGGAAGACTGGTTTAAGGTCCCCCATGGTCATGCCAACTGGTTCGCTGGCAGAGGGTACTTTGTCACCTGAAAGAGGGTGAAAACACATTGTCTCATTGTTGAGTGATGAGTGAAGAATTCCCATTTTAATACAAAGCAAGAAACCTGCAAGAAAAATACATTTTAATTGACTGTACAACACAGTATTTCACTTGTATTGTATTAAATACTAAAATGGACATCAAACAATCCACTTACTTTGAATCAGTGAAGCGCATCGTCTTGAATTTCTCCTCTGTCAGGCATGATGCCAATACTTCAGTACCAAAGTTATGTAATTTGCTGTTACTGACATATAATTTTATCATATGGGGAATTATGAGTTATTTCAATTTCAATGCCTTAGGTATCATCCATAGAAAGGTGGTAATAATTTTTTTTTTCTTGGTATACATCAATGTCACCAGAGATAATTATTTTTGCAATAAAAGCTTCTGTCTATTTCATATTTGAGTGTTTTTTTCAGGGAGAAAGGGGAAATCAATCAATCAATCAATCAATTTTATTTTATATAGCCCTTCGTACATCAGCTAATATCTCGAAGTGCTGTACAGACACCCAGCCTAAAACCCCAAACAGCTAGTAATGCAGGTGTAGAAGCACGGAGAGTGTTCCTGAGAAGAAATGAGAGTGTTCCTGAGAAGGGTTTAAGCATGTGTCTTTTTGTGTGTGGATTTTTTTTTTACGAAACCCCCGATAGCGTCTAGCTCCAGGAAACACATTGTGCTCGGGACTTGCTGGACGGATCCAGGTCTCGGGGGGCCTGTTTCCCAATCCCACTCTCTCTTCTGCTTTTTCTGGGGAGGCGGCGGAGTGGGGGGAACCACCAGGAGCTGGACATGTTCTGTTAGCTCTGTGTCTACCCCCCACCCCCTGTGACCCCCCTGCTCTCAGATGCCAGAAGCCACAAAGCTAAACACCTGCTCTCACTGCAACAGTCTTCACTATGACATTTTATTCATTTGAATCCAAATTCTGTTACATGCATGGTTACATTTTTTTGAGAAAAAAAAGATGAATTGTCATAAAAATGTAATTAAGATTAAATCGCATGTATCTATTGTGTTAAATATTTAAAACAAATGTATTTGACTGTTATGATGGCAATTCTATCCATGCAAAATACAAAAAAAGTTGGTCTTTTTTTTAAACAAAACAACTCATGAACATATGATACATTTGTCTGAATATTGACAGCACCATGATATTTAAATGAGGTCTCGTTGGTTTAAAAAAATCATGACACATCCTCTGAACAATATTCATAGAACAAAGGAGCTGATTTTAAACCACTTCCTACAGTCTCACATTGATTAATGTGCTTACCTTGGGCTGTGCAGAGCATGATGCCCAGGAAAAGGGCTAGGAAGAGCATATTCTGTCCCTCTCACTGTCTGTTAGTCTCTGTCTATATGTCTGTCCTCTGGGTAGTCTGTCTGCTCTACTCAAGGGTTGTTAAGGAACTGGTTGACTGGGGTGGCTTGTCAGTCCTGATATCATTACAACTTCCCCTAACTCACCTCCCACAGTGCTTACAGCCAGTACATATTAAAGTAGTTCGGGTGTTCTGAATTCTTTTGATGGATGAGTCGTTGTCTATTAGTAAAGTATATCAATGTTTATACAACGTATTTACAGACGGCCAGTTAAATTAGACATGAGTGGAAATAAGAGTAAACATTTTTATGACATGTATTTTAATTTAAAAAAGGCTAAATTCCACTAAAACACCTTGCAGTACATTTGCTGTGTAGCAATGTAGGCATCTCAATTAATTTATGGAGTTAATTAAAAATAGATATGTGTACTTTTTTTTTTTTTCCCCATCTAAGAAGCTTAGATATCGACAGCATTCTTCAGCTTATTCAGAATCATCCCTCTACTGCGTGTTATTCCATTTTACTATTACGTAGGATACCGAACAGAACAGGGAAAACAACGGTTGCCCGGTTACAGTATTGCAAAGTACATATATACCTTTGTTATGTAGGTACAGTACAAACGATATATATACGATTTATACAATACAGAGAGCACAAATTGAAAGAGGACACAATTCTGAACAATAAAGGCACTTCATTTGATATTAAAAGACATATGAAAAATCATTTAAACATCATGAAAACTATGTCATTTAATACATCTCAAGAAATTGCATGTGAAGTATCAAATGCCCTTTTAATGTGTTTGAGTTGACACTCAAGGACACTAGCCATAGACCTTTCAGTACAGAGCTGGATGTTCAAAAGTATTCTGTACAAGACAATGCTCTAGCCAGGCAAACAGATTAGGCACAACAAAGATATATTGTACTATTTATGAAACAAATGAATTCTGACATTTACAATCAGTGTCTTTAATATGCTACTGAAACATGATGGAACAGCCCTGACCAACAAATAGCATGAGAACCTTTGGATTGGGTAGACCTGCTTCTAGTTTTGTTGCACCTTGTGGAATGATCTAGAATACACTTTCAAATGGGAGGAACTGGTGCCTCTAGGTTGCTAGGGGACCTTTTCACTGAAGAATGTGTCTGTTTATGATTGTGTTTGCTTCACGTGTATTGTTGTGTATAATAACGTCTATATGAATGTGTCGTTTAATGTTTATTGTATTTTGATGTGTATTGTTGTGCTAAACAGGGCTCATCTGTTAAATAGACCTTGGTCTCAACATTGACCCCCTGTCAAAATAAACGTTAAATAAAAATGTAGTGCTTAATGTTTTTAATCAATTATTCAAAACTTAATTTAGATTTAAATTGGTAAGGCATTTGATAAGAATGTGAGGGGCAAATATAAGAGGCACATTACTGCAAACTTACAGATGTTGGATCTTAATTTGACCCAGTTTGCTTCAGCAGGAAAATAATCCTGCAGCAACAGGAAATGTGAATTTTTATGTGGATTATAATTAATGGACATTTTTGTAAGGGTTGATGAATTTTTGTATGGGAAAATCAAGTCTGAAATTTGAAGTGGAAATTTAAAAAATAAAATAAACCTCAAATACACTACAAGTTCTCCTGCAACAGGGTGATCAAATTAAGATCCTACATCTGTACATTCTATATATATTTCTATTCTCTCTTCAAATATACTTTTCTTTACAATTTGACAACTTCAATAAGATAAAAATAGCATATAATATGACAATTTCCATTGACATTCTTCAAACTGCTGATGCTGTTTTTGTAAATCATAAAATGAAAAGGGGAAAAGTACCTTTTTACATTTTATTTTATTTTACCAGGTAAGTTGACTGAGAACACATTCTCATTTACAGCAATGACCTGGGGAATAGTTACTGGGGAAAGCAGGTATATATCACTAATATACAAAAATAATGACGAGAAGAAATAATAACCAGATCATGTTTCCTAAAAGGTCCTGCAACATTTGTGTTTAACTAACACACATTGTCAAGTGCAACATTGTTCTGTATAATAGACTCCTCTAACATCAGCTCCCTAATGAGGCGACAGGAAACTCTCCTCCACTTAAGGGATGCATGGAGACTGGGGGAGCTCGTCTTCTTGTGTGAGGGCAGATACAGTTGAAGTCGGAAGTTTACATACACCTTAGCCAAATACATTTAAACTCAGTTTTTCACAATTCCTAACATTTAATCATAGTAAAAATTCCCTGTCTTAGGTCAGTTAGGATCACCACTTTATTTTAAGAATGTGAAATGTCAGAATAATAGTAGAGAGAATGATTTATTTCAGCTTTTATTTATTTCATCACGTTCCCAGTGGGTCAGAAGTTTACATACATTCAATTTGTTTTTGGTAGCATTGCCTTTAAATTGTTTAACTTTGGTCAAACGTTTCAGGTAGCCTTCCACAAACTTCCCACAATAAGTTGGGTGAATTTTGCCCCATTCCTCCTGACAGAGCTGGTGTAACTGAGTCAGGTTTGTAGGCCTCCTTGCTCGTACACGCTTTTTCAGATCTTCTTATACATTTTCTATAAGATTGAGATCAGGGCTTTGTGATGGCCACTCCATTACCTTGACTTTGTTGTTCTTAAGCCATTTTGCCACAACTTTGGAAGTATGCTTGGGGTCATTGTCCATTTGAAAGACCCATTTGCGACCAAGCTTTAACTTCCTGACTGATGCCTTGAGATGTTGCTTCAATATATCCACCTAATTTTCCTACATCATGATGCCATCTATTTTGTGAAGTGCACCAGGCCCTCCTGCAGCAAAGCACCCCCGCAACATGATGCTGCCACCCCCGTGCTTCACGGTTGGGATGGTGTTCTTCGGCTTGCAAGCATCCCCCTTTTTCCTCCAAACATAACGATGGTCATTATGGCCAAACAGTTCTATTTTTGTTTCATCAGACCAGAGGAAATTTTTCCAAAAAGTACGATCTTTGTCCCCGTGTGCAGTTGCAAACCGTAGTCTGGCTTTTTTGGCGGTTTGGAGCAGTGGCTTCTTTCTTGCTGAGCGGCCTTTCAGGTTATGTCGATATAGGACTCGTTTTACTGTGGATATAGATACTTTTGTACCTGTTTCCTCCAGCATCTTCACAAGGTCCTTTGCTGTTGTTCTGTGACTGATTTGCACTTTTCGCACCAAAGTACATTAATCTCTAGGAGACAGAACGCGTCTCCTTTCTGAGCAGTATGACGGCTGCGTAGTCTCATGGTGTTTATACTTTCGTACTATTGTTTGAACGTGGTACCTTCAGGTGTTTGGAAACTGCTCCCAAGGATGAACCAGACTTGTGGAGGTCTACCATTTTTTTTCTGATGTCTTGGCTGATTTCTTTTGATTTTCCCATGACGTCAAGCAAAGAGGCACTGAGTTTGAAGGTAGGCCTTGAAATACATCCACAGGTACACCTCCAATTGACTCAAATTATGTCAATTAGCCTATCAGAAGCTTCTAAAGCCATGACATCATTTTCTGGAATGTTCCAAGCTGTTTAAAGGCACAGTCAACTTAGTGTATGTAAACTTCTGACCCACTGGAATTGTGATACAGTGAATTATAAGTGAAATAATCTGTCTGTAAACAATTATTGGAAAAATTACTTGTGACATGCACAAAGTAGATGTCCTAACCAACTTGTCAAAACTATAGTTTGTTAACAAGTCATTTGTGGTGTGGTTGAAAAACGAGTTTTAATGACTCCAACCTAAGTGTATGTAAACTTCTGACTTCAACTGTACCTCTTCCTCTGTGCTGCCTACTGGCTCTTCTAGGAAGGTTTCTGGCTCAACTAGGGAGGCTGTATCAGTATTATTATGGTCAGTCATGCTAATAATGGAAGGTAGAAAAAAACTGTGGTTTTACTTTATTACGGCTTTATTACTGTCAGAGGAAAATAATAAAACGGTGTTATTGTAAGCCTGAGTGTCACTGACCAATTATTGATAACAATAAGCAAGAAACAAAAACCCAACATCCAAAAAGCTTTGAAGGAAAGCTGCCATGACATGAGGCAGTGCAGAATTGGGCAATCGTCAAATGCTGCCCCTGACTAACACAGTCACACTTCCTGTGGAAAACTGGCAGCCACAGGGTTTACAGATTAGACACACACTCTGTGGAGAGAACGTCCTATGTTACCTTGATGTACTCTGTGTGGCGGTGTCCAGCACCTCACCACCTCCTGCTTCTGCCTCTATGACTACATGGATATCTGGGATGTCGAGGATGTATTCAGTCTGGGAGGGGCCAGCCTCCTCCCAGGTCTCTCCTGTCTTCTGCCCTCCTAGATCCCCTGAGGAGACTGGTTCCCTGCTGGTCTAGGTTTGGTTTTGACTACAGCTGGGTGGTCGCTCTTCGGGAAAGCTCTCATTCACCTGGGTGTATTTCTGGGACGGTTTGGAAATTATATGTATCTACTAATTGTAGATATACATGAGAAATCAACATATTAAATCACCATAGTATTGAGGATGATCTATCATGGTTGTCTTTACCTTTCTGTAAGTCTTAGTCAGTAGGTTTCCCATCGAATGAGCTAGAGAGGAGAACTGTGGCCTCTTCTCCAATTTCTCATCAACACTTGCACATGACATCATAGCTGAAAGAAACAAAATCAAACTCAGAGTTAATGTCACCTTGTCCTATGTTTTACTTACAACCACAAACATTCCTACAGACAAAGAGAGACGGATGAGGCCTCAGATCTTGTCTGTACCATGAGTGGGTTTGGGCATCCTATAGCCTCTCTTCAATGCAGTGTAGAACTGTTGATTCACAGGAATGTCAGGATAGGGCGTTCCTCCTGAAGTTAGGCAAAAACAGGGCACATACCTAATATCAAGACATGTATTCATAAATGATCTCTAGTTGCAATAAATAAACAATTAAAATAAATCCTTAATATGCAGAGAATATTCTATTTACCTAGGGTAAAGAGGGTCGCCCTCAGGTGATAAGGGTAGGTAACAACACATCTGCCACACTGATCCTCAACACAGGTGCCCCTCAGGGGTGCGTGCTCAGTCCCCTCCTGTACTCCCTGTTCACTCATGACTGCACGGACAGGCACTACTCCAACACCATCGTTAAGTTTGCCGATGACACAACAGTGGTAGGCTTGATCACCGACAATGACGAGATAGCCTATAGGGAGGAGGTCAGAGACCTGGCAGTGTGGTGCCAGGACAACAACCTCTCCCTCAACGTGATCAAGACAAAGGAGATGATTGTGGACTACAGGAAAAAGAGGACAGAGCACGCCCCCATTCTCATCGACGGGGCTGTAGTGGAGCAGGTTGAGAGCTTCAAGTTCTTTGGTGTCCACATCACCAACAAACTAACATGGTCCAAGCATACCAAGACAGTCGTGAAGAGGGTACATCAAAACCTATGCCCCCTCAGGAGACTGCAAAGATTTGGCATGGGTCCTCAGATCCTCAAAAGGTTTGACAGCTGCACCATCGAGAGCATCCTGACTGGTTGCATCACTGCCTGGTATGGCAACTGCTCGGGCCTCCGACCGCAAGGCACTACAGAGAGTAGTGCATACGACCCAGTACATCACTGGGGCAAAGCTTCCTGCCATCTAGGACCTCTATACCAGGCGGTGTCAGAGGAAGGCCCTAAAAATTGTCAAAGACTCCAGCCACCCTAGTCATAGACTGTTCTCTCTGCTACCGCATGGGAAGCGGTACCGGAGTGCCAAGTCTAGGTCCAAGAGGCTTCTAAACAGCTTCTACCCCCAAGCCATAAGACTCCTGAACATATAATCAAATGGCTACCCAGACTATTTGCATTCCCCCCTCCTTCACACAGCTGCTACTCTATGTTGTTATCATCTATGCATAGTCACTTTAATAACTCTACCTATATGTATATATTACCTCAATTACCTCGACTAACTGGTGCCCCCGCACATTGACTCTGTCACGGTACCCCCCTGTATATAGTCTTGCTATTGTTATTTTACTCCTGCTCTTTAATTACTTGTTACTTTTATTTATTATTCTTATTTATATTTGTTTATTTATTTTTTGTTAACTGCATTGTTGGTTAGGGGTTTGCAAGTAAGCATTTCACTGTAAGGTCTAAACCTGTTGTATTCGGCGCATTAGACTAATAACATTTGATCTCCCAAAGCTGAATGCCAAAAGACCAAACATCGCTCAAGGTTCTGTAGAGGTTCTGGAAGATACTCTCTGGAGCCATCCACTTCAGTGGCAGGAATGTCTACAATATCAGAGACATACATTAATATATGCCATTTAGCAGATGCTTTAATCCAAAGCGACGTACAGTCATGTATGCTGTTAGGTAATCCACTGAGCTACAGAGGACATTAGGTAACCTATTGAGCTACAGAGGACATTAGGTAACCTATTGAGCTACAGAGGACATTAGGTAACCTATTGAGCTACAGAGGACATTAGGTAACCTATTGAGCTACAGAGGACATTAGGTAACCTATTGAGCTACAGAGGACATTAGGTAACTATTGAGCTACAGAGGACATTAGGTAACTATTGAGCTACAGAGGACATTAGGTAACCTATTGAGCTACAGAGGACATTAGGTAACCTATAGAGCTACAGAGGACATTGGGTAACCTATTGAGCTACAGAGGACATTAGGTAACCTATTGAGCTACAGAGGACATTAGGTAACTATTGAGCTACAGAGGACATTAGGTAACTTATTGAGCTACAGAGGACATTAGGTAACTATTGAGCTACAGAGGACATTAGGTAACCTATTGAGCTACAGAGGACATTAGGTAACCTATTGAGCTACAGAGGACATTAGGTAACTATTGAGCTACAGAGGACATTAGGTAACTTATTGAGCTACAGAGGACATTAGGTAACCTATTGAGCTACAGAGGACATTAGGTAACCTATAGAGCTACAGAGGACATTGGGTAACCTATTGAGCTACAGAGGACATTAGGTAACCTATTGAGCTACAGAGGACATTAGGTAACTATTGAGCTACAGAGGACATTAGGTAACCTATTGAGCTACAGAGGACATTAGGTAACTTATTGAGCTACAGAGGACATTAGGTAACTTATTGAGCTACAGAGGACATTAGGTAACCTATTGAGCTACAGAGGACATTAGGTAACCTATTGAGCTACAGAGGACATTAGGTAACCTGTTGAGCTATAGAGGACATTAGGTAACCCAATTTAGGCCAAGACAGGTGTAATATAGAATTACAGATGTATTTGTGGCAAATGGCCTTCTGTTTGTGGTACAGTGACGCAAATTGACATTGTTTTGTTAGTCTGACCAAAGTCCTGTACCGTCTATACCATAAAGACTCTGGGAAAGCTGTTTCACATCCTCTCCTGATCTTCCGCCAAAAAAAAAAAGCCAAGAAAAAAACCTCAGTTGAAAAGAGTCCGCAGCCCAGATATCCCATAACTCAAACACATTCTGGCAACAACAACTTCAATCCAGTGGGAAGTTTAAGTGTTTAAAAACCCTCAGAACATTTTCGATGCCAGCTTTTTTACCTAAAACATATTTTACATTCAGGATGTACAGAATTAACCAACAAGACAGCAGAGTCTGTAAAAAAAATTGTTTGCGCAAAGTATGTGACATTAACCCACTTCTGGAAGTTCCTTATAAAAACTGTGTTTCAGTTTCAATCACTTTCACCTCAGAACATAATGGCTGTTTGATGGTTTCTTCCCCTCCATTACTTAGTACAGACCAGGGGCACAACTTTGGTTTTAGAAGTGTGGGGGGGGGGGGGGGGGGGGGACATAATATATACAGTACATGTAACGAATGTCGTCGGGAGAAGGAGAAGAGGACCAAGGTGCAGCGTGGTAAGTGTCCATATTACTTTTAATAAATACGAAACACTTGAACAAAAACCAACAAAACGACAAAACTAACAGTTCTGCAAGGTATACACACAAAACACACACCCTGACCAACCAAAATAGAGACATAAAAAGGATCTCTAAGGTCAGGGCGTGACAGTACCCCCCCCCCCCAAAGGTGCGGACTCCGGCCGCAAAACCTGAACCTATAGGGGAGGGTCTGGTTGGGCATTTCACTGCGGTGGCGGCTCTGGTGCAGGACGTGGACCCCGCTCCACCTTAGTCTTGGCCCACTTAGGTGGCGCCTCTGGAGTGGGGACCCTCGCCGCCGACCCCAGACCGGGGACCCTCGCAGCGGGCTCCGGACAGGAGGGAGACTCTGGCTGCTCCGGACAGGAGGGAGACTCTGGCTGCTCCGGACAGGAGGGAGACTCTGGCTGCTCCGGACAGGAGGGAGACTCTGGCTGCTCCGGACAGACGGCCTTCGTTGGAGGCCTCGTGCCATAACTCCTCACTGGAGGTTTCGTGCCATGGATCGTCACTGGAGGCTTCATGCCATGGATCATCACTGGAGGCTTCGTGCCATGGATAATCACTGGAGGCTTCGTGCCATGGATCATCGCTGGAGGCTTCTTGCCATGGATCATCACTGGAGGATTCGTGCCATGGATCACCACTGGAGGTTTCGTGCCATGGATCCTCACTGGAGGCTTCGTGCCATGGATCCTCACTGGAGGCTTCGTGCCATGGATCATCACTGGAGGCTTCGTGCCATGGAACATCACTGGAGGCTTCGTGCCATGGATCATCACTGGAGGCTTTTTGCCATGGATCATCACTGGAGGCTTCGTGCCATGGATCACCACTGGAGTCTTCGTGCCATGGATCATCACTGGAGGCTTCGTGCCATGGATCATCACTGGAGGCTTCTTGCCATGGATCATCACTGGAGGCTTCGTGCCATGGATCATCACTGGAGGCTTCTTGCCATGGATCATCACTGGAGGCTTCGTGCCATGGATCACCACTGGAGGCTTCGTGCCATGGATCATCACTGGAGGCTTTGTGCCATGGATCACCACTGGAGGCTTCGTCCCATGGATCATCACTGGAGGCTTCGTGCCATGGATCATCACTGGAGTGGAGAGACACACAGGAGGCCTGGCTCTGGGAGAAGGCACAGGACTCACCAGGCTGGGGAGACATGCAGGGGGCCTTGTCCTTGGCCGAGGCACCGGATGCACTGGGCCGTGGAGGCGCACTGGAGGTCTCGAGCAACGAGCCTGCACAACCTGTCCTGGCTGGATACCCCCTGTAGCCCGGCAAGTGCGGAGAGTTGGAACAGGCCGCACTGGGCTGTGCTGACGAACCTGGGACACCGTGCGTAGGGCTGGTGCCGTATAACCCGGGCCGAGGAGACGCACTGGAGGCCAGATGCGCTGAGCCGGCATCATCCCTCCTGGCTCGATGCCCACTCTAGCCCGGCCGATTCGAGGAGCTGCGATGTAGCGCACCGGGCTATGCGTGCGCACTGGGGACATCGTACGCTTCACTGCATAACACAGTCACTCTCTCGCCACGGTAAGCACGGGGAGTTGGCTCAGGTCTCCTACCTGACTCTGCCAATCTCCCCGTGTGCCCCCCCAAAAATAATTCTGGGGCTGCCTCTCGTGCACGTTACCTCGAGCCAACTCCTCATAGTGTCGCCGCTCCGCTCTAGCTGCCTCCAGCTCCTCTTTCGGACGGCGATACTCTCCCGGCTGTGCCCAGGGTCCCTTGCCGTCCAATATTTCCTCCCATGTCCAGGACTCCATCCTTCCACGCTGCTTGGTCCTTTGGTGGTGGGTAGTTCTGTAACGAACGTCGTCGGGAGAAGGAGAAGAGGACCAAGGTGCAGCGTGGTAAGTGTCCATATTACTTTTAATAAATACAAAACACTTGAACAAAAACCAACAAAACGAACAGTTCTACAAGGTATACACACAAAACAGAAAACAACTACCCACAAACACAGGTGGGAACAGGCTACCTAAGTATGGTTCTCAATCAGAGACAACGATAGACAGCTGCCTCTGATTGGGAACCATACCAGGCCAAACACATAGAAATACAAAACATAGAACAGACATAGAATGCTCACCCAAACTCACACCCTGACCAACCAAAATAGAGACATAAAAAGGATCTCTAAGGTCAGGGCGTGACAGTACCCCCCCCCCCCAAAGGTGCGGACTCCGGCCGCAAAACCTGAACCTATAGGGGAGGGTCTGGTTGGGCATTTCACTGCGGTGGCGGCTCTGGTGCAGGACGTGGACCCCGCTCCACCTTAGTCTTGGCCCACTTAGGTGGCGCCTCTGGAGTGGGGACCCTCGCCGCCGACCCCAGACCGGGGACCCTCGCAGCGGGCTCCGGACAGGAGGGAGACTCTGGCTGCTCCGGACAGGAGGGAGACTCTGGCTGCTCCGGACAGGAGGGAGACTCTGGCTGCTCCGGACAGGAGGGAGACTCTGGCTGCTCCGGACAGACGGCCTTCGTTGGAGGCCTCGTGCCATAACTCCTCACTGGAGGTTTCGTGCCATGGATCGTCACTGGAGGCTTCGTGCCATGGATCATCACTGGAGGCTTCGTGCCATGGATAATCACTGGAGGCTTCGTGCCATGGATCATCGCTGGAGGCTTCTTGCCATGGATCATCACTGGAGGATTCGTGCCATGGATCACCACTGGAGGTTTCGTGCCATGGATCCTCACTGGAGGCTTCGTGCCATGGATCCTCACTGGAGGCTTCGTGCCATGGATCATCACTGGAGGCTTCGTGCCATGGAACATCACTGGAGGCTTCGTGCCATGGATCATCACTGGAGGCTTTTTGCCATGGATCATCACTGGAGGCTTCGTGCCATGGATCACCACTGGAGTCTTCGTGCCATGGATCATCACTGGAGGCTTCGTGCCATGGATCATCACTGGAGGCTTCTTGCCATGGATCATCACTGGAGGCTTCGTGCCATGGATCACCACTGGAGGCTTCGTGCCATGGATCATCACTGGAGGCTTTGTGCCATGGATCACCACTGGAGGCTTCGTCCCATGGATCATCACTGGAGGCTTCGTGCCATGGATCATCACTGGAGTGGAGAGACACACAGGAGGCCTGGCTCTGGGAGAAGGCACAGGACTCACCAGGCTGGGGAGACATGCAGGGGGCCTTGTCCTTGGCCGAGGCACCGGATGCACTGGGCCGTGGAGGCGCACTGGAGGTCTCGAGCAACGAGCCTGCACAACCTGTCCTGGCTGGATACCCCCTGTAGCCCGGCAAGTGCGGAGAGTTGGAACAGGCCGCACTGGGCTGTGCTGACGAACCTGGGACACCGTGCGTAGGGCTGGTGCCGTATAACCCGGGCCGAGGAGACGCACTGGAGGCCAGATGCGCTGAGCCGGCATCATCCCTCCTGGCTCGATGCCCACTCTAGCCCGGCCGATTCGAGGAGCTGCGATGTAGCGCACCGGGCTATGCGTGCGCACTGGGGACATCGTACGCTTCACTGCATAACACAGTCACTCTCTCGCCACGGTAAGCACGGGGAGTTGGCTCAGGTCTCCTACCTGACTCTGCCAATCTCCCCGTGTGCCCCCCCAAAAAATAATTCTGGGGCTGCCTCTCGTGCACGTTACCTCGAGCCAACTCCTCATAGTGTCGCCGCTCCGCTCTAGCTGCCTCCAGCTCCTCTTTCGGACGGCGATACTCTCCCGGCTGTGCCCAGGGTCCCTTGCCGTCCAATATTTCCTCCCATGTCCAGGACTCCATCCTTCCACGCTGCTTGGTCCTTTGGTGGTGGGTAGTTCTGTAACGAACGTCGTCGGGAGAAGGAGAAGAGGACCAAGGTGCAGCGTGGTAAGTGTCCATATTACTTTTAATAAATACAAAACACTTGAACAAAAACCAACAAAACGAACAGTTCTACAAGGTATACACACAAAACAGAAAACAACTACCCACAAACACAGGTGGGAACAGGCTACCTAAGTATGGTTCTCAATCAGAGACAACGATAGACAGCTGCCTCTGATTGGGAACCATACCAGGCCAAACACATAGAAATATAAAACATAGAACAACATAGAATAACAGACATAGAATGCCCACCAAACTCACGCCCTGACCAACCAAAATAGAGACATAAAAAGGATCTCTAAGGTCAGGGCGTGACAGTACAAGTCAAAAGTTTGGACAGACATACTCATTCAAGGGTTTTTCTTAATTTTTTACTAAGTGCCAAGAATCTGCTAAGTTGTCATCAAAGCAAAGGGTGGCTACTTTGAATAATATCAAATATCAAATATATTTTGATTTGTTTAACACTTTTTTGGTTACTACATGATTCCATATGTGTTATTTCATAGTTTTGATGTCTTCGCTGTTATTCTAGAATGTAGAAAATAGTAAAAATAAAGAAAAACCCTTGAATGAGTAGGTGTGTCTTCTTTAAATGGCCTGTACACAAATACACTACAATAAAGCTAAACAAATGAAGTCAACCTACCTTGTGGCCTACAGTAGCTGGTCTGATGGGAATTCTGCAGTCTCCGACACACGTCTACACTGTTGGCATAGGTTCAAATCCAGCCTACTGCCCTTCGACACAACATCTTTCCTCACTCTCATCCTCTCTATCTTTGTTCAATAAAGTAAAATACCTTATATATATATATATATATATATATATATTTATATATTAAAGAACTCACACTGCCTTTGGCTATGTAGTTGGAGTTGTTCATGACGTCACGGGCCAAGCCAAATTCACAGATCTTAACCAGCTTTCCTTCACAGACGAGAGCGTTTCTGGCAGCCAGGTCATGGTGAACACACTGTGAGGACAGGGACAACAGTTCAGACAAGCTTTTATTGAAGTGTCTTGTGGGTTCACTAAGATCATTTCCACGTGGCATCAGTAATGAATGAATGTTTGATGTGACATGGCATGAAATGTCATTACATGATCCGGTACTAATAAGAATGGATTGTGAATCAATCTGTTAAAGCGGATATAAGCCAGCTGTAATGAGTCATATGTTCTTGGATGACAGGAAGTCCATGCCCTTAGCCACCTGGTAACTGAACCCCACTAGATCAGTGTATCTCAGAATAGGGGAGTCACTGATAGATAACGCCATGTCTGCTCTCTCTTGGCCTGAGCAGCATAACAGAGAACAAACAATAGTCACAAACTCTGAGACAAGCTGATGATTTTGATCAAAGTACTGTTTAAAGGCAATGTCTGGTTACACAAGAGGTTGAAACATTAACAATCCTTTTATGGAAGCCGCTTGCATGTCAAAAATCAAGGTGGAGTGAGAGGCTTCCCTATTTTGGTCTCTTCAGCAGCATTTCAACATCAGACACAATGTCTACCCACCATCTGTCTGACAGGGAAGTTTAAATGTTTCCAACACTATATCAGGCTGAAGGTTAGTATGGTTCACACTATATCAGGCTGAGGGTTAGTCTGTTTCCATTATAACAGGCTGGGGGTTAGTCTGTTTCCACTGTTTCCTCAGGCTGAGGGTTAGTATGGTCCACACTATATCAGGCTGAGGGACGGCCTCCTTGCCTCCTAGGGATGGCATGGAAGAGCACCAGTAAGCCAGTGACTCAGCCCTTGTAATAGGGTTAGAGGCAGAGAATCCCAGTGGAGAGAGGGGAACCGGCCAGGCAGAGACAGCAAGGGTGGTTCGTTGCTCCAGTGCCGTCCATTCACCTTCACACCCCTGGGCCAGACTACACTCAATCATAGGACCTACTGAAGAGATGAGTCTTCAATAAGGACTTAAAGGTTGAGACAGAGTCTGCGTCTCTCACATGGGTAGGCAGACCATTCCATAAGAATTGAGCTCTATAGGAGAAACCCCTGCCTCCAGCTGTTTGCTTAGAAATTCTAGGGACAGTAAGGAGGCCTGTGTCTTGTGACCGTAGCGTACGTGTAGGTATGTACGGCAGGACCAAATCGGAAAGATAGGTAGGAGCAAGCCCATTTAATAATTTGTAGATTAGCAGTAAAACCTTGAAATCAGCCCTTGCCTTAATAGGAAGCCAGTGTAGAGGCTAGCACTGGAGTAATGTGATCAATTTTTTTTTGTATGGTTCACTCTATATCAGGCTGAGGGTTAGTGTTGTTTCCACTATATCAGGCTGAGGGTTAGTATGTTTCCCAATATATCTGTCACGCCCTGACATTTAGAGATCCTTTTTATGTCTCTATTTTGGTTTGGTCAGGGCGTGAGTTGGGGTGGGCATTCTATGTTTTGTGTTTCTATGATTTTCTATTTCTATGTTTTGGCCGGGTATGGTTCTCAATCAGGGACAGCTGTCTATCGTTGTCTCTGATTGGGAACCATACTTAAGTAGCTATTTTTCCCACCTGTCTTTGTGGGAAGTTGACTTTGTTTAGGGCACATAGCCTTTGAGCTTCACGGTTTGTTTTGTATTGTTTATTGTTTTGTCGGCGTCATTTCAAATAAAAAAGAAAATGGACGCTCACCACGCTGCTCCTTGGTCCACTTCATTTAACGGCCGTGACAGAACTTCCCACCACCAAAGGACCAAGCAGTGTGGTAGAGAGGACTCCTGGACATGGGAGGAGATCCTGGATGGTAAGGGACCCTGGAGGCAGGCTGGGGAGTATCACCGTCCAAGGGAGGAACTGGAGGCAGCTAAGGTGGAGCGGCAGCGTTTAGAGGGAACAAGGCTGGCAAGGAAGCCCGAGAGGCAGCCCCCCAATTTTTTGGGGGGGGCGGCACATGGGGAGTGTGGCGGAGTCAGGTTGGAGACCTGAGCCAACTCCCCGTGCTTTCCGTGGCGAGCATGTGACTGGTCAGGCCCCGTGCTATGGGGTGATACGCACTGTGTCTCGGTTGAGCATTCACAGGCCGGTGTGCTCGGTGCCAGCATCCCACATTTGCCGGGTGGAAGTGGGCATCCAGCCAGAACGGGTTGTGCCAGCTCTGCGCTCGAGACCGCCAGTGCGCCTCGACGGCCCAGTGTATCCGGTGCCTCGGCCAAGGAAGACGCCTCCTGTATGTCTCCCCAGCCTGGTGAGTCCTGTGCCTGCTCCCAGAGCCAGGCCTCCTGTGTGTCTCTCCACTCCAGAGACGGCCTCCAGCCCGGAGCCTCCAGAGACGGCCTCCAGCCCAGAGCCCAGTCCGGGGTGCCCAGTCCGGGGCCCGCAACGAGGGTCCCCAGTCCGGGGTCGGCGGCGAGGGTCCGGGGTCGGTGGCGAGTCCCCGCACCAGAGGTGCCACCAAAGTGGGGTGAGTCAGCGTTGGAGCGGGGTCTGCGT
Organism: Salvelinus alpinus; assembly: GCF_045679555.1. Taxonomy (NCBI): domain Eukaryota; kingdom Metazoa; phylum Chordata; class Actinopteri; order Salmoniformes; family Salmonidae; genus Salvelinus; species Salvelinus alpinus. Next base: position 34,930,842 of record NC_092109.1, on the reverse strand, counting down.
CCCGCACCTGAGCCGCCGCCGCAGATAGATGCCCTCCCAGACCCTCCCCTATAGGTTTAGGTTTTGCGGCCTGAGTCCTCACCATTTGGGGGGGGGGGGGGTACTGTCACGCCCTGACCTTAGAGATCCTTTTTATGTCTCTATTTTGGTTTGGTCAGGGCGAGAGTTGGGGTGGGCATTCTATGTTTTGTGTTTCTATGATTTTCTATTTCTATGTTTTGGCCGGGTATGGTTCTCAATCAGGGACAGCTGTCTATCGTTGTCTCTGATTGGGAACCATACTTCGGTAGCTCTTTTTTCCACCTGTGTTTGTGGGAAGTTGACTTTGTTTGTGGCACTTAGCCTTAAGCGTCACGGTTTGTTTTGTATTGTTTATTGTTTTGTTGGTGTCATTTCAAATAAAAAATAAAATGTACGCGTACAACGCTGCACCTTGGTCCACTTCATTTAACGGCCGTGACAATATCAGGCTGAGGGTTAGCATGGTTTCCACTATATCAGGCTGAGGGTTAGTATGGCCCACACTATAAAAGGCTGAGGGTTAGCATTGTTTCCACTATCTATACCTTGTCCTTGGTTGTTGTCCTGATGGTAGGTTGTCTCATAGACTGATAGCTCAATGTCTGCATACTTGATGTTATCTCTCAGCTCTTGCATGGGGACATAATTGAAAGAATCCTCCTTATTCATGTCCATGTAACCCCCATCGCTCTCTCTGCCAAACACGAAGGGGCACAACAGTAAGCGCCAGTATGTCTTTGATTGTGAAGTCAGTAGAGTGTATTTTGGTGGGCAGCAGTCTTGCCTTTTTCTTTGTATTTGGACTGCGCTTTCTGCTCTGTTGCTGCACATATCAGCATCCCTGCATTTTATAACTGTGTAGTACTGCAAGAAGGTGTGCCTTTTGCGGTGGAGGTAGTCAACCAAGTTGCCATAGCAACAGTACTCAGTTATTAGGTAAATAGGACCTTCAGGACAGAGAAAAAAGGGACAGTTGTTAATACACACACGTTGACTGACATATGGTAATTATGTTAAGGCCTAGATTCAAACCTGAACTGCGGAAGATCTGCATTATGGTGCAATTGATTGACATTTAAATAACATTTCCATTTGAGCTGACATATGCAGCGTTTATCATGAATACGGTCTCCACCAACACAAAAACATTGCCTGTAAAAGGTGCACAGACAAATAAAGGCAGTTGGATTGAATCTAACCCGAAGTGGTTAAAGTAGTGGTATGCTTCCCAGCTCCCACCTCATTTGGTACAGGTCCCAAGTAGGTTCACAATGTTTACATGGGGCCCAAGGTGACTCATTATTTTCAGCTCAGATATCAGAGGCTGAGTCTCACTTCTTCTTGCTGTGGCTGTCCGTCAAAGGCAATAGGAGAACACACAGAGTTGCAATATTATTCCGTGGTAGAGAAAGAGGAAATAGGTCTGTGGTTTGCGTGTAAAATTTAGGATTTTTTGTTGTTTTGAAGTTGTTTGTGAAGCATAAAGCACTTACACTTGAGCATCTTCACAGCCACTTTGGTGGTGGACTGGGTGTGACCGAACGCGTGACCTAGTGTGACAGAAAATGAGGTGCACTGTTAGCTTAGCCAACGCCAAATCTATCAATAAAGTATGATTTATACAGTATATAGGCTACGCTATTCACACAATTATGCTAAAACATATTCACTGATTTACTGAGTTGTAATATTCCCTCACCCAGGACCATGCTGTCTCGGGGCACCTCCCACTCATAGTCATAGGGCAGGTGCATAGGGTCGATGTAGGTACACTCATGGCCGTCTGAGCTTACTGATTCCATCACCTTCCATCAAATCTCATAGCGGGGCTTCTGAATGCAGAGACAAAAGCCTGTCAGAGTTTTATAAATTATATATATGATATACTTAACTGTCCCCGACGGGAGATATGTCTTGGACAATTAAAGAGTGCTGTTGATTCCACGTAAATACATAGAATCAGATTGATTCAACGTACATAGAATAACATGGCCATCCTACACCCACACACATGTTTGTTGTGACATCAAGGCTGTGACTTAGGTGGCAGTTCAGTTCCACATGAAGGCTATTTAGACCTACTAGCCAGGCTCCAGTCCATTATCGTCATCATCCCTAATGTTACAGTCTCATCTTCAACAGTAGCATCACTATCAAGACAAATGTGATGGGAAGTGACTTTGGGTCCTTGAAAAGCACTATATACGGTAGGGCCCATATGTTAGTATTAGGAGTTGGAGATAGGTTTCTGTGTGGGCGTCACCTTTCTCCAGAGGGCAAAGAGGAAGATGACAGTGATGACTACGAGGGCTAACACTGCAGCCAGCACAGCCACCTGGGAGAAAATAGCTGCAGACACACACACAGAGATAGAAGGAACTCATAGAACAGGTGGTCCTCTGTAGCTCAGTTGGTAGAACATGGCTCTTGCAATACCAGGGTAGTGGGTTTTGATTCCCAGCACCACCGATACGTAAAATAGGTATTTGGATAAAAGCATCTGCTAAATGGCATGTTATGTACTCTGTTAGTCACAGAGTATTTTCATCAGTTAATCAAAAGTAATTTGACATCAGTTGTTGATTGTTACTGTAAATACTTATTTTCATTGTGTCATAGTCCTTGACTTCAACCCATGCTGAGTCAATGCTTACAGTTGGAGACGAGTTTGATGTCCCAGGCCCTGCGACCTCTGTCGTTGCGGGCTTCACAGCGTACTGACATAACACTCTTCATGGTCTGAAAGGTACACAGGCTGCGGACCTGGTAGACTCCTGAGGTCTCAATGTATCTCACGTTCATCTGGGTGCTGACGTTGTCCGGATCAGCCAGAAGAGTGCTTCCATGCTGTGGTCTTACGAATGTATCTGGGTGATGACGTTGTCCGGATCAGCCAGAAGAGTGCTTCCATGCTGTGGTCTTACGACCGTATCTGGGTGATGACGTTGTGCTTCCAGCCAGAAGAGTGCTTCCATACTGTGGTCTTACGACTGTATCTGGGTGCTGACGTTGTCCGGATCAGCCAGAAGAGTGCTTCCATACTGTGGTCTTACGACCGTATCTGGGTGCTGACGTTGTCCGGATCAGCCAGAAGAGTGCTTCCATGCTGTGATCTTACGACTTTATCTGGGTGCTGACGTTGTCTGGATCAGCCAGAAGAGTGCTTCCATACTGTGGTCTTACGACTGTATCTGGGTGCTGACGTTGTCTGGATCAGCCAGAAGAGTGCTTCCATACTGTGGTCTTACGACTGTATCTGGGTGCTGACGTTGTCCGGATCAGCCAGAAGAGTGCTTCCATGCTGTGGTCTTACGACTGTATCTGGGTGCTGACGTTGTCCGGATCAGCCAGAAGAGTGCTTCCATGCTGTGGTCTTACGACTGTATCTGGGTGCTGACGTTGTCCGGATCAGCCAGAAGAGTGCTTCCATGCTGTGATCTTACGACTGCATCTGGGTGATGAGGTCATAATTGTGGATTATCTTGGTGATGATAGAAAAATATTGGTTGGTTGGGGTCAATTCCATTTAAATTCCAGTAAATTCAGAAAGCAGACCAAATTCCAATTCTTCTTCATTGAAGAGAATTGGAATTTTACTTCTTGAATCGACTGGAACTGAAATGTTATTGACCCCAACCCTAGAAAATATGCTTGTTCAGTTCATGAGACATTCTATCTCAGTGAAATATTGGGTGACTGAAAAAACAACTATAGACTATTGAGTGTCTAAAATAAGCAACAGGTCTAGCAATTATGACTAATAATGTGGCCCTAGTGCTGCACTACCCTCTACAGTTTGAGAGGAGAAAGTCGCAACACAACTGAAGAGGCTGAATATGCTTCATTGTGTTGGTCAGTATTTATTTCCAGGGTTTTTCCCCCTTACTTTCCCATGGTTTCACAGCTGTACCAGTGAACAGTGGGCGTGGGGACACCCTCTGTGACACAGAGCACACCGTGGCCCTGGTCCATGTGCTGGTCAGACAGATCTACTATCTTCGGGGGAGCTGCAGGGAGAGGAAATATCCCACGAGAATGTGAAAAGTAAGTATGGAAACAAAGATAGGCCATTGTTTTATCACTAGCAAGAAACTACTCAACATCCTTTATATTCCAATGTGATAACTCAATAAAGGAAAATGTATGACTGATCCCGTCTGTAATGTAGACACGTCTAATGCTCCAGAGCGGATAATTATATCTCAGCTGTGTATTTATGTATCTTACCCTTGACCTGCAGGTCAAAGGTTATCTCTTTGACGTCATCTCCATTGGCCACCTGGACGGTGTAGAGACCCATCTGTTCCATCCTGACCCTTACCAAGATCAGAGTACTGAGGTAACTGGAAGTCAAAGGTCAAAAGGAAAATAACACAATCAATATCAATACAACTTTATTGTCCATGTTAGTGAACAACAGAAATGTGTCTGCTTCTAGGTATTTATCATGGGGCTTATGCATTGATTGTCATGATAATCAAATATTATTTTCTGTTGGGATGTCAATGACATGTATGATGGGTACCTGGTCTTATGCACATGTTTGGTGTCAAGGATACCGTGTCCCCAGCGAGGGTGGTGTTGTCTCTGGTCCATACCACCTGAGGTTTGGGATACGCTTCGATCTGCACTGTGAGCTCAATGCTCTCGTTCCTTCGTCGCTGAAACATTGGTGCTGACGGAAGGTTCCAAATTCACTAAGCCATGTTCTGTAACATGGCATTGGAATAGAAGAATACTGCCTTATAGGTGAATGGCAAGAACTGCAATCAGTTAGTGACTTTCCAAAGTGGAAGCACACAAAGCCCATTGAGCCCCCATTGCAATGTGCTTAGTATTTCCACTTTTTCAGTTGATGAATTAAAAAGTGTTACTAGGCCAATGTTGTGAGTTTGGAAAGGTTTTGAGGGCGTTTGCTCACCCAGAACAGTGACAGTGAGATTAACCATGGCTGAGTGTACTGACAAAGTGTCCTGCACCCAACAGGTGTACTGGCCCGAGTCCTCCAGAGTAACCCTGGAGATGTTCAAGAAGGAGCGGATTCTGAGTTCCCGGTTCCCTGGTAGAAAGTCTGTCAATGCCTCAATTATCTTCAGATGGAATCAAAATATAACAGACGTAAGAACAGGTTTTAACAACAGCATAATTGTCAAAAAAAAAGAGTTGATTATGCTTGGTAATATGTGTCACATATAATCAGGTGCACAACTTTGGTTTTAGAAGTTAAAAAAAAAATCCAGTCGGATAAACACTCTTAATCTTGGAACTATAGGGGGTGCTGTTCCGCATTAGCATATTTGGGTCTCCAAATTAAACTGCCTCGTGCTAAATTCTTGATCGTACAATATGCATATTATTGTTATTATTGGATAGAAAACACTTTCTAGTTTCTATAGAAGTTGGAATTTTGTCTCTGAGTGGTACAGAACAATATCTACAGCACTTTTCATGACAGGGGTCAGATTTCAGAAATTTTTACCCCTGATCTGGAGTCTGTTTTTAAGGCGACAGTGAATGCTATGAAGAAACCGACACTGCCTACGTCTTCCTCTGGGTGTCTGTACGTCATCACGTTTTGAATGGAATCGATTGCACAATCACAGCCATTATAAAAGAACAAAATGTATAGGGACCTCCCTTTCTCGTCGCGCGCCTGAAGCGTGAAGGACATCGGACTTGCCTCATTCCAAATCGTTGTCTAACCAGCAATATTTCTCCGGTCATGTTTTCAGTCGTTATAGTTGTTAAAAACATCATAATGTAGTTAATTTGAACCGTTTTATAGCAATTTATATCCGTTTAGTGCGATTCTGAGGAATTTATTTGTCGTGCACTCTGAAAGTTTGGGCACGTTTTGTGGTCCCGTTCGATCGTTAGTGGATATTTCGAAGGACAGAGGACATCTATCGACCAAAAGAAGATTACAACATAGAAAGGATACATTGCCCAAGAATCTGATGGAAGAACAGCTCAAAGTAAGCAATATTTAATATGATAAATCGTTGTTCTGTCGAAATATTTTAAACGCATATTTCGCCATTTTGTTTGTTATCGCGTCACTTGGCGAACCCTGTATTGAAAAGTAAGGATAATTTTAAAAATGTAAGTCAGCGGTTGCATTAAGAACTAATTTGTCTTTCGATTCCTGTCAACCCTGTATTTTTTAGTCAAGTATATGATTAGCTTTCAATTAAACTAGATCACTCTGATAGATGACGTCAGACATATTGAGGCTTGATTTCCTAGTATTTTTATTGTGTAACCACGGTTTTGTATGGCTAAATATGCACCTTTTCGAACAAACTGTATATGTATGTTGTAAAATGATGTTACAGGAGTGTCATCGGAAGAATTCTGAGAAGGTTAGTGAAAAAATTAATATATTTTGGCGGTGATTACGTTATAGCGCTCTTTGGCTGGAATCGATGCTCTGGTAACGTTTTCACATGTGGTATGCTAACTTATCGATTTATTGTGTTTTCGCTGTAAAACGCTTAGAAAATCTGAAATATTGTCTGGAATCACAAGATCTGGGTCTTTCCATTGCTATGCTTTGTCTATTCTTATGAAATGTTTTATTAAGAGTAAATTGGTCATACACGTTGCTCTCTATAGTAATTCTAGTCGTCTTGTGATGGTCAGTGCAATTGTAAACTGTGATTTCTACCTGAAATATGCACTTTTTTCTAACAAAACCTATCCTATACCATAAATATGTTATCAGACTGTCATCTGAAGAGGTTTTTTCTTGGTTAGTGGCTATAAATATCTTAGTTTAGCCGAATTGGTGATAGCACTGAAGTAGTAAGAAACTGATGGAGTTAGAAAAGTGGTGTATTTTGCTAACGTGTTTAGCTAATAGATTTACATATTTTGTCTTCCCTGTAAAACATTTTAAAAATCTGAAATGGTGGCTTTATTCACAAGATCTGTATCTTTCATCTGGTGTCTTGGACTTGTGATTTAATGATATTTAGATGCTACTATCTACTTGTGAAGCTATGCTAGCTATGCTAATCAGTGTGTGGGGGGATGGGGGGTGCTCCCGGATCCGGGTTTCTGAGGCAGTAGAGGTTTTAACAGCCTACCCGACCGCTTGGAGAAGTCCATTCCAATGATAAAACTGGGGGGGACAAAAATGCAATTTCAGAATGTGGGGTGAAAGGTCCACAGTGAAAGTTGCGCCCCTGCATATAATCCTTCAGCCATTAGTTCACTCACCTCTTTACGAGGAAACTCCGATGTGAAGTAAACTATCTCTGCTTTTCTACAGTACAATTAACCATCAAGGCCTCGCCTTGTTTCAGCACCGTCTTTAAGAGAGTCATAAAGGTGTTCATGGACTTGGGGACTGGAAAAAATAAAACAGAAAGACAGAGGACATCATAACAGGCCCAACATTCATGTGGGCTGGTCTTCAAAAGCATTTTACAGCTAGCTTTTTAAAGACCATTTTAAGACATCTGTTGAGACACTCTTCCTTTTGGTCGAAGTTTCACTTTGTGGGTTGTGTTGACACAGAGCCTAACCCACAATGCTGTAGACATAATACACCTGGGACGCCTTCTCCTCTCCGTTCATGGCACCTCGGCAGATGTAGGAGCTGTCTTTCAGGATGGCGGTGATCCCTTTACTGGGATGATATGTTCCTTCCAAATGGGCCTGGCTGCCCCGCTCTTACAGTGTCACGTTAACGCCGGGGTCAAACACCACGCAGGGAATGGTACCTTCCTCTCCCTCCTTCATCACTACTCCTGGCCCCAGGGGAACAAACCATTCGTCCGGGTCTGAGGGGGAGGACAGAGATCAGGTACATGTCCATCACATGTTAGACTTTGAAGAAGGGAAGTCAATTCTGAGACCAGCACTGATTTGTATTAACTTTGAAATGTCACAGTTTGTCCCTCCATAGTTCTCCTATAATAGAAGAGATTGATGGCCTAGGATGGCCTAGGAGGGTCTAGGATGGCCTAGGATTGCCTAGGATGGTATAGGATGGTCTATGATGGCCTAGGATGGTCTATGATGGCCTAGGATGGTCTAGGATTGCCTAAGATGGTCTAGGATGGCCTAGGATGGTCTAGGATTGCCTAAGATGGTCTAGGATGGCCTAGGATGGTCTAGCTGTCTAAGCCGCTGCCTCTGGATCACATCTAATACATACTGCTATTTCAGAACACTCACTCCTCTCTACCTCTGTGCCATCCAATCAAAAATTAACAAAGACATGAGGAGTGGAACTGCCCCACTCCTTTAAAAAAATAGAAGGTTCATACAGGGTGTTAAGTCTTACTCGGTACAAACACTGCTATGTCCTTGGTCTCCTCTGTCGAGGGCTCCTCACAGACGTAGGTCCCAGAGTGTCTCCATGTGATGTTGTGGAGGACCAGCACACTGGTGGTTCCTCTGTCCTCCACAGACACTCCCTCCAGGCTGGGCTCGTGTGCAGACTTCCAGGTCACCTTGCTCCAACCAGAACGGACCACTGTGAAGGAGGAGTTGGTGCTCAGTGTGACCTCCTTTTCACTTGGGCTGAAGCTCCAGACTGAGGCTCTCTGGACAAAACTGCAGGAGCACTGGGTAATAATGAGAATAACAACACAGACACAGTCTTGATTGATTACAATGTAACTATAGTGTAAAAACACATTTAGCTTTTTCTTACCTGCAAAGATGGCCACCAAAGATAGAGCCTTTGCCAAGCCCACCTCCATAGTGCCAGCTATATTGATGATACACTCTGTTATATAAAATACAAATGTGAAGGAGTCATGCTAAATAAAATACAAAAATGTGATGGAATCATGTTAAATAAAATACAAATGTGATGGAGTCAGTAAAATTGTGTCGAGAGAGGCCTTTGAATAATGTGAGACTCACTATATTAGGTTTTTAAATGGTGGGGGATTGCCTAGTCACTTTATCTCTACCTATATGTACATATCTACCTCAATTACCTTGTACCCCTGCACATGGACTCTGTACTGGTACCCCGTGTAATAGGCAAGTTATCCTTACTCATTGTGTATTTATTTTATTTTTTTCTCTCTTTGGATTGCTGGAAAGGACCCATAAGTAAGCGTTTCACGGTTAGTCTACACCTGTTCTTTACGAAGCATGTGACAAATAACATTTGATTTGATTTTGATTGTAAGTGTAGAGGCCTTGCCGTGGTCTGGTAACAATAAGGCGCAACGACGGCTTGGAAACAGGGCCAGGAATGTGTGGGTTCACTGGGAGTGTACAGAGCGTGTCAACTCAAGTAAGGTCTGTGAAATGGAAGCTCACAGTCAAAATAGAGAAGTCACAGCTGGGGGTTCCCATACTGCTTCTCAGAATTCACTCCCCCAACCAACAAGTCTTTCCTCTGCTTTCTAAACATTTTTTTTTCATAACCTTTTGAGAGCAATTCTGTTTGTCAGTAATGATATGTAACGATTTATCTTTTCCATTCGTTCATAGGAACATTATGTTGTCATGGCTTTTTCTCTAAATCATTGATATTTGAAATATAGCATAGTTGGTGAAGGTATGTATGGGTTGTCTCAGGCTAATGTAACTTAGGCTAATATAACTTAGTTGGTGAAGGTATGTATGTATGTATGGGTTGTCTCAGGCAAATATAACACAGGCTAATTTAACTTAGTTGGTGAAGGTATGTATGGGTTGTCTCAGGCTAATTTAACTTAGTTGGTGAAGGTATGTATGGGTTGTCTCAGGCTAATATAACTTAGTTGGTGAAGGTATGTATGGGTTGTCTCAGGCTAATATAACTTAGTTGATGAAGGTATGTATGGGTTGTCTCAAGCTAATATAACAGAGGCTAATTTAACTTAGTTGATGAAGGTATGTATGGGTTGTCTCAGGCTAATATAACTTAGTTGATGAAGGTATGTATGGGTTGTCTCAGGCTAATATAACTTAGTTGATGAAGGTATGTATGGGTTGTCTCAGGCTAATATAACTTAGTTGGTGAAGGTATGTATGGGTTGTCTCAGGCAAATATAACTTAGTTGATGAAGGTATGTATGGGTTGTCTCAGGCAAATATAACTTAGTTGGTGAAGGTATGTATGGGTTGTCTCAGGCTAATATAACTTAGTTGGTGAAGGTATGTATGGGTTGTCTCAGGCTAATATAACTTAGTTGGTGAAGGTATGTATGGGTTGTCTCAGGCTAATATAACTTAGTCGGTGAAGGTATGTATGGGTTGTCTCAGGCTAATATAACTTAGTTGGTGAAGGTATGTATGGGTTGTCTCAGGCTAATATAACTTAGTTGATGAAGGTATGTATGGGTTGTCTCAGGCTAATATAACTTAGTTGATGAAGGTATGTATGGGTTGTCTCAGGCAAATATAACACAGGCTAATATAACTTAGTTGGTGAAGGTATGTATGGGTTGTCTCAGGCTAATATAACTTAGTTGATGAAGGTATGTATGGGTTGTCTCAGGCAAATATAACACAGGCTAATATAACTTAGTTGGTGAAGGTATGTATGGGTTGTCTCAGGCTAATTTAACTTAGTTGGTGAAGGTATGTATGGGTTGTCTCAGGCCAATGCGGCTGCAGAACAAAAGAGCAGCAGGACACTGCTCTGCTGTCTGTCTGGTACCATGAATTCCTCTCTGCTACAAGACCATCCAGACAGAGAAGTTAATGTCCTTCCCAGCTACAGTATGTCTTTAAAGTGAGTACAGATGAGGCATCGGTGGTAAGTCACAGGAAAGAGATGGGGCATCGGTGGTCAGTCACAGGAAAGAGATGGGGCATCAGTGGTCAGTCACAGGAAAGAGATGGGGCATCGGTGGTAAGTCACAGGAAAGAGATGGGGCATCGGTGGTCAGTCACAGGAAAGAGATGGGGCATCGGTGGTCAGTCACAGGAAAGAGATGGGGCATCGGTGGTCAGTCACAGGAAAGAGATGGGGCATCGGTGGTCAGTCACAGGAAAGAGATGGGGCATCGGTGGTAAGTCACAGGAAAGAGGTGCAGACAGACAGAATCTCACTGAGATGTGACTGGCGCATGACACTGCCTTGGGAGTCTCTCTCTCTCTGCCCCCCCCCCCCCCCCCCGCAAAATAAACCTGATAATATTAATAAAACAAAAGAATCTAGTGCCATATGATAAAGGCTGTTTCCATGACCACACACACACTACCAAGGGAGGAAGCCACATAGAGGGGGATGTTGAAGAGACCCAAAGAGAGAGAGGACAGGGGGTTTCACAGATAGCCAGACAGCCAATGAGATCAACATACCCCCTGTTGGGATAGGCAGCTCTTTTCTAATCAAGCATCCTCTCGGGACTCATTCTTTTAGAGGAATTCAAACAAAATAGATTATTTGCCAGAAACCACAATCTGACTTTGCAAGTGTAAAAGCATCAATAGCTTCAAATCAAATCAAAATGTAATTGTCACATACACATGGTTAGCAGATGTTAATGCGAGTGTAGCAAAATGCTTGTGCTTCTAGTTCCGACCATGCAGTAATATCTAACAAGTAATCTAACCTAACAATTTCACAACAACTACCTTATACACATTTATTACATCCAATGTTTCATTATTAAAGTGGCTAGAGATGAGTCAGTATGTTGGCAGCAGCCACTCAATGTTGGTGATGGCTGTTTAACAGTCTGATGGCCTTGAGATAGAAGCTGTTTTTCAGTCTCTCGGTCCCAGCTTTGATGCACCTGTACTGACCTCGCCTTCTGGATGATAGCGGGGTGAACAGGCAGTGGCTCGGGTGGTTGTTGTCCTTGATGATTTTTTTGGCCTTCCTGTGACATCGGGTGGTGTAGGTGTCCTGGAGAGCAGGTAGTTTGCCCCCCAGTGATGCGTTGTGCAGACCTCACTACCCTCTGGAGAGCCTTACGGTTGTGGGCGGAGCAGTTGCCGTACCAGGCGGTGATACAGCCCAAAAGGATGCTCTCGATTGTGCATCTGTAAAAGTTTGTGAGTGTTTTTGGTGACAAACCGCATTTCTTCAGCCTCCTTAGGTTGAAGAGGCGCTGTTGCGCCTTCTTCACCACGCTGTCTGTGTGGGTGGACCATTTCAGATTGTCCGTGATGTGTACGCCGAGGAACTTAAAACTTTCCACCTTCTCCACTACTGTCCCGTCGATGTGGATAGGGGGGTGCTCCCTCTGCTGTTTCCTGAAGTCCACGATCATCTCCTTTGTTTTGTTGACGTTGAGTGTGAGGTTATTTTCCTGACACCACACTCCGAGGGCCCTCACTTCCTCCCTGTAGGCCGTCTCGTCGTTGTTGGTAATCAAGCCTACCACTGTAGTGTTGTCTGCAAACTTGATGATTGAGTTGGAGGCGTGCATGGCCTCGCAGTCATGGGTGAACAGGGAGTACAGGAGAGGGGCTGAGAACGCACCCCTGTGGGGCCCCAGTGTTGAGGATCAGCAGGGTGGAGATGTTGTTTCCTACCCTCACCACCTGGGGGCGGCCCGTCAGGAAGTCCAGTACCCAGTTGCACAGGGCGGGGTCGAGACCCAGGGTCTTGAGCTTAATGACGAGTTTGGAGGATACTATGGTGTTAAATGCTTGTAAGCTTATTGGCTCAGGTCCTATAATGTTAGTTACTAACTGCCTAGAGGTGCTGGCTGGGAGTCAACATTTCTAATAAAACAAAAGAATCTGGCACCCTATGACCTCATAGATCAAATAACGGCTGTTTCCATGAACATACACACACTACCTCCCTCACCAGGGTGGTACCACTGAGTACAGGTGTAGGATCTTAATTTGATCACTCTTTTGTTCCTGACAAATTTCCTGCACCGCAGGAAATGAAGATGAACTTCTTGATTTACATACATTCACTGCAAACCCACACTACCACACGGTTTTATTAACAGTATTGCACTTTGCATGTAGCCTACTTTTAGCCAGCTAATAGTCTAACCACAGATTAAGCAACATTATGGACTAAATGTTAAAATCCTGTTGCTACATGATTATTTTGCTGTGACAGTATATGTCAAATTAAGATCCTACATCTGTAAATGAGAGATACTTTATCTATGGAAAGTCGGCATGAGAGTGAATTCCCAACAGGCCTGATCTGGGCATAGCCTCATCAGTTCCATCAGTCATGCTCTGGACCATGGTTGTATTTATGAAACCCTCTGGGCTGAGCTAAAAGACTCCCAGCTGTTTTCTTATAATTGTGAGGGAGGCAGAGCTCGAGCCTGGCTATCACAGGCTCTCTGTGATGAGGAACACTGGCCTCCCTTGTGTGGTGGTGAGGGATTGACACACCAGATGTAACCAGCCAACAGACGCTGAGCCTGTGGCACCCTACCCATTAATGTTATTCCTATTGGAGAGGTTGCAAAAGAAACTGAACCTCTGTTTCATATGGCTTACCCTCACGTATCCAATCTAGCACCGCAATGACTCCATTACTGGGACATTTCCAGTCCATGTACGTTTTGCTCTGCTGAGGATAGGAATATGCTGTTTCAACAGCAGTCTGCAAACCTTCTCATGGGGTGTGGCACATTGCCCACAGGCTAAATAGAATTGAAGAAGGCTATTTACGGGACAGCATTCCATGGCTCACATTTACTGGCAGTTTCATCAGCATACAGTCCTCACAACATTCCCATGAATACTTCAGAACAGTATATATATATATATTTTAATTTTAATTTTAAATGTACTTGATGTGACATAAACTGTCCTGCAGCTGTGTATTGAGGGCAGGGTTTGGTAGGTTACTTTCTAAATGTAATCCGTTACAGTTACTAGTTACCTTTCCAAAATTGATATCAGTAAGGTCATTTTTGGATTACCCAACCTCAGTAACGTAAGCTCACGCGTAAACACAGTTTACGTTCATAGCAGCCACATTGTATTCCTTCTCGCATCTATGCACTCTCCTCCTCTCACCTCTTCCCTTCGCTTGTGGACTTCAATGCACAACACATCAGCTGTATGTGACCAGGCAAAAAAATCTTTCCAAGCCAAACCGCTACACACAGCCTACACCTTTTCTGAATTTAAAAGTACTTTTTTTTCAATCAGATTACATGTAATCAGTTACTCCCCAACCCTGATTGAGAGGCACATTTGTAGTTTTCAGTATTGAGCATGTGTTAATCTGTTCCAGTGTTGTGTTGGAAAGTCATAGCCAGCTAGCTAACATAGCATCCCTCTGTTTGAGCTGGGTGTTTGAGTAACTGAACTAGCCAGCTGCATTCGCTAGCTAAATAAGTGAAAGTGAAAAAAAATGACAATCTATTTCTCTCTTGCTTCTCTTTAATTTTAGAAGAAATTCATTTGTTCTACTCACCACATTTTATGCACTGCAGTGCTAGCTAGCTGTAGCTTATGTTTTCGGTACTCGATTAATTCTCTGTTCCTTTGATTGGGTGGACAACATGTCAGTTGCTGCAAGATCTCTGATAGGTTGGAGAACGTCCTCCGTCATAATTACTGTGTAAGTGTAAGGGGGTGAGAACCATGAGCCTCCTAGGTTTTGTATTGAAGTCAATGTACCCAGAGGAGGACGGAAACTAGTTGTCCTCTGGCTACACCATGGTGCTACCCTACAGAGTACTGTTGAGGCTACTGCAAAATAGTGTTTTAATTATTTGTGTTTCAATTATTTGGTGACATGCTATTATATTTAGTATAGTTTTATCTAAAAAGGATAACTTTTAAAATGTTTTACAATTTAATTTTTTTGAAATTCCCAGAGGAGGATGGTCCTCCCCTTCCTCGGAGGAGGAGCCTCCACTGTAGTCAATATATATAATGAACTCTGTGTTTCTTATGGTGCATTGTGCAACAGTAGGGTAACGTACTGTATCTACGTTTTCTTTGACCATTGTGGCATTGAAATTAAATCCAAGCATGTGTTATTGACCAGCCCCCATTGCAGGAGGGGAGTGATATGCATAGTGGGTCAGTAACTCTTTCAACAGATAGACGTTTGTGGTTGTCGTGGTTCTCAACCCACTTTATGCTGTTTTCCTTTCATCCATCTTGGGAAAAAGGTTTGCTGTCTTGTCAATGTAACTGAAATAGTTTGAGTATTCTTACTCATGTCTGGAAAAAAACACTTGTCAAAATCCTCCTGTTATCATTTAGCTGCCTTGCCAGAGACATAGAAATGCACAGCAGAGGAAACGTATCCCAGCTGCACTGAGACAAGTTATTAGAAAAAAAAATCAGAGTGTGACAATACCACAAGAGAGACGGATCAGGATGTGGATAGCATGTCACCCATCACCGGGTTGGGGATTTTGTAATGCTGAAAGCAGAGAAACCAGTACTGTCTCACAGACAAATGTGTGGGTTGGCAGTTGCAAACTGGTCTGGGCTGGTTGCAGACAGAGAGAAGCAGCCGTGAAACCCCCCTTGTCGTGTGTTAGAACAAAAGAGAGACAAGAAATATGATAAGGACAATATGGCCGTCACTTATCTTGGGAGAGTGCCTGTCCACCTTTTTCAACACTGTGTCTTGTCTATTGACCAGTAGGATAGCTATATGTGCTCCTGTATCCTCTCTGAGTTGGAGAGAAATGTTGATGTTGAGTGAGCTCCTTCAATCTGCAGTGAGATACGGGTAGAAACCTTCAGTCAGGAGGAGTGGGAAGTAAATCTCTTAAGCGTTCATAAAAACTCCCGCAATATTCAACAATCTTCTTGAAGCCATTAGGGTCAACAGTTTCTCCTCGTCCTTGAATAGGACTGCAGTTCTGGCTAGACTTGCTGTGTCCATTCTAGCAAAAAGAGGACAAGAAATACGTCAATAAAAAAAGGCAAAGCTTATGTATTGGCAGAAGTCTGATGTCGCTTTGAAAGTCCATATTCTTCCATTCCCATAGAGTGTGGGAGAAGAGAAGGGCGACTGCTTTTCTTTGAGGGTCCAAGCTCTACTGGAAGGTACTCTCCGCATCTGTTTTCAATCTTGGCTTTTCTCCCCTTCTTTTTATTCTCCCTTGTCAGGATGTGAGTAGATGCCTAGAGAATTAATGGCACTCGCCAGCACAGCTGAGCTTTCTTTTTTATATGTGGGATTTTTTTTGTAGTGGGCGAAGGGGATGCAGGGTCAGTGAAGGGATTTGCCTTGGACAGACAACGTCTAAATGTTCAGTGTGTGTGTGCGTGTGCGTGTGCGTGTGCGTGTGTGTGTGTGTGTGTGTGTGTGCGTGCGTGCGTGCGTGCGTGCGTGCGTGCGTGCGTGCGTGCGTGCGTGCGTGCGTGCGAGAGAGAGAGAATTAGGTTTAGGGTTAGGAGCCTGGGTAAGTTTTAGGGTTAGGGTTAGGTTTTTGGGTTAAGGTTACGGTTAGGGTTAGGGTTAGGGAAAATAGGATTTTGAATGGGACTGAATTATGTGTCCCCACAAGGTTAGCTGTACAAGACTGTGTGTGGCATGTGTGTGTGTGTACAGTACGTGTGTGCGTATGTGTCTTTTCCATCCTCCGTTAGTTAATATAACAGAAACCGTGACACTAAATTCAGTACTTCAATACTTATGACTTTTTGGAGATCCCACTTCAAACTAATTTACCTGTACTGTGTATGGGATCATATTCATACAGAATTTCCTCCATAGCACTGCTGTAGAGAGATTTTAGTAGTGGTTAGTATGTTAGTATGTTCCTGCTGTCTGACAGAGCAGTGTTTGTCATGGCTCTGCTCTGTGGAGGACACACAGACAGTTTTAGACCAGTGTGTGGGGGGTAACGGTCACCTCCCTACTCAGCATGCAGACAGAGGCCAACATATTATACTGCTGCCTTTATGGTGGGTATATGTTACATGTCATCAAGCATAAAGGTCCAAAGCAGACGTTTTTATCTCAAGATCAAGTACACCTTACTGTGTTTTCTTTGGGAAAAAATAAACACAAATTTGCTAAATCGTTCTTAGCTAAATGCAATTTGTTAAGCAATAATTTAGTTAGGACTGTCGGGAAGTCGTCTGAGGTACCTAATTGGAAGAGCCTATAATGGGAGGGATGTGTAACCTGTAAACGAGCTGTTATTGGCAGAGATGAGGGCAAACTCTCTGTTATTGGTGATGTCACCAGGCGGTCCACAAACCCCACCCCAAAACCCTCAAACAGCTCTTAAACAAAAAATGCATTATCATAATTTTCCAAATGTCACAGTGTTATTCCAATCTCATAGTGTGGAAATATATATAAAACACAGGATAATCACGCTTATGACTGCACTGCATCTTTAAATGATAGTGGTGACATTAGTCTTACTTTCATTACCCTCCAGTTTAACCAGAGAATAATGTATGACTTTAATAAGGAGTGGTAAAGATACATGTCATTTGGAGTGCTCAAAGCCTGAAAAGACATTGGAAGCCATTTGATGTGTCTAGTACCAGAGCATGTTGTAGTAACATTCAAATCAAAGTGAAGCAACACAAACATAGAGGCAGACACATGCATACACACACATGATAACATATGCACTATACACACACGTACACATGGATTTTGTGTTGTAGATACAGTATGTGGTAATGGAGTACGGGCCTGAGGGCACACACTTAGTGTGTTCCAAAGGGAAGCTAACAGAAGCAAACGAAACAAAATTGGGAGTTAACTACCTACATTTGTCCAATACACTACATTTGTTGCTACGGTGCAAAACGTTTTGTTACGGTGTGTGTGTAATAAATACACCCCATTTAATGTGCACAATTTAATGGCTTGCTCCTCATTGATGCCACAGGGGGGAGACAGAGGGCAGTTCACATGATAAAACCTTCACATAGGGTCATAATGACCGCAGACTATTTTTATGACCACAACAATAAAATACTCCATCTACAACTGTGTGGATATAGTTAGAAATTAAAAGATTAGTAAATGTGATGACATTATCATTTAAAATTGGGGGACCAAGCAATAGTTCATAAAAGATTAACGTAAAACTTTGACAGCAGAATGTTTGAGTGTGGAGAAAATAAATCACAATTGCCCTTCTTTGGAGAACACTGCTCTGAAAACAATTCTCACATAATTGATTTATATGAATAAATTGATGTCCTAGATTTAGTTACAAGCATAAGCAATAAATGAAGCTTAATAATAAAGTTGTCCTCTGATCGTGTGTCTTGAGTTAAAATAAATAATATACTGTAGTGCCATAAAATATACCATGTGAAAATGGAGTGTATCCCTCTTTATTGTATCCAAAGTATGAAAATAACTACATGTCTGAAAACCTGAACATTAAATATTGTGGAAATTAAATAGCCACCTTCTTAACTAAACCAATACCATTGCACAAAACACTTTTGCACACAATTGAAAAATACAAATCTGAGTGATTATTGTAATTATAAACTGTTACTTGTTCCCTAATAACAGTCTTGGACTCAAATTCATATTTTAAAACCATTTAATCTCTCTCTCTTGAGTTACACTTTATTTGGAATAGTCATGGAGTATGCCATTCAGAATGAATTAAATGTGGAAAAATGCCCAAATTATGAATTACAAAAATGATCCACTGTGAATTCTTCCACTGCTGGTGTTCTATTGAATGACATGTATATATTGGCTCTACACTTGTTCCTCCACCTGTTCCATTGTACTGAATCAGCAGAGCAGCCAGTCAGCCAGTG
This sequence comes from Salvelinus alpinus, assembly GCF_045679555.1. Taxonomy (NCBI): domain Eukaryota; kingdom Metazoa; phylum Chordata; class Actinopteri; order Salmoniformes; family Salmonidae; genus Salvelinus; species Salvelinus alpinus. Next base: position 34,912,200 of record NC_092109.1, on the reverse strand, counting down.
AGGCAGTCAGTCAGCAAGCCAGTCAGCCAGCCAGCCAGCCACCCAGTCAGTCAGTGTGTCAGTGAGTCAGTCAGCCAGTCAGTCACCCAGTCAGTCAGTCAGTCAGTCAGCCAGCCAGCCTGCCACCCAGTCAGCCACCCAGTCAGTCAGCCAGTCACCCAGACAGTCAGCCAGTCAGTCTCCCAGTCAGCCAGTCAACCACCCAGTCAGCCAGGCAGTCACCCAAACAGTCAGCCAGTCAGTCAGCCAGGACTTCACTGTCTCCATGACACACAGGTCATTCCCCCTGACTGGCTTCATGACACTGTGATGTTGACCAGGAAGTGACACCTAGTTGTGAAGTGTGACCTAACACTTTCAAGTCCTACTTTGAACTTAATGTTTTACTTTATCTTACCTCTTCCAATTTCCATGATTCTTATTCATTTCTAATACCATAAAAAATTACATCTAAATTCACAATAAAAACATTTCAGACAAGAAAAAGTATGAAACATACATCTAAATCAATACCATGTATTTAAATCAGTAATGTATTTCAGAAACACAGGGCGGCAGGCAGACTGCTAGTTTGTGAGAAGCAGTGGGAGCATGGCAAAGATGGATGCATGTTTACCATCAGGGGCGGGAGAGAGGGGAGCATCTTCCTCAGGTCATTGTGCCAGACAGACAACGGGCCTTGGGGCCCTCAGGGTCCAGGTCAGACAGAGGTCACCTCACAGCATAGCACAATCCTCCTTCTCACACAGCTCAGGTGAACACAGCACCAGTCCACACAGAACACAGTGCTCCCAGACGGCTACTCAGGTGAAAAAGAGCAGAGAGAGAGAGAGAAGGGAACAGTAGACTGCTGCTGTGAGATACAGGGGAGCTCAAAGTCTCTGTAGCACTATACTATATATAATATACTGTAATATACTACACTATAATATACTATATTATGAAATACTATACTATAATATCCTGTACAATATATATAATATACTACACTACACTATACTATAATATAATACACTATAATATAATGTACTATAATATGCTATACTATAATACATTATACTTTAATATACTATAATATATTAAACTATATATAATATACTACACTATAATATACTATAATATACTACATTATACTATATTATACTGTACTACAATATACTACACTATACTATGCTCTGCCCCACCAATGCTTCATCAGAGTGTACAGTAGGCTCCCACTGTTCATATACAGATTATTGTCAGATTATTATCAGAACACTAACTGCTGCTGTGAGACACAGGGGAGCTCAAAGTCTCTGTAGCACTATACTATATATAATATATTACACTATAATGTACTATACTATAAAATACTATGTTATAATATACTGTACGATATATATAATAAACTATAATATACTACACTACACTATAATATACAATAATATACTATAATGTACTATAATATGCTATACTACATTGTACTATAATATACTATAATATACAATACCATATATAATATATTATAAAATAGCACACTACACTATAATATACTATAATATACTACATTATACTATAATACACTGTACTATAATATACTATACTATAATATACTACACTATAATGTACTACACTATACTACATTATACCTTAATATACTATTCTATAATATACTACACTATACTATAATTTAACATGCTATAATATTCTATACTATAATACTCTACACTATACTATAATTTAACATACAATACTATACTAAACTATAATATACTACACTGCACTATACCATGCTATGCTATACAATACTATACTATGCTCTGCCCCACCAATGCTTCATCAGAGTGTACAGTAGGCTCCCACTGTTCATATACAAATTGTCAGATTATAATCAGAACACTAACTGGTCCAAACTGGTGAAACTGTTTCAAAATGATTAGTGCAGGATGTTAAACTGTTTCAAAATGACTAGTGCAGGATGTTAAACTGTTTCAAAATTACTAGTGCAGGATGTTAAACTGTTTCAAAATGACTAGTGCAGGATGTTAAACTGTTTCAAAATGACTAGTGCTGGATGTTAAACTGTTTCAAAATGACTAGTGCAGGATGTTAAACTGTTTCAAAATGACTAGTGCTGGATGTTAAACTGTTTCAAAATGACTAGTGCTGGATGTTAAACTGTTTCAAAATGACTAGTGCTGGATGTTAAACTGTTTCAAAATGACTAGTGCAGGATGTTAAACTGTTTCAAAATGACTAGTGCTGGATGTTAAACTGTTTCAAAATGACTAGTGCTGGATGTTAAACTGTTTCAAAATGACTAGTGCAGGATGTTAAACTGTTTCAAAATGACTAGTGCAGGATGTTAAACTGTTTCAAAATGACTAGTGCTGGATGTTAAACTGTTTCAAAATGACTAGTGCTGGATGTTAAACTGTTTCAAAATGACTAGTGCAGGATGTTAAACTGTTTCAAAATGACTAGTGCAGGATGTTAAACTGTTTCAAAATGACTAGTGCTGGATGTTAAACTGTTTCAAAATGACTAGTGCTGGATGTTAAACTGTTTCAAAATGACTAGTGCAGGATGTTAAACTGTTTCAAAATGACTAGTGCAGGATGTTAAACTGTTTCAAAATGACTAGTGCTGGATGTTAAACTGTTTCAAAATGACTAGTGCTGGATGTTAAACTGTTTCAAAATGACTAGTGCTGGATGTTAAACTGTTTCAAAATGACTAGTGCTGGATGTTAAACTGTTTCAAAATGACTAGTGCAGGATGTTAAACTGTTTCAAAATGACTAGTGCTGGATGTTAAACTGTTTCAAAATGACTAGTGCAGGATGTTAAACTGTTTCAAAATGACTAGTGCTGGATGTTAAACTGTTTCAAAATGACTAGTGCTGGATGTTAAACTGTTTCAAAATGACTAGTGCTGGATGTTAAACTGTTTCAAAATGATTAGTGCAGGATGTTAAACTGTTTCAAAATGACTAGTGCTGGATGTTAAACTGTTTCAAAATGACTAGTGCAGGATGTTAAACTGTTTCAAAATGACTAGTGCAGGATGTTAAACTGTTTCAAAATGACTAGTGCTGGATGTTAAACTGTTTCAAAATGACTAGTGCAGGATGTTAAACTGTTTCAAAATGACTAGTGCAGGATGTTAAACTGTTTCAAAATGACTAGTGCTGGATGTTAAACTGTTTCAAAATGACTAGTGCTGGATGTTAAACTGTTTCAAAATGACTAGTGCAGGATGTTAAACTGTTTCAAAATTACTAGTGCTGGATGTTAAACTGTTTCAAAATGACTAGTGCTGGATGTTAAACTGTTTCAAAATGACTAGTGTTGGATGTTAAACTGTTTCAAAATGATTAGTGCAGGATGTTAAACTGTTTCAAAATGACTAGTGCAGGATGTTAAACTGTTTCAAAATGACTAGTGCAGGATGTTAAACTGTTTCAAAATGACTAGTGCAGGATGTTAAACTGTTTCAAAATGACTAGTGCTGGATGTTAAACTGTTTCAAAATGACTAGTGCAGGATGTTAAACTGTTTCAAAATGACTAGTGCTGGATGTTAAACTGTTTCAAAATGACTAGTGCTGGATGTTAAACTGTTTCAAAATGACTAGTGCTGGATGTTAAACTGTTTCAAAATGACTAGTGCTGGATGTTAAACTGTTTCAAAATGACTAGTGCAGGATGTTAAACTGTTTCAAAATGACTAGTGTTGGATGTTAAACTGTTTCAAAATGACTAGTGCTGGATGTTAAACTGTTTCAAAATGACTAGTGCTGGATGTTAAACTGTTTCAAAATGACTAGTGCTGGATGTTAAACTGTTTCAAAATGACTAGTGCTGGATGTTAAACTGTTTCAAAATGACTAGTGCTGGATGTTAAACTGTTTCAAAATGACTAGTGCTGGATGTTAAACTGTTTCAAAATGACTAGTGCTGGATGTTAAACTGTTTCAAAATGACTAGTGCTGGATGTTAAACTGTTTCAAAATGACTAGTGCAGGATGTTAAACTGTTTCAAAATGACTAGTGCAGGATGTTAAACTGTTTCAAAATGACTAGTGCTGGATGTTAAACTGTTTCAAAATGACTAGTGCTGGATGTTAAACTGTTTCAAAATGACTAGTGCTGGATGTTAAACTGTTTCAAAATGACTAGTGCTGGATGTTAAACTGTTTCAAAATGACTAGTGCTGGATGTTAAACTGTTTCAAAATGACTAGTGCTGGATGTTAAACTGTTTCAAAATGACTAGTGCAGGATGTTAAACTGTTTCAAAATGACTAGTGCTGGATGTTAAACTGTTTCAAAATGACTAGTGCTGGATGTTAAACTGTTTCAAAATGACTAGTGCAGGATGTTAAACTGCCATAAAGTGTGATATAAATAGCCTACATTATATTAAATTGAATTAAATTAAAGGTAGGGAGGCCTACTTTTCGGTTGATACTGACAGAATGATAAAAACTGTCACCTGAACTGAAATACATATAATTAATTTATTATTACTATATTGTTATCGTTCTAATTATTTGATGATAGAATTATTTTGGTTTGTAATATTTATACCTGTTGAAGCTGTTTTTATACAAACCTGTTTTATGGTAGGATATAAATTAAAGTGTCATATGACATAATACTTGAATCTCCTTCATTAATAATAAATTATGTTTTTTAATAAATAGATATTTTCTAAATCACTATAGTTATTTACATTTTTTGAATAATTTATCTAAAAACGTTATTATTTAAATACTTTATCTAAAGAAAAAAAAACATTTGATATTATATTTTGTAATATCAGACAACTCAACGAAATGGCCTATACAAACTTAACTCTAGATCTAAATAAATATTAGAAAATGTAAAAAAAAACTTGAAATATTATATTCTATTTCGTTAGTAATTATTTTAACAACGTGAACAGTAAGGTCTGAATCAATTACAATGACCTGCATGGACCATTTAATGTTGTCTTTAATTATTCGAAGTTTAGGCTACAAAATCAACTGTATGATTTGACTGTGGGAGTTGGCTATGAAGTCTTTTTTCGTTTTAAATTCAATGTATTTCAATGGTATCGAAATTTAGACACAAAGTCTATGTTAATTGTGTGACCCTCATTAAACCTTGCTAAAAACTTGCAATGTTTCTTCATCCGACTGGTTCAATTCCGTTTCTAAAGCCCAAGAAAAGGATGACTAACAGCAGAGCGGCATAAACTGGGGGCATCGAGAGGGCAATGAGTTGTATTAACATTCGAAATATTCCACGAGCCACTTCCTCCTGGTTTAGAACCCCCAGCCAACACCCTCCCAGATTGGGGCCTTACAGAGAATGTCGTGAAAAGGTGGCCACGATACTAGACCGACATATCACCTCGGAGATCTGTTTGAAATTCCCCTCAATACAGCCGTGGAGCCGCGCTGTCTGTTTCAGCCCAGCACAGAAAAAAATAGGCCTAGATTACTTAACCCCAAAGAAGCAGGCCAATTCCAATTCCATCCAAACAAATAAGTTTGAATTTAAGCTCACCTGAAATATTTCTAACTGCAGTGGGAGAGTAAAATATAGGTCAACTCTTGAAATAAGGAGACATTTATAGGCCTAATATTATAAAGATTATATCACACAAAACAAGTATAGGCATGAGGAATTTTGAAGAGGACAAAGACATAATGTATCTAATGAAATATAGTTATTTTAAAGAGGGTAGTATTACATTTAATAAGGATTTATTGGGGCACATGTATACGCACAGCACGATTTTATGCTATCTGTTGATTTGAAAAAGGCCATGGCCACTCCAGGCTCTCTACCACGTTCCTCGACCCTTCCCCATTTTATTCCACAAGTTATGCGGACACGGCAGTAGCAGGTTCTCCCGTTGAGAAAATCAACATGAACTCATGTTAGTTTCTCCTGTGCGATTTGTAGCATTCTTCTAGACGCCCAGGACGGCTTTGATGCTGGTGCTCGGCTCCCTTTGAAATGCAGGGCCTTCTCTAATGCAAATCCATCCTGATGGGATAAGGCGAGGGAGGGAGATGAGGGCTATAAAATGTTGACGTCAGCGCGACAACTCCTAACTGGCAGCGTGTCTAGCAAACAATAAGTTAAAGAGTATAGGTGGACCAGCCAGGTGGAGGAGGCCTTTGGTTAAACAGAAACCCGGGGAAGAGGAGGCAAGAGTAACGCACTGGACGCACACTATGCGCAGGAGTTACCATTCGGAAATATGTACGTGAGTTATCTTTTGGAGAAGGACACCAGCATGTACCCAAATGCAGTGCGACATCCCAGCCTAAACTTGAACCATCAGAACTTTGTTCCCGCACCTCCGCAGTATTCGGATTTCAGCGGATACCCTCAAATTCCTGGGATTAACAATGACCCTCACCACAGCCAGACTGGGGCCTGGAACCCCGTTTACGCACCGCCGACCCGGGAAGACTGGTCGCCCTATGGGCCAGGGACAGGACCGTCCACATCTAATCCGGGAGCAATTGGCTATAGCCCCCCAGAGTTCTCTCCAGTCCCACAACCCGGGCTTCTCCCTTCGTCTATCAACTCATCTGTAGGTCAGCTCTCTCCCATTTCTCAGCGCAGAAACCCTTATGATTGGATGAGGCGGAGCGCGCCACCGGCAAATTTAGGTAGGTTATTTCATACATTTTTGTAATCAAGGAGTGTATCATTTTGTTGTCCATAAGACCATAGAAAATACAGCGTAAATCATAAAATATGTATTAAATTAAACGTACCTGTAGCAAAGCACACACTTATATGAAATTTAATGTGTCAAATTCAGTGTCTTTGGTCCATTTTTTCTGAAACCACAGATACTGAAATACTGTAGGCTATAGGCACAGTCTTGAGAGGACAAAGATCAACCAGAACAACTGCGCTTCCAAATGCATGCACCTGTTCACTGAATTCAGAGACGAATTCATGATTCAACTCAGAAAGAAGGAATACCAGGTTACCTGGCTGTCGCTTGGTTGTTCATAGCTGATTCATTCGTCAGTATGTATTTGTTCAATCCCATCAAAGTATTTGACATTGCATATTGTTTACTGACATAAACGTTATCTCGCGCGGCCATCAGCATAGTTGGTCCTCTCATGCTCACTATTATTTTGTGCACTCCTGAATCACACCTCACATGCCGTCATAAATTAGTGGTATTATCTCGTGAGTTTTATGGTTATAATATGGCCTATGTAATGTATTTACAAGTTGAGGGTAAACCAGGGTATGCAATTTAATTGCATTACATTAAGTGCTCAATGATTATGCTTATGATTATAATTGCCTGTCATCGTGCAGTAAAAAGTAATAGGCTAGTATAGCCTATAACAGTCATAATATAGTCTAGGCTATATAAATTACTTTATTACCATGTTCATGATATTCTTCGAATTAATCTTTGATTTTGTCTGGTGTAGCTTATAGACTTCACAATTATGTTATGCTCCTCTTGTTATGTGAGCAATCCCTCGTCCCCGGATACATTTCATAATGTTATAGGATTGTTTCATAATATCAATAAGAATTCTCGAGTCAGTTGAGACGGCTTAACCTGGAAGTGATCAGATGAAAGAAACCGTCTGGGGTTTTGAAGATCTTGTTATGCAAATTAGGCCGTTGGTTGTCTTCTTGTATGTCGTAGGGCTCTAGAATTGTTTGCTATGTTGTAATTCTTTGTTAGCCATTATGTCTCTTGGCAGGAGTTCTTGTTGTCGATTTACTTTGATGTCGCTCGCTTTGTTCACGCTTGTCCTCCACTAGACCTTCCTTATGCGTCCTAATGGCCAGCTGATATAATACGTCAGGCATTGACATCATATGACGACATTTATGAAAAATACATATTTTACTGAATTCAATTGAATGAGCATGGAAGCACATTGGTGTACTGTTCCTACAGATTTATTAACTCACTTGCTGTATATGCCTGTATTTGAGCTTGATCCTCTACCGCCCTCAAACAAGCCAGTTCCACTGCTCTAAGGCAGGGATGTCAAACTCATTCCACTGAGGGCCTAGTGTCAGCTGGTTTTAATTTGTTTCCTTTCAATTAAGACCTATACAACCAGGTGAGGGGAGTCCCTTACTAATCAGTGACCTTATATCATCAATCAAGTACAAGGGAGGAGCGAAAACCCGCAGACACTTGGCCCTCCGTGGAATGAGTTGGACACGTGCTCTAAGGCCTCTACCTGAGATCCTCAAAAGGCCTATACATGTCCCAGCATCTTGGTTTGATTGACATTTTGGATATAAGTATGTCATCAGTTCAAGCAAGCAGGCCTATTTCACAGGAGCCTACACACAAGCTCCTTCAGGTCTCACTGATGATCGCTAAATAATTGCTACTGAATTTGCAAGCATGCAGTTTGAAGCCATGTGAATCCTAGACCAAACTGGCCATCCTAGTGCCAAAGAGTGAGATGGCTATACGGTGCAATCGAAAAGTATTCAGACCCCTTGACTTTTTCCACATTTTGTTAAGTTACAGCCTTATTCTAAAATGTATTAAATATTTTTTCCCCTCATCAATCTACACACAATACCCCATAATGTTAAAGCAAAAACAGGTTTTTAGAAATGTTTGCAAATGTATACATTTTGTTGTTGTTGAAATATCACATTTACATAAGTATTCAGACCCTTTACTCTGTACATTGTTGAAGCAGCTTTGGCAGCGATTACAGCCTTTAGTATTATTGGGTAGGATACTACAAGCTTGGCACACCTGTATTTGGGGAGTTTCTCCCATTCTTCTCTGAAGATCCTCTCAAGCTCTGTCAGGTTGGATGGGGAGCGTCACTGCACAGCTCTTTTCAGGTCTCTCCAGAGATGTTCGATTGGGTTCAAGTCCGGACTCTGGCTGGGCCACTCAAGGACATTCAGAGACTTGTCCGGAAGACACACCTGCATTGTCTTGGCTGTGTGATTAGGGTCGTTGTCCTGTTGGAAGGTAAACCTTCTGCCTAGTCTGAGGTCCTGAGAGCTCTGGAGCAGGTTTCCATCAAGGATCTCTCTCTACTTTGCTCCGTTCATCTTTTCCTCGATCCTGACCCTGCCGCTGAAAAACATTCCCACAGCATGATGCTGCCACCACCATGCTTCACCGTAGGGATGGTGCCAGGTTTCCTCCAGACGTGACACTTGGCATTCAGGCCAAAGAGTTCAATCTTGGTTTTATCCGACCAGAGAATCTTGTTTCTCATGGTCTGAGGGTCCTTTAGGTGCCTTTTGGCAAACTCCAAGTGGGCTGTCATGTGCCTTTTACTGAGGAGTGGCTTCCGTCTGGCCACTCTACCATAAAGTCCTGATTGGTGGAGTGCTGCAGAGATGGCTGTCCTTCTGCAAGGTTCTCCCATCTACACAGAGGAACTCTGGAGCTCTGTCAGAGTGACCATCGGGTTCTCGGGCACCTCGCTGACCAAGGCCCTTCTCCCATGATTGCTCAGTTTGGCCAGGTGGCCAGCTCTAGGAAGAGTCTTGATGGTTCCAAACTTTTTCCATTTAATAATGATGGAGGCCACTGTGTTCTTGGGGACCTTCAATGCTGCAGAAATGTTATGGTACCCTTCCCCAGATCTGTGCCTACGGACAATCCCTTCGACCTCATGGCTTGGTTTTTGCTCTGACATGCACTCTCAACTGTTGGACCTTATATATACAGTTGTGTTTCCAAATCGTGTCCAATCAATTGAAGTTACCACAGGTGGACTCCAATCAAATTGTAGAAACATCTCAAGGATGCACCTGAGGATGCACCTGAGCTCAATTTCGTGTCTCATAGCAAAGGGTCTGAATACTTATGTAAATAAGGTATATATTTTTTAAATATAAATTTGGTGAAAATTCTAAAAAGTTTTTTTGTTTTGTCATCATGTGATATTGTGTTAGATTGACAAGGAAAACAAATATTGAATATATTTTTTGAATAAGGCTGTAACGTAACAAAATGTGAAAAAAGTCAAGGGGTCTTAATACTTTCCGTATGCACTGTAAAAAGCTTTTCTCTTTGTATAGAAAACCCACCAGAAATCAAGTTGTTGTCAGTGCCTGGGACCACTTATGATTAACCGAGGCAGCAGGAGCACAGACTTGGGGCTGCCATAAATGTCCAGTTCACTGCACCTAATGGGCCTGGCCGGTTCAGAAATCCATGTTTAACCCACATGTATCGTTCCAGTTCATGCGGTTATCTGGTTGTCCCAGACGAGGAGTTTTATGGTCCATGTTAGCGATTAACTCTAGACAAGAGCCATGTCACTTTATCATATCAGCCAGCTGACCATTCATTCTCATGAACGTCTCATTAACCTCCACCGCTAAACCATTTTATCTTAGCAGCCATCAGTGACATCGTTACACAAGTGCAGTGCTGCAGATTGTGTGTCAACCGCATTCTCTACTTATACAAAGTAAACATTTCCACTTCTTAAAACTTTTCACGTTTGGATTCACGTCATGGGTTCTTGAATGCTTTGGTATTTTTGTTGATGGTTCCAGCAAGGTAGACTATTATCAGACTGTTGAATATTTCCGGGTCCTCTACATTTTTTTTTAAGATGCTTTGACACCTGCCATTCAGATTAAATGCTTATGTACAGTCTCAGTTTGCCCATTGGAAGCCTCGTGACGCAAACCCTGTTGTCGCTAGTGATGGGAGCCACTCCAATCAGTACAGTGTTTCATTAACGCAGTATGGAGATTGTATGTGTCAATACCCCCGTAGACATGCACCTCAGACGCCGTCCGTTTGGGAGTGGTCCGTCTGTGTCAACATGGTAATTAGAAAACAACGGTCATCAGAGAAGAGGTAGCTATTATGAATCAGGAGGTGAAGAGAATCAATTAGGGGTCGATGGGAGCAGGAGGGTGTGTTCTGTGTTTCAACAGCCTAATGGTGTGGATAACTCTCTGGTCATCAGGCCGGGCCTGGCGCCTTTACAGGCAGCCCCTCCCCCTCTCAGCTCACACATTTTAATCTTTAACTTGGTTGCTGCTGCTGCACTTAGGTCCCTCGTTCACTATGGACAGAATGAAGTGACTTTTGATTTACGGTACCTAATTAAAAAGACTAGCTGATCTCAGAGCTTTGCTAGTTCATCTGTGTGTGTTTTAGTGAGAGGTTTCATGTATGAAATGAAGCAGAAACCACATTTTCACAGATGTCGTTCTCATCTTTATTTACTCATCTAATATCGGTTATTTACGGCATGTAAGTTAATGTGAAATCTGATTGTAGCATTAGCCCAGTCGTCCTCCCATTATGACCAATGCAGATGAAGCCCTACTGAGAATCACATCTCAATCTTATGCAAATTTCTGTTCAGCTAGTTTTTGCTACGGATTTGAATGGCAAACAATACGGACAGGGTAGAAATTCTATTAACATAACGTCTGTTAAAGTTAAAATAAACATAGAAGTCATTTTTTTCCTAATCTCTACGTTACACACACAATATGAAGGCTGAATGATGACCATACTGTAACCCTGTTGCAGGTGGTAAGACACGAACGAAAGACAAGTACCGGGTGGTGTACACAGATCACCAGCGCTTGGAGCTGGAGAAAGAGTTCCACTATAGCCGCTACATCACCATCAGGAGGAAAGCAGAGTTGGCCACCTCTCTCTGCCTCTCAGAACGACAGGTCAGACACAACACCACAGCAGGCAGTCTCTCTCCCTCCCTCTCTCTCTCTCTTTTAGTAGACCAGCCACAGAGCACTTATCTCCAATCTTTTGTTTATTCCACAGGTGAAAATCTGGTTTCAGAATCGGCGTGCCAAAGAGAGGAAAGTGAACAAGAAGAAGATGCAGCAGCCTCAGGCAGCGTCCACAACAACACCTACTCCACCCAGCAATGTTGCCATGGTGACCAGCAGCAGTGGTGGCCTAGTGTCTTCATCCCTACAAATGACTATCAAAGAAGAATACTGAGGACGACGGTCTGACGTGAAGAAAAAAAAAATACTTTGGGCCATGTCTAACCTGCAATAGAGACCCCCAGTCAACAGCTTGAGTAACATGGGGACAAGGCAAATGCAGGGGTCAACACCTACAGAGAAAAAATATATGTAAAAGACTGGCTGCTGTTTCCTGCGCTTTTGTTTTTGGAAAAGGACAAGACAGACCAACACGAACGTTGGCTGTGCGCAATAGATTACGTGCTGCGGTTTCGACGAACGGTGGTGATTCCACGTCGAATCATCGGGAAATGGATAGAAAATGAATGGCCATGTTCTGTGATCAGAGGCGATGGGACGGCCACCCGCTGTGCACATGTTCATCTTGGTCCGTCTTGTGAAAGAGAGACAAAGAACTGAGAAAGAGAAAAGCTATAAATATATATAAATATTAAACTGTTGTCTTTTACTGTTATCATGGCTTCTATTGTTTCTTCTGCTGATACTGGAAATACCTGGAAATGGTTCTGATCCCACGCAATAATAATAATAATACGTGTATATTTTCAAAGTAATTTGTATTAAAAGCTTTATTGTAAACTCTTGAGCTCATTCTTTATAGTAGGGAAATGGAAGATAGTTGGAGCTCATCTTCAAACTATATATCTTTTCCTAAAAAGTTTTACAACATGTCTATCTGTCACACATTTAGGATTACATCATTTTAAAATCATCTACAACGTGAAATCATACTTTAATGTTTTACAAGGCTAAGTAAGTTTGACCATAAGCTAACTGCTCACTACATATGCTTTTTAGAGGCACTAAAGTGACAACTGTGAACATACAGGAATTTCTGGGATAAACATCATTGAAGAAATATGATTGTAGATGACACTTCATCTCGGAATCAATATAATTTGAGAAAGTTAAAGAAAACTATGTACGTATTCATTGTGTTTGGTCTTGTATGTGTTATTTTGTATCATCGTGGTGTGGGGCTTTGAAAATCATCAGGTTAGGGGAGACATTAAAAAGTGGTGCAGTGGATGAAAGTGACAATGAGACAGACAGCGCCAGAGACAATGAGACAGACAGCGGCAGAGACAATGAGACAGACAGGGCCAGAGACAATGAGACAGACAGCGGCAGAGACAATGAGACAGACAGGGCCAGAGACAATGAGACAGACAGAGACAGAGACAATGAGACAGACAGGGCCAGAGACAATGAGACAGACAGGGCCAAAGACAATAAGACAAACAGGGCTAGAGACAATGAGACAGACATCGCCAGAGACAATGAGACAGACAGGGCCAGAGACAATGAGACAGACAGCACCAGAGACAATGAGACAGACAGGGCTAGAGACAATGAGACAGACAGGGCTAGAGACAATGAGACAAACAGGGCCAGAGACAATGAGACAGACAGGGCCAGAGACAATGAGACAGACAGGGCCAGAGACAATGAGACAGACAGGGCCAGAGACAATGAGACAGACAGGGCCAGAGACAATGAGACAGACAGGGCCAAAGACAATGAGACAGACAGGGCAAGAGACACCTCACCTAGGAGCCATGACTGTTTGCACAGTAAAAGTGAGTGGCGGGATAAGGAGCGATAAGGAGTGGCTTCAGGAGAATTATTTTTTTTATTTTTTTTATTTCACCTTTATTTAACCAGGTAGGCTAGTTGAGAACAAGTTCTCATTTGCAACTGCGACCTGGCCAAGATAAAGCATAGCAGTGTGAACAGACAACACAGAGTTACACATGGAGTAAACAATAAACAAGTCAATAACATGGTAGAAAAAAAAGAGAATCTATATACAATGTGTGCAAAAGGCATGAGGTAGGCAATAAATCGAATAATTACAATTTAGCAGATTAACACTGGAGTGATAAATCATCAGATGATCATGTGCAAGAAGAGATACTGGTGTGCAAAAGAGCAGAAAAGTAAATAAATAAAAGCAGTATGGGGGGTGAGGTAGGTAAATTGGGTGGGTAGTTTACAGATGGACTATGTACAGCTGCAGCGATCGGTTAGCTGCTCGGATAGCAGATTTTTAAAGTTGTTGAGGGAGATAAAAGTCTCCAACTTCAGAGATTTTTGCAATTCGTTCCAGTCGCAGGCAGCAGAGAACTGGAAGGAAAGGCGTCCAAATGAGGTTTTGGCTTTAGGGATGATCAGTGAGATACACCTGCTGGAGCGCGTGCTGCGGGTGGGTGTAGCCATCGTGACCAGTGAACTGAGATAAGGCGGCACTTTACCTAGCATAGCCTTGTAGATGACCTGGAGCCAGTGGGTCTGACGACGAACATGTAGCGAGGGCCAGCCGACTAGGGCATACAGGTCGCAGTGGTGGGTCGTATAAGGTGCTTTAGTAACAAAACGAATGGCACTGTGATAAACTGCATCCAGTTTGCTGAGTAGAGTATTGGAAGCTATTTTGTAGATGACATCGCCGAAGTCGAGGATCGGTAGGATAGTCAGTTTTACTAGGGTAAGTTTGGCGGCGTGAGTGAAGGAGGCTTTGTTGCGGAATAGAAAGCCGATTCTTGATTTGATTTTGGATTGGAGATGTTTGATATGAGTCTGGAAGGAGAGTTTGCAGTCTAGCCAGACACCTAGGTACTTATAGATGTCCACATATTCTAGGTCGGAACCGTCCAGGGTGGTGATGCTAGTCGGGCGTGCGGGTGCAGGCAGCGAACGGTTGAAAAGCATGCATTTGGTTTTACTAGCGTTTAAGAGCAGTTGGAGGCCACGGAAGGAGTGTTGTATGGCATTGAAGCTCGTTTGGAGGTTAGATAGCACAGTGTCCAAGGAAGGGCCGGAAGTATATAGAATGGTGTCGTCTGCGTAGAGGTGGATCAGGGAATCGCCCGCAGCAAGAGCAACATCATTGATGTATACAGAGAAAAGAGTCGGCCCGAGAATTGAACCCTGTGGTACCCCCATAGAGACTGCCAGAGGACCGGACAACATGCCCTCCGATTTGACACACTGAACTCTGTCTGCAAAGTAGTTGGTGAACCAGGCAAGGCAGTCATTAGAAAAACCGAGGCTACTGAGTCTGCCGATAAGAATATGGTGATTGACAGAGTCGAAAGCCTTGGCCAGGTCGATGAAGACGGCTGCACAGTAATGTCTTTTATCGATGGCGGTTATGATATCGTTTAGTACCTTGAGCGTGGCTGAGGTGCACCTGTGACCGGCTCGGAAACCGGATTGCACAGCGGAGAAGGTACGGTGGGATTCGAGATGGTCAGTGATCTGTTTGTTGACTTGGCTTTCGAAGACCTTAGATAGGCAGGGTAGGATGGATATAGGTCTGTAACAGTTTGGGTCCAGGGTGTCTCCCCCTTTGAAGAGGGGGATGACCGCGGCAGCTTTCCAATCCTTGGGGATCTCAGATGATACAAAGGAGAGGTTGAACAGGCTGGTAATAGGGGGTGCGACAATGGCGGCGGACAGTTTCAGAAATAGGGGGTCCAGATTGTCAAGCCCAGCTGATTTGTATGGGTCCAGGTTTTCCAGCTCTTTCAGAACATCTGCTATCTGGATATGGGTAAAGGAGAAGCTGGGGAGGCTTGGGCGAGTAGCAGCGGGGGGGGCGGGGCTGTTGGCCAAGGTTGGAGTCGCCAGGAGGAAGGCATGGCCAGCCATTGAGAAATGTTTGTTGAAGTTTTCGATTATCACGGACTTATCAGTGGTGACCGTGTTACCTAGCCTCAGTGCAGTGGGCAGCTGGGAGGAGGTGCTCTTGTTTTCCATGGACTTTACAGTATCCCAGAACTTTTTGGAGTTAGAGCTACAGGATGCAAATTTCTGCTTGAAAAAGCTGGCCTTTGCTTTCCTGACTGACTGCGTGTATTGGTTCCTGACTTCCCTGAACAGTTGCATATCGCGGGGGCTCTTCGATGCTATTGCAGTTCGCCACAGGATGTTTTTGTGCTGGTCGAGGGCAGTCAGGTCTGGAGTGAACCAAGGGCTATATCTGTTCTTGGTTCTGCATTTTTTGAACGGAGCATGCTTGTCTAATATGGTGAGGAAGTAACTTTTAAAGAATGACCAGGCATCCTCAACTGACGGGATGAGGTCAATATCCTTCCAGGGTACCCGGGCCAGGTCGATTAGAAAGGCCTGCTCGCAGAAGTGTTTTAGGGAGCGTTTGACAGTGATGAGGGGTGGTCGTTTGACCGCGGACCCGTGGCGGATACAGGCAATGAGGCAGTGATCGCTGAGATCTTGATTGAAGACAGCAGAGGTGTATTTGGAGGGCAGGTTGGTCAGGATAATGTCTATTAGGGTGCCCATGTTTACGGATTTAGGGTTGTACCTGGTGGGTTCCTTGATGATTTGTGTGAGATTGAGGGCATCAAGCTTGGATTGTAGGACTGCCGGGGTGTTAAGCATATCCCAGTTTAGGTCACCTAACAGAACAAACTCTGAAGCTAGATGGGGAGCGATCAATTCACAGATGGTGTCCAGGGCACAGCTGGGAGCTGAGGGGGGTCGGTAGCAGGCGGCAACAGTGAGAGACTTATTTCTGGAGAGATTAATTTTTAAAATTAGAAGTTCGAACTGTTTGGGCATAGACCTGGAAAGTATGACAGAACTTTGCAGGCTATCTCTGCAGTAGATTGCAACTCCTCCCCCTTTGGCAGTTCTATCTTGACGGAAAGTGTTATAGTTGGGTATGGAAATCCCAGAATTTTTGGTGGCCTTCCTAAGCCAGGATTCGGACACGGCAAGGACATCAGGGTTGGCAGAGTGTGCTAAAGCGGTGAGTAAGGCAAACTTAGGGAGGAGGCTTCTGATGTTGACATGCATGAGGCCAAGGCTTTTTCGATCACAGAAGTCAACAAATGAGGGTGACTGGGGACATGCAGGGCCTGGGTTTACCTCCACATCACCCGAGGAACAGAGGAGTAGTAGGATGAGGGTGCGGCTAAAGGCTATCAAAACTGGTCGCCTAGAGCGTTGGGGACAAAGAATAAAAGGAGCAGATTTATGGGCGTGGTAGAATAGATTCTGGGCATAATGTGCAGACAGGGGTATGGTGGGGCACGGGTACAGCGGAGGCAAGCCCAGGCACTGGGTGATGATAAGAGAGGTTGTATCTCTGGACATGCTGGTCTCAATGGGTGAGGTCACCGCATGTGTGGGGGGTGGGACAAAGGAGGTATCAGAGGTACGGAGAGTGGAACTACGGGGTCCATTGCAAACCAAAACAATGATAATGATAACTAGCCTGAACAACAGTATGCAAGGCATATTGATATTTGAGAGAGACATACAATAAGGCATAAAGTGATTGCAGGTCTTGATTGGGAGAGCTAGCTAAAACAACAGGTAAGATAACAGCAGCAATAACAGGGTGCTAGTCTAACACAGCAACAACAGGTAAAAATGGCGACGACTAGGCAGAGAGGGTCGGATTAACTACACACAGATCCTGAGTTAAAGCACAGAGCCGACAGATAAAACACAAATAAACAGAATGGAGTACCGTGAATTAATGGACAGTCAAGCAGGCATCAGCTATGTAGCCAAGTGATCATAGTGTCCAGGGGGCAGCCGTAGATGGAGCAGGGAGGCCTCCACTAAGCTAGCACGCGGCGTTTAAAGTTAGTAGCCCGGGGGGTGGTCTGCTCAGACGGAGGGGGTCTGCTCAGACGTGGTCGTGTCGACAGAGAATCCAAGCCGGATGGCGATGGCGAAAGAGAGGTTGTGAATTGTAGAATTGTGTTTGCTAACTGGTGCTAGCTTCGTGGCAGTGGCGCTAGCTGCGCTAGCTGCAAGCTAGCTGTGAGGATCAGAAGTAGTGGCTCAGGGATTACGGCAGGAATCCGGCGTTGTTGTCGAGAGACAGTCCGATGCTGGTAAATTGGTGAGTAATATCCAGGCTAATAACAGGGCTGGTATCTGTGCAGAAGGTAAAAGTGCAGAAGGTAAAAAAATGGCTAAATTAGCTTGTAGCTGATTTAGACCAGTTGTGATGGATTGGCAGGGCTCTGTGTGGGCAAAAAAAGGTCCAGTCCAATTGGCAAAAGAGGTATTGTAGCCCAAGAATTCGCTGGTAGACCTCTTCGGCTAGCCGGCAGATGGGCCTAGCTCGAGGCTAGCTCAAGGCTAACTGGTGCTTGCTTCGGGACAGAGGTGTTAGCCAGTAGTAGCCACTCGGTTGCAGCTAGCTAGCTGTGATGATACGGTGTAATTGTCCAGAGCTTGCGTCAGGAATCCGGTGATGTGGTAGAGAAAAAGCAGTCCTATATGCTCTGGGTTGATATCGCGCTTGCAGACTGGCAGGTATTGGCACGAGCTGAAGCTGGCTGTGTCCGAGTTAAGGGTGAAGACCGCAGCAGTGGCTAACTGACTACTAGCTAGTAGCTAGTTATCTGGCTAGCTTCTGATTGGGGTTACGGTTCTAAAGTATAAAAAATAGCAGGTCCGTACCACATTGGGTGAGGCGGAATGTAGGAATGTATATTCAGTTCCTAGATGGAAAGTGAAATTAAAATATATACGAAATGTATACGAAAAATACGAGGACTATTTACACGGGACAAGACAAGACAAACACACGTCCGACTGCTACGCCATCTTGGATTGGATATAATTGAGCAGTTTTAATATCATGTCTATCCTTCTACCTGTTATAACAACCCTGTGACAGAATGTTCACCTCTCTATCTGCTATAACAGCCCCGTGACATCATGTCTACCTCTCTAGCTGTTATAACGACCCCTGTGACATCATGTCTACCTATCTACCTGTTATAACAGCCCTGTGACATCATGTCCACCCTTCTACCTGTTATAACAGCCCTGTGACATCATGTCTACCTCTCTAGCTGTTATAACGACCCCCGTGACATCATGTCTACCTATCTACCTGTTATAACAGCCCTGTGACATCATGTCCACCCTTCTACCTGTTACAACAGCCCCATGACATCATGTCTACCTCTCTACCTGTTATAACAGCCCTGTGACAGAACGTTCACCTCTCTACCAGTTATAACAGCCACGTGACATCATCTCTACCTCTCCAGCTGTTATAACGACCCCCGTGACATCATGTCTACCTGAGTGAGTGGCGGGATAAGTGAGTGGCGGGATGACATCATGTCCACCCTTCTACCTGTTATAACAGCCCTGTGACATCATGTCCACCCTTCTACCTGTTATAACAGCCCTGTGACATCAAGTCTACCTCTCTACTGCCCTGTGACATCATGTCTACCTCTCTACCTCATCATGTCTTCCTCTCTACTTGTTATAACAGCCCTGTGACATCATGTCCACCCTTCTACCTGTTGGGGCGGCTGGGTAGCCTAGTGGTTAGAGTGTTGGGCTAGTAACCAAAAGGTTGCAAGTTTGAATCCCCGAGCTGACAAATCTGTTGTTCTGCCCTTGAACAAGGCAGTTAACCCACTGTTCCTAGGCCGTCATTGAAAATAAGAATTTGTTCTTAACTGACTTGCCTAGTTAAATAAAGGTAAAATAAAATAAATAAATAACATCCCTGTGACATCATGTCTACCTTTCTACTTGTTATAACAGCCCTGTGACATCATGTCCACCCTTCTACCTGTTATAACAGCCCTGTGACATCATGTCTACCTTTCTACCTGTTATAACAGCCCTGTGACATCATACCCACCCTCTACCTGTTACAACGGCCCGCGGAGCAAAGGCACACTGAGGATGTCTGTGGCATCTACCCTGCTGCATCACACACAGCACGTAGCTATTTGCTAATCTCGTAACCAAAGACAGGGCGCGGCGTCCAAAGTGCAAGGTGAGAGAGGCGGTGAGTAAACAGAATAGGAGGATACATCTACTGGGGAACATCTCCTGACCCAGGCCAGGGAGGAGCACAGCCCTGGGATGAGACTCTGACCCCAGGGAGGAGCACGGTGGGTGGGTGGGTGGGGGTGGGGGGGGGGTGGTGATTCTGACCCCAGGGAGGAGCACGGGGGGGGGGATTCTGACCCCAGGGAGGAGCATGGTGGGGGGGGGGGTGATTCTGACCCCAGGGAGGAGCATGTTGGGGGGTGTGATTCTGACCCCAGGGAGGAGCATGGTGGGGGGGGGGGGGGTGATTCTGACCCCAGGGAGGAGCATGGTGGGGCTGTGATTCTGACCCCAGGGAGGAGCATGGTGGGGTGGGTGATTCTGACCCCAGGGACGAGCATGGTTGGGGGGGGGGGGTGATTCTGACCCCAGGGAGGAGCATGGTTGGGGGGGTGATTCTGAACCCAGGGAGGAGCATGGTGGGGGGGGGTGATTATAAACTGTACAGGTAGAGTCAATACTGTCTCATTTGGAGTTCTATTTTAGCAAACAATGTCAGAAACTCTCTTTACAGTGTCCTTAAACACAGTAAGGTAGGCTTTAGTCCTGCCTCAAAGATAAGAAATGCCTATTTGAATGATGAGGGCCAAACCAGAGTGTAGTTTTTATGTCTGACAGAGGCGGTATTCACTGTTTTAATGTAGTATATCTAACACACTCTATATAATAAATCTACCTTATGCATATTTTTACAACCATAAAAATGTATCAAGAACCTAAGTCAGCTACCTCCTCTCACTGAGACAAGGAATTAAATTAAATACATTTAAATATCAATCATTTGTTATTCGTCTCTATACCCAGACTTGACAACCCAATGTGGAGTGACACTTGGTTAGGACAAAGCATTTCCTGTTGTGAGTCAGGTCTTGTTTGGATGCATGGACATTGTAAATGACAATGGTTGTGACCTTTGTCCCTCAGCTACATTTTGCTTCAAACACCACGGGTGCTATCAGTGAGATAGTATGTGCTGACATGGTTCTGTACTGTCTTTGATTTCAACTGTCTTTGATTTCAGTGCCCTCCTGAACACCAGGAAGTACCTCCAGAAAGAGTCATCTTGAACTTGAGCCTGAACCAACTGCCAGGCCGCACAAGGGTTGTACCAACAGTTATTTGTAGGTGGGGTTGTTTTTTTTCTCTGGTCTCCAGGAGAAAGTATCTGAGATGTATCTGCCTTCCATCTAAACACTAAAGACAAGAAGAAAGGACTAGATGATGAGTATGTTGCTGAGAGGCTGGCCTTGCCACAGAAACACTGGTCAGCACCATTAGGGGCATCGTCATAATAATGGTGCTATTGTTGGTTTATGTAATGGTATCAGAACATGATAATCATTTGGTCCCTGGCATGAAGTAAAAATGATGGCTCTAGGATTTAAAGGAAGCTGCTAAAAACTATTGTTGATATATATATACATTTGAACACATTTGTAATAAGGCTTTTTCTTTTTCAGTGGTGTCCCCCCTCCCCCCACCACCCCAGGTAAACATAATAATTTGTATAAACAGGTGCTTGCTCTTAGTTCCATCAAGGCTGTAAATTTTACTGGGGTAATGCTGTAAAAATGTCCTCACCACAGTAACAGCGTTATGTTTGTTGAGAGAGTCTGATGCTTTGATAGTATAGGACATGCCGAAAAGCTGCTTATGGAGACGTGTTTAGAACACGTACAAATAAATAGGCCTACCACAGCCAACGGTCATGAGTGTAGCTTTACTGTTCAAATATCAAGATGGCCGCCCACAACTCAATTATCTCTCATATGCTAACAGAACCAATGATTTAAAAATTAAATCAGTTAACTTGAAACAAAATCAACTCATTTATGTGCTATATATGCTCTCAACAAAACTGAAAAAAGTAGTTACTAAAGTGTCCTGCAACTAACCTTTCGCGTGGATCAATTTCAAATGTAATTGTTAAGATATAAGTGCCATCATCAGAATGGAATCTGTTTACAGCCAATCAAAGAAGGGAATGTTTCATAATTTACGTAAACAGACAATTCATTTTAGCAAATAAAAGAAACCAAACAGAGCAAAAAACTCTTGCCACCTTCAATAAAAACCAATTGCCTCTGCAGTGCTGATTCTTACTTATATAGCCACGTGTTTATGGGGCAGTTTTACCATAAACTTTCATTTACAATATACTTACTGCCTCCTAATATCCTCTATGTTGGTCAGATGCATTCTAAATAAACACAGAAGCTGTAAAGTAATAGTAGGCAGAATGGTGTCAGTGCAGTAGCTGTCTATAAATGCCAGATATGCTTAAAGTGCCCTTGTAAGGTAAACCTTTTAATTGAGACTACTGGTATTCCGGAGCACATGCCTGCATGTTGAAATACCAATGAACACAGAGACTCAGAGACTGAACAAACCTTAGATTTGATTTTTTTTTAAAGGAAGATAAATGGCACAATACTTTAAGGTAGCTAATCATTTAGAAAAATTATACGAATGAGGAAATAAGATATATTTTTTACACACCCATGTTGGTGAATATATGAAAAAATAGAACGTTTCACAGACATTTACACAACGTATTTTACACCAGATCGTTTATAGCAACGTCAGGACCATTCCATCAGCAAGACTGTAGTGTGATTGTAGTGTGTCAATTGCATGGGGCCTAATTAGGGCCAGAAGCCGTATATACCGTCAGCCTCTATCAGTAAGAGATGTTTGGCAGACAGTGATAATCAAGGTCCCTAATCCTCTCCTATCAGGGTGAATAGACGTAATGGTACGTTATACATTCGCAGTGGTCATTTGTTATGATCCAGCCAATATTCAGGAGTGTTATGATCCAGCTTAGCTACATGACTGTTTTGCAAGAACAGACTGGAATATGTTCCGCGATTCATCCGATGGCATTGAGGAGTTTACCAGATCAGTCACCAGCTTCATTAGTAAGTGCATTGATGACGTTGTTCCCGCAGTGACCAAACATACATATCCCAACCAGTAGCCATGGATTACATTACAGAACCTAATCCCAACCAAGTTCATGTTAGGCAACTGTGGAGATATGGGGCTTACGAGTGACATACAAGGGCTAGTTAAAGGTGAATGTTTAACCAATGAAAAGTAAAAGGAAGTAAGTCATCAAGTGTGTCCTCTAAGGTCTGCACGTCAGTTGGCTATTCAATTTAGTACCATTTCAGTTACAGATATCAGTATTCTCACCACATTACAACAAATATCACAATTATATGGCATATGGAAAATATATGGCAATATTAATATACATTTTTAAATAAAGGGCAAATTGGACATGGCATTGTGCATGGTCTCTGGTTGCAATGGGGACTTTTTGGCTTTGCAGAGTGGTAAACTCAGTGACCTCAAGTGAGACAGACTTGAAAATGCCTCGTGGCACTATTGACAGACTTAGCTTTTGCCTGGGTAATTAACCTTTGTCTTGTTGATCATTTTGACGATTTCGACATGACATTACAGAACCCAATCCCAACCAAGTTCATGTTAGGCAACTCTGGAGATATAGGGCTTACGAGTGACATACAAGGGCTAGTAAAAGGTGAATGTTTAACCAATGAAAAGTAAAAGGA
The DNA here is from genome assembly GCF_045679555.1 of Salvelinus alpinus. Classification (NCBI taxonomy): domain Eukaryota; kingdom Metazoa; phylum Chordata; class Actinopteri; order Salmoniformes; family Salmonidae; genus Salvelinus; species Salvelinus alpinus. The sequence continues at coordinate 34,888,816 of NC_092109.1, read as the reverse complement.
AGTAAGTCATCAAGTGTGTCCTCTAAGGTCTGCACGTCAGTTGGCTATTCAATTTAGTACCATTTCAGTTACAGATATCAGTATGCTCACCACATTACAACAAATATCACAATAAAAACACAATTTTCCCATCATTACTGCTTAAATGTTTTATTGAGCTCGGTTGACATCTTCACACAAGTTATTTGAAAAGTCTCTTCATCTCAGATTTCCCAATTAACATTTACAATGAACATTCCCTTTGCCGAAATTCTCGGTCATGTTCAATTGATGACCATTGTCACCCCTTCTACACTTAATGTATAGAGTGGTTGTCTTGTTCAGGTGTGAAGGACGTCACGTCAGGCGGTAAGTGTGGCAAAGACACTGAGATGTCTGAGAATCTCTCTAGCTGGGTTCTAAACCTGTGTTTATGCCTGACCATTTTCTAAATCGGGCTTCCCCTGATCTAGGCAGAGGATCCAGCTGTGATGAAAAGAGAGGAAGTGGAATCCTACAGCTCGTCTCCATTTATACAGTACATTTACATCCTTTGTTATCTGGGATTTACAAGGAGCTCCATAAAGACGGTCTCTTCTCGTGGTTTCCCTTTGACTTCATATCTGTAGGCATTTCTTTTGATTTTACTTACAGTATAGAAATGATTTACTTTTCTATGGTCTTATTCATTATCATATCCTGTGTTGGCGAAGTTTAAACTGTGATGGGAAATCATGCATCGGACAACATGCATTGGAAAGAAGAACATTCCATACTCTTCCATGGGTTTAGATGCATTCTGAAGTCTGATAACTCTATAGGTAGACTATGGATCAATACATGTTAACAAGATGTTTATTTTAAACAACACACAAAATGAGGGAGCATTCGTAGCACATGGGATTATCTGTGTTTCTGTCGGGCTCCATGAGCTGGAGTTCCTCCTAACCTCCTATGACCTGGTGTCAAAGTTCACACCGCATCACTGAACTAGCCTGGTCAGTCACACTTCACAGCTCCCTGGATAGGGTGAGGCCCAGAGGAACAGTGGTACTACAGTTTACTGTAAGACGCTATGGTGGGAACGGGACACTATATTCAAACATGGCGATTATATGTTCTGGCTTTGTCTTTCTGCTAAAGCCTGTGAATGAAGTCTCTGATTATGGGCTGTCATTATCAGGCCAGGGCTGTCAGTCTAGTGTGAATTGGCCATGGCAAGCCTGATCCCAGGGCTGTCAGTCTAGTGTGAATTGGCCATTGCAAGCCTGATCCCAGGGCTGTCAGTCTAGTGTGAATTGGCCAGGGCAAGCCTGATCCCAGGGCTGTCAGTCTAGTGTGAATTGGCCATGGCAAGCCTGATCCCAGGGCTGTCAGTCTAGTGTGAATTGGCCAGGGCAAGCCTGATCCCAGGGCTGTCAGTCTAGTGTGAATTGGCCATGGCAAGCCTGATCCCAGGGCTGTCAGTCTAGTGTGAATTGGCCAGGGCAAGCCTGATCCCAGGGCTGTCAGTTTAGTGTGAATTGGCCATGGCAAGCCTGATCCCAGGGCTGTCAGTCTAGTGTGAATTGGCCATGGCATGCCTGATCCCAGGGCTGTCAGTCTAGTGTGAATTGGCCAGGGCAAGCCTGATCCCAGGGCTGTCAGTCTAGTGTGAATTGGCCATGGCAAGCCTGATGCCAGGGCTGTCACTCTAGTGTGAATTGGCCAGGGCAAGCCTGATCCCAGGGCTGTCAGTCTAGTGTGAATTGGCCAGGGCAAGCCTGAACCCAGGGCTGTCAGTCTGGTGTGAATTGGCCAGGGCAAGCCTGATCCCAGGGCTGTCATTATCAGGCCAGGGCTGTCAGTCTAGTGTGAATTGGCCAGGGCAAGCCTGATCCCAGGGCTGTCAGTCTAGTGTGAATTGGCCAGGGCAAGCCTGATCCCAGGGCTGTCAGTCTAGTGTGAATTGGCTAGGGCAAGCCTGATCCCAGGGCTGTCATTATCAGGCCAGGGCTGTCAGTCTAGTGTGAATTGGCCAGGGCAAGCCTGATCCCAGGGCTGTCAGTCTAGTGTGAATTGGCCAGGGCAAGCCTGATCCCAGGGCTGTCAGTCTAGTGTGAATTGGCCAGGGCAAGCCTGATCCCAGGGCTGTCATTATCAGGCCAGGGCTGTCAGTCTAGTGTGAATTGGCCAGGGCAAGCCTGATCCCAGGGCTGTCAGTCTAGTGTGAATTGGCTAGGGCAAGCCTGATCCCAGGGCTGTCATTATCAGGCCAGGGCTGTCAGTCTAGTGTGAATTGGCCAGGGCAAGCCTGATCCCAGGGCTGTCAGTCTAGTGTGAATTGGCCAGGGCAAGCCTGATCCCAGGGCTGTCAGTCTAGTGTGAATTGGCCAGGGCAAGCCTGATCCCAGGGCTGTCAGTCTAGTGTGAATTGGCCAGGGCAAGCCTGATCCCAGGGCTGTCATTATCAGGCCAGGGCTGTCAGTCTAGTGTGAATTGGCCAGGGCAAGCCTGATCCCAGGGCTGTCAGTCTAGTGTGAATTGGCCAGGGCAAGCCTGATCCCAGGGCTGTCAGAGCTTGTAGTGGTGGTTCAAACTGTTTCAATTCTGGTGAAAACAGGGCAAATTAATTGGTTAAAAAAACAAACTTGTTTAAACCAACATTTAATCATGATTCAAAAGGCAATTTGGCTTGAAACGAGCCATACGTATTTCCATGATTTTACAAACTCTTTATTTAATAGTAAACAATGAATAAACAAAGAATGATGTAATTTGACCCCAAAGTTCACTCTGGGTTCCAGGTGACTTTTCCACTGTCCTTTGATGCGGTGTCTGCCGGTCCTTTGACAAAGGCAAGCCTGCGATAAGTAGCCTTTTCTTTGCGGTCGTTATGTTTTACTGCCGATTGTTAATCAGTTTCTGAGACGGCAACAATGGGCTACAGCCACGTTGGATTTGACTGAAAAGGAGTGTTTCTGTAAACTACCCGCCAAGCCTGAGGAGGTCAAGGCTCTGTCAATCTTCCCTCCTCAATGAGGTGGAGGAAGATGTGCACAGAGTTGTCGTATAAAAGCAAGTGTCATATTTGAAATGTTAGGCTATCCTGCATGTCAGCCACTGTCAATAAGATAGAGGGGGTATTCTGGGAACTACACATTATCTATTTCAAGACAAACACAGATAACTAGAAAAACAGATTAATAGCAAGCAAATATGACTATTGTTGGCCGCAAAAACTCCAAAGAACATTTTGAGATTATTAATAACAAAGAGCTTCTGGATATCAGAACAATGATTACTCACCTCCAACTGGAGGTTTTAATTTATCTTTAATGAGTCTGACGCTAAGGATATACTACCATCCGTCCTATTGGCCAACATGCAATCATAAACTGGATGAGCTCCGTTTGAGACTATCCTACCAACAGTGCATTAAAAACTGGAATATCTTGTGTTTCTCCGAGTCGTGGCTGAACGACGACATAGATAATACACAGTTGTCTGGGTTTTCCATGCATCGGCAAGACAGAACAGCTACCTCCGGTAAGACGAGGGGTAGTGGTCTGTGTCTATAACAGCTGGTGCACCATCTCAAATTTTTAGGAAGGTTTTGCTCGCCTGAGGTAGAGTACCTCATGATAAGCTGTAGACCACACTATCTACCAAAAGAGTTTTCATTTATATTTTTTGAGGCTGTCTATTTACCACCACAAACCGATGCTGGCACTAAAGCCGCACTCAACGAGCTGTATAAGGCCATAAGCAAACAAGAAAATTCTCATCCAGAAGCGGCGCTTCTAGTGGCCGGGGACTTTAATGCAGGAAAACTTAAATCCGCTTTATATAATTTCTACCAGCATTTTACATTTGCAAAAAACTATAGACCACCTTTACTCCACACACAGAGATGCATACAAAGCTCTGCCTTGACATCCATTTGGCAAATCTGACCATAATTCTATCCTCCTGATTCCTGCTTACAAGCAAAAACTAAAGCAGGAAGTACCAGTGACTCGCTCAATACGGAAGTGGTCAGATGAAGCGAATGCTACGCTACAGGACTGTTATGCTAGCCCCGACTGGAATGTGTTCCGGGATTCATCCGATGGCATTGAGGAGTTTACCAGATCAGTCACCAGCTTCATTAATGAGTGCATCGATGACATCATCCCCGCAGTAACCAAACGTACATATCCCAACCAGAAGCCATGGATTACAGGCAACATCCGCACTGAGTTAAAGGCTAGAGTTGCCGCTTTCAAGGAGGGCGACGCTAATCTGGATGTTTACAAGAAATCCCGCTATGCCCTCAGACGAACCATCAAACAGGCAAAGCGTCAATACAGGACTAAGATTTAATCTTACTACACCGGCTCCGACGCTCGTCAGATGTGGCAGGGCTTGCAAACTATTACGGATTACAAAGGGAAACACAGCTGTGAGCTGCACAGTGACACAAACCTACCAGACTAGCTAAATGCCTTCAATGCTCGCTTCGAGGCAAGCAACACTGAAACATGCATGAGAGCACTCAGAGCATGCGCGGACCAACTGGCAAGTGTCTTCACAGACATTTTCAAACTCTCCCTGACTGAGTCTGTAATATCTACATGTTTCAGGCAGACCACCATAGTCCCTGTGCCCAAGAACGCCAAGGTAACCTGCCTAAACGACTGTAGCCATGAAGTGCTTTGAAAGGCTGGTCATGGCTCACATAAACACAATCATCCTGGAAACCCTAGACCAACTTCACTTTGCATACCACCCCAATAGATCCATAGATGAAGCAATCTCACTTGCACTCCACACTGCCCTTTCCCACCTGGACAAAAGGAACACCTATGTGAGAATGCTGTTCATTGAGTACAGCTCAGCGTTCAACACCATAGCGCCCACGAAGCTCATCACAAATTTTTTATTTGATTTATTTCACCTTTATTTAACCAGGTAGGCAAGTTGAGAACAAGTTCTCATTTACAATTGTGACCTGGCCAAGATAAAGCAAAGCAGTTCGACACATACAACAACACCGAGTTACACATGGAGTAAAACAAACATACAGTCAATAATACAGTAGAAAAATAAGTCTATATACAATGTGAGCAAGTGAGGTGAGATAAGGGAGGTGAAGGCAAAAAAAGGCCATGGTGGCGAAGTAAATACAATATAGCAAGTAAAACACTGGAATGGTTGATTTGCAGTGGAAGAATGTGCAAAGTAGAGATAGAAATAATGGGGTGCAAAGGAGCAAAATAAATAAATAAATAAATACAGTAGGGAAAGAGGTAGTTGTTTGGGCTAAATTATAGATGGGCTATGTACAGGTGCAGTGATCTGTGAGCTGCTCTGACAGCTGGTGCTTAAAGCTAGTGAGGGAGATAAGTGTTTCCAGTTTCAGAGATTTTTGTAGTTCGTTCCAGTCATTGGCAGCAGAGAACTGGAAGGAGAGGCGGCCAAAGGAAGAATTGGTTTTGGGGGTGACCAGAGAGATATACCTGCTGGAGCGCGTGCTACAGGTGGGTGCGGCTATGGTCACCAGCGAGCTGAGATAAGGGGGACTTTACCTAGCAGGGTCTTGTAGATGACCTGGAGCCAGTGGGTTTGGCGACAAGTATGAAGCGAGGGCCAGCCAACGAGAGCGTAAAGGTCGCAGTGGTGGGTAGTATATGGGGCATTGGTGACAAAACGGATGGCACTGTGATAGACTGCATCCAATTTATTGAGTAGGGTATTGGAGGCTATTTTGTAAATGACATCACCGAAGTCGAGGATTGGTAGGATGGTCAGTTTTACAAGGGTATGTTTGGCAGCATGAGTGAAGGATGCTTTGTTGTGGAATAGGAAGCCAATTCTAGATTTAACTTTGGATTGGAGATGTTTGATGTGAGTCTGGAAGGAGAGTTTACAGTCTAACCAGACGCCTAGGTATTTGTAGTTGTCCACATATTCTAAGTCAGAGCCGTCCAGAGTAGTGATGTTGGACAGGCGGGCAGGTGCAGGCAGCGATCGGTTGAAGAGCATGCATTTAGTTTTACTTGTATTTAAGAGCAATTGGAGGCCACGGAAGGAGAGTTGTATGGCATTGAAGCTCACCTCGAGGGTTGTTAACACAGTGTCCAAAGAAGGGACAGAAGTATACAGAATGGTGTCGTCTGCGTAGAGGTGGATCAGAGACTCACCAGCAGCAAGAGCGACATCATTGATGTATACAGAGAAGAGAGTCGGTCCAAGAATTGAACCCTGTGGCACCCCCATAGAGACTGCCAGAGGCCCGGACAACAGAACCTCCGATTTGACACACTGAACTCTATCAGAGAAGTAGTTGGTGAACCAGGCGAGGCAATCATTTGAGAAACCAAGGCTGTCGAGTCTGCCGATGAGGATGTGGTGATTGACAGAGTCGAAAGCCTTGGCCAGGTCAATGATTACGGCTGCACAGTATTGTTTCTTATCGATGGCGGTTAAGATATCATTTAGGACCTTGAGCGTGGCTGAGGTGCACCCATGACCAGCTCTGAAACCAGATTGCATAGCGGAGAAGGTATGGTGTGATTCGAAATGGTCGGTAATCTGTTTGTTGACTTGGCTTTCGAAGACCTTAGAAAGGCAGGGTAGGATAGATATAGGTCTGTAGCAGTTTGGGTCAAGAGTGTCCCCCCCTTTGAAGAGGGGGATGACCGCAGCTGCTTTACAATCTTTGGGAATCTCAGACGACACGAAAGAGAGGTTGAACAGGCTAGTAATAGGGGTGGTGTCACGTCCTGACCAGAGTTCTTATGTGTTTTGCTTGTTTAGTGTTGGTCAGGACGTGAGCTGGGTGGGAAATCTATGTTGTGTGTCTAGTTTGTCTGTTTCTATGTTCAGCCTGATATGGTTCTCAATCAGAGGCAGCTGTCTATCGTTGTCCCTGATTGAGAATCATATATAGGTGGCTTGTTTTGTGTTGGGGTTTGTGGGTGATTGTTTTTCTGTGTCAGTGTTTGTGCCACACGGGACTGTTTCGGTTAGTACGTTTGTTGTTTTGTATAGTGTCTTGTTTTCATGTTCATTAAATCATGGAAACCTACCACGCTGCACATTGGTCCTCCGATCCTTCTCGCCTCTCCTCGTCTCAGGAGGAGGACGACTTAAACTGCCGTTACAGGTGGCAACAATTTCAGGAGATAATTTTAGAAAGAAAGGGTCCAGATTATCTAGCCCGGCTGATTTGTAGGGGTCCAGATTTTGCAGCTCTTTCAGAACATCAGCTGACTGGATTTGGGAGAAGGAGAAATGGGGAAGGCTTGGGCGAGTAGCTGTGGGGGGTGCAGTGCTGTTGACCGGGGTAGGGGTAGCCAGGTGGAAAGCATGGCCAGCTGTAGAAAAATGCTTATTGAAATTCTCAATTATAGTGGATTTATCGGTGGTGACAGTGTTTCCTATCTTCAGTGCAGTGGGCAGCTGGGAGGAGATGTTCTTATTCTCCATGGACTTTACAGTGTCCCAGAACTTTTTTGAGTTTGTGTTGCAGGAAGCAAATTTCTGCTTGAAAAAGCTAGCCTTGGATTTTCTAACTGCCTGTGTATATTGGTTTCTAGCTTCCCTGAAAAGTTGCAGTCAGGTCTGGAGAGAACCAAGGGCTATATCTGTTCCTGAGCTAAGCTAAGGACCTTGGGACTAAACACCTCCCTCTGCAACTGGATCCTGGACTCCTTGATGGGCTGCCCCCCAGGTGGTAAGGGTAGGCAACAACACAACTGCCACGCTGATCCTCAACACGGGGGCCCCTCAAGGGTGTGTGTTTAGTCCCCGCCTGTACTTCCTGGTCAGCCACAACTGCGTGGCCAAGCACGACCCCAAAACCATCATTAGGTTTGCTGACAACACAACAGTGGTAGGCCTATTAAACGACAAGACAGCCTATATGGAGGAGGTCAGAGACCTGGCAGTGTAGAGCCAGGACTACAACCTCTCCCTCAACGTGCGCATGACAAATTAGCTGATCGTGGACTACAAGAAAAGGAGGGCCGAACATGCCCCCATTCACATCGATGGAGCTGTAGTGGAGCGGGTCGAAAGCTTCAAGTTCCTTGGTGTCCACATCGCCAACAAACTATCATGGTCCAAATACACCAAGACAGTTGTGAAGAGTGCACAATAACGCCTATTCCCCCTCAGGAGACTGAAAAGATTTGGCATGGGTACCCAGTTCCTCAAAATGTTCTACAGCTGCACCATCGACATCCTCCTGACTAGTTGCATCACCACCTGGTATGGCAACTGCTCGGCGTTCAACAGTAAGGTGATACAGAGGGGAGTACATCACTAGGGCCAAGCTTCCTGCCATCCAGGACCTCTATACTAGGCCCCAAAAAAGTTGTCAAAGAGTCCAGCCACCCAAGTCAAAGACTGTTCTCTCTGCTACCGCACAGCAAGCGGTACCAGAGCACCAAGTGTATGACCAAAAGGTTCTTTAACAGCTTCCACCCCCAAGGCGTAATCCTACTGAACAATTAATCAAATGGCTACCGGGGATAATTGCATTGACCCTCCACCCATTTTTTTTTTTTACTGCTGCTGCTACTCGCTGTTTATTATCACTCTACCCCTACCTACATGTACATATTACCTCAATTACGTCGACTAACCTGTGCCCCTGCACATTGACTCGGTACTGGTACCCCCTGTATATAGCCTCGTTATTGTTATTTATTGTGTTACTTTATTAAATATTTTATTTTCTTAAAACTGCATTGTTGGTTAAGGGCTTGTAAGTAAGCATTTCACAGTAAGGTCTACACCTGTTTTGTTTGGCACATGTGACAAATAAAGTTTGATTTGATTTGACTGGTAAATTGTTTTTGAGAAACAAGCGAGTTACTCTGAATGCTTATGTTGATATTTACACCATCTTTGATGGGAGGAATCAGTTAGAAACAATGTGTGTAGAGGAAGATATGAATAATAAAAACCCATTTTGAATAATTATTCCAGTCTTCCCTGCGTGGTAACAGATGAACAGTGGAGAGCAATGTAATGACAGAACTCTGATCTCTGTGGCTGGCTGGCTGAGGTTTATGGCCCCTCAGTCTGCTAATTAACCACCTTAACAGGCCTTTAATAGCTGGCCCTGACTTGCCCTCTGTCACTGAGCTGCCGAGTAATCCAAGCACAGCCCCACCACACACAGTCATATTTGAGGAACGGAGGTTATATCTACATCTATGGTAATTATTAACTGACCAATAACCAACCCCTCTAATTTCCATGATCTTCTTCCTACAACTTTTCACTGACCGTTGTGTCTTTGTCTGCTGCTACAGATACCACACTGAACAATATTATTGTTATAATCACCATGAAATAGCGATTAAGTAAATGAGACTGCTTCATGCTGAACCAGCCCTTCAAATGTCAGTTGTTCAGTTTGTCTTTCACTCCTTACATCATTATTCCTGGTTTAGCAGGTGATTCTAAGAAGAGTCCAGTTTACCTGAGAACAAACTCCTGTTTTACTGTTGACATGCTACTGGTGGACTGCCCCACTGGCTAATACAATGGTACCAATGGACCTCATTGCAATCTTAAAGAACAACCCAAAAGCTATCTTTTGTTATTTGTTTCATTAGTCCATTGTTGATATAGTCCCAAAATGTTTTGCATGTTAGCAATCAAGATATATAACTTAAGAAATACAGAACTACAGCCAGAATGAATCATATGATGCATCATATTATGCTGCACGTTGCATCATACGGGGACTCATTTTGGGACTATATCAACAATGGACTAATGAAACAAGTACCAAAAGTTTGTTTTTGGTTGAGTTATCCTTTAAAGCCTCTAGTGAGAATTCCATTGTGCTAGGTGAGAATTGTAACACCAGGTTTTGAATGCATGGGAATCCCCCATATGTTTCTGCTGCCTAGGAGGGATTGGATTTGAATAGGACATTTCTTGCAATAATATGTGACCGATTCTGTGCTGCAGAAGAAAAGATGTCAAATAAATGTAGCCGTTTTTCCCTGTAAGTATTCTGTTTTATTTAAGATTGCCAAGATTGTGACTCATGGGTACATATTTGAAGCTAGATGATAATGATATTAACATGCCGTCAACTTCACCATAGGTAGCCCGAGTGGTTGTATGACAAAAAAGATGGGGGCAATTGCTTCTGTGTCGATTACAGACAACTGAACAGTCGTGGACAATCTCTGTTGTGCCCAATCAATCTACACAGGGGAAACAGGCAAATTGAAGTAGATCCATCCATCCAGTATAGAGAAGACAGCTTTAAGGCTACCAGTTCTTTGGGGCTCTACCAGTTCTTTGGGGCTCTACCAGTTCTTTGGGGCTCTACCAGTTCTTTGGGGCTCTACCAGTTCTTTGGGGCTCTACCAGTTCTTTGGGGCTCTACCAGTTCTGTGTGATGCCGTTTGGTCTCAAGACCCCCCTAAAACACACCCCATAAAACACAGTCCCGTGTGGTACAACGACCTGCCTCATTTTAGTGATTGATGAATAAAGTACTATGAGGGCTAAAAGACTGTCAATTATTCTGCACAGCTGAATGTTTATTTAATGCTGTACCCCGCTTAAAGAAAGTCATTTGTCAATTTCCATTATCAGCACTGCTGTACATACATCTACATAGAGAGTGAGTATACACCCAGCTCCTTTAAGTCAGTGGCGATTTTAGCATGTAAATCTCAGTGGGGCAAACTCAACGAAACATTTTTTTTATGCATGCCAGCTGTCATGATCGTCTTCTGGTGAAAGAGTGGACCAAGGAGCAGCGTGAAGTGAATACATCTTCTTTTATTTTCTTTAACGAAGACGAAACGAAGAACACTGACAAACTATACAAAACAACAAACGACCGTGAAGCTACAAAACGAAAGTGCAGACACAAGCTACTAACGTTTAGACATAGACAAACGAAACAGTCCCGTGTGGTACATACACTGACACGGAAGACAATCACCCACAAACAAACGGTGTGAACAGCCTACCTTAATATGGTTCTCAATCAGAGGAAACGTAAAACACCTGCCCCTGATTGAGAACCATATCAGGCTAATTAACAATGAACCTAAACATAGAAACACATAACATAGAATGCCCACCCAGCTCACGTCCTGACCATACCAAACAAAGACAAAATAAAGGAAATAAGGTCAGGAACGTGACACCAGCAAAGCCTCTACACAACACAACACTAAAACATCACATTACTTTCACTATAACAGGGACAAAAGGTGTCCACAAACTGTTAGGGCCTACATAAAGCTGTCCCAACAGCAAAGCTTTCTTTTCAGCACCATGGAGTGAATCATTACCACCTCTGTGATAGTCAGTCTCATACAAACTTGAGCCCAGCCACAGAGAAACACAGCAGGCAGAGGTGAGGATAAATCCAGAACATTTACTGAAGCTTACACAGCAAAACAACAAAGCACTGGCACATGAATCACTAAACAAAACAAGAGACCTGAGCAACCGACCTAGTCCACAAAGGACCTAAATAGTCATACACCAGGTGAACCCAATAAGCCCAATCAGGCTCAACTGGACACTAGAAAACATAAGGGTGCCCTCCAGTGGCACCCTCAGGGAGTACACCCCAAGGTGACCTCTGACCTGTGACAGGACCCCCCCTCAAAGAACGGCTCCCGACGTTCCACCAGGAGTAGCAAAACTATGACGGAGGTCCCGAATGAGTCCGGGGTTCAAAATGTCCCGGGCTGGAACCCAGGAACGTTCCTCAGGGCCATAACCCTCCCAGTCCACGAGATACTGAGTCCCCCGCCGGATCTGGAGAGGATGCGTCGCACCGTGTAGCCTGGCTGTTCCGCTATCATGCGAGGTGGAGGTGGAGGCAGAGTGGCCGGAACCAGAGGACTGAACACCACAGGCTTGAGTCTGGAGATGTGGAAGGTGGGATGGACCCTTATGGACCGGGGAAGACGAAGACGAAGGCCACAGGATTGATGTGCCGTAGAACATTGAATGGCCCAACATATGAATGGCCCACCACGAAGGGAAGAGAAGGATCCGCATGAACGAGAATGGGTGCAGAAGAAATCCGACGTTTAAGGTCCTGGAACGCCCTCTCCGCAGCAAGGGTCCAACATACATGTCTAACTGAGCCCTTGGTGAGTGGAAATGAAATGAGCAAAACCCAAAAAATGCTGAACTTGCTTGACCGTGCTGGGCCGCGGCCAGTTGATCACCGCTCCTACCTTTTGGGAGTCCATCTGTACACAGCCCTAAGACATGATGTACCCCAGGAAGAAGATCTGAGGAACGTGAAACTCACACTTTTCGGCCAAGTGATGAGCGAGGAGTCTTTGAAGAACCTGGCGGACATGTTGGACGTGTTCAACCATGGACCTGGAGAAGATGAGGATGTCATCCAGGTACACAAACACGAACTGGTGAAGGAAGTCGCGCAGCACATCATTAACCAGGGCCTGAAAAACGGCTGGAGCATTAGAAAGTCCAAACGGCATGACCCGGTACTCATAATGTCCATAGGGAGTGTTGAACGCTGTCTTCCACTCGTCTCCCTGTCTCATGCGCACCAGATTGTATGCGTTCCGTAAATCCAATTTAGAAAAAAACGTAGCTCCCTGGAGTCTCTCAAAAGCTGATGACATAAGAGGGAGGGGGGTGACGGTTCTTGGTGGTAATGTTATTTAGCCCCCGGTAATCGAAACAGGGACGTAATCCCCCATCCTTCTTCCCAACAAAGAAAAAACCTGCTCCTGCAGGTGAAGTGGACGGCCAAATAAAATCAGCTGCCAGCGCCTCCTTAATGTAACTGTTCATGGCTGCAGTCTCTGGACCTGAGAGATAATACAGCCCTCCTCTCGGAGGAGTAGTGCCTGACAGGAGGTCGATGGCACAATCGTAGGCCCTGTGAGCAGGTAGTTTGGCCCTTTGTTTGCTGAAGACCTGACCCAAATCCCAGTAATCCCGAGGTACGCGGGAAAGATCAGGCTTGTCATTCCCAGCCCGAGGAACAAGAGGATTGGAAGTCTCCAGACGAGCAGGGCCGGAAAGGTGTGGAGAGAGTTGCAGGCAGGTGAACTGGCATGAAGGATTTCATCCCAGAACTCTTCACGAAGGCCAGTCAATTTGGGGATTATGGGTGGAAAGCCACGGATGTCCAAGAACCAGAGGAAGCTCAGGAGAGTCCACCAAATGTAACTGTATAAGCTCCACATGATCATCCATAACTCGTAGCTGAGTAGGCATGGTGAGTTGCTTCACCTTCCCAGACCCTAGGGATGGACCATCCAGCACAGTGACCGACAACGGAGTGTCCAGCTTGGTGAGGGCAGCCTCTGTTGGCGAGCTAGTGTGCGGTCCAGAAAACAGCCAGTAGCCCCAGAGTCTATGAAAGCAGGAATGTCCAACTGCCCATTGTCCCACCGCAGGTTGGCCGGAAGCACGGTGCCGTGTTGGCAACAGGAGACTGTATCCGACTCGCCAGTATTCTCCCATCTTCTGACGAGTCATCCCATTTCCCGTCAGCTCGGGACAGGAGGCACGGAAATGTCCAGACTGTCCACAGTGACGACACTGTTGCTCGTTAATCCTGCGCCTTCTCTCCAGAGCGGAAAGTCTGGTGCTTCCCAATTGCATCGGCTCCTCTGACGGATATGAAGGAGCACCGTAGCCGACTTGAGAACCGTGACGGGATACGGAACAAGCAGGCCCAGCATACGGCAATGGCCCAATTGAAGAATTGACTCCCTTAGTGGAGCCCGAAACACTGGAACCAACTCGGAATCGCTCCATCCTCTCATGACAACGTTCCCGAAGCCGGTTGTCAATCCGGATGGCCAGAACAATAAGCTCCTCCAGACTGTCAGGGTTGTCCTGGGAAGCCAGTTCATCCTTGAGAACCTCACTGAGTCCGTTTAGAAAGACTGAGTGAAGTGCCTCTGTATTCCAACCGCTCTCAGCAGCGAGCGTCCGAAAATCAATGGCGTAATCCGCTACACTCTGGCTGTCCTGCCGAAGAGCAATGAGTCTTTGAGCAGCATTCCCGCCACTGATGTGGTGATCAAACAACCTCCTCATCTCCTGGGTGAAGCTTTGCCAATTGAAACAAATGTCTGCTTGCTGCTCGCATATGGCCGTGGCCCAGGCCAGAGCCCGTCCTGAGAGCAAGGAGATGACATATGCCACTCTGGCATGCTCGGTGGGAAACGTTGATGCCTGCAGCTCGAAGACCAGCAAACATTGGAGCAGGAACCCACGACACCTCGCAGGATGCCCCTCATTGCGCTCCGGTGCTGGGAGATGAGGCTCCCGAGGGCTGGTAGAAGGTGGAGGGTTAGGAACCACCGCGGGTGCAGCAACCGTTGCTCCCGTCTGTCCATTCTACAGAGTGAACACAAGAGTTCCTAAATCCTCTGATAATGTCTTCAGCCACGCCTCATGGTGACCAATCACAGTTCCATGGTGAGTGAAAGCAGACCGTAAGTGATGGAGCTTGGAGTGTCCCTCGGACGATGGAGAAATCTCTGCTGGTTCCATTTTAGGCTCAGGTCTACTGTGACAGTCAGTCTCATCCAAAGGGAGAGGTGAGGATAAATCCAGAACATTTACTGAAGCTTATACAGCAAAACAACAAAGCACTGGCACATGAATCACTAAACAAAACAAGAGACCTGAGCAACCGACCTAGTCCACAGAGGACTTAAATTGTCATACACCAGGTGAACCCAATAAGCCCAATCAGGCTCACCTGGACACTAGAAAACATAAGGGTGCCCTCCAGTGGCACCCTCAGGAAGTACACCCCAAGGTGACCTCTGACCTGTGACAACCGCTATACCTGACTATCAGCAGAGCCTTGTCTGGCAGCGAAACAGTTCATTCAGCCTCATTTACTGCCTTTTTAAAAAACATAGTTGACATGGCTGACTTGCTTAAACGAATGTGGTTTCTACTGACAATTGAGATGTAAAAACTATGGCATAAGGGGACGACGAGTGGATAAGAGGCAATCCGTAATTTCGATTAAGACATTAATGAGCGAGCTAGGATGGACGTAGTGATTATAACTATTTATTCAGCACTTTTGAAATGTACAGTGACAGAATTCAGAACACAGGTCGTTCTTACAGTATTCTCCCTGTACACCAAGTCAGAGCTGTAGGATAAATAAAGGGGGCATATAAGCAGACAATGAAAGCTCTTACAATTTTCAATGATTACAATTCTCTAAAACAGGCTACAGGCTACATGTGCACCACCAAGTCAGAACAGTAGGCTAAGTTATGGGACCAAATTATTAGGGTGAGGCACATTTCTGCTTTTTCAAGCAGAAATTTGCATCCTGTAGCTCTAACTCCAAAAAGTTCTGGGATACTGTAAAGTCCATGGAGAACAAGAGCACCTCCTCCCAGCTGCCCACTGCACTGAGGCTAGGTAACACGGTCACCACCGATAAATCCGTGATAATCGAAAACTTCAACAAGCATTTCTCAACGGCTGGCCATGCCTTCCTCCTGGCGACTCCAACCTTGGCCAACAGCTCCGCCCCCCCCCGCTGCTACTCGCCCAAGCCTCCCCAGCTTCTCCTTTACCCAAATCCAGATAGCAGATGTTCTGAAAGAGCTGCAAAACCCGGACCCATACAAATCAGCTGGGCTTGACAATCCCTATTTCTGAAACTGTCCGCCGCCATTGTCGCACCCCCTATTACCAGCCTGTTCAACCTCTCCTTCGTATCATCTGAGATCCCCAAGGATTGGAAAGCTGCCGCGGTCATCCCCCTCTTCAAAGGGGGAGACACCCTGGACCCAAACTGTTACAGACCTATATCCATCCTGCCCTGCCTATCTAAGGTCTTCGAAAGCCAAGTCAACAAACAGACCACTGACCATCTCGAATCCCACCGTACCTTCTCCGCTGTGCAATCCGGTTTCCGAGCCGGTCACGGGTGCACTTCAGCCACGCTCAAGGTACTAAATGATATCATAACCGGCATCGATAAAAGACAGTACTGCTCTTGTTTCGGGCGATTCCCTGATCCACCTCTACGCAGACGACACCATTCTGTATACTTCTGGCCCTTCCTTGGACACTGTGCTATCTAACCTCCAAACAAGCTTCAATGCCATACAACACTCCTTCCGTGGCCTCCAACTGCTCTTAAACGCTAGTAAAACCAAATGCATGCTTTTCAACCGTTCGCTGCCTGCACCCGCACGCCCGACTAGCATCACCACCCTGGACGGTTCCGACCTAGAATATGTGGACATCTATAAGTACCTAGGTGTCTGGCTAGACTGCAAACTCTCCTTCCAGACTCATATCAAACATCTCCAATCCAAAATCAAATCTAGAGTCGGCTTTCTATTTCGCAACAAAGCCTCCTTCACTCACGCCGCCAAACTTACCCAAGTAAAACTGACTATCCTACCGATCCTCGACTTCGGCGATGTCATCTACAAAATAGCTTCCAATACTCTACTCAGCAAACTGGATGCAGTTTATCACAGTGCCATCCGTTTTGTTACTAAAGCACCTTATACGACCCACCACTGCGACCTGTATGCCCTAGTCGGCTGGCCCTCGCTACATGTTCGTCGTCAGACCCACTGGCTCCAGGTCATCTACAAGGCTATGCTAGGTAAAGTGCCGCCTTATCTCAGTTCACTGGTCACGATGGCTACACCCACCCGTAGCACGCGCTCCAGCAGGTGTATCTCACTGATCATCCCTAAAGCCAAAACCTCATTTGGCTGCCTTTCCTTCCAGTTCTCTACTGCCTGCGACTGGAACGAATTGCAAAAATCTCTGAAGTTGGAGACTTTTATCTCCCTCAACAACTTTAAACATCTGCTATCTGAGCAGCTAACCGATCGCTGCAGCTGTACATAGTCCATCGGTATATAGCCCACCCAATTTACCTTCCTCACCCCCATACTGTTTTTATTTATTTACTTTTCTGATCTTTTGCACACCAGTAACTCTACTTGCACATGATCATCTGATGATTTATCACTCCAGTGTTAATCTGCTAAATTGTAATTATTCGATTTATTGCCTACCTCCTCGTCGTCTGCATAGCAATGATAGGAGAGACCATGTGAGGTTATGACAGAGCCAAGTGACTTGGTGTATAGCGAGAATAGGAGAGGGCCTAGAACAGAGCCCTGGGGGACACCAGTGGTGAGAGCACGTGGTGAGGAGACAGATTCTCGCCACGCCACCTGGTAGGAGCGACCTGTCAGGTAGGACGCAATCCAAGCGTGGGCCGCGCCGGAGATGCCCAACTCGGAGAGGGTGGAGAGGAGGATCTGATGGTTCACAGTATCGAAGGCAGCCGATAGGTCTAGAAGGATGAGAGCAGAGGAGAGAGAGTTAGCTTTAGCAGTGCGGAGCGCCTCCGTGATACAGAGAAGAGCAGTCTCAGTTGAATGACTAGTCTTGAAACCTGACTGATTTGGATCAAGAAGGTCATTCTGAGAGAGATAGCGGGAGAGCTGGCCAAGGACGGCACGTTCAAGAGTTTTGGAGAGAAAAGAAAGAAGGGATACTGGTCTGTAGTTGTTGACATCGGAGGGATCGAGTGTAGGTTTTTTCAGAAGGGGTGCAACTCTCGCTCTCTTGAAGACGGAAGGGACGTAGCCAGCGGTCAGGGATGAGTTGATGAGCGAGGTGAGGTAAGGGAGAAGGTCTCCGGAAATGGTCTGGAGAAGAGAGGAGGATGCCTTTTGCATTGTATACATTGTATATAGATTCTCTTTTTTCTACCATGTTATTGACTTGTTTATTGTTTACTCCATGTGTAACTCTGTGTTGTTGTCTGTTCACACTGCTATGCTTTATCTTGGCCAGGTCGCAGTTGCAAATGAGAACTTGTTCTCAACTAGCCTACCTGGTTAAATAAAGGTGAAAAAAAAATAAAAAAAATAAAATGGTCTACTAACAGCTTACTACACAACATACCCTTAGTATTGCTTTCTTAGCTACAGTATACATATCTCCCTGGCATATTACATAATTTAGGCAGCAGCATACAAGACACCTTGTTGTGCTGTGTTCACTTGAACTGGAAGGTGGCGCCGCAGTCCTTGTGGGCAAATTTTGTCATTAAACTTTGTCATCAAAGTCTGGCATTCTCTGGATTTATGGTGCTTTCAAGACAACTGGGAATTCTGAAAAAAAACAAGGTTGAATTATGACGTCAGTGATCTTCAGGTCGGAGCTATAGAAAGAGGCCCGAGTTCCTTATTTGGAATTCCGAGTTGGATGACCGTTCCAAATGTATTTTCCCAGTCGGTGCTAGTTTTTTCCCAGAGTTCCCAGTTGAATTTGTGATTTCCAACTTGTTGTGTAATGTTTGTGTCCAATGGCCGATGAGCACTGATACGTTTTAACTATAATTTGTCTTCATATGACAAGGATTGAAAAGGATTTAACAGTAGATTGTCGATGTGATTCACGATGATGACTGCTTGTCTTGCTTGCTAGCTAAGATTTTGAAAGTATGATGTTGACACGATCAGTTCAATGATCAGCCAAATGTCATATTCACAAATATACATTTACAAACAAAACACCACATTTTCTTACCTTACAAAAAGAAAATAAACTATATTTTAAGACAATGAAATACTCTACTAACAAAAAAGCTGTTAGAATTATAAGTGTATGTACTGTATATATACAGTATTTATATTTATATTTTTTTTAGCAAAATAAATTAGTCATTTAGCAGACACTCTTATCCAGAGGGGCTTACAGTTGATGCATTCATCTTAAGATAGCTGGTGAGACAACCACATATCACAGTCATAGTAAGTGCATTTCTTCTCAATTGATGGGTTGGTGGTTTAGCAACAAAACAACACATGCCCAACTATGGGGCAAAACAGACATGGTTGGCTTAGACTGTTGGCAACATGTCATCTGTATTTAGTCTGCAATGTTTATTGTTGTCTCTCAAATACATGGCGCCGAAGAGGATGGCTAACATTTTACATGCTCCTGACCAACTGTGCTATTTTGTTCGTTTTTTTGCATTGTTTGTAACTTATCTTTTACTTATTTTGTACATAATGTTACTGCTACCGTCTCTTATGACCGAAAATAACTTCTGGACATCAGAACAGCGATTACTCACCACAAACTGGAAGAAGATTTTTCTTTTAACGAGTTAAGGATGTACTGCTTTCCCGGGAACAGGCCAAAATCCCTGTCATTTGCGTGAAGAAAAGACGGAGCAAAAGAGGGCGCAGGTCGGGCTGCCTGCTGAGAATCCGTAGGCAAGCGAGTAAACTCCCACTGCCATCCGTTCTACTTGCTAACATGCAATCATTGGAAAATAAAATGTGTGACCTACGATTACAATTATCCTACAAACGGGACATTAAAAACTGTAATATCTTACGTTTCACCGAGTCGTGGCTGAAAGACGACATGGATAATGTAGAGCTGGCAGGATCTTCCATGTACCGGCAGAACAGAGAAGAAGCTACGTCTGGTAAGACGAGGGATGGGGATGTGTGTCTTTTTGTCAATACCAGCTGGTGCGCGATGTCTAATATTTAAAAAAGTCTCAAGGTATTGTTCGCCTGATGTAGAGTACCTTATGATAAACTGTAGACCACACTATCTACCAAGAGAGTTCTCATCTATGTTATTCGTAGCCATCTATTTACCACCACAGACCGATGATGGCACGAAGACCACACTCAACCAACTCTATAAGGCCATTAGCAAACAAGAAAATGTTCATCCAGAAGCGGCGCTACTAGTGGCCGGGGACTTTAATGCAGGAAAACTTAAATCAGTTTTACAACATTTTTACCAGCATGTCACATGTCCAGAGGAAAAAATCTCTAGATCACCTTTACTCCACACACAGAGATTCGTACAAAGCTCTCCCCCGCCCTCCATTTGGCAAATCTGACCATAATTCTATCCTCCTGATTCCTGCTTACAAGCAAAAACTAAAGCAGGAAGTACCAGTGACTCGCTCAATACAGAAGTGGTCAGATGACGCGAATGCTATGCTACAGGACTGTTTTGCTAGCACAGACTGGAATATGTTCCGGGATTCATCCAATGGCATTGAGGAGTATATCGCCTCAGTAATCGGCTTCATCATCAAGTGCATCAACGGCGTCGTCCCCACAGTGACCGTACGTACATATCCCAACCAGAAGCCATGGATTACAGGCAACATCCGCATCGAGCTAAAGGCTAGAGCTGCCGCTTTCAAGGAGAGGGACACTAATCCGGACGCTTATAAGAAATCCCGCTATGCCCTCAGACGAACCATCAAACAAGCAAAGCGTCAATACAGGATTAAGATTGAATCCTACTACACCGGCTCTGATTGAAAACTATTACGGACTACAAAGGGAAACCCAGACGTGGGCTGCCCAGTGACGCGAGCCTACCAGACAAGCTAAATGCCTTTTATGCTCACCTCGAGGCAAGCAACACTGAAGCATGCACGAGAGCACCAGCTGTTCTGGATGACTGGGTGATAATGCTCTCGGTAGCTGATGTGAGAAAGACCTTTAAACAGGTCAACATTCACAAAGCCGCTGGGCCAGATGGATTAGCAGGACATATACTCAAACCATACGCGGACCAACTGGCAAGTGTCTTCACTGACATTTTCAACCTCTCCCTGACCGAGTCTGTAATACCTACATGTTTCAAGCAGACCACCATAGTCTCTGTACCCAGGGAAGCGAAGGTAACCTGCCTAAATGATTACCGCCCCGTAGCACTCACGTCGGTAGCAATGAAGTGCTTTGAAAGGCTGGTCATGGCTCATGTCAACAGCATCCTTCCGCATACCCTAGACCCACTCCAATTCGCATACCGCCCCAATAGATCCACAGATGACGCAATCTCAATCGCACTCCACACTGCCCTTTCCCACCTGGACAAAAAGAACACCTATGTGAGAATGCTGTTCATTGACTACAGCTCAGCGTTCAACACCATAGCGCCCACGAAGCTCATCACTAAGCTAAGGACCATGGGACTAAACACCTCCCTCTGCAACTGGATCCTGAACTTCCTGACGGGCCGGCCCCAGGTGGTAAGGGTAGGCAACAACAGCCGATCCTCAACACTGGATCCCCTCAGCGATGTGTACTTAGTCCCCTCCTGTACTCCCTGTTCACCCACGACTGCGTGGCCAAACACGACTCCAGCACCATCGTTAAGTTTGCTGAAAACACAACAGTGGTAGTAGGCCTGATCACCGACAACGATGAGACAGCCTATAGGGAGGAGGTCAGAGAACTGGAAGTGTGGTTCCAGGACAACAACCGCTCCCTCAATGTGAACAAGACACAGGAGCTGATCGTGGACTACAGGAAAAGGCAGGCCGAACAGGCCCCCATTAACATCGACGGCGCTGTAGTGGAGCGGGTCAAGAGTTTCAAGTTCCTTGGTGTCCACATCACCAACAAACTATCATGGTCCAAACACACCAAGATAGTCGTGAAGAGTGCACGACAAAACCTTTTCCCCCCTACTAGACTGAAAAGATTTGGCATGGGTCCCCAGATCCTCAAAAAGTTCTACAGCTGCACCATTGAGAGCATCCTTACCGGTTGCATCACAGCCTGGTATGGCAACTGCTCCGCATCTGACCATAAGATGCTACAGAGGGTAGTGCGCACGGCCCAGTGCATCACTGGGGCCAAGCTTCCTGCCATCCAGGACCTATATAATAGGCGGTGTCAGAGGAAAGCCCATAAAATTGTCAAGGACTCCAGTCACCCAAGTCATAGGCTGTTTCCTCTGCTACCGCACGGCAAGCGGTGCCGGAGCGTCAAGTCTAGGACCAAAAGGCTCTTTAACAGCGTCTTCCCCCAAGCCATAAGACTGCTGAACAATTAATCAAATGGCCTCCGGACTATTTACATTAACACCCACCCCCCTTCCATTTGTTTTGTACACTGCCGCTGCTGCTGCTACTCGCTGTTAATTATCTGTGCATAGTCACTTCACCACTACCAACATGTACAAATTACCTCAACTAACCTGTATCCCCGCACACTGACTCGGTAACGGTAACACCTGTATATAGCCTCATTATTGTTACGTTATTGTGTTACTTTTTTACTATTATTTGTACTTTAGTTGATTTGGTAAATATTTACTTAACTCTTCTTGAACTGCACTGTTGTTTAAGGGCTTGTAAGTAAGCATTCACGGTAAGGTCTATACTTGTTGTATTTCAGCGAATGTGACAAATAAAGTTTGATTTGATTTGATATCATTACAGTTGTTGGTTAGCTAGCTTGCAAGTTTTTGGCATATTAGGATTGGCATGAAATCACTTAAAACGCCTCAAAACAAGACATTGTATCAAAAACAAGATGAAACTAGCTACAACGAGTCACTTACGATTCCCCAAGTCAGTTTCTTGTCATTGCTGGTAGCCATCTGGCCATCCAGAATCACAACAACACATGGACTTCTGCCCCATTTAAGCGTGAGCATCGTTTATGTGATGTCAGCTAACCCATCTATGAAGTTGCTCTCAGCCAAGTCTGAGCTAAAAAGGGAAAGACAAGTGCTAGTAGACAGGAGAGGTTTGGGAGTGTCTGTCTCCCTGATAACTCTGGTCTCATTAGCAGGTGACAGGGCCAATATGCTAGCTGTGAGACAACAAGCATCCGCTTGGCCAGTCAGGGGCAGGGACAGAGACGACCCAAAGCGAATGTGAAAGTCAGGTGCTAATCCACTGATTATTTTATGACTACGTGAGAGGAACATACCTGGAGGAGGTGAGACGTAATATAAGTTCATCATTTTTAAACTCAGGTTACAAGCAAGAAGGGAATACTTTTCACACAGCAGTTAAAATCTTCATATGGCATGTTCTCAGGGTTTTATAAAGCTAAGATGTGTAAATATTTCTGTAAACTTCAAGGGCAAATAAGAAAACACTTAAATGGTTTAATAAATAATTGCTTAAGTACAGATAAGTCTGTGACTTATCTATTGGGAAAAACTGAAATAGCCAGGTCATATTTCTTCACTGTTATATGTTAGACTATAGGTAATGATTAACTGCCGCCATTACATTTCAGTCATTTAGCAGATGCTCTTATCCAGAGCAATTAGGGTTAAGTACCTTGCTCAAGGGCACATCAACAGATTTTTCACATAATAGGCTCAGGGATTTGAACCAGCAATCTTTTGATTACTGGCCCAACACTCTTAACCGCTAAGCTACCTACCGTCATCCCAGTTAATTTCACAACAGCATTTTATTTCACAGACATGTATGCTACTAAACATTTGTATTATTGGTTGTCATTGAGTAAATGAAAGTCAACTATATCATATGTTCAGCTAAGCATTGGAATGATCCAACCAACTGGGGAATCAAAAGAGAACTAAACGGACCAGCAACAACATTTGATGAAGTGTTAAATCCAAACGATGCTGTATTTCCTAACGATGCTACATTATAATATTGAGTCACAGTTGATAGCGCAGGCTCAGTGTTTCCCGTGGAAGGCCTATGGCTCCTGTGTCACTGTTCCTGTGTCACTTCCCCATTGGAACCAGTGGCTGTTCAAATGCAGAGATCAAAGAACTTCCTAGCCCTTGATGGCAGGATGACCTGTCTGTGCTCTGTCCCCTTCTACCCCTTTTCTCCACCCACTTACCTCAGAACTGGAGGGTAACGCACCCCAAGGGAACCAACACCAAGACAATACACCACTGTATTTCAGGATGCATATAGTATTAAACTACTAGTAGACCACCAAGGATAATGTGCTATCTGATATAAATATTTGACTTCCTAACCTTTGGTCCAATAGCATAATGTTATACAATTGTGCAATGACAGTTTTATATGAGCATGAATAGGCCACACTTCCACTATTGTGTAGTTTATATCACTTTAAGTTTGAATGTATATTTTATTGAGTCCAGTAATTATAGGTGTGATAATTAAAATAATTAAAAAAGCCTTAGAGGCCGGTTTATATTTGGTCTAACAACATGTCTGTTCCCAGAGCTGGACCCGTGTGGCTCAGTTGGTAGAGCATGGCACTTGCAATGGTTTGAATCTCATGAGGGATCAGTATAAACAAAATATGAAATTATATTTTCTCAATACTGTAAGTCATTCTGTATAAAAGTGTGTACTAAATGTTAAAATGTCTTGTGGCAGTTAGCCTAGCGGTTAAGACTGTTGGTCTAGAAACTGAAAGGTTTCTGGTTTGAATCCCTGAGCTAACTAAGTGAAACATCTGTTGATGTGCCCATGAGTAAGGCACCCTATAGGACTGTCTGCTCAAATTTAAATGTCTGTAAACCGGCCTTAAAACTAAAGATCACAAAGCATATACAGTAGGCTTTAGATCAAGTAAGGTTCATGGCATTTATAGTCAGCTGTAATATGGCCACCTTCTGGGATGAGAAGAAACCTTCTCAGTGGTTATAGCTATATACTGTATATGACAAACTCAGAATGTAACAGAATATTGCAAGGAAGGGTAGGTATCTGTCATACTGTGTATTTGGACTGACCCTGTATATATAGTATTCTTACTTACTTTCTTGTGTTCTTATTTTTCTTTCTCTTGTTTTTGTTCTAACTTGTTACTTTTTTGTACTAATTTGTTATTGATTACTGTGTTGCTGGGTTTAGAGCTTGCAAGAAAGGCATTTCACTGTACTTGTGCAAAAATAATGATTATGATTAAATAACACAACCATCAGCTGTTAATATCATGTCACCGTGTTAGGTTGCTATTTTTAAAATGTATTTATACAACTTAGTTAACAGGTTGAGTTTTGTCTACCAATGTTTACACAATGTTGATGTATTGTTTTAATAATATTGGTTTGTAGTCGTATGCATCTCCAGTACTTAACGGCACCAGTGGATTTCATTCCTCTAATCTTTCAACATTCTTGTACAACAAACATTATTCAGAGACCATGCCACAATATCGTAAAGTAAAATGGGGGCTGCAAGTATTTTAAACATGTATTACAATGTACTCCAGGATGTTATTAGTTTTATTGTTGTTGCATTCACAAGGATGTGTTATTATTTTTTATCCAGTGGTCCTACAAAAATATTATGCCTTACAACCCATTTAGCTAACATGATTTCAGTGTTTACATGAGGCATAATTCCAAAACAAATTTCCATATACATGAAGGTATTAAAAATGCACCTTTTAAGAGACCAATGACATCACACAGCCAGCATTTGTGACAGGCTGACAAATCAGTCTGAATATAGAGAATCACCGACAGTGGGGGGATTATCTTGGTGTTTATGGATTTATGGCAGATGAATATGCTTGGCTGTGAGTTCAGTAGTGGCTGGGGGGTATCAGGGGCTGTCACAACATTTCCAGATGTAGGTTACATCTCGAAGTGTAGAGAGAGCTGTAAAAAGCCACTCATATTGTATAGTAGTCGTTATGGTTCATTGTAGATTATCACAACATGTAATGCTGGTTAAGGAATTCTATTTGGATCTACAGGAGCGCTGAACGGTACGTTGCTAAACTGACATTAAAAAATAGATAAACATCCGTATTCAGTCCTAATATTTATTTATTTTTTAAATTAAAAGGGAACATTTTCTGTTTGGTATAAAGATATTTCCTAATCACTTTCCTAGGTTAAGACCAAAATGTATGATATACCTACCATGTATGGTAATCACTGTTCTCTAAAAAGGAAAAGTAGCTTCCAACAGTGCCCAACAATAACTGGGTGTTTTCTTTAGCGGTTTTCAAATCGTATTACCGTTTACACCATACAATTTAAATGTACCAAGATTTGAGATGTGATGTGCTTTGTTTTCCTGCGGCTAATGTTAAATTGTGATGTTGCGTCATAATGGCAATAGAGTTTATCAGACTGCAATGATAATATAATCTACATGTGAAGTGTTGGTCCCATGTTTCATGAGCTGAAATAAAAGATCCTAAAAATGTTCCAAACGCACAAACAGCTTATTTCTCTCTAATTTTGTGCACAAATTTGTTTACATCCCTGTTAGTGAGCATTTCTCCTTTGCCAAGATAATCCACCCACCTGACAGGTGTGGCATATCAAGAAGTTGATTAAACAGCATGATCACTATACAGGTGCACCTTCTGCTGGGGGACAATAAAAGGCCTCTCTCTCTAAAATGTGCAGTTTTGTCACACAACACAATGCTACAGATGTCTCAAGTTTTAAGGAAGCGTGCAATTGGCATGCTGACTGCATAAATGTCCACCAGAGCTGTTGCCAGAGAATTGAGTGTTCATTTCTCCAACATAAGCAGCCTCCAACGTTGTTTTAGATCATGTGTAACCACGCCAGCCCAAGTCCTCCACATCCGGCTTCTTCACTTGCGGGATCGTCTGAGACCAGCATCTCAGACAGCTGATGAAACTAAGGAGTAATTATGTCTGAAATAAGGTCCTTTTCTGGGGAAAAACTCATTCTGATTGTCTGGGCCTGGCTTCCCAGTGGGTGGGCCTGGCTCCCCAGTGTCTGGGCCTGGCTCCCCAGTGGGTGGGCCTGGCTCCCCAGTGTCTGGGCCTGGCTTCCCAGTGGGTGGGCCTGGCTCCCCAGTGTCTGGGCCTGGCTCCCCAGTGTCTGGGCCTGGCTCCCCAGTGTCTGGGCCTGGCTCCCCAGTGGGTGGGCCTGGCTCCCCAGTGCGCCTACTCCCTCCCAGGCCTACCCATGGCTGCGCCTTGCCCAGTCATGTGAACTTCATACATTAGGGCCTAATGAATTTATTTAAATTACCTGATTTCCTTATATGAACTGTAAATCAGTAAAATCTTAGAAATTATTGCTTGTTGTGTTTATATTTTTGTTTAAATTAAGTAAAAGATGCAGACTTTTTGCCATGTACATTCAGTCGGTCTTTGTCACCTGTCAGTTGAATCATTAACTAAAGCCAGGCCATAAAGCTATAGTTTATGGAAAGTTTAATCATGGTGGGTGGGTTGTAAAGATTGGGCCTATTATTGCCCTCAGTACCCATTGCATGTTCTTACCTTTGACACAATTAGCATGTGTTCCTACACCTTTCGCCTCTGAACTTACAGACCTGGAAGGCAGGCAGCCGGAGGTTGTTGTTTTGCATTTTTGTTTAATGTATGTTGGAATAAAACTGCCTGGGAATATAATGCTTCATTAGGTAGTGTTAAAGGTTGTGCAACACATCTCTATTGTCCAGATATGCTCATTTGGCCTTCTGGCTGCAGCATTTGCATCGTTCTAAGAATGTGGATGTACTGAGTGTCTTCTTCTGGCCATGTGGGTAAGGCTACTGTGACAGATGCAGGCATCTCTTGGGTGTCCAATGAGGTTTAATTGGTTGTCATGTGACTGTAAGAGGAAGTGGGAGAGTTCTAGGTCCATTTCCTTCTTAGACGAATCAGCTTTTACAGTATGTTACAAAGCAGACAACCCAAATGGTAACAATCCAAATATAAATATCATTATTCATTGTTTTGGATATAATTAGCTCGTTTTTACATCATACCAAAAATGATATATTAAAATGGAGTACTGAGTGCATATTTACCAAAACACTAGCCAGTTCAGTAGTTATTTTATAGTGGATATATTTAGAAAAATAATTATCAACTGCCTTTCATCGTCATATATTTCCTGAGATTTGGAACTTACAAGAACTTAGCTGTTTCTACAGCATTACTTGCACCCTATTAGATCATCATTTATTTATGTGCAGAATACACATACGTCCTTCTTTATTACACAAGTCTATTGAAGATCAAGGGAAATACATTGGAAATACCTTAATGTTTTTCATACCAATTTTAGAATAGCACATTTGGAAAAAGTATTTTGAAATTAAGTAAATTGACTTTTATTATTACAATTGATGTGAACTAGTTAAGCTACTAATTATTTACATAGTTATTTCATGAACAAATAACCTGCAAATGTCATTAACTATCCAAACATTTATTTTAGTTAAAAAGAAATCTAAATATGTACTTTACTACATTTAGAAGATAAGAAAGATGTCTTCTCAAAACGTACTTTGTAATAAGTCCTTGTACCTATTTACTAAGATCCGCAATGAAAATCAATTTGCGATTAGAGCCATTGCTACACTGCTAAATGCACTTTGTGTGCCAAATTGTAATTTAAATTGGGGAATTGACTATATACTGTAGATAGGTGACATTATGCTAGTGTTTTCTTCAGGATTACCGATAGCAATGGTATGAATAAATGAAAATTGGCTAAGATGAGGTTTAAAAACAATCAACATTTACTAAGCTGACATTGCAATTCATACAGTACAAATCTAACAATTATATGTATGCATATGTAGTCTATTTGACCATTTATGAAAGCGTGTAGTAAGTATATTTACATGTATTTACATTCTTCATTCTAACATCACTTGTAAGGAAACTGCACTGATGTAGTGCCAGGGCTCTCCAACCCTGTTCCTGGAGATCTATCCTCCTGTAGGTTTTAACTCCAACCCTGTTCCTGGAGCGCTACCCTCCTGTAGGTTTTAACTAACCTAGCTCACTATCCAGGAACAGGGTTGGAGTTAAAACCTACAGGAGGGTAGATCTCCAGGAACAGGGCCCTGGCTATACCTTTATTTAACTAGGAAAGTCAGCTAAGAACAAATTCTTATTTACAACGACTGCCTACCCCGGCCAAACCCAGACGACGCTGGGCCAATTGTGCACCACCCTATGGGACTCCCAATAACAGCCGGTTGTGATACAGCCTGGAATCAAACCAGGGTCTGTAGTGACACCTCTAGCACTGAGATGCAGTGTCTTAGACTGCTGCGCCACTCAGGAGTCCTTTATCTGGACATTTTGAAGAAAAACATACATTAGACAATAATAAACAGAACAGTTTGAAATTGAATAATTTACAGTCGTCCCAGCTGTGTCCATATGCTTTGAAACAACTATTTATGTAATGACAGTAATCCTGTGATGTTCCTTCTCACCTCTAGTCACCCTGTTTCTTTATCATACTGCAATGCTTCCACCTAGTGGTCCAGTCTGATAATGAAGTCATGCGACTACGGGTATGATACAATATCAAAATACAGGTGAAATAATGCCGCTTCTCTAGGCTCTACGACTATACAACAAAAATACATCTATCGCAGAAATACCCCATAATGAATTGTAAAACATGATCAGTAATTATGGTGCGTAGTTGCATACTTCACATTGAAAAACAAATCGATGCTATTGAAATGTAATGCCATTAACACATTGTTCTTCATACATAGATATCATTCAACTCCAGTGAAAGTCTTCTCTTTCTCTGGCTGGAAGCAGGTGCAACAGGTCTGCAGAATTCTGCGGTAAGACAATTTCAACATCTTACAAAATATACATTTATAATCATAAAGCGGTGTTAAAATAAAATACTTGTTACTGTACACCAACTATGATGAAATGACGACGACTGTGATATGTGGTTGTCTCACCAACTACCTTAAGAGGAATGCACTAACTTTAAGTCTTAACTATCACTTAATAAACTGTGATGGAAATGTACTGTGTGTCATTCTCTGCTGTGAGTTACCATAATGGGAGGTGTCTTGGTCCGGGTGGATTGCGGTCTCCTTCTGTGGCCATTTGTTGCATAAATTCCCACGCATCTCAATGTAGTGGTTCTCCTCCACATCTAAACACACAACAGTGCAGTTTGGGAAATGGAATGTTCCATGTGAATGTTCCATGAGGATTTTCCATAGAAATGCAACAATAACACATAAAGTAGATACTTACATACAGTCTGACTTTTACCTTTTTTATTTTTCTGACACCGCCTCTTCAAATTCAGAATGGCGACGGCCAGTGTCGTCAGTGCAAATGCAAAGAGACCAAATGCAGCCACAGCTGAAGTGTGACCTTTTCCCAAACAAATGCCACAGTTTAATTCTAAATATATTCATAAATCTTAAAAAAGGTACTTTGTCCTGTAGTACACTATCCCCTGATTCATATTTGTACCCTCAAAGCTTGGTTCAATACATACTGTGCTACCCAATTAAAGGACAAGTAATGGGCAGGTCTACTGTACTGTCCAGAGAGAATGGTTCTGGACCAATAGTATGCAGAAAGTCCATGTGGAGTTACTGTACCTCTGCATGTCGGGACAACTGGGCTGAAGCCTTCTTCACTTATTTCGTTCATTGCCACACAGGTCAGGTTTCCAGGAGTATGGTTGTCCAGGAATAGAACAGGACTTGAGCTCAGGGTCTGGTTGTACCCTGTCCAGGCATATGGCTGCTCGGTCCAGTTCATCACAACTCTGTCTCCTTTGTCAACAGAGCAGGTCAGAACAACTCTCCCATCAAAAGTACAGGAGGTTCTCACCTTTGGTTTGGAGACAGGTTCTGAAATGTAATTCAATCATGTCACACAAATATACACTCACACAGTGCAAAGTCAATCAACAAGCTACAACAGATAATATTATTTTCAGTCAAAATGAAGCAAATAAATTAACATTAATGGACAATAAATGAACGAAAGCCAAAATATAAAAAAATTCAAAATCTTACGTTAAAGGGGCAATTTGCAAGCGGGTACATACATTTTTGGACTTAAATTAATGATATACCCATTGATTCTTAAAGAATATTACTTATAAATGCCTCATGAGCTTAGTTCAACTGTCGTACCCCACCAGAAACCAAAATATAAGCCTGTTTTACTCCATTGTTTATAAACAATGTGATTGTAAACAAACTGTGTAGCTTCAAAACATTTTTAAAACAATACTTTTGATATTGTGTATCCATAGCTCAGTCTGAATTTGAGAGTGGATACATTTTTACAGCCACATCCCTCAGCTGTTTACCAAAACAATGGCTGGGTGTACACCGTTATTGTTTGATTTGCAGATTGCCCCTTTAATCAACATAGATGTGTATGCTTGTGCTAAAACTTCCCTGACAAATTGAAAAATTATGTTTTAGATTATAGCAGATGTCAAAATTTGCAGTAATTTCAAACAACTCACCTAGAATACTGAGCTCAATGTGCCACTCGGATAGAAGAGATCCATTTTCACTGTATTGTTGAACAGTATAATTTCCACTGTCTCTTTTCAGTCCTTCATTAAACTTTAGGGAACCATTTAGAAAGATCTCATACCTATCCGTTAAATTAAGAAGCGTACCATTCCTAGCTATTAACATATCTGTATTATCATGTTTCCATCTTACGTCAGAAGTCTTGGAGTGTAAGTTCATTTTAGGGTGAAGGAATACGGAGTTTCCTACTCGTCCAACTACTCTGATGTCCTCTGCAACAACTGAAAATAAAGCATTTCAATGCTTTAAAATAGATGAGCAAAACATTATTTTTTTTGACTTATCAAGAAAAACTATTCAGCCTACTTACCATAGCTAATGTAGAGGTGAAGAAGCAACATGCACATTGGAAGCCCACCAGTAGTTATTAAAGCTCTCAGAGTATGGGGTGAGCACATGTTTGTAAACTAGAAAGTTTGGCAAGAAATGAACGTGTAGTTGTCATTACGCTCAGACAGTTCTGTTTCCTGCTATGGGGAAACGGCCCTCTAGTCATGAAACCACAGCATATGGGTTAAAACATTCTACAAGTTTCACTCACTGAAACGAGAAATGTAAAAAATAACTTGTGCTTACAACGAGCTACAGTGTAAACAACGTCAACTCACCTCCATGTCCTTCTCATGTTTTCACTTTTTAAAATATATAAACGATTTCACCTTTACTTAACCAGGTAGGCCAGTTGAGAACAAGTTCTCATTTACAACTGCGACCTGGCCAAGTTAAAGCAAAGCAGTGCGACACAAACAATAGAGTTACACATGAGATAAACAAACGTACAGTCAATAACACAATAACACTTCTTCTTCTCTCCATGAAGAGCAGGCTGATCACAGGCCAGGCAGAGCGACTGAGCTGTAGAACAGACACACTAATAGGTGTGGCTGCGGGACGCTGTTCATATGCATGTTCTACCCTTTCTTTTTTAGCTACTCTGCAAAACACACTCATTAACCACTTCATATAAAATATAGAATAATAACCTGCTAAAGCACCCAATGCATTTTACACTCTGGGCCTAGTTTAACTTCTGTGGTTTGCCTTGCTCTGTTGATGAGCATCAGACCGTTTCATTTTCACATCTGTTAGCCACTTTACCACAGCTTGCTTAAACAGTGTACTTGCAATGCAAAGTATCATTCCCTTTTTCTTATGCACATGTTTCAAAATCAGTTATTTCTGAAAAGACAATCAACGATGCAATGGAAGGCGTTCCATTGTCTTGATCTTGATAGTTTGGCTACAACTGAGGTTGAAGCAATAGGTTGTAAACTGGTATAGTGTATTAAGTAATTATAATTGCCAATATGCTGTGAGATGCAAAATGAGATACCTGGATGTGTTTTTCTGCTTTGAATAGAGGTCATGCTGAATCCTCCCTGAAAGAGGCACTTCTGCTTCCAACTTTAAAAGAAACTGAGGGAGATTATTTATACAGCAACAGTATTTATTTCCGTATAGTACATTAGATATGAGTCATCTATATAAAAAAGTTAAGTAAAAAAAGTATGATGTTGCAAAATATCACATAAATTAAATATTTAGAAAAAGTCATACTTATGTTATTTTGAAAGTCATCTGATACAGTACTTAAAGTCATTTCCACAATCTCAAAACGTGGTTCTTGTCAAAACATTAATCTTGTGGTTACTTTTTCATGCAAAATTCATACAAAGCTGAAAAGAGAAACAGATTTCAGTAAGAAGAATGAATTAAAATGTGTGCAAGACCATTTCTGGGCTCACATAAATATACAATTTCTCATAAAAAATTATCTAATCAGGCAAGTCACAAAGTGGGAATAAAACTGTCCTGAGATTACCTGGGCAGGCCAAGGAGAGATCAATAGTGGAGCTGCTGCTGCTAACTTTATTCTGAACCATACAGGTCAGGGTTCCTGTCACATCACTCTTCAGTATGATGACACTGCTCTGGTAGTGGTCATAGGCTACACTCCTGGTCATATTCTGTCCATTCAGGGTCCAGCTGTACTGAAGACCATCTCCCTCTGAGGAGCATGTGACCACGGTTTCTCCATGAGGCAGACAGAGGTGAGACAACACTGGCTCTGACACCGTGGCTGACAGACACAAACACAGAGACCTTACTGCCATGTAGCATGATCGAACAAAACACTGGCAATATTATGGTCTTTCAATGATCTCCCTCACCACCAGGATGGATGCAGGATGATTGGTAAACAAAAAAAGGTTCTGTACCTTGTATCTCAAGTAGCATGTTGACTCTGTGCAACACTGCTCCCTCTGAATTATATGTTTCCAATTGATAATCTCCACTGTCTTCCTCTATAACTCTGTCCAGTCTGAATGTTCCATTGTTAAAGAACTCAGAGCGATTCACATAATCCTGATGCAATTTAGATCTCCAGTCTCCAGTTTTGAAGTGCAGAATACGTTTAGCACATTTCTTCAATGTAATTTCTTCCTCACTTGTGTTTGCAGTCAGTTGGAATGACAAAGATTCTCCCAGAGCCGCATAACATTGATGATCTCTACTCTCCTCAGTGAGATTACAGCTCGTAGCACTAACTGTGGAGCATATATATTATTTCAGAACTCAGCATGTAATAATTAAGTCTACGTTACATTTGTTATTCTGAAATATCTATATTTAAAGATTTAGGGCTCCCAAGTGGCACAGCGGTCTAAGGCACTGCATCCCAGTGCTAGGGATGTCATTACAAACCCTGGTTCGATTCCAGGCTGTATCGCAACCGGCTGTGATTGGGAGTCCCATAGGGATGTGCACAATTGGCCCAGCGTCATCTTGGTTTGGCTGGGGTAGGCAGTCATTGTAAATAAGAATGTGTTCTGAACTGACTTGTGTGGTTAAATAAATAAGATAGCATTATATCAATAAATTGTAATATCAATCACAATGCTAAGAAACCAACATTAGCGACCATTGAAGAAAATCTATGTTTTCAGAGATACAAAATAATTTTTTGTTTTTGCTAAATGTATGTTTGTGTTTGGTACATTTAGGGACCATCAAATATCATCAATATTATTATTTAAAAAATGTCTAGATTTTCAGAGGTACAAAACCATTTTGTTTCTTTCCATGGCTAAACATGTAGATACCATAATAGATAGATATAATAGGTAGATACCAGAATACCATAATACCCTGTAATATAATGTCTTACCTTCTGCTGTTGTCAACACCAGAACAATAATTATCAGGGGGGTCATTCCTCTGCTGCCTGCACAATAATAAAAAATGATGGGTGACCATCTGCGCTCTTTAAAAGTCCTTTATATCAAATAGTCTGTTTCAAGTGTTTTTAAAATAAGAATACTAGGAAAGGTCGAGACCTACACAAGAATTAAGACAGTTTTATAGGAGCAGTACGTGTGCCTCTAACACGCTGCCTAGTCAGGTATTTTTGACGTACAGTACCAGTCAAACGTTTGGACACACCTACTCATTCAACTGTTTTTCTTGAAGAATAATAGTGAAGACATCAACACTATGAATTAACACATATGGAATCATGTAGTAACCAAAAAAATGCTGAACAAAGGAAAGGAAGACCCAAAGTTACCTCTTCTGCAGAGGATCATTTCATTAGAGTTATCAGCCTCAGAAATTGCAGCCCAAAGAATCGCTTCACAGAGTTCAGGTAA
This sequence comes from Salvelinus alpinus, assembly GCF_045679555.1. Classification (NCBI taxonomy): domain Eukaryota; kingdom Metazoa; phylum Chordata; class Actinopteri; order Salmoniformes; family Salmonidae; genus Salvelinus; species Salvelinus alpinus. The sequence continues at coordinate 34,854,112 of NC_092109.1, read as the reverse complement.
CAAACACATCTCAACATCAACTGTTCAGAAGAGACTGCATGAATCAGGCCTTCATGGTCGAATTACTGCAAAGAAACCACTACTAAAGGACACCAATAAAAATAAGAGACTTGTTTGGGTCAAAAAACACGAGCAATGGACATTAGAACATTGGAAATCTGTCCTT